>NC_083401.1:30035551-31235551 GCF_020745735.1 Hemiscyllium ocellatum | reverse complement strand
ACCAAACTGGTGAAGCAATATTGCCAGACAATCAATTTGTATTGGAGATGGGATGAAATCCAGAGTTCTTGAACTGTACCAATTTGAGCAAGATCAAGAGACCTGACTTCAGGCATGGAGTGGGCTTGAGAGCCAACACCTGTCCTCACTTCTGATTTGATGTGCTCCACCCTACTTAATGAAACAAAATAACCTTTCTTGCCCCGGACCTTTGATTTGATAGCTGTGTCCTGGCAGTAGCCATGACACGCATTGTCGTACCACTGATTTTCTGAAAGAGGCTAGCTTCTGATTTGCTGGCAGCCCCAGGTGAGTGAGACTTCCTGCACTGGCGTTGCAATTCTTACAGAAAACCTCCTGGCAGTGACTGGACTGATGGATTGTCATTTTGAAATGCTAACGTCCAAAATAGAACTTTTAATAGCAGAGCACTTGGAAACAGTAACCAGATCAGACAAGCAGTATGGATTTGCGAAAGGGAAGTAGTCTTTGACAAATCTACTGGAACCTTTCAAGGTTGTAACTGGTCGATAAGTCCTTTGCAAACGTTCTTGTTGACAGATTCCACAGACCCTTTAAAATAACAGCAAGTTCCTCAGCTGTGCATTCATCTGCTCTATCCTCCTTTTCCTGCCCTCAGTAGAACGTAGCACTGGGAGTAATCCAGATATTACTACCCTTGAGGACTTCCTTTTTTTAATTTCTGGCTAACTCTCTGTAATCTCCCTACAGAATCTCAACCTTTTCCCTTCCAATGTCGTTGGTTCAAATGTGGACAATGACCTCCTGCTGGCCCCTCTCCCCCGTGAGACCTTTCTGCACCCTCTCCGAGACATCCTTGATCCTGGCACCAGGGAAACAACTCACCATTCTGCTTTTGCTCTGCTGGCCACAGAAACATCTGTCTGTACCTCTGACTACATAATCCCCTAACACAATTGATCTCTTGGGAGCCAACATACCCCTTGTTGCATTAGAGCCAGTCTCAATACCAGAAACTTGGCTGTTCGTGCTACCTTCTCCTGAGAATCCATCACCCCCTACATTTTCCAAAACAGCATACCTGTTTGAAATGGGTATATCCACAAAAGACTCCTGCCCTAGGCGCCGACCTCTCTCTCCCTTCCTGGAGTTAACCCATCTATGTGACTGTATTTGAGACTTTCCCCCCTTCCTATAACTGCCATCCATCACATACTGTTGCTATTGCAAATTCCTCATCGCTTCTATCGGTCTCTCCAACCAATCCATTTGATCTGATAAGATTCGCATCCAACAGCATTTTTGGCAGAGACAATCCACAGTAACCCTTAAACTCTCTTTAAACTCCCACATCTGACAAGAAGTACATCTCACTGCAAAGGCCATTTTTGCTCCTTCACAATCTACAGACCCAGAAAATAACACTGCCTTATTCCTCTACAAACACTGCCCCATGTTAAATTAATAGCTATGGCTTATATTTTAAGTTTAATCATGAGACTTATCTCCAAAAACATATAATCAAGAAAGAATCCACTATACTCTTGGCAAAAGTCATATGGGATTTGAACCACTTACAGAACAAAGGGTAGCTGCAATACATAATGACCAGATGAGAGGAAAAGGAAGGGAATGGAAGAGGTAGGTTTGGAGGAGACACTTAAAACTGAGATGCAGTGTTTGTTATGGTTGAGATCTTTACCACTGTTAATGAAGTGTAGAGCAGGGTTAGAGTTTGGGGAAAAGAAACAATTATATGCAATGGCCAGCCAGTGCTGTAGGGCTGGCAGAGGTTGTCCAAAGGTTAGTAGCTTCAGAACAAGCAAGGAGAGAAAAAAAATTGAAGTGTTTCAAATATGCCATTAGAATAAAGATCAAATGAGGTCACACAAACAGAACAGACTAAATTGGTTAATGGATCACTGAATTATAACAAGACACTGACAGCAATTCTTAGAAGCCATTTAAACCTTATACTACAATGACAAATAAAAATAACACAACACAGTTTGGACTTAACACTCAATCTTCAACGATTGTTATTTTCACAAGGTATGAATTTTGAATAGGATTGTAGGGAATATATCAAGCTAAGTCAGAGTACATTCTCAACAGCATTCCAAAAATATTTATGCTGAAATATTGTACGTGCACACACCAGCTAAATTCCCATTATAGTCCACCTCCAACAATAATTGGATAAGAAAGTAGGGTAATCATTACTTAGTAAAAGGGAAGGAAAGCAGGGAAGGACTTTGCTTCTAAGTCATGTGTACTCACAACCTTTACGAACCTCAGCAAATTTCAGAGCCAAAAATACAAATTTCTTTTGCAGAGAGTAATCACTGTTCTAATGTAGGACCCAGAAACCAACTAATGCATTACAAAATCATATGAGCAATGATAAAGCAGACAAGATAATCTGATTATTTAAGATACCAGAAATTTTTTGCTCTCCTTCACACACTAGCATGAAATCTTGCACAACCATCTGAGGGTATATAAAAGATGGCATCTTCAACAGTTACATTCCTTTAATACTACATTTAGGGATTAGCCAACATTACACAATCAAGTGGGGCTTGAAATTAACTTTTTGACTCAAAGACAAGATGGACCTCTGTCACGTCCTCACCTCTTTCATCAATTTGTGACTGTTTTCCAGATGTTTTGTTTTAAAAACTGGCTTGTCATGGGCGTAACTTTCTAATTTTCTTTTTATCATTAACACATTTTAAAATTGCACTCATCCTTGCAGTCACAAGTGGATTGAACACTTTCACCACCAATTCATTCTGTCTTTCTCCAATGTGAGAAACAACTCTGCTTCCTATCTGTCGTTTCATGGTATTTCATTTTTTAAAAATATCATACAGCTTTGTTTATGTAACAAGCCTCTTGGGATATATCTTATTGAAGTCTTTCTAAAAAGATAATAAGTACATTAACGAATGCCCACATGGCAACATTTACTGATCAGTTTTACACCTACCCGGGAAACTTTGTCATTCGCACGATTGTTCAGAATAATTAAAGTGTGTTCATTCAGTGCAGTCTGGATTTCATCCACAGTTGCATTTGAATTTTCCTCCAGCACCTGTTCAAAACAAAATTTTATTAAGTCAGAAGGAAATATTGAAAATATATCTTTTTCTACATTTCTCTCCTCGCAACTGTCATGATTAATGCATAAACAATACAATTCGCCAAGGTCAGTTGCCAGTGTACAGTAATACAGAGTTTAATGCAGAAATATACAACGCACTACAGTGACTAAAATAAATTCTCAGTAGCTCTGCATGTTTATCCACCAAATACTGGAGAGCTGAACTACTTTTGAAGAACAGTCATACTGGATGCAGAGCATTAAATCTGCTTCTGTCTCCATAGATGCTGCCAGATATGTTGGATTTCTCTGGCATTTTCTAAATTTATTGCAGGTTCAATCTCTCATCTAGACTAAGTTAATTCATCACTAAGCAAGATAGTAGTAAAGGAAGTCTTAATCTATACAACTGCCTTTCGTGATTTTTAGAACCCCTTAAGAGGTTCACTGGACTTGAAATGTTACCTCTGAATTTCTACAGAACTGTGATGTTCATCAATTAATCAATTTTACTGATGTTGGTCACAGAATAGAAGAAAGAAAAAAGCAGAGACACCAGGCATCATGCACTGCTTCTTCGAAGTGCTTTGGAATCTTTTAATGATGATTTTAATAAAGTTGGAGGGAACAGACAGGACTTCAGCTTTATACCTCATCCAGAAATAGCACTTTTAATAGTGCAGCCCACCCAGTGTCAGCTGAGATTTCTTTCTCACACAAGTCTTTGGACTGGGACTTCTGGTTGAATCATGGCTAGCATTGTACGGCCAGCTGAGGCACTATAATTAGTATCAAGAACGAAGGTGAGAAAGTTGAAACCATCAGGGACTCTGGTCCTATTTTACATTCAGAAATCCCAGCCAGAATTGCACAAGTGTAAATTTCAGATGAGACAAGCTTTGGGCTCGGTTGTTTTGTCCTCATTGGTCAAATAACCGACAGGAGATGACACTCAAGGCTTTTCAGTATTTGATATTAGACAAAGTATCAATATCCAATAAAGAATTAATTACTTCAGCACACAGAGGAAAGCATCATACCTGTTATAACTGCTGACAATACCTTATACCTACTGCAAAGGGCTTTGTAGCCAAAATTATTTTCAAGTGTAATTATTGTTATAATGAAGGTACATATGGCAGTCACTTTACCTACAGCTCAAATCCTTACTGCTGTTTATGATAGATCAATTGAAAAGACTTGGGAACAGTAACTTAGTGATGATGTGCTGAGACGAGTAATCCACAGGCCTGCTTGAAAACTAATCTCGTTCACTAGTGACCTTACTTGATCTGGCTTGTAACTGCCAAACTATAGTAAGTTGGCTAACCCTCAATTGTCATCTAAAACCACTCAGTTATAAAGTCATGCAGCATGAAGATAAACCCTTCAGCCCAACTCATCCGCACCAAACATCCCACTCTGACCTAGTCTCATTTGCCACCTTTTGGCCCAATTCCCTCCGTATTGTCCATCAAGGTGCCTTTTAAATGTTACTGTACCCACCTCCACCATTTCCTCTGACAGCTTGTTCCAAAGATAACAGATCACATGGAAAAGAAAGTACTTTTTGCTGAATCAGCGATAAATGTTGCCCAGGATACCAACAAAATTCCCAAACACTTCATCAAACACTGCTATGGGATTTCAACCTAGTGATGCTGAAAAGAATGTTGTTGAAGTTGTTGTTATCATACACTCATCAGGGCAAACACAAGTATGCCAAATTTCACAACAATTTATACTACAAGTGAAAGGGAATCAATTTTTAGGCAAGTGAACTCTGATTGATCAAGACACTGTATTGGAGGAAGCAAATGGGGAACAATAGGCTTCTCAGTCTCCCAGGTAATTAAAAATCACGTGGATCTTATAGAATGGCTCCCTCTATGAATGTATGCTACTTCTAGCAAGCATAAGCAGGCTCAATTGATTATCTCAAATTGTTCGTCTAGAGTCGCCATAGTATTACCAGACCAAGGGGCTGCTCTCTTATTACAGACAGATGACTGGTGGTGATTTAACCCAAGTGTCAACACACCTCAGGCATGGACAGAGGTTGAGGAGGAGTAATCTTAGTAACCTCAGCCAAAATAGATTGAACCCACACTGTTGGGGTTCCTCTCTAATGCCAACCAGCCATCTAATCAACTGAGCTAACTGTTCCCTAACTGCATTTGTGTAGCTACTAGCACACACAATTACTTCCAATTGATTTCCCCTCAGAAATGCATCAGCTAATCAGAGCTGACTTGCTAAACAATCTAAATAATACAGGCTTTTGCTCAGTAGGATAAATTGTAATCATTTGAAATTTGGCACTTCTGCAGTTGACCTGATGAATTAAATTTTAAAACTTCAGTAATGTCTCTCTCTTTTCAGCAAGCAATTTAGTGAGTCGTTCAAAAAACATGCAGCTTTAATTTTGGTCTGCAGGATCAGCCTAGATTCTCCCTTCTCCACAAAGGGATTTGAACTTTTGACCTTCTGAATCAGATGCAAGGCTGTTCTCACTGAGAAAAGGCTGACACTTGAATTTGTCCAAAGACTTGTAAATAACTGAAATCTTACAATTAGAAAAGGGCAGAAACTATCGAAGTTAATAATTTTTTCAGTCAACACAAATTACTCACCTTATTCAGTACTTTCTCCAACTCATAAACAGCTTCAATGGCTCCGACATCTATAACTTTCAACTGATTTAGCAGCAGGTACATCATTGCACGGGGGCATGTCAGGAAATGGCAATTCAAACAGGAGCCTCTTATCAACAGATACAGTTTCTGTTCAAAAACATACTTGTTTTGTTAAAAAAAATCTTTAGAATAACATAGAAATGTGATAAAAATATGCTATCAACCCAGTCATTCAGATTTCATGTCAGAACGCACCTGAATAGTTTCGCTTTTCCGTTATCCAATCAATCAAAACTTAATTCATTAAACATACATTAAAACAAAATAAAATAGAGTAAGAAAGCCAAGCTAAAATGTTTAATGGTAATTCAAGTTTAAATGATGTACACTAGTTAATTTCATGATGCAAAATTGTTGGAATATGCATTTATCTGCTAGCCCTGAAAAGTAAGCTGAATTACAAAGTGAAGTACCACTTAATCTATTTCATATTACAGTTTCCAGGTGGGTTTCTGCACTCAAAACACTTAAGACCTTTTGTTTTGGTGGGAGGGGCTCTGTGTTGGAAATTTCTGGCTGAATTCAATATACTATTGCGATTACTGTTCATTTAGTTGCCAGAGAGTTACTTGAAAGAGAAGTCTAAGTGTTGATTAGCCCAGTTGGCTGGATGGCTGATGCACAATGTAGAGTAACACCAACAGCAAAGGGTCAATTCCGCACCAACTGAAGTTACGATGAAGGTCCTGCCTTCTCAATCACAAACCTCGCCTGACTCGTGAGGACCCTCAAGTTAATTCTGTGAGAACTTTGTGGGAAGCTCGAGAAGTGATTGCTGGGCCTCTTGCTGAGATACTTGTATCATCGATAGTCACAGGTGAGGTGCCGGAAGACTGGAGGTTGGCAAACTGTTTAAGAAGGGGGATAAAGACAATCCAAGGAACTATAGACCGGTGACCCTGACCTCGGTGGTGGACAAGTTGTTGAAGGGAATCCTGAGGGACAGGACGTACATGTATATGGAAAGGCAACGACTGATTCAGGATAGTCAACATGGCTTTGTGTGTGGGAATTCATATCACACAACTTGATTGAGTTTTTTGAAGAAGTAACAAAGAAGATTGATGAGGGCAGAGCAGTAGATGTGATCTATATGGACTTCAGTAAGGCGTTCGACAAGGTTCCCCATGGGAGACTGATTAGCAAGGTTAGATCTCATAGAACACAGGGAGAATGAGCCATTTGGATACAGAACTGGCTCAAAGGTAGAAGACAGAGGGTGGTGGTGGAGGGTTGTTTTTCAGACCGAAGGCCTGTAACCAGTGGAGTGCCACAAGGATCGGTGCTGGGTCCTCTACTTTTTGTCATTTACATAAATGATTTGGATGCGAGCATAAGAGGTACAGTGAGTAAGTTTGCAAATGACACCAAAATTGGAGATGTAGTGGTCAGTGAAGAGGGTTACTTCAGATTACAGCAGGATCTGGACCAGATGGGCCAATGGGCTGAGAAGTGGCAGATGGAGTTTAATTCAGAAAATGTGAGATGCTGCATTTTGGGAAAGCAAATCTTAACAGGACTTATACACGTAATGGTAAGATCATAGGGAGTGTTGCTGAACAAATAAACCTTGGAGTGCAGGTTCATAGCTCCTTGAAAGTGGAGTCCCAAGTAGAAAGGATAGTGAAGGCAGCGTTTGGTATGCTTTCCTTTATTGGGTACAGGAGTTGGGAGGTCATGTTGCAGTTTTACAGGACATTGGTAAGGCCACAGTTGGAATATTGCATGCAATTCCGGTCTCCTTCCAATCAGAAAGATATTATGAAACTTGAAAGGGTTCAGAAAAAATTTACAAGGATGTTGCCAGGGTTGGAGGATCTGAGCTACAGGGAGAGGCTGAACAGGCTGGGGCTGTTTTCCCTGGAGTGTCAGAGGCTGAGGGGTGACCTTATAGAGGTTTACAAAATTATGAGGGACATGGATAGGATAAATAGACAAAGCCTTTTCCCTGGGGTTGAGGAGTCCAGAACTAGAGGGTTTAGAGTGAGAGGGGAAAGATATAAAAGAGACCTAAGGGGCAACATTTTTCATGCAGAGGGTGGTACATGTCTGGAATGAGCTGCCCGAGGATGTGGTGGAGGCTGGTACAATTGCAACATTTAAGAGGCATTTGGATGGGTTATATGAATAGGAAGGATTTGGAGGGATATGGGCCGGGTGCTGGCAGGTGGGACTAGATTGGGTTGAGATATCTGGTCAGCATGGACAGGTTGAACCAAAGGGTCTGTTTCCATGCTGTACATCTCTATGACTCTAATTCAGCTCTACTCATCTCTCTAAGAGACCAGTCCTATGTCACTCAGTGGTTCGTTAGCACTGCTGCGTCACAGTGCCAAGGATCCGCAGGCGACTCGGTGTGAGGGGGACAGATCTCTGGGTGAGATGCTCTTCAGAGGGTTGGTGCAGACTTGATAGGCCATATGGCCTGTTTCGACATCGTGGAAATTCTGATTCTGTGGACTCCTGGGACTATGATATGAAAGATAAACCAAACTACTCAATGCAAATACACATATATGCCACATGATTTGTTCAGATACGCACCTGATTTGCAATTTCTTGAAATTTAACTTGATATTGCCTCACACTTGTTACTGTTTCAAAGGGGCCTAAAGCTTATATTTTCAACCCACTTTATCTGGAGCTCATGGTAAGGAATATACCTTTTTAGGATTTATCACATCTGAAATGTGAACTCATCTTGTCAAATTTCAATTAGGGATGTGGAATGAATGTTGGTCTCACAAATAAAAAAAAGTAAGCTCAACAACTTAGTATTTGGTGAAAATATTAGAAAACATTAGGCGCAAATGTTTTACCTGAGTAATGGTTGGCCCTCATAGTTGACAACAAGGAGTATAGCACAGAAGTTGAAACTGGCAGAGTACAGCAACAGTCAGTGCAGGAACTCAACAATTTACTATCTATATTAATGACCTGGCCAAAGACACCAAAAGTGTTGAAATTTGCTGAGGGCTCTTGACACAGTGACAGTGCTTCTACTTCTGAGCCAGGACACCCAGGTTCAAGTATTCCTTGCTCCAGAGATGTTTCATTACATGTCTGAACAGGTTGATTCGAAAACATATTTACAAGTTTGCTAAGCAAAGGACACAAAGAGTTGATAAGCAAATTAAGTGAGTGGGCATCAGATGGCAGATGGAGTATAATTTGGGGAAATGTAAGGTTATTTATTTTATTAAATTAAAAAATCTTTTTTAAAGGCATGAAATTGTAAAGATTGGTGCTGAGAGGCACAAGGGTATTCTCAGAAGAAACACTAATAATAACCTTGCAGAAAGAGCAAATAATTTAGTTGGCAAATAGCAGATTAGTCTTTATCATATAGGAATTGGAGTATAGGAATAAATAATAAATTTTGCATTTCTAGTTGCATTCGAAGCAGTACAACGAAAGCTCAAGATTCATGGCAGGGTTGTCACTTCTTGAGAGCTGGAATAATTAGGTCTATATTTGCTGGAGCTTAGAAGAATGAGAGATGACCTCATTGAAAGATGGAAGGTACTGAAGGACAAACCAAGGTAGATACAACTGGGAAATCTGAAACATGGGTCACAATCTCCAGATAAGTGCAACTGTTTAGAAATGAGGGAAGACAACATTTTTTTCACTCAAATGGTTTTAATTATTTGGAATTCTCTATCCCAGAGTATTGTCAATTTTCTTCGCTGCTTATAATTAAGGCCAATAGTCAAGAGGTTTGGTCTTTGGAAGAATCAAGGAATATGACAATTAGGTAGCAAACTGAAGGGAAAGATCAATGAAATTTCATGAAAGGGCAGGCAGTATGACCAACCATTGCTTCTATTTCTTAAGTATTCAGAAAATACTGAGACTGTTGTATTGGAACATATAATCATTAGAAACAACGGAAAGAAGAATTTTATATTAAAAAGTTTTACTTGCAGTTTGCTAACATGAGCAGCAGTATTTTTTTTAGATTGGTAAATCATGGGGCCATTTTTGAATAATGCATGCAGAACTGTGACAGTCAGTAGCAAGAGTACTAGGAATTCAAAACGTCTTCAACTCGTATAAGGGGAGGCCAAGGGCATCGCACAAATTGTCAATTGTAATTCCTGGAATGTGAGTCAAATAAATCAGCTGCAGTAGAACAATATGTGGTCATTTCCAAATGTCCTCTTCATTGCCCAATATCGGAGCTACCAATATAACTGAATATAGATCAAAAATAGCAATCATCTCCAAATATCCATAATCCATTCCATTTATTACATTAGCATACCTTTAAACTTCAAACAATACTTACATCAAAAAATAGCGGATTATAGACAGTTAATGGGAGATTTATATGGCCAATGTGTCCAGGGCAATTATTATAATCTTGCGCACAGGTACCACATACTTCCTTAGAATCAGCTGGACCTAATGCCAAATCGTAAAGACCATTCGCTGTTGGATTGCCCACATTATCCAGGAAATAAGGATTAGTGATTGCTTTTACACTCAGTTTCCTAAAGGGAAAAAAAAACATTTTGGAGTTCACAGAAAGTGAAAGGTTGTTATGAAACAGGAGTGAATGGCCATTGCTTAAATCTATAATTACTTCCTAATTCACACAAACTGCAATACTGTTCAATTGACGCACAACTGGTTTAACCTCACTCAGACAGCAGAACTGCATTACAACTTGAGATTGGTTCTCAGAAAGCTGAGCATTAAAATGGGCTATATGGCCCAACTGGTCATGGCTAGCATATATCAACAAGCACCTATCAACAATATTTATCTAACCCCATCAGCATGGGAAGATGCGAGTGATCCCACTGAGATCAGAGGTCCACCTAGTTTCTTGTGGACACAGATTCAAATGCTACCATAGCAAATGGTGAAAAATGGAAGGTCAATCTCATTAATGCAATAAAAACTCACCTGGTTCATTAATAGCATTTTTTTTGTACAGCATGGAAATAAACCCTTCAGTCCAACTTGTCCATGCAGACCAGATATACCAACCCAATCTCGTCCCACCTGCCAGCATACGGCCCATATTCCTCCAAACCTTTCCTATTCATATACCCATCCAGCCTTTTACATGTTGCAATTGTACTAGCCTCCACCATTTCCTCTGGCAGGTCATTCCATACATGTACCACCCTCTGCGTGAAAAGGTTGCCCCCTAGGTACCTCTCCAGTTTAATAATATCCTTCCCACAACAGGGTGATTAGAATTGTACATGGTGAATCCCTGGAAGAGTACATTTAAGAGGGAAATCAGGATGGCCATAAAGGGACATGAGAAGGTTTTGGCAAATAAGGTTATGGAGAATCCTAAGGGAGTCTACAAAATAATTTGGATGTGAACATAAGAGGTATAGTTAGTCAGTTTGCAGATGATACCAAAATTGGAGATATAGTGGACAACAAAGGTTACCTAGGCGTACAACGGGATCTTGATCAGATGGGCCAATGGGCTGAGAATTGGCAGATGTAGTTTAATTTAGATAAATGCGAGATGCTGCATTTTGGGAAAGCAAATCTTAGCAGGACTTATACACTTAATGGTAAGGTCCTAAGGAGCATTGCTGAACAAAGAGGCCTTGGAGTGCAGGTTCATAGAACATAGAACAATACAGCACAGAACAGGCCCTTGCTGTTGCGCCAACCTGTGAACTATTCTCAGCTCATCCCCCTACACTAACCCAAAATCATCCATGTGCTTATCTAAGGATAGTTTAAATCTCCCTAATGTGACTGAGTTGACTACATTAGCAGGTATTGAGAAGGAAATCTCTCATTTCTTTCCTGGTCTAGCCAACATGCGACTCCTGTCAATGTGGTTAACTCTCAATTGCCCTCAATTAAGGTTGGACCTTACCCATGCTGCCATGTCAGCAATTACCACATCCCTCACATAGAGATGTACAGCACAGAAGCAGATCCTTTGGTCCAACTCGTCCATGCCAACAAAATATCCCAACCCAATCTAGTCCCACCTTCCAGCACTTGACCCTGATGAAATGCTTACGCCTGAAACGTTGACGATCTTCCTTCTCGGATGCTGCCTGACCTGCTGTGCTTTTCCAGTGCCACACTTTTTGACTCTCGTCCCATGTCAATTGGAGCTCAGAAGAATGAGAGATGGTCTTACTTTAACACAAGATCCTGATGAAACTCAACAGGATAGATGCTGAAGAGATGTTTTCCTTTGTGAAAAGGATTATCACCCGAAGAGAACAAATTAAAAATAAAAGGTAGAAATAATCGTTTACTCTCAGAGTACAGAGTATTTGGAACTCTCTGCCCAGATAGCAAGAACTTAAAGTCACTAAATATTTTGAAGGTAAAGGCAGATAAATACTTGAATAACAAAGGGGTCCACAATTATTAGGGGTAGGTCAAAATGTTGACTAGAGACCAAAATCAGATTAGTCATAATCTTGTTAAATGGCACATCTGGACTGAGACCGACTGACCCACTTTTGCTCCTGATTCTAGTGTTTATATGCCTTCACAGTTTTCTGGGGAAGTGCGTTTCAAAGGCTCACTGTCCTCAGAGTCTTGCCATGCACTTGAAGGGAACTAATTTTGACAGCATTTTCAAAGAGCAGAAAGTGAGGACTGCAGATGCTGGAGATCAGAGCTGAAAAATGTGTTGCTGGAAAAACGCAGCAGATCAGGCAGGAGAATCGACGTTTCGGGCATAAACCCTTCTTCAGGAATGAGGAGGGTGCGCCAAGCAGGCTAAGATAAAAGGTAGGGAGGAGGGACTTGGGGGAAGGGCGTTGGGAATGCAATAGGTGGAAGGAGGTTAAGGTGAGGGTGATAGGCCAGAGTGGGGGTGGGGGCAGAGAGGTCGGGAAGTAGATTGCAGGTTAGGAAGGCAGTGCTGAGTCTGAGGAGTGGGATTGAGATAAAGTGGGGGGAGGGGAAATTAGGAAACTGGGGAAATCTGCATTCATCCCTTGTGGTTGGAGGGTTCCTAGGCAGAAGATGAGGCGCTCTTCCTCCAGGTGTCGTGTTGCCATGGTCTGGCGATGGAGGAGGCCCAGGACCTGCATGTCCTTGGTGGAGTGGGAGGGGGAGTTGACATGTTCAGCCACGGGGCGGTTGGGTTGGTTGGAGCGGATATCCCAGAGGTGTTCTCTAAAACATTTTGCAAGTAGGCGGCCTGTCTCCCCACTGAAACAGGGAAGGTGCAGGGGAGTTGGGGGAGGTGCTGGGGAGTTGGGGGGAGGGGGAGGTGCTGGGGAGTAGGGGGGGTGAGGGGGAGTTGGTGGGAGGGGGGGTGAGGGGGAGTTGGTGGGAGGGGGGAGATGGGGAGTTGGGGGGAGGTAATGAGGAGTTGGGGATGGGGGGGAGGTGATGGGGAGTTGGGGGGGGAGGTGATGGGGAGTTGGGGGGGGAGGTGATGGGGAGTTGGGGGGGGAGGTGATGGGGAGTTGGGGGGGGGAGGTGATGGGGAGTTGGGGGGGGGGAGGTGATGGGGAGTTGGGGGGGGGAGGTGATGGGGAGTTGGGGGGGGGAGGTGATGGGGAGTTGGGGGGGGGAGGTGATGGGGAGTTGGGGGGGGGAGGTGATGGGGAGTTGGGGGGGGGAGGTGATGGGGAGTTGGGGGGGGGAGGTGATGGGGAGTTGGGGGGGGAGGTGATGGGGAGTTGGGGGGGGGAGGTGATGGGGAGTTGGGGGGGGGAGGTGATGGGGAGTTGGGGGGGGAGGTGATGGGGAGTTGGGGGGGAGGTGATGGGGAGTTGGGGGGGGGGGAGGTGATGGGGAGTTGGGGGGGAGGTGATGGGGAGTTGAGGGGGGAGGTGATGGGGAGTTGGGGGGTAGGTGATGGGGAGTTGGGGGGGGAGGTGATGGGGAGTTGGGGGGGAGGTGATGGGGAGTTGGGGGGGGAGGTGATGGGGAGTTGGGGGGGGAGGTGATGGGGAGTTGGGGGGGGAGGTGATGGGGAGTTGGGGGGGAGGTGATGGGGAGTTGGGGGGGAGGTGATGGGGAGTTGGGGGGGGAGGTGATGGGGAGTTGGGGGGGGGAGGTGATGGGGAGTTGGGGGGGGGGGAGGTGATGGGGAGTTGGGGGGGGAGGTGATGGGGAGTTGGGGGGGGAGGTGATGGGGAGTTGGGGGGGGAGGTGATGGGGAGTTGGGGGGGGGAGGTGATGGGGAGTTGGGGGGGGGAGGTGATGGGGAGTTGGGGGGGGAGGTGATGGGGAGTTGGGGGGGGGAGGTGATGGGGAGTTGGGGGGGGAGGTGATGGGGAGTTGGGGGGGGGAGGTGATGGGGAGTTGGGGGGGGAGGTGATGGGGAGTTGGGGGGGGAGGTGATGGGGAGTTGGGGGGGAGGTGATGGGGAGTTGGGGGGGAGGGGGGAGGTGATGGAGAGTTGGGGGGAGGTGATGGAGAGTTGGGGGGGAGGGGAGGTGATGGAGAGTTGGGGGGGAGGGGAGGTGATGGAGAGTTGGGGGGGAGGGGGGAGGTGATGGAGAGTTGGGGGGAGGGGGGAGGTGATGGAGAGTTGGGGGGAGGTGATGGAGAGTTGGGGGGAGGTGATGGAGAGTTGGGGGGAGGTGATGGAGAGTTGGGGGGAGGTGATGGAGAGTTGGGGGGAGGTGATGGAGAGTTGGGGGGGAGGTGATGGAGAGTTGGGGGGGAGGTGATGGAGAGTTGGGGGGGAGGTGATGGAGAGTTGGGGGGGAGGTGATGGAGAGTTGGGGGGGAGGTGATGGAGAGTTGGGGGGGAGGTGATGGAGAGTTGGGGGGGAGGTGATGGAGAGTTGGGGGGGAGGTGATGGAGAGTTGGGGGGGAGGTGATGGAGAGTTGGGGGGGAGGTGATGGAGAGTTGGGGGGGAGGTGATGGAGAGTTGGGGGGGAGGTGATGGAGAGTTGGGGGAGGTGATGGAGAGTTGGGGGGAGGTGATGGAGAGTTGGGGGGGAGGTGATGGAGAGTTGGGGGGAGGGGAGGTGATGGAGAGTTGGGGGGAGGGGGGGAGGTGATGGAGAGTTGGGGGGAGGGGGGGAGGTGATGGAGAGTTGGGGGGAGGGGGGGGAGGTGATGGAGAGTTGGGGGGGAGGGGGGGAGAGTTGGGGGGAGGGGGGGAGAGTTGGGGGGGAGGGGGGGAGAGTTGGGGGGGAGGGGGGGGAGAGTTGGGGGGAGGTGATGGAGAGTTGGGGGGGGGGGGGGGGGGAGAGTTGGGGGGGAGGGGGGGAGAGTTGGGGGGGGAGAGTTGGGGGGGGAGAGTTGGGGGGGGGAGAGAGTTGGGGGGGAGAGTTGGGGGGGAGGGGGGGAGAGTTGGGGGGGAGGTGATGGAGAGTTGGGGGGGAGGTGATGGAGAGTTGGGGGGGGAGGTGATGGAGAGTTGGGGGGGAGGGGGGGAGGGGGGGAGGTGATGGAGAGTTGGGGGAGGTGATGGAGAGTTGGGGGGAGGTGATGGAGAGTTGGGGGGAGGTGATGGAGAGTTGGGGGGGAGGTGATGGAGAGTTGGGGGGGAGGTGATGGAGAGTTGGGGGGGAGGTGATGGAGAGTTGGGGGGGAGGGGGGGAGGGGGGGGGGGGGAGGGGGGGAGGTGATGGAGAGTTGGGGGGGAGGGGGGGGGGGGGGGGGGGGAGGTGATGGAGAGTTGGGGGAGGTGATGGAGAGTTGGGGGGAGGTGATGGAGAGTTGGGGGGGAGGTGATGGGGAGTTGGGGGGGAGGGGGGGGAGAGTTGGGGGGAGGGGGGGGAGAGTTGGGGGGGAGGGGGGAGAGTTGGGGGGGAGGGGGAGAGTTGGGGGGGGAGAGTTGGGGGGGGAGAGTTGGGGGGGAGGGGGGGAGAGTTGGGGGGGAGAGTTGGGGGGGAGGGGGAGAGTTGGGGGGGAGGGGGGGAGAGTTGGGGGGAGGGGGGGAAGAGTTGGGGGGAGAGGGGGAGAGTTGGGGGGGAGGGGGGAGGTGATGGAGAGTTGGGGGGGAGGGGGGGATGGAGAGTTGGGGGGGAGGGGGGATGGAGAGTTGGGGGGGAGGGGGGATGGAGAGTTGGGGGGGAGGGGGGGGGAAGAGTTGGGGGGGAGGGGGGGGGAAGAGTTGGGGGGGAGGGGGGGGGAAGAGTTGGGGGGGAGGGGGGGGGAAGAGTTGGGGGGGAGGGGGGGGGAAGAGTTGGGGGGGGAGGGGGGGGGGGAAGAGTTGGGGGGGGGGGGGAAGAGTTGGGGGGGAGGGGGGGGGAAGAGTTGGGGGGGGGAGGAAGGGAGAGCGAGGCCTTGAACACAACGATACGGTACGATACTCTCCTCCTCCCACCACCCCCGGCACTGGTACCTGATATCTTCTGCGGAATAGACGTTGAACGAGATACTTTCCAAACGTCTCCACGGGATCTCCTTCCCAACTAGCATTTTGTTCTGAGAATGTGTGGAGAGAGAAACATTAATCAACACCAAGTAAACGTTAAACTCCCCACTTCAGCTCGAGCCACATGGGGGTAGGAAGGAAACACGTCGTGACAACGGGGGGGGGTCACACAAAACGCATACAAAATCAAGAGGCAGAACGAGGAGGTGAGTCGGGAAATTCATAATATGACAGAACTTGAACCGGTCAGTGTATTGATTTCTTCTGACTTTCCTGAAATGAACTGATAACACACAGAGATTAAACCATTCCCCCCCTCCTCACTTCTGCCCGTTGGGAGAGGCCGACCTTTCCCACAAGGCAGTGCGCGCGGCTGGCCAAGATGGCGGCGGCGGTACCCGGCCTCCGCTCCTGCTGTCGGCTGCTGAAACAGAGCGGCCCGGCCCGGGTCCACTGCCTCCCGAGAGGAGGTGGCTGCTGCCGCCGCCGCCGCTGGTAAGAGCGGGAATGGTTGTCTTTTAAAAGTAATAATGAGTTGAGGTTTGTTTAGTTGATTGACTGGCCTTGACTCTGGGTGTGACAACGTGGGTCGGTCAGTCAGGCCCCCCCCCCCCCCCCACACACACACACACACACACACACACACACACTCACTTACCCCTCTCTTTTAATTTGATTATTTTTGTTTGAACAGGAGTTATTCCACAAGCTCAACTCTCTGTCAGGATGCAATACAAGAACAGACAGGTAACTGTTTCATGCCATTTCTGATGGTGTTGACAAAGGTCTTGATTGGGCTGTTAAATCTTTTGCTGATCACTTTTGTTGCCAAAACTTGCTGAGCAATTCAATATTCTCTTTCAAGGTTTTACAGAAGAAATAGTCATTCCAAGAAAGAAAACTTGGTAAGTTTTTATTTTCTATTGTCACTTTGTACTCTGATCAGCCAAAATGTTCTACATTAATTGTGATAGACTAATTTGTAATATAGTAAGGTCATTTGGCAATACAGGTACACTATCTAAAGTCTGACAAGTTCAGGACTATTTTAGTTGTCAGATTTTAGATCAAGTGGTCTGGAGTATTAACAATTTGTCAGCTTGAGTCAAAGGTCGTTTGGGATGGCATTATTCGGCTAAGTATTTTTAATTGAATTTAAATTGATGCATCAAACATTGTCCAAAAACTAAATAGCTTTACCGCTAGATTTGAGGTACAATATACATATAGTTACTTGGATGTTGCAATGGTACTTCAGAATTACCATTGGAGACATTGTCATAAAGCACAGAAGAGGCCCTGCAGCCACCAAGTCTGCACATACTGATTTACACTGGTCCCAAAATGATCATCAAAGCACACTTAAAGGTTGCAAGGTTTTCTGCCTCTATTACCCTCTCAAGTGGGGTATTCCAGATTCCCACCACTCTCTTGGTGAAAAAAGGTTCCTCACATCCCCTCTCTAAACCTCCTGCCCTTCATGTTAAAATTATGTCCTGTCGTTAATTGCCCTAAAACTAATGGAACAGCTTTCATCCAACTGGTCATGCCATTTGTAATATTTTACATCTGAATTAGGTTCCCCCTGAGCCTTCTCTACTCCAGAGAAAACAATATGACTTTATCCAGCCTTTCTTCAATATCCTCCAACCCAAGCAACATCCAGGTGAATCTCGTCCGCACCCCTCAACTGAAATCACATCATTCCAGTAGTGAGGCAACTAGAACTGCACACAATGTGGCCTAACTAAAATTTTGTACAGCTGTAACATAACCTAACTGTCCTTATACTCTGTGGCATCTACAGTCCTCACTGTTTCCATGACTGATTTAAGGCAAGTTTCCCATATGCTATCTTAACCACCTAATTTAACCTATTCAGATTTCTTCAGGGATCAGTGGACAAGCATCCCAAGGCTGCTCTGTTCCTGAATTTCCTCTCATCTTGCTTTGTCTTGTTACTTCTTCCAAAGTGCATCACTTCACATGTATCAGGGTGAAATTCCACCTGCCACTGGAACCATCTTGTCAAATTACACTGGCTGACTCGGCAAGATGGCAGCGACTCATTTGAACTGCAGTGGATGGCTCTGCTTAAGAGCCAAGGCATTTGGTGTTTTTATTTGCCATTCTGGGCTAACTTTGACAAAAAAAACTGTTAGTTTAAAACTTTTGAGAACATATATTTGTCCACGTTTTGGAGTGCGAAGGATGCCAAAGAGAAAGGGAGTGAGCAAACAGCAGCAGGGAGGATACTCCTCTGCAGTACCAGCATGCCAGAAACCACAGCAGCAGCCTCTTCCAAACCCCCGAGGGACTTCATGGATCCACAGGAATTGGCGGCGATGACTAGGCTTACCCAAAGGTTGAGGCTGAGTTAGAGGAGATTTGTGTAAAAAATGAGGTCTGCAGATGCTGGAGATCACAGCTGCAAATGTGTTGCTGGTCAAAGCACAGCAGGCCAGGCAGCATCTCAGGAATAGAGAATTCAACGTTTCGAGCATAAGCCCTTCATCAGGAAACTCAGGAATAGAGAATTCGACGTTTCGAGCATAAGCCCAAGGGCTTATGCTCGAAACGTTGAATTCTCTATTCCTGAGATGCTGCCTGGCCTGCTGTGCTTTGACCAGCAACACATTTGCAGCAGTAGAGGAGATTTGTGCCCAGATCCAACCCATCACCGAAAAGAATGAACGAGCTCCAGAGCCTCGGGGCGTCAGTGGAGGAGGTGGAGGGTCGAATCACGGCCCCTGAGCAGTGATAGAGTCCTTGTCTGGGTGAGTCCTGCGGTCCTTGCAAAATCAGGTCGACAACCTCGAAAATCGAGGTTGGAGGATGAATCTGCAGATTGTTGGGCTTCTGGAGGATGAAGAAGGTGGGCAGCCCGTCAACATTTTTGAACCCTGGCTGCTGCACTTCCTGGGCCTTCACATTGAGGTCTGGCCAGCTGCAGATTGAAAGGGCCTATTGAGCGGCAGTGTGCAGGTCTGGGCCAGTGCAGCGCCCCTGCCTCGTCCTAGTGCAATTTCACTCATATGAGGACAAGCAAAGAGTGATAGAAGCCTCCAGATCACTGGGAAAAAATCCAAAGGTACTGCTGCTCAAGGGGTCAAACGTTATGATCTTCCAAGATTTCTCAGCAGCTGTGATCTGAAAGACGAAGTCCTTTGATGAAGTTAAGGCGATGCTGAGGAACTTGGACATCCAGTACTCCATGAGGTACCTGGCGGTACTCCATTTCAGCCATGAGGATTCAGTTTATATGTTTGACTTGGCGAATAAAGCCAAGAACTTTGTGGACACTCCAAAACAGACTGATCTGAAGAAAATGGTTAATGTTTGTCCTAGTTTCCTCCTTTCACTGTGATTTCCCTTTTTGTTTTTCCTCTCTCCCTAATTTCTTTTTAAGGGGAAAAGGTCTTGGAATATGTTGTTTCTATTATACTTTTACAACTGGATTTTATCATGGGAAATTTAATGGGTGTGCTTTGTTGTTTTCCCCTTTTTTTTGTTCTTTCTCTCTTTAGTCATTATCAGAGTTGACATGGAGCTGGGAATGGGTGGCGTGTTTATCCTGACTTTGTCGTCTTTTATTGATTTAAGGACCATCTCCTTGTTTACTTATTTTTACCTAAGGCTGGGGCACAGCCCGGGATTGAAGGAGTTGTAAAGTGGGTGCTCGATAAGATGCCCCCTATGGGCAGGGGGAAAATCTCTCATTCAAGGTCTTCCAGTTGGTTTTCTTTGTACCCAAAGAGAGAAAATGCTGGAAAATCTCAGCAGGTCTGTAAGAAGAGAAAAGAGCTGACGTTTCGAGTCTAACTGACCCTTTGTCAAAGCTTGGTTTTCTTTGTAGTTTTTTGGGAGCAGGAGTTGTTTGTAGTTATGTTAGGGTAGTTTTTACATGCACACTTTTACAACTGAGTCTTCATTTACTTGTGCTTGGCGCATTGCAAACAGGGTTCTCCCTCCTGTGGGTTCAAGGGTCTCTGAAAGGGAATATGGCTCAATGTCTTGTTAAATGATGCACCTGGAACGTTTAAGGGAAGTCATTCGCCCATTAAAAGGACAAAAAGAGTTTCTAGCCTTCAGGAAAGGGTTGATATCGCTCTTTTGCAGAAAACGCATCTTGATGATGGGGCACCCGTGAGGTTACAACAGGGGGGTTATGACCAGGTATTCTTTTCATCCCTTGCTACTAAAAGTAGGGGAGTGGCCATACTTATACAGAAAAATCTTCCGTTCACATTTTTAGAGCAGGTGAAAGATGAGCAAGGGAGGTTTGTGATACTTAAGGCCCTGATTCATGGTGAGGAATATGGCATCTTAAGTGTCTACTGTCCCTGGCGCATCCCCTCAAAGTTTTGATTAGTGCCTTCTCTAAGCTGAGTGCCTTTGGAACACGGCACATTATTGTGGAAGAGGGGGGCGGATTTCAATTGCCTTTTGGATCCGAAAGTGGACAGAATGCCTAGGGGACCCCCAACTATCTCTTCGCAGGTCAAGCAGGTGGCTGACCTGTGCGAGGAGTTGGCGCTGGTGGACATTTGGAGATGTCTTCACCCTACCAGCAGAGACTTCACTTTCTTTTTTCAAACTCACATAAATGTCACAAGAGGATTGATCTTTTTCTGGCACTCTCAACCCTTCTGGATTCAATTATGTGTTGTAAAATTGGGAACATAGCTATTTCTGATCATGGATGGTATATTTGGAGGTTAAAGCCAAGAGTGAGGGGCTGGGTTCACGGCACTGCCATCTGGATCCTTTTCTCCTCAGAATTCCAAATTTGTGAATACTTTTTGAGGGAGTTTTAGGGGTTTTTGACTATCAATCCGATTATGGCTAGTAGTCCATCTACGCTATGGGAGACCACTAAGGCCTTTGCTAGTGGAGTAGCTATTTCCTATTTGGCTAGCCAGAAACGACAGAAGGTGCAACACTAGCGTCTACCTGAGACATGGCTGAAAGCTGCTGAGGTGGTAAGTTTTGCATGGCCTTCATTGACTAAGCTACACCGCAAAGAAAGAACTTATTTTTGCTAGACAAAGACTGTTTGTTTGAGTATGGGGATAGGTCAGGGAAGTATTTAGCGTCCCTGACTACAAAAAAGCTTGCTCCCCAATCCGTTACTGCAATCAGAGACAGCGCCGGAGTCCTTACGTACAATGTCACATGGATTAATGAGGCTTTTCACAGTTTTCACTCTGAATTGTATCGGTCTGAAGGTTGCAAGGACAGGTGAGTCAAAATGGAAGCTTTTTGTTTTAAGAGCTTGGACCTCCCTGAGGGTAACCTTGGAACAGGCCTCCCCTTAAGGCCCCCTTGACCATTCAAGAAATACAGGAGGCAGCTGGGCAACTTCAGAGTGGCTCTGATGGTCTCCTGGGTGAGTTTTATAAGGAGTTTATAGGGACTCTGTCAGGACCAATGTTGGAAATGTACAATCGCTCCTATATGTATGAATGCTCACCACATTCTTTGAAAGAAGCTAATATTTCTCTCGTTCTTAAGAAGGGGAAGGTTCCTGAGGATTGTGCCTCATACAGACCCATCTCTCTTTTAAATTCAGATTTCAAAATTCTGTCTAAGATTTTGGTGCTGTGATCGGAGAAGATGTTGCCCTGTATTTTCAAAGAGGACCAGACTGATTTTAAAAGGGGCCGTAGGTCCTCTAATAATATGAGAAAGTTGCTGAATATGGTCCAAGCATGTCAGCAACAATCAGTCCAGGGGTTGGAGAGTTCCTTAGATGCAGAGAAAGCATTTGGTTGAGTAGAATGGCTGTATCTCTTATGTCTTAGAGTGGTTTGGATTGGGTGGGGTCTTTGGTAGGTGGGTGGAGGTTTATATTGCCACTGTCTGGCCTCGGTAATCACCAACAGAGTGAAGTCTGGGAATTTTGGGATTGGCAGGGGTAGTCATCAAGGCTGTCTCCTCTCACCGTTGTTGTTTATGTTGGTGACGTAGCAGCTTGCAGAGGCCGTTCGTCAGAGCGTCCACATAACTGCTCCGGAAGTGGGATCAAGGGTACACAAGATTACATTATATGCGGATGAAGTTCTTCTGTTGTTATCTGACCTGATGATTTCCGTACCCATCTGATGTAATGTATTAATTCATTTGGGGCTTTTTCAGGATATAAGATCAACTTTGCAAAGTTACTACTCCAATGTTTGATCAGTTATTTCAGACTAACTTTGTTCACCAGCTAGACACTATTCAGTGGGATCGCCAGAGATGGGAGGCTCTTCCAATACCAATTTTGTGGTTGGGCCAAATAGCCCTTATTATGATGAATGTCTTTCCTTGTTTGCTTTATGCCTTGCGCATGCTCCCTGCAATGTTTCCCAGGTCAACGTTGGGGAAACTTATGGGTTGGCTAAGTTCTTTTGTTTGGCGTCGTGGGCGGACCTTCATCAAACTTGCTAAATTGCAGTTGCCTCATGGAGGGGAAGGAATTGATTTCCCAGACGTCTGGAGTTATCTATTGAGTTTCCTGCTGTTCTTTGTGTGTGTTTGTGCAGGTAAAGATCCGGGCTCAATATGGCTGGATATTGAGGCCTCTCAGGCAAAGTGCCTTCTTCTTTACCTGTTGTTCATGGATAAGATGAGGACAGTTGTGGACCACTGCTGGAAACCTGTTGTTATTAGTCGGGTCAAGGCATATAGAGGGCAACGCGTCAGAGTGAGGGTTGTTTATCCAAGACTTCGCCACTCAACCCCAACCAGGGATGATGGACTCAGGGTTCAAACCATGGGCAGCGAGAGGAGTTTCCAGTTTGGGAGACTTGTTTGAGGGGGAGGTTATGATGTCCTTTTAGCAATCGAGCTGCAAATATGGGCTGTCCATTAGAGGTCTTTTCCGTTTTTTTTCAGGCTAGGGTTTTCATCCAGAAGAAGACTCCACTTCTCACTAAGCCTTATAGCCCAATACAGAGAGGTTGTTACCTTCTAATAGCACCCTTACAGTTAGTGCCCTCTATCGCCTACTGGCAGGATATTACCTTGCTATGTGAAGTCAGGGAGTGGAAATCTCTTCTGAAATGTGGGAGGATATCTTGGAGACTGCGCGAAAGAGCTCAATCTGTAATAGGACATGCACTGTGCAGTTACCAGTTCTGCACAGGGTTCATTTGGCACCAGACCATCTGGCGAAGTTTAAAAAGGGGACATCTCCAATGCGCCTCAAATGTAATCGAAGTGCAGGTACTCTTACCCACTGTTTCTGGACATTATGGACTGCTGTGGGGGCAGAGATAGGATATAGACAAGCATGGGAAGAAATGATTCAATATTCTTACTTACAGAACATGGAAGAATATTCTGATGAATTAAGTGTCTGAGAACCCGCCAGGTTTGCTGGGGTGGCGAAAATTAATTATGGAGCACATTCCCTTGGATATTCTCGCAAATATGATGCACTGTTCAACAGTCCTTTTTTTTTAATCAGACATGGCAGCCCTTTTTGAATTATTTGGATATGGATTTGTCTGTTATCTTAATGAAGTGTTCGTTTAACCAGGATGGTTAGGTTTCTTAGCCCCTGGAAAGGGGGCTCCTGAGTGAATCCTGGTGTATGTGTGTATGTATATTTATTTATATATTTATTCTATAAAAACATATGTATAATATATATTTATTATATGTATTTTTATGTATAAATATATATTTATATACAACTTTACATTGTTGTAACGTTTAAAAACTAGTTTTTCTTTTGCTAATAAGTATATTAACAAAAAAAATTACACTGGATACCATGTGTCCTTATCTTCTTTATCAGTCTCCCATATGGAAGCTTGTCAAAGGCTTTACTGAAGTCCATATAAACTATATTGCACTCATCTATACACTTGTTCACCACCTCAAAACTGTCAAATTTTTTTCCTGACAAAAACCACGACCTTCCTGACAAAACCATGACCTTCCTGACAAAACCATGTTGATTATCCCTGCTGATGAGACCTTACCCCTCCAAGTGAAGATTAATACTCTCCTTCAGAATTTCTTCAACGGTTTGTTGCCACTGATCATCATTAACCTCCCCAGGATACCGATGGTGTAGGATTCATCAGTGGTAATGTGTTGAATGCCATGTATTTGGCTTGGCAACTTGCCAAGGAACCCTCAAGGCATTTAAGAACTATCCAGATGAACATTGGAACACATTCAAGGCCACAAGATAAGCATTGGAAAATGCGATTAGAACAGTTGGGTGTTTGGCTGGTGCATACATTGAAGGGCATATTTCTGTGCTGAAAATCTCGAACTTCTTAGATTCTAATTCTAGGATAAGGTACAAGTGATTCTCTGGTAGTCCACAGTTTGACTTGGTAAACAAGAATTTTAAGAATGTTTGTTTATATTCCAATAACTACTTTAGCCTTGTTGCAGTATTTCAAAGTAGTTGTTTCATAAACTACTTTCTGATACAACCCTATCTTTACACTTGAAAATCAACATGACCTCAAATACCAATGAACCAGTAAATACTCAAGAGTTTATGCTAATCAGGATGAAGTAGTAGGGAGGAGTTTTGTGTGCACAATAGAAACATGGGTTGAATATTCAGCTTTGTTGTGTTATTTTCACGTAAAGTGGAACAATAATGAGAGTCCTGTAGGTGTGTACTGTCCCTTTTGAGAGAGGAAAATAGCAAGGAATGACTGAAAGCACAGTGTCTTGAACAATTTAAAATTGTAACACTTGGTTGCAACAAGTAGCTGGAGTTGCGTTGCCATGAAACAAAAACAAATTCAAATTCAGCCTATCAGTTTAAATTATGCCCCAGATAATAAAATTCAATGAAATTTGAATTTGATGACATCAAACCAATGAAATGAGCCAATGTTTAAGAGATATAAAACAGGACGTTTTGGAACAGTTAGGGGAAGAACTGCCAAGAAAGCCAACAAGTATAGACTGTTAACCGACTAGATCTCAGAAAGGTACCTATGAAGCAGAATACTGAAGAAAAGATAACAGAGGAAAATCTGCAGAGGAAGATGCAAAGAAGATTCGGCAGCTGGCTAGTTTTGAAATGTGAAATTTTTTTGTAAATCTTAATCAGGATTTTTATCAGACCAATATTGTAGAAATCGAAATTAAAAATAGGTTTAGGAGAAAGGAGTTGTAGATAGTTATCTAATGTTCTCTTTTGGACTTTAAAGAATAAAATTGTTCATTTTTACTTAAAATAGTGACCTCTGGGATGGTCCTTTGCCTTTTGAAATTTAGCAGATTACGACGCTAGGGGAGCTTCTCTGTGTGTCAGGTTTAAGATAGCAGAGGGGTTTACCCTGTGTTGTAATACTCCCGAAACATTGAATAAGCCCATATTCAGTGAGTGTAGTTAATATTTCTTTTTATTTTCTAGGGACAAGTTAGCGGTCCTTCAAACTCTTGCTGCAACAGTGAACAGAGTGAGTAATTTTCATTAATCTGCAGAAAGCAACTTTATTCAACATTAGTTACAGATGCTCAATGTGTCTTGACTTTGTTTTACAGGACCACACAGCTGCGCATTATAGGTTCCAAGATGACCCATACCTCATACCCAGGACATCACCTGAGTTTGTGTGTACTCCTTCATTTTATTCTTGACATGGCATTTTGCATTTGCTGGTTTATTAGGAATAAGCTGCTGTCAAGGGATCCAATAATCTAAGCTGGTTAGAACTGTGAATTGCATAAAAGGGAGTGGTAGTCACCTACAAGATGACCATCTTGTTTTTTTTAAAAAAAACTTTTTTTTGGATTATTGATCCTTGTTGTGGTTCTGTTCGCCGAGCTGGGAATCTGTGTTGCAGACGTTTCGTCCCCTGTCTAGGTGACATCCATAGTGCTTGGGAGCCTCCTGTGAAGCGCTTCTGAAATCTTTCCTCTGGCATTTATAGTGGTTTGTCTTTGTCGCTTCCGGTTGTCAGTTCCAGCTGTCCACTGCAGTGGTCGGTATATTGGGTCCAGGTCAATGTGCTTATTGATTGAATCTGTGGATGAGTGCCATGCCTCTAGGAATTCCCTGGCTGTTCTCTGTTTGGCTTGTCCTATAATAGTATTGTTGTCCTAGTTGAATTCATGTTGCTTGTTATCTGGCTGTGTGACTACTAAGGATAGCTGGTCATGTCGTTTCGTGGCTAGTTGGTGTTCATGGATGTGGATCGTTAGCCATTGGTTTTGCTCATGCTGGGTATCGGGTCCTTTGCCCTGGTGAGTTGTTGTCTGAGAGTGGCTGTTGGTTTGTGTGCTGTTGTGAGTCCTAGTGGTCGCAGTAGTCTGACTGTCAGTTCGGAAATGCTCTTGATGTATGGGATTGTGGCATGTCCTCATTCCGTTGTCTTTCCCCTTAGGCATCTGTTGATGAAATTGCGGGGGTATCCGTTTTTGGTGAATACATTGTAGAGGTGTTCTTCTTTCTCTTTTTGTAGTTCTGGTGTGCTGCAGTGTGTTGTGGCCCTTTTGATCCTTGTTCCAAGGTTCTGTGACTGTCTGATTTTCTTTCTTTGCTTGTTGTGAGAATTTCATAATGTATATTAATTTATATTTTCATTGCCATTTCAGCAATATGAGCATTATTGTTGAGAAAGGTAAATGAGAAAGTGAGCAGAGAAGGTCAATAAGAATTACATGAAATAAAGGATGGGTGCTTGTTCAGGAAGCCGAAAGAGAACTCTCTTATAATTTTCACCTTGTGGTTTTTGAAGATGTGACCGTTTCCATCTCATTACCTCTACAAACAGTGAGTCACCTCAACCTGTTTTATTTTTGGATTTTTTTTTTAAAGAAGTAGTGTCTGTGACTGCTCTCTGCAAGAGCATCTCGACCAATCCCATTGCTCTGCCTTAATCCCTCATAGTCCAAATCGTTTCTACTTGTTTTCATATCATGAAAACATTTAGCTACAGTACACTCAGTCTCTTCATCCAATGGTGACAGACTTTCATTTCAAGACAAGTTTTACCCTATGGTGATCAGTGTTGTTGACTATTACCTGAAATGACTCAGGAATCCTGCTGTGAGATGATGGACTGTGCCACATTTTTAGTAAAGTGGAAGACAGTAGCCTGAGAAGGTGCATGATTCACAGCTCTATTTCCATTGGGCCCTTTTCTTGCCTTTCCATGTTTGTTCACCTTTTCAGGTCCCTTTCTAGCTGAGAGCCAGGGCGTAGCACTTGCTCATGCAGCTGCACGCTGCAAGTCCTTGGGCCATGATGGATTCAGTTATCATGCTGCCTCACAGTGCCAGAGACCCGCGTTCAATTCCTGCCTCAGGCAACTGTCTGTGTGGAGTTTGCACATTCTCCCTGTGTCTGCGTTGGTTTCCTCCGGATGCTCTGGTTTCCTCCCGCAGTCCAAAAATGTGCAGGTTAGGTGAATTGGCCATGTTAAATTGCCCATAATGTTAGTTGAAGGGATAAATGTAAGGGAATGGGTCTGGGTGGGTTGCTCTTCGGTGGGTCAGTGTGGACTTGATGGGCCAAAGGGCCTGTTTCCACACTGTAAATAATCTAACCTAATCATGAGGGAGAATCAGCTGAGAACTGGCCAATGGAGTGCTGATATAGTAACACAGACTTCCATGTTTGGCTCTTTTTTTTTCAACACTGTAGCTGACTCACAGTGTAGGATGAAAATATAGTACACAGCAGCAGAAAACATGTTAACTCTCAGTTGAATAGGAGACACAGCACATCAACCTGTTCGTGCAGGCATTGATGTTGACTAAGCACTGATCATGGGTTGCCTCACTAGTTGGTTTGCTAACCTGAAAATAGCCCATTGACTCAATTATTTGACATCTGATAGTCCTGCTACCCATACTAGTATATAACCCCAACTCCATTAGCTCTTGTGGTTTATCCTTTTACATGGCACCTTACCAAATGCTGGTGAGATTTTTGGAAATGAGATTCAAGGATGCAAGTGAAAATACATTGAAATATTAGCTCAGCCTCGGGTTTTCACTCGGTCCCAGTGCACTTTCAAGTTTTGGTGATGGGTCTTTTCAGTGCTTTAGACAATGATTTTGATCATTACTTTTTCAGTGCTAAGATATGGGGTGGAAATAGAATGATTGTTTCTCCCTTGTGGGAGAGTCTAGGACTAGACAGTATAATCTCAGTAAGGGGTTGCCCATCTAAGACGGATGAGAATTTTTTTCTGGGTGTAGTGAATCTGTGCAGAGAGCTATTGAGATTTGACCAATTTGTATATTCAAGGCTGAGATGCAGATTTTTAATCAGTCAGAAAATCAAGGGATATAGGGAAAGGGCAGTGAAATGGAGTTAAGGATTATCAGATCATTCATAATCCCATTGAATGGTGGAGCAGACTCTGGGCTGAATAACTTAAAATTTGCTTCTAAGTCTTAATCATCTTAAAGCTGTCTTTGGAGTGATCTGACTGAGTTGTATAACTCAATATAAATCTGAATATCATTTCCTTCTCTTGTAGCGTCTCTACTCACTGTCACAGGAATCGGGATGTAATGCTGCAAAGTATATTATTAACACCTATCCCCACCTTTTCCAGAAGGACATCGCTGAACCTTCTATACCAGTAAGTTTACCTTTTTTTTGTAAAAACTATCAAAGTCTAAAGTATTAAAAGAAAAGGATGGCAGATTCCCAGAATTACTGAAACGTTTTTAGTTAACAATGGCTGCACTCTTGTTATTCGGCTAGCTTTCATTCCAGATTTTAATTGACTTTCAAGTTAACCACCTGCTATGGTGGGATTTGAACTTGTCTCCAGAACATTAGCCTCTGGATTACTAGTCCAGTGACATTACCACTACATCACTGCCTTTTAAACTGTCCTCACTGTAACCAGCTTTAAATACTGTACAACGTCTGATTCCTGACTTGAATTTCACAAGCTGGAATCTATCTGCTCTCTGTTTGTTGGCCAGTTTTATTATGCCGTCCTTTCTCTGCCCAGCTTTCCTGCCCTGTAAAGGATGGTGAATCATGCTAGGCTGCTGTTCCATGGGTAGGAGAATCCCTCTCCTCTTTCACTTGTGCCCATTCAACATGCAACTTAGTAGCAGAACCTTCAGTAAGTTTGACCTTGCTTTGGTGGTATACTTTTATAAACTCTTGCTTCTCTTTCCAAAATCTGTATTTTTCTGCTAGCCTTTTTTCCATCACTTATTCTCTCACTGGTTCACTGTTGCATCAGCCTTCCAGGCCATGAAAAATCTTGGGATGTTAAAGGTCGGTAGAAGTGCAAGTTGAGTCAAAGTAAGTTAATAAAATGTTGCCTTTCGTAGTGTTTAATGCCAGAGCAATTGGAGCCTCTAATAAATGAAGTGAGCGTAGCTGCCCTCCAGGAACGGATTCAGCTCAGGAAAGTGAGAGCTTCTGTGGATCTGTATGATCAGCTTGTGCAAGCAGGTAATCTTTGATTTCCAACAAGTGTAACCTGTTACCAAGTGCATAATAAATTATGAATATGC
Organism: Hemiscyllium ocellatum; assembly: GCF_020745735.1. Classification (NCBI taxonomy): domain Eukaryota; kingdom Metazoa; phylum Chordata; class Chondrichthyes; order Orectolobiformes; family Hemiscylliidae; genus Hemiscyllium; species Hemiscyllium ocellatum. Next base: position 31,206,004 of record NC_083401.1, on the reverse strand, counting down.
TTTCCCTGTTCTTAAAGGGAAAAGGTATTCTTGATTACTTGAATGCATTAATGTTTTTTTTTCTCCCTGGAATTTGGTCATTCCTGATTATTCCAATGTTGAACTGAATGAATCTGGACCATGAAACAAATTACCCTTCCACTTCTCGAGCGGTGGGAAGTCCAGTTACTGTGTATTCTACTTTTAATATACTGAAAATATTTTCTTTCCTTCTGAATGAAGGTACAGAAACTACATTGAATACATTTTGCATCATAAGGTTTTCTGTCTCCATTTGTTCTTTTCCCTGTTGAATGTTATGTTAGGATGTTGATATTTTTCACCTTTAGTCACAAAATGGTGTTGTATGGTGTTATGAAATTAGAATAGAAGAATAGAATAGAATCCTTACTGTGTGGAAACAGATCCTTCAGCCCAACAAATCCACACCTACCCTCCGAAGAGTAACTCAGCCACCCCCATTTCCCCCATCCAATATTTACCCCTGCTTAATGCACCTAACCTACACATCCCTGAACACAATCAACTAGCACAGCCAGTTCACCTAACCTACATATTTTTTGGATTGTGGGAAGAAGCCAGAGCACCCGGAGGAACCCCATGCAGACACTGGGAGAATGTGCAAATTCCACACAGATAGTTAACCGAGGCTGGGATTGAACCTGGATCCCTGGCACTGTGAGGCAGCAGTGCTAATCACCGTGTAATTTTAATTGAGGCTTCTATTGGATTGGTATATTCTTATAGAGTTGGAGGTGGATAACAGACCTCTTAACAGAAAAGAGGCTTAGAGTTGTAAAGAGTTGGTGTTTAATGTTCACTTTTAGAGTTAAAGAATAAATTGATATTTTTCTTTAAGTAATGGAATTTGGGGAGTTCGGTCACTCACATTTTAACATATAACGAGGCAAGGTGAGCTTTTCTGTGCGTTTGGTTCACTTAGTAGAAGGGCTCATTGCCATGTTGCAACAATAGCATAGCGTCCTACTGAACCGCAAGACAATTCACCAAGCAGAAGGTTGAACTTTACGTGTTGAATCTGTGCATTCTGGTTGAGGCCTGTCTTTATGCTATCAACCTCTCTCTTGCTGGGCAACGTTCCCAAAGTAAATCTTTTGAAGATTTAAAGAAGATTTGGAACAGTCAGAAGTCACAGGGGTTAGTGTTTTGTTTTGTCATTACAGGAACTCCTGTATCTGTTGAAGTCACCAATAGCTTGCTAAATCTGCTATGTGTTTATGGAGATAAAGAGCCACCAAGAGAGGATCGACTTGAGATGAAAGAAACTGAAGATAAGGTACAAACGAAGCCACATCATAACAATGAATACATGTACACAACAAAGAAAAACCAGCACGGTTCATCTTAGCAAAACTGCTCACCATTATTGCGTAGTAACAGTGAGCTGTGTACACACTGCCTTGAGCTGTCTAGGCCCTTGTCTTTAGAGCCTCCTTTTACATAATATTTCTAAAAATGATCTATTTGACCAAGCCATTGCTCATTTGTTGTATTGTCCCTTCTTTAGCCTCCGCAGCAATTCATTTAGTTGATTATGATAGTGTGAAATATGCCAAAGTTTTGTTATATTCATTATCATTAGTGTTTTTTTAAAAACTGCTTTCAGCATCTCTAAGTTACAGTGCTTCAAAAAGGGAGCTCAACACCACCTTCACAAGGACAGCTAGGGACAGGCAATAAATGCTGGCCAGCCAGTGACACTCAGATGAATAAATGCAAAAAAAAACTTATTGTCACCCTAAGACAATAAGATATGAAGTATTCCTGATGCATATGCTGCTCACCTTATAAACTGGCAAAGGTAGCTTTTTGTCTTTGTATTGTGAGTGATTTAGGATCCCTAGAATGTGGAAGCAGATAATTTGACCCATCAAGTCTACATTGACTCTCTGAAGAATATCCCACCCAGACCCGCTCCTACTCCATTCCTATAACGCTGCATTTCTCATGGTTAATCCACTTAGCCTGGATACTATGGGCAAGTTAGCCTAGCCAATCCACTAACCTGCATACCTTTGGGCTGTAGGAGAAAACGGGACCACCTGGAGGAAACACAGACATGAGGAGAGTATGCAAACTCCATACAGTCAGTCAAAGGTGGAATTGAACCTGGGTCTCTGATGCTGTGAGACAGCAGTGTTAACTACTGTGCTGCCTAAATATCATTCCTGCCAGATATTTTGGGGACCAGATGTTAATGATCAGTGTCTTTTCAACTTAAAAAAAGTAAAATTACAAGTTCGACATTAGCTGCAGACATGCAGTACAATTTAAATTCCTCCATTTGGAACGTGATAACTATTTGAAAGGGGTTCTACTTTTAAAAGTGTATCTGTTCTTCGCCTCGCCATCTCTTGTTCTAATTCTCCTGGATATCCATTTTTAGGGTGAGGTGACTGGACCCTCGCAGAAAATGCGGAGGGGTCGTCCATGCAGAGTTTCAGATTTGCTGAGCATCACTTGGAGGTAAAGAGGTGGTATTTTTCTTTCTTTGCTTCCCCTTTCATGTAATTTGGGCTTCACTCGTTAGAATTTTGTTCCTTCCTCAATTGCCCTAAAACTGAAAAAGCCATTTTAGACTGTAGACAAGAGTCATCTATTTTATGTAGGCCAGACCAGGTGAGGATGGTAGATTTCCATCCCTAAAGTGCATTAGTGAACCATTTTTTTAAGAAGCAATATTAAATTTCATAGTCACCATTACTGAGATACGATTTGAACCTATACCCACTAAATATTCACCAGGTCTTCTGGATTGCTAGTCCCCTGACATAATTACTTTGTTACCATCTTCCCTTGTGAGGCTTTCCATTTGAAGTATTAAGCATTCTGTTGTTAGTCAAGTTTTATTTTGGTTTCCCATCAATCAGTAAGATTGTTGCAAGACCTGTCTTCACAGCTGTACAACTTTTTGCTTTCCACTTTTAGCAACCTCTTTTAGTGGCAAAGCTATAGCTGTCTTAGCCAGCAGTGTCTAGTACAAGAGCAAATGAGTAACAGCTGGTGCTAGTGACTTGATTAGTAAAGGTGCAGAGGTTAGCTTCCCGAGCCAAGGTTAAGATCTCAGCCTGGATTGAATTATCTGAAATGAAAAGAAATGCTCAGAGTACTTGGCTGATGTGTGTTCTCATCTTGATGGCAAAGACAAAATGTGAAGTTTTTGCCAAGATTTTATGAAATATTTTTTTGTTTCCTTTTGGGTGCTTTATCTTTTCATTTGTTTTTGCATTTTTTGACGAATATCATATAGTAGACGCAAGTGGGTTGAGGTGTGGGGAGAGAGCAAGGACAGGGGTTGTGTGAGCATAATTTTTGTTCATCTATTAAGGTGTCCAAATGTACCCAAGTGGTCACTAATGACTGGCCCACTATGTAATCTGAGTTCCTGCATGAATGTTAAAAGCAATGGAGAAATGTGAAGGCCAAGGTATGGTTTTTTTTTGTAAAAAGTTGTAGACTACAAACCAGGGACTGAGATTGTGTTAGCTGGACCTCGCTTGGTACAGGCAGATTTATTTCCCCAAAAGGTCATGTTAAATCGATTCATTTTTGGTTTCTGTTTTAAAAACCTGTTACTCATTGATTTAATATCTACGCTTTCCAAGGTCACTTGGATAGGGTCCTGGAAGACAGTTGGAGCAATATCTTAGAGCAGTGGGCAAAGAAGGATTAGACAGTAACATCTCATCAATCCCTTAATCAAAACCTATTGCATCCCTAACTTTCATCAATTCTGATAAAACCTTCAATGTGAACTGTTTCTTTCTGTACACAATTACTGCCAGGCCTGTGGAGAATTTTCATTTTCCTCTTTTATTTTGGGTTTCCAGCATCCCCAGCTTCTGTTTAGTGATGCACTGTTTCATCCTTTATTTTATCATGCACATTAACAAATTACAGGTGTTAGCCTTGATTTTACACTCAACAGCAAAGGAAAGATTCTCATCATTTCCCTTGTTTGCAAACATCCACAGATGTTTTGCAGGCTGGTTGGGGTGTGAGGGAAGGGCTTTGTCCCTCTCTTGACCTGTCAATTCTGTCCATCTTCGTTCACACCTAACTGCTTCACCCTCCCCACTAACCTATCATAATGACTTCCCACCAACCTTCTCACCCCATTCATCTCTCATCGCTGCCCCATCCCCATCCCCATTCCCACATTCCAATGAGGGGCTTATGCCCGAAACAATGACTCCTCAGATGCTGCCTGACCTGCTGTGCTTTTCCAACGCCACCCTTTTTTAACACTGACTCTCCAGCACCTTCAGTCCTCCCTTTCTCCCAGGTATCTATCTTGATAGGTATCTATCTTGATACCAATCTATGTGGCGCTCCCTACAGGAGATCCACACTGTCACATCTGAAACAGGGAGGCTGTTCCACCAATCGGGCTGGAGTATCTTCATTTGAGACTGAGGATAAACTGGAAACATGAAATACTTTGCTTTCTTGTGCAGAAAGTGAAATGACATTGAGAATTGTAAAGAAGAGAAATGAGAGAATTTGGAATAATTACAAAAACAGTTTTATGAAAAGTCTTCAGTGTTCTTTCAAAATGCAAGTCGGTGTTTTTTTAAGAACCAGTGAGTTGTTTGTTAATATTTATGATACCAGCTGGAAACTTCACCCTAACTCCTCAACATAACACTACTATATTTTCCAGTCAGTTTTGTATTGAAATAGTTGAGTAATTACCCAAGGTCTCATCCTTGCATTTTTTTTTTCAGTACAGAGCTATTAGCAAGAGCTGCAACAGCACCCTGTGGAGATGCAAGGAATAAATTACTGTGTGTTAAGTGCATGTATAGTGCCAGCAGTATTATAGCTGAGAGTCTCATTAATGCAATACAATCAAGGCCTTTACCTCTGATTATAACAATGTTCATAATAAATACTTGTGCAGTTTTGCTGCTTGTCCAGTCATTGCATTTAAAATTCCACAAAGTGTACATGTTCAGAAAATGAACTAACTGAACCTTTGTCTCCACTTCCATTCAGGGAGAACAATAATGCAGAGAGGATATTCAACCTGATGCCTGAACGAAACAAACATTCTTTCTGTACAATGATTCGAGGAATGATTAAGGTATTACTAGTGATCAACATGCTCACTTCCATGTCGTCCATCTGATTTGAGCTATTGTTAACATCTGCTTTGTTTGTTTAGCATGGCGCTTGTGCGAAGGCAATGAACTTGTACACAGACTTGTTGAACAATCGAATGACAGGTATGAGCTGAAAAATCGCTTTTGCTCGTTGTAGTACTCCCTAAATTTTGAATGTATTGCAACGTGGTCTTATTCACAGAGGTGGGAGTAGGCAGAATACTGTTAAATTGCATGGAAAATTATGGGCAAGGTTAAAGCAGGAAGGATTCAGTAGAAATTATTGAAGTTTTCATAACAAGTAATGTGCCAGAATATGGAAAGGCTCAGGAATTTAACTTCAGACACAGCAGACCACTAGGAGGAGGAGCACAGTCGAAGTAAGACTAAGCATGTTAGATTTCAGTGCACACAGTAAACAAAACAAGGTTAAGTGAGCTTGTAGCACACCCTGGAATTAAAGGGCATGATATTGTGGGTATCACAGATGTGGCTGCAACAGGATAAGGGCTCAGAGCTAAATATCCAAGGGTATACATCCCATTGAAAGGACAGGCAGATGGGACAGGGTTGCCTTGTTAGTAAAATGATACTAAATGGATAGCGAGAAGCGATAAAGTGGGAAATCATAATGGGTAGAGTTGAGCCATAAAAGGGAAAAGATCCTGCCAGAAGTTATGTATAGATGTCCTACCAGTAGTCAGGATGTGGGGCAGAAAATAGGAGATGGAAAAGCATGTAAGAAAAGCACTATTACAATAATCATGAGGGACTTCATCATGGTTGGTAATAGATCCCAAGAAAAGGAATTTGTGCAATGTCTAGGTTTTCTGTTTTGGAGGATCTTGTTGTAAGTCTGGATTTGGTCATGTGTATTGAAGCAGACTTGATTGAGGAGCTTAAGGTGAAGGAACCCCTAGCAGACAGTGACCATAATATGGTGGAATTCCCCATGTAGTGAGAGGAAAAAGCTTGAATCAGATGTGCCAGTATTAAAATTGAGTAAAAGTAACTACAAAGACACGAGAGAGGAGCTGGTCAGAGCTGATTGGAAGGGAAACAATGAAACTGCAATGGCAGAAATTTCTGGGATTATTTTAAGAGGCAAACAGAAATTCATCCCAAGGAAGAAGAAACATACTAAAGGGAAAGCGAAGCGTTGGTAGTGATCGTCCAGAGAACACTAGAATTAAAGAGGGTCCCAGAGAATTGGGAAATGGCTAATGTAACACCCCTGATTAAGAAAGGAGAGAGACAGAAGACAGGAAACTATAGACTATTTAGGAGAATGTGAGGAGTGCAGGTGCGAGAGAGTCAGAGTCGAAGAGGGTGGCACTGGAAAAGCACAGTAGGTCAGGCAGTGTCCGAGTTGAGTCCACTCAACTCTCCTGCTTCTTGGATGCTGCCTGACCTCCTGTGCTTTTTCAGTGCCACCCTTTTCGACATAGACTGGTTAGCATGACCTCATTTGTTGGTAAGATTTTAGAGCCCATTATTGAGAAAGACACTCAAGAATACTTGAAAATATGTGGTAAAATAGGACAGAGGTAACACAGCTGAGTCAAGGGAATGGTCATGTCTGACAAATCTGTTCAAATTATAGAGTCATGGAGCATAGAAATAAGCCCTTCAGTTCAATCAGTCCATGCTGACCTTTAATGCCAAACTAAATTAGTCCCACCTGCCTGTGTTTGACCCATAGAACAAAGAACAATACAGCACAGAACAGGCCCTTCGGCCCACGATGTTGTGCCGAACATCTATCCTAGATTAAGCACCCATCCATGTACCTATCCAATTGCCGCTTAAAGGTCGCCAATGATTCTGACTCTACCACTCCCACGGGCAGCGCATTCCATGCCCACACCACTCTCTGGGTAAAGAGCCCACCCCTGACATCTCCCCTATACCATCCACCCTTCACCTTAAATTTATGTCCCCTTGTAACACTCTGTTGTACCCGGGGAAAAAGTTTCTGACTGTCTACTCTATCTATTCCTCTGATCATCTTATAAACCTCTATCAAGTCACCCCTCATCCTTCGCCGTTCCAACGAGAAAAGGCCGAGAACTCTCAACCTGTCCTCGTACGACCTATTCGCCATTCCAGGCAACATCCTGGTAAATCTTCTCTGCACCCTCTCCAAAGCTTCCACATCTTTCCTAAAGTGAGGCGACCAGAACTGCACACAGTACTCCAAATGTGGCCTAACCAAAGTCCTGTACAGCTGCACCATCACTTCACGACTCTTGAATTCAATCCCTCTGCTAATGAACGCTAATACACCATAGGCCTTCTTACAAGCTCTACCCACCTGAGTGGCAACTTTCAAAGATCTATGTACATGGACCCCAAGATCCCTCTGTTCCTCCACCTGACTAAGAACCCTACCGTTAACCCTGTATTCCGCAAATACATACCTTTCTTTGAGGTCATGACCAAATTAGACAAAGGGGAGCCAGTGGATACAATCTATTTGGATTTCTGGAAGCTCTTTGACATAGGACTCCACTAATCAGGGCAGCACGGTGGCACAGTCATTAGCGCTGTGAGGCAGCAGTGCTAAGGTCCCAGGTTCAATTCCACCCGAGAGCGACCGTCTGTGTGGAGCTTGCACATTCTCCTCATGTCTGCATGGGTTTCCTCCAGATGCTCCGGTTTCCTCCCGCAGTCCAAAGATGTGCAGGTCAGATGAATTGGCCATGTTAAATTGCCCATAGTGTTAGGTGCTTTAGTCAGAGGGAAATGGGTCTGGGTGGGTTACTCTTCCGAGGGTTGGTGCAGACTGGATGGGCCGAAGAGCCTGTTTCCACACTGTAGGTAATCTGATCTGATTTATATATGACAGGAGTACTGTGCTGTCATGGGTAGAGAATTGGCTGACAGACAGAAAAGAGCGTGGAGGTAAAGGGGTCTTTTTCAGGATTGCAGCTGATGACTTGGAGTTCTGCAGATGTCAGTGTTAGAACCACAACTTGTCACATTATACATTAAGGATCTGGTTGTAAATGATGCAAAGATAGTGGAGGGACAGGTAGTGTTGAGGAAGCAGAAGGACTTGGACTGGTTAGGTGTGGATAAAGGAGTGATAGATGGAATATAATGGGCAAATGTGTGAGGTCATGCACTTTGCTAGGAAGAATAGAGGTGTGGACTATTTCTGAAGTCTGAAGCACAAAGGGACTTGAGAATCCTGGTTCATGACTCGTGGCAGCGTGGTTAGTACTGCCTCACAGCACCAGGGACTCAGTTCAGTTCCAACCTTCTGTCTGAGTGGAGTTTACACGTTCTCCCTGTGTGTGCATGGATTTTTCTTGGGTGCTCCCGTTGTCTACCACAGTCCAAAGATGTGCAGGTTAGGTGGATTTACAGTGCTAAATTGCCTACCCATCTCTGGTTACTATAGGGTAAAGTGGATTAGCCATAGTAAATGCAGAGCCATAGGGATAGGATGGGTCTGTGTAGGATTCTATTAGGATGGTTTGTGTAAATTCAACGGGCTGAATGGCCTCTTCCTGCACTGTAGGGATTCTCATGACTGTCTTAGCTTAACATGCAGATTCAGTTGGCAGTTAGGAAGCACATGCAAAGTTGATAATTATTTTAAGAGGGCTAGAATACAAGAGCAGAGATGTACTACTGAGGCTGCATTAAAAAAAAATCTTGTTGGCAATATGGTAAGAGGTTTTGGGCTCCATACCTAAGGAAGGAAATGCTGTCATTAGAGGGCATCCAGAGAAGGTTTAGAAGAATGGTCCCACCGAAACAGACCTTGTCAGCTGAGGAGCAGTTGAGGACATTGTCTCAAAAGATCTGTCCTTGACGGAGTTTAGAGGATGAGGAGATCTCACTGAAACTTACAGAATATTGGGAGGCCTGAATAGAGTGGATGTGGAGAAAATCTCTCCACCATAGGACCTGAGGAGACGATGTCAGAGGGTTTGGGATGATCCTTTAATACTGAGATGAAGAAGAATTTGTTTACAAGGCTTAATTTCAGGTGGAAATCAACTTCCCACCTTCTGCGGCAAACGGTGATTGAGCATACTTAAGACAGGTAGATTGGGAAGAGGATCAACTGTTAGGGAGAAGCAGGAGAATGGGGTTGAGAAATGTGATCGAGCAGTGCCAAATGGCCTAATTCTGCTCCTATCTCTGTGGTCTTAATGGTCTGTGATCATTCACTGTTATAAAACTGGGCGTGTAACTTTGCTTCCTCATGTTAGCTGGAAGCAAACTTTGAGTAATTATTTAAAATCCTGCTTGGTTGACTTTAACGTTGCTATAATGTAGAATTGTTGAAAATAATAGAACAAATGTCTGCTTTTATTTAACATAGAACAGTTTGGGAGGCTGCACTCATTAAAACTGTTTGATTTCTGATCTGTCCCATGGTAAAATAAGTTAGGAGTGAGTAATAATGAAAAGAAATTACGACATGAGAATGATATATTTCTTTGAATGCTGTTGAAATGAAGTTAAATTTGCATTACCTTTTGCTACACCTCAGGCTGTCCCCTCTGCTCCACTGGCATTTTTTATCCTTTAAAATCCTTATTCTTCACCAGCCACTTGGTGAGGGCTGGTTGGCAGACAAGCAGACAGTCCTCTGGAAACATGCACCCCTTATCTGTAACATCCAACTTCACCCCTTTTTCTTTATTTTTGAAACTTCCTCTGGCTGCTCTTCTATTTCCCCTCATGTCCTATCCAAGCACCTACTTCTCCTGCACTTGCAATTGGCATTAAAATATCCAATTTCTCCTCATCCACATGTTAACCAATGTTATGAATGGTTCGCTCTCCTTGGGTTCTGTCCCTAATGATTCAAATCCCACCCCATTCTCAAAATGCCAACCTGTAACTCCCTTAGTCCTTGCAAACTACCAACCCATTTCCAAATTCCCTGTTTAAACATGCTGTCACATCCCAAATCTTTCCTAGAATTTTGTTTGAATCCCTGTAGTAAGGTCCCTATCCTCTTACCCATATAGAACTTCTTGCCAGAGACCCCTATTTCTTCTTGTGTGATTGACCAAGATAAGCCACCATTGTTGACCTGTTCGCAGCTTTTGACATTGTGCGGGTCAATGTACTTGTTGACCTGATCTAAGCGTTTGAATCGGTCATCCACAATCCTCTGGACTGTGCTCCAAAAATTTCACAATCCTGCAGCTGCTTCATGATATTGCAACTGTGTTGAGTGGGAGACTTGGAAGAGACATCTTAAAATCTGGATGGTCTCAAGCAAGGCTTTGTGATAGCCCCATACTGTTTGCGATCAACTTAGCATTTATTCACCCCATCAAAGGTCAACTGCCCTCTGCTCTGAGTATTAAGTACCTTGGGGGTAAACTCTTTAACCTACATTGTTCATTTCAACTCTGAACTGACCACCATAGACTTACATGATCTACAGTTGGCATTCAGCAACAGGTACTTCAGCTACACTCAATCACTCTAATTCTCAATACAAGAAACTTAGCTTGTATTGAATTTGCCAAAATTAATCTCTTATCAAACCAGACCCGATCAGTCAAATATTCCTGAAGAAGGGCTTATGCCCAAAACGTCGACTCTCCTGTTCCTTGGATGCTGCCTGACCTGCTGCACTTTTCCAGCAACACATTTTCAGCACTGATCACCAGCATCTGCAGTCCTCACTTTCTCCTCAAATATTCCACCACCCATGTATTGTTGACGAAGATACTCTAGAATTCGCAGAGGAACCTTGATTATACAAAGGACACGGGAGGGGAGTATTTCGTTTAGTTAATCAAAATCCAGTAGTTGAATGCCGGATAATATAGTTTAGCCAAGCATCGGGATCTTGCAATCTTGCCGGATAATCCAATATTCGGATAATGGAATGCTGGATAATCGAGGTTCCTCTGTATTGAATACATCCATACCTTGTTTGTCTGTTCTTTCAAAAGATCGCAATTGACATGGAGATCCAATCCTAGACCAGCTGCAACAGCTCAATCTTCTACAAATATGCAGCCAGTGTTTATTGACAAAAACCAACGCAGGTCAACAGAAATCCTAGTGTGTAGAGCAGTTCTCATCACCACGGTCACGTACTGCAGTGACACCTGGATTGTGTATCGGCAACACCAGTAAATTCCAGCAACATTGCTTCTGCTGCATTCTCCAGATTCCTTGGGATTCTCTTGAAACCAGCTCACCAGATTTGAGTCACAATGCCCTAAAAATGAAGACCAGTGACAGGAAACGCAGGAAAAGAAAGCAAACCATACACTTCTGAACGCACTGTCTCATTGAATGCCCTGTCCCATGTGTTCGTAGAATGTAGAAAGTACAGCACAGGAAGGGGCCCTTTGACCCATGATGTTATGCCAAACATGATGCCAAATTAAACTAAATTCTTCTGCCTGACCTTGGTCCAGACCCTTCATTTCTTGCAAATTCACCTGCTTACCTAAAAGTTTCCTAAACTCCTCTTCTCATATTTGCCTCCATCATCATCCCTGGCAGTGTGTTCCAGACTCTTACTACTCTGAATATTCAAAAAAAGGTGTCCCCCACATCTCCTGGGAACTTTCTCCTCTCATTGTACATTGCGTACCCCCGACTATTACACATTTCAACTCTGGGAAAAAGATTCTGACCGTCAACCCTATCTATGCATCTCATAATTTTACAGACTTCTATCAAGTCTCCCCTGAGCCTCTGCTGCTACAGACAAAACAATCCGAGTTTTTCTAGCCTCGCCACATTGCTCATACCCTCTCATTCCAAAAACATCCTGATCAATCTCTTCTGCACCCTCTCCAAAGCTTCTACATCCTTCTGGAATGTGGCAGCTAGAATTGAATGCAATACTCTCAAGTGTGGCCTAACTACACATATGCCCATAGGTTTGAGAGTTGAGAATCAACCTCTTCAGGTTCATGAAGAGCCGTGTCAGATTCTTGACTGAGTAAATGTCATCCTCCAATTCACAGGCAGTCAGTGATATGGTTAATCAGTGGCCTTTCCCACTGCATTCACACTGTCTTTCTACTGGATGGGATTGGACTAGCCTGGTTCCAATCTCATTGTAGACAGGTGTATCTAATCCTAGTCTACAGTGACTTATCTTCTTGCTCCCACATTGCTATCTCAGTTCCTGTTCCCATTCCCATCCCAATGCGATTCCCTGCTTATTTCAATCCTATTTCTCATCACCATGCTGCCCCTCTATTGTCTTATTGGAAAGTCCATCTGTTTTCATAATTACACTGAGGGCACCCAACTCTGCCCAACCACTGACAACATTATCACCTCCGCTGTCTCTAAAGTAGCAGGTTGTTTGTCAAACCTTTGTTGTCTTCAGCTGAACGTTGTAATGCCCATTGTCATTTTCTTGTCCTTGCAACAAACTCCATGCCTTAACCACCAAATGCATGCGCACTTAAAGTCAACCAAAACTACCTGCATCCTAAATCTCTCTCCGTTCCATTCACCCATTTCCTCTAAACTGACTGGCATGTTGAGTGCCAGTCGAAACAATTTTTAGATTCTCATTGTTGATTCCAAATCCCTTCAGAACCCCTCCCTTCCTTATTTTTAATCATTAGTCACACAATATTCCTGAACATTTTGCTGTGCTGTGTCAGACCCACTTCTTGAACTACATGGTCAAATTAAGACTCTGACTTTTATGGCACCATAGAAACCATTTTCTGTGTGCAATCAGCCCTTCCTGTCTGTGGAACATACCTAACGCTGGTGCCTTCGGCTGCTGGGACTGGAATCTCTGGAATTCCCTTGAAAACACTTTACCAAAGTTTTGGCCATCTGCCCGACTTACTCCTTTTGTGGTTCAGTCACAAATTTTAGCAATGCCACTGAGAGGTCCCTTGGGACGTTTTATTATGTTTAAAGGTACTATATCAATACAAGTATGTATTTATTTATCCATTAATAAACAATCTATTTTACAGCGGATGTTCATACTTTTAATGCACTAATATCAGCAGTGCCAGAATTAAAGGAGATGTACAATGAGAAAGTGGATTTAATTGTGGTGAGTAGAAATCTAGATTGTTGATCTGTGTTTGGCTGGTGAATGTTATTGATGGACTGAAACTGTGGCTGATTCAGCGGTCCAAAGGCTAACAATCCTAACTATGTGACCTGACTCCCCAAAGCCTGTCAACCAAATTCAGTGCCAACTCTGAGAAAATAATCCATTTGATTTACACCCTACCAACAAACATTCACCCCTCCAGCAGTCCTCTGCAGCAGCAATGTGTATCAACTACAAGTTGCATTGCAGAAATTTACCAAGGCCCCTCCAACAGCGTTTTCCAAACTCTCGACTGTCTAAAAAGGCACGGGCAGCAGATACATGGGAATACCACCACCTGCAAGTTCTCCTCTGAGCCACTCATCATCCTGACTTAGAAGTATATTCTTATTCCTTCAGTGTTACTGGGTCAAAATCCTCGCATTCTCTCCCTAACAGCACTGTGGATGACCCTATGCCAAATAGACTTTAGTAGTTGAAGAGAGCAGCTCATACTGCCACCTTGTGGGTAATTGGGATGTATAATAAATGTTGGCCCAACCAGTGATGCCCACATTTCCTAAATTGAAACCAAGGAGTGCGTCTGATTCATACCAGAGTGCCTGAAGCCCCAGTGATTCAGTTCCCAATCCCTGATGCCCCCAGAGTTAAGAGGCAACCTAGGAAATAAGAGAAGCTGTTAACACCACTTCACCTAATCTTTAGCTTACAGTTTAAAACAACATTCCCCATACCTTTTCACTCTGGTTATTTGAATAGGAAAAAATTCCCTCTTGAGCACCTAATTGGCTCTGACTTGCCAAAGTCTTTTCTCGTGTGACATTTCAAATTATTTTAAGTATGAATCATTTTATTTTCGATCCTGTATAGCCACCTCAAGATTTTGAAAACTTCGATCAGATCTCCTGTTCAAGGAGCATAAACCCAATCTTCCAATCTATCCTCAAAATGACATTTCTCATCTGAGGAACCAATCTTGCAAACCATTTCTGCACTGTCCTCAGTGAGTTGAAATCACTCCTGTAGCGTGACACCCAGATTGTACTGTATGTTCTAGCTGAGATCGAACGTGTTTATAAAGTACTTGCTTTTGTAATCTATAACCCATTAATAAAGCTGAGGACACTGTTTTATTAGTAGCCCTCCACTTCGCCTGCTGCCTCTGATCTGTGCACATTCACAGGTTCGTCTTCTCTTATACACCCTTAAGAATTGCGCTCCCTGTATGTATTGTTTCTCCATGATCTTGCTACTAAAATGTCTCGCCTCACACTTCCATGTTGAACTTTATCTGTCACCCATCTGCCTACTCCAACTTGACTGTCATTTTGGAGTTCTGCACTGTTCTCTTCATAGTTTAGTGCTTCCAAGATTTGTATTAGCTGTAAATGTGGAAATTGACCCCTGAGTCCCAAGGTCTAGATCATTAATATGCATCAGGAAACACAGGAATACTGATTCCTGGGGAACTCCACTACACACCTTCATCCAGGTTGAAAAATATCCATTAACCATTCCAGTACTGGTTCCAATCACTCAACCAATTTTGTGTCGATAGTATTTTACTTTCACTCGTTTTGGGATGAAGGCGTCACAAGCAAGAACTTGTCATAAAAGCATAAGAGAGGTCTATTTGATCTGTAATAATATTCTTTGAAAGTATTATCCAAATTAATCATACTCTCTCATTCATTTCCCACAAACTGCAATTCTTTTCTTTTCAGATGTCACTGTTGAATCTACAATCACCCTTGTTTTGCTTCTGTTATTCCTGAGAACCTTCCAAGTCCTAAGTTGTTATGACACCTGGATTCTTATTTATGTACATTCATTAACTTTTTCATTTCTTTTGAAATCAGGAGCTACTGAAGCAAATGGCTGAACAAAAAGTGCAGCCAAACTTGTTAACTTTTAATTCAGCACTGAAGAGTCTCCGAAAGTGTGGTTCAATCGCAAAAGGACTTTCCATCCAAATAATTAATGAAATGAAATATCTAAATATAGGTATGACCACTTTCTTTTTTTTATATTCCAGTTACTAATTGTACATCATATTTATTCATTATGCTAATGTTACTATAATTATCAAAAAGAAAACACAATCTTTGCTGTGTGACCAATTAGCCATAGGACCATTTCTCCACAGTGACAAGGTCACATTCTCAGACCTCACTACTTGGTAACAATACATAAAGGCTCTTTTAACAGCAGCTTCCAAACCCACAACCTCTACCACTCCAAAGGATAAGAGCAGCAAATACATGGAAACGTCATCTTCAGGCTCCTCTTCAAATCTTGCACCCAACTTAGAACTATAGCACTGTTCCTTGACTATTTCTGGGTCAAATTGTCTATGTACACCACACGAATGCTCCTTTCTTGAGCACAACTATAGTTAAGCAATAAATGCTGGCCTTGTCACAAATACCCATAACGCGGATATTAAAAATTTCAAAGATCCCTGGTCTGTACCTTTATCTCAACTACCATTGCACCACAATGTATTGCAGGGCCCCACTACCCTGAGGCTGGAGAGAGAGGGAGGGAGGGAGAATCGGCTTGAACCCCAGCTTCATGCTGTTGTGGGTGTGGATGTTAACAGGGTCAGGCTGCGTTCTGACTGCTGTTTAGTTATAAGTTAACATTAAAACTGATTTCCTGGGAAAGACCTTCTTGGGAAAAACCTCTGAAATGAAAAATGAAGTGCAGAAACTTGACCGCTTCACGTTTCAAGAAAGTGCACTGTAGTATGTGCAAGAGCAGAATGATGTGTGCAAAGAACTGAGCTGCATCACGAAATAAATCATTGGAACTTCCTTTTTGGATACTAGGAGTATTTCCAGTCTCCAAGGGTGTACACTCAATTAGGGTGATCAACACGTAGGGGCAGCATGGTGGCTCAGTGGTCAGCACTGCTGCCTCACAGCGCTAGGGACCTGGGTTCAGTTCTAGCCTCTGGCAACTGTCTGTAGAGTTTGCAAATTCTCCCTGTGTCTGTGTGGGTTTCCCACAATCCAAATGGAGAGATACAACTGAGTACTAAAGCAACACCAGTGGTAGACATGTTTAATTATGTTGCAGGAAAATGTGGCATTATGGCTTAATTCCAGCGTATGCCTTGGTGAGATTTTAAATTCAATTCAATGACCAAGACTGGAATTGAGTGTTGGTTTCACAGCCACCATTACTGACTATCATCATTTGTCATAAAAATACAAGTAGTTCATTCATGTCCTACTCTATTCTAAACGTAACTTGAGTCTAGGCTGCCCTCTGAAATGGCCTTGTTCATGGGCAGTTGGAGGGGTAACAAATGCTGACCTCACAGTCACCACCACATCCTAATAAAGGGACAGCAAAACAGCTGTATTATAAATATTGGTTCAAGTAGGAATTGAGGATGGGGAAAATATGATCTAATATGTCAACATGTAAGTTTTTGTAGCCATCCAGTAAATTTTTCTTCTTTTATTTGAGATGTGTGTTTATGGAATAAGCAGATCAGACTACCAGCAATGATGATCGGCGCAGGGGTACGGACCTCAGCTGAATAATGGGAGCTGAGTGTGGGTCTTTCTCTCTCAGTTTGCATGTGGTGAGCTGTTTGGGAAGCATCTACACGAGAAAGTCGCCTAGATCTGAGCTGGTGCTTTCCAAGTTTTAAGTGTGATTTTAAACTAAAAGAAAAGCCACCCTAAATTTGTTAATGATTACTGTTGAACTCGCTATGAGCTGTTCTGGTGGCTTGGTTTGTCTGTTTGTAATTGAGGTGAAGGTTTTGGTATATGGGAGAGGGGGCCTTCAGACCTGGTCTGATATTTTCTAAATGTTAAACATATACCAGTGCACAAGCGTTTTAAAGTTCTCTTTTAAAATTCCCTTATTTTAGAACCAAGTTTGGCTACCTTCGATCATCTACTTGCTATATTCTATAAACAGGGTAAGTAAACACAAATATAATCTAAAACTTGAAATTCCTGCAGAATTGAAAAAGATAGAGCTAAACTGGATGAAAGTTTTTTTGGTGCAGTTTCTATTTCTAGTATCACAATTTTCAACTGGAGGTTCCACCCTATTTTTTTTGTCTAAAAGAGAAGTTTGTCTCCTGGATTGTCTGCTGTATACTTCATGGCTATCTTCGTGGTACATGGGTACCTTGGAGCGAGAATTTGTATACAAACAGGCCATTCAGCCTAATAAATTCATGTCAACATTAATAATGCTCCACAAACCTCTTCCCATCTTGCCTCATTCAAATCTATTATTGTTACTCTATTCCCTTGCCCCTCAACCCTGCCTAACATCGATACTATTCACTTTGTCTCACGCTGTGGTAGCAGGTACCATACATGCTCATTACATTCAAGATGTTGGCAGATGGAAGAGGTTTGTTCTGTCCGTTCTCCTTTTTTTTGTCATTTCTTTTATTTTTCTACTTCATGTCCTTAAATGGCATCTGTGGCAATGAGTCAAAGCCCAATGTGGATCAGTCTGCTTTTACTTTTGCTTCTTTCTCTGCTTTCTTTTTACTTTAGCCTTACTTATGTTCTGGGAAAAGCACCTAGCAGCTTCAGTGGTGGCTGCATTGCTAACATCAGCCCTGCGTAGACACATTGCGTTGTTGTCAGTAGACGCAAGATGGCGCTGACGAATGGCAATATGGTTCTGCAATGACAGTGCAGTGAGGGGACTTGTGCCGTAATGGTCTCAATGTCAGGGTGGGGGAAACCGGATCCAGGACCAAGGCTAAATACTTAAGAAGGACTGTAATCTGAAACTTCTAACTTTATTTTCTACTTTTATACCTAACCAAGTTACCTTTGTATCTAAGATGGCACTGGAGAAAAGCAACTTGGTTTTCATTGTATTCCTGTACTTCAGTACAAGTGACAGTAAAAACCTAATTCTAATTCTAATTTTAATTCCCTAAAGTAAGTTTCTTCTCAATCTTGGGAGCTGTCTTAGGTCTTTGGCCTTTAGTTAATCTCTTCGCTGGAAGAGGAAATAACCTTTGTATGCAAAGCCTTGTCAGAATTTAAGATTCTGGTTCATCTCCATGACCAGGTCCAGAGTTCCCAATACCAATGTATATGTGAATCTGGTACAAATCTCCAATGAATAATAAATACTGGCCTTGCCAGCAACACCTATATCACATGAAACAAAAATAATTAGCAACTGATCCTTTTTTAGCATCCTAAATAATAATGACAGCCTCAGAATGTATTGACACCCCAAATAGTGCCCAGAATGAACATGATTGTCATTGTTAATCACGACTGAGCTAGAACCGATCTTGCTCATAATTTACGGAACTATCCTCTACTAGATGAATTGTTTTCTAGAGAAATCATGAATTGACTGTGTATCATGGAGCAGCATGGCAATGATGAGTGGCGCAGGGGTACAGACATCAGCTGGATAATGGGAGCTGAGTGTGGGTGTTCTCTTTTCAGCCTGCGTGTGGTGGGCTTTAAGCGGCATCTACACAATAAAAAGTCGCCTATGCCTGAGCCACTGCTGCTGTTTTTTTTAAGATGTTAGACATGAAGTATCCTAGCAGTTTCTCACAATCGTGCAGACTGGGAGCAAAATAACTCAAACCACATGAACGGTGTTTGAAAGAGAAACCAATCATTGCTGCGACATCCGAGCTGATGTTTATTCTCAAATATAAATGGGAACCATATACTGTGCAGTACCATTCCATTCAGATCTGCAGTGTAAACACATTCTTGATTCCAGACTGAGATTTCTTCGCAAATTCATCTGTAGTTCTTTCATTGCAGATCTGGGGAATGTCACATTTTGTGGTGTGTTTTTATTGTGCTCTAATGATGACCATACTTCCCCTTCCAGTTAACAATTTCCCTTTTACCTTCCAGGCGCAGTTACCCGACCACACACTGACATCATCTTTGAGGTGATTGATGAAATAGAGGAGAAGCATTTTGAGCCCCGGGATCCTGATGATGGTACGTGAATACAATAAGCAACAGTAGTACGTACTGTGGTTGAACTAAAATTGTTCAAATATTCTTATTTTTCTTCATACATCTGCTGAATTCTTCTGTCAGTATTTTATTTTGACATCTGGTTTGTTTCTGAATTACTGACAGATTGAAGTGTGGTTTGCCACATGTTTCAGGCTACCCATCTGCTTGGTCAACCTTAGAGGATTTTTGTCTTCCTTGTTGTTCTGCACTTACCAGTTTTTTAAACGCTATCATGAAATCCGGCTCTGTTAATGATGGGCCTTGAAAATCTGGAGCTGTTGACCTACTGCATCCTTTTTAAATCTATGATACCTTTTTCTGGGATTTATGCATTGGTCGTATTTGGTGGGGTCCATCTGTGTTATGTGCCTCAATGAATTGCATCAAATCAATGTAGGTCAGCCTACAGCAAACTATGGTGGTTCAAGAAAGCTCAATGCCAATCTTCTCAAGGACAACTAGAGGTGGGCAATGATCAGTGGCTCAGCCATTGGTATCTACAGTCTGTAAACTTTGCCATCCTGTGCACATAACTGAGATTCCTTAGTTTTGAAGCCATTGTTTTGAATCTTTTCTGCACACACACTTTTGGTGCCCAGAACATTCCAGTTGAGGCTAAACCAGTGTTTTGTACACATTCTTTATAACTTCTTTGCTTTTGTACCCAATGTTATTGTTTTGAATTTGTCCCTAATGCCTTTTAACTATTTTCTCAACCTGTCCTCAAATGTTGTGTGCACATATACCGCCAGGCCCTCCTGCTCTTGTATTACCCTTCTATTGGAAAGGGTTTCTTCTTATAGTCCATTTGCGAGAGGGAATACTTCACAATTGTCTGCATTAAATTTCATCTGCCATTTGGTCTGTGTCTTTCTGAGGTCCATTTTATATCCTCCTCACTGTTCACAGCACTTCAGGTTTTGTCATTGACACATTCAAAGCTTGGCGTTTGCAAGAGTGAATAATAGGTGAAATGAGAATCTTGCCGTTATGCAATGTGCGATTGTAGGGGTAATGGTTAAAGGTAGGAAACTGCTGCCATGGATCTTGAAGAAGGGGTAGGACTAGGGTTGGGGTGGGGGGGTGGGGGTTGGGGCGGGGGTGGGGGGGGGGTGGGGGGGGTGGGAGTGGTGGGGGGTGGGGGTGGGGGTGGGGGTGGGGGTGGGGTGGGAGTGGGAGGAGGTGGAGAGTGCAGAGGATAGCTTATTTGAAGCAGAGATGGAATGAAGTAGATGCAACTAACACTGGTCAGGAAAGTAATGCAGACAACGGTGAGGAGAAACTGTAATAGCATTGCCTTTAGGTGAAAAGCTATTGGGGCATAGTCACAAAATTATTATTGTTTGTCAAAAATAATCTTCTTGTCATTGTATTGAGATGTATTTATACAAAGTAAATTATACAAGAAGTGCTGCAGAAGTAGCTACTTGGCTTATCTGTGAATGATCAAGGGCTTATGCCCAAAATGTCATTTCTCCTGCTACTTGGATGCTGCCTGACCACCTGTGCTTTTCTAGCACCACACTCTTGACTCTGATATCCAGCACTTGCAGTTCTCACTTTCTCCTTATCTGTGAATGAGAAGGTTGTGAATTTGAGCCTCAGTAAATTGGAATAATGAAGTAAGTACTGTATTTAAACCAATGAGTGTAGAAAGATCCCTTGGTGCTGAGATCCTGAACAGCATTGCTCCCTCTACTTATGATTTGGAAGTGCTGGTGTCAGGCTGCTGATTTGAAGAGGCAGTACTCCGAAAGCTAGTGTTTACAAATAAATCTGTTTTCTATAATCTGGTGTTATGTGATTTTTACCTCCCTCTACTTAAACTGCCACCACTACCAATAATAATGTATTAACTGATCTCGTTTCCTTTTCCCACAGTGAACTTCTTCATCAGTGCTATGAGGCTGGTAAGTATTTCATCACTTTCTGACTCATTTATGAATAAAACAACTGTTTCTACTTCCTCTGTCAGTATCAATGGTTGCATACTGCTGCCTGTGTGACTGTTATTTTATAAAACACCCCACTATCCCTCATAAATCCATGGAATGGTGATGCTATCCAAGTGGAAGATGAAAGCCATTGGGCATTGAGGTTGGAACAGTTCCTTCCCAGGCTCTGGTGATTGACTGTTGCACCTTTCAAATGGTTCTTGACTTTGTGCAAACTAATTTAAAACCCTCTGAACTGAAACTAAATGTAACTAGCATTTGAAGAGATGAAGTTTCAGAAGCTTTGGGAAGTGGAAAGGTTTTTAGAATTACAGTATCGTTACGCTGCAGAAAGAGACCAATTGTTCCTGGTTTTACCATCTAATGCCTTGTCCCCTATCCCTGAATGCTATCTCCACCCAAATAAGCATCATATGCCCTTGAATGCCTCACTTGAATCTGCCTACACCACATTAAAGGCAGTGTATTCCAGACCCTAAACATTTGCTGAATGCAAAGTTTTTTTCCCTATCGCCTTTGCTTTGTTTGCACGTCACTCTTAATCCATGCTCTTTCATTCTTTTTTATTTCTTTTGAGCTTCTCCCTACCTCCTCTATTCACCTCCTCATGATTTTGAAAACCTCTATCAAATGTTCTCTCCCAGGAGAAGTCCCAACTTCAATCCATTCTCATAACTGAAGTTTCTCATTCATTCAACAACTCTTGTAACTTGCTTTTCTGTTCCCTTCCCCACCAACCATCAAACCCATTGACCCCAAAATAATCCACAGTAGCTTGCCTGCATATGTGCACATTTATGGTTGTCATTAAAATGCACTTCATAGCTTCTGGAAGACATGAGGTTTCATAGCTGGCTCAGATTGTGCGCAATATGGAAAATGAGTCCTATTGGGTTGTTGAAATGTCTTGGAGTTCAACTCTTAATAACTTGAAAAAGCATTATCAGCCTGGGGATTATTGTAACCAATGGAAGAGGTACAGAAGGCTATGAAGAGGCTAGCAAAGGACCATGGAAATCATCATTACTTGAGTCTGAGGAAGCCAATCTGTTCAACAGAAAAACATCTGGGCATTAAAGTGAAGGAAGCAAGTGAATGAAAGACTGTGTAAACCTGAAATGAGGCTGAGGGGTGACCTTAGAGGTTTATAACAACATGAAGGGCAGAAATGAGGTGAATAGCCAAGGTCTCTTTCCAAGAGTAGGGGAGTACAAAACTAGAAATCAAAAGTTGAAGGTGAGGGAGAAAGATTTAAAACTGACCTGACAGGCAACCTTTCTCACACAGTGATCCGTGTATAGAGGAAGTGGTGGACGCGGGTACAATTATAACAATTAAAAGACTGTTGGGTATGTGAACCGAAAAGGCTTAGATGGGTATGGGCCAAATGGATTGCTTAAGTTTAGGATACCTGGTCGGCTTGGATGATTTGAACCAAAGGCTCTGTTTCCGAGCTATGTGACTCTGATTATACAATGAATTAAATTTTGATTGACGAATTAGTTCGTTCTTGGAGGAGATCACTGGCACACACTGCCATCTAGTGTCATGATGTACAGATTTAGCTAAGGGAGAAAAGTTGGCTCTGTTTCTCATTCAAGGTTTAAAAGGATGGGGCTGTGTGTGTATGTGCAGGGAATGATAATGATGAGAATAAGTTGTTAAGACAAACCGGGGCAGGGCTTAGAATTAATGATAGGTCTGTGGGGAGTATTGTCAAACAGAGGAATCTAGGGGTGCGAGTATATAGTTCCTTGAAAGTAGCGTTACAGGTAGATGAGATGGTGAAGGTGGCATTTGGCAAGCTTGTCTACAGAGCATTGAATACAAGAGTTGGGATGTCATGCTATGGCTGTACAAGATTATGAGCAGACAGCGTTTGGAGTACTGCATACAGTTTATTTTGCCCTGCTATAGGAAGGATGTCATTAAATTGGAAAGGATGTAGAAAAGATTTACAAGGATTTTAATGAGACTGAAAAGTTTGAGTTAAGAGAGACTGGATGTTTTTTGCCCTGGAGCACAGTAGGCTAAGGGATGTCCTTATAGAGGTTTATTAAATCATGAGGAGCATGGATAGAGTAAATAAGATCTTTTCCCCAGGATAGCAGAATCCAAACTAGAATCCCTGCAGTGTGGAAGCAGACCATTCAGCCCATTAGGTCCACCATGACCTTCTGAAGATTATCCCACCCCGCTACCGTATCCTTGAAACCCTGTATTTCCTGTGGCTAATCAACTTATCTTGTACACCTTTGGACTGAGAGGAAACCAGAGCACCCAGAGACATCCCACATGGACACAGAATGTGAGAACACCACACAGACTGTCACGTGAGGGCGAAATCGAACCCAGGCACTGTGAGGCAGCAGTGCTAACCACTGAGCAGCCATGCCACCCCATAGGTAGAGGACATAGACTTAAGATGAAATGGGAAAGGTTTAAAAAGGACTGGAGGGTCAACTTTTACCAGAGGGTGCTACACATATGGAATCAATTGCCTGGGTTAGTGGTAGACGTGAGTACAATTAATATATTTAAAGGATACTTCGATAGGAAAAGTTTAACAGGATGTGGGCCAAATGTAGGCAAATTGGGACTAGCTCGGTTTATGAAACCTGGTTGCCATGGACGAGTTGGGCTGAAGGGTCTGTTTCTGTGTTGTGAGATTCTATGACACATATACAGATGTGCAAAATCTGAAAATATATTAAATAATGAAATGATGGTTGTGTGATCCACCCTGTCAAGTTCCTTAATTTTAAGCAAACGTAAAGAATTTTCATTTAGTGGGATAGATTTAAATATTACTAAGTGTGTCATACAATTTTAAAGTTCCTCATGCTTCCTCCCTTGCAGTGTTTAGATTTGAAAGACCTTGAATTGGCTTACAGATTGCACAAGACACTTGAAACTGGAAACAACTGGGTATTATTGGGTGATTCTTACCAACAAAGTATTTATTAGTAAGTGCATTTGGCATTTGTGTTTGCTTTTGTCTTTTTATTGTCCACCATTAATTGCTGATGAATTGTGTGACTTACTCAGCCATCTCAGCAGCAGGAGTAAGAATCAAATACTGTGGGTCTGGAGTTGCGTTATAGGTCAGATAAGGCTGTCACATTTCCTTCCCTGAAGGGTATTGGAAATCTTTCCAGTTCGTTACAATTGATTAAAACTTTAATTGTGACCATGACTTGACATGACTTTTAAGTTCCAGATTTATTACTTGAATTGAAACTCCACCAGTTGATGTGATTAGACTGGAGTCCATGTCATTAATTCATTAGCCTGGCCCCTAGTTTACTAGTTCACTGTCATTGCACTAGCTGCCACCTTTCCCTTTATTCGTTAATCCAATACGTATAGCACATGCAAGTGATGGGCCAACAAGCTGATGTCACGGAATTCCTCAAAGGGACATCAAATAACCCTGAGCATCTCTGTCATGATGGACTGGGTGCTTTTCTTTTTTAATTCAATCATGGGATAACAGCATCCCTGGCTAGGCCAGCATTTATTGCCCATCCCTAATTGCCCAGAGAGCAGTTAAGAGTCGACCATATTGCTATGGGTCTGGGCTCACATGTAGGCCAGACCAGGTAAGGATGGCAGTTTCCTTCCCTAAAAAACAGTAATGAACTGGATGGATATTTTTCTGACAATGGATTCAGGGTCATTGTTAGGACACATTTCCAGAATTTATTTTTATTGAATTCAAATTTGACCACTTGCTGTTGTGGAATTTGAACTCCAATCTCCAGAACATTACCAGGGTCTCTGTGTTAACAGTCCAGCAATAATATCAAAAGACTACTTCCTCCCTGTGTGCTGCATTACAGCAGCAATAAATATCTTTTGCTTATTCTTAATTGTGACCTTTGACCATTCCTAACTTCCTCCGAGAGATGCTGGGATGCCTGAACAGTTAGGTTATTTCAAGGCCAGTTTAAATCAATCATACCTATTTAGTTAAAAATCACACAGCATCAGGTTATAGTCCAACAGGTTTAATTGGAAGCACTAGCTTTTGGAGTGCCACTCCTTCGTCAGGTGGAAGGAGCAGTGCTCTGAAAGCTAGTGCTTTCAGTTAAACCTGTTGGACCTGGTATTGTGATTTTTTTTAACTTTGTATATCCTAGTCCAACATCAACATCGCCATATCATATATATTTAGGAATGAATATAATGGGCAGGTTTTTCTCCCCATGAGGAGAGCAGTGAATGAGTTGGACTCATGCTTTTTACAATAATTAAATTTTTAAAAATCTAAATTCAAATTATCAAATAGTTCACATGGGATTTAAAATCTTTTCTCTGGATTTTAGCCACCATTCTTTCACCTCCCCTTTCCTAAATAGATTAGACGTGCTGTAAAAGGATCTATTAATTTACCTGATATAACTGTGCAAACAGTTTGCAAAGTTTAGAATCCTAGAGGATGTACACATTAAACTTGGGAGTAGGTTACTTGATCCCTCATTTGATAAGATCATGCTGATAGTGGATCTACTGCTGCCTTAAATATTTAGACTGTGCATCCACCATTTTGAGAGAGAACTCAAACTAAAGACTCAGAAAAAAAATCCCTTATCTTTGTCTTAAATGGACAATTCTATTTTTAACTATGGCCCTTTGCCCTCAATTCTTCAAGTAGAAACATCCTTTCTACATCTACTGTCAAGACTCCACAAGGTCTGCTTTATTAATGAATTCTCTTCTTGCTTTCCTAAACTCTAGTGGATACAGCGTTCCTGGTCCAGCCTTACCTCATCAGGCACATTCCATCCCCACACAGGCACATGCGTGCACACACCTCTGCAGTGGGAGGGGAACGATCTAGTTGTCATGGTCCATATAAGTACCGATTGATTATAGGTGGAAAGAGGTTCTGCTGAGGGAATATGCGTAGCTAGGGACAACATTTAAAAAGCAGAACCAAAAGGTTAGTAATCTCTGGGTTACTTTGTGAGTCACAAGCAAATTGGTGCAGAGTCAACAACATTAAAGAGGTAAACATAGAGGTTGGTGTGGGAGGAATGAGTTTGAATTCATGGGACGTGAGCATCAGTATTGGGGAAAGAGACAGCTGTTCTGATGGGACATGCTCCACCTGAATTATTCTGGGACCAGAATCTTGGTAAATAGTACAACTCTGGCTATCGATGTATTAGATTAGATTAGATTCCGTACAGTATGGAAAGAGGCCCTTTGGCCCAACAAGTCCACACCAATCCTCTTTAAACTAAATCATGGGTGGGTTCATTTACATGGAAAATTATGGAAAAGTTATTGAGGGGGAAAGCTCAGCAGAAGTTATTGAAGTTTTCAACACAAGTAATAGAGCAAAAAGTATGGAAAGACTCGGGAATCTAATTTCAGGCCCAGAAAATAAGGGGACAACTATGAGAAGGGGGCAGTCAATGCAGGACTGAGGGTATTGTATTTGAATGCAGACTGTATACACATATTGAAATTGGTTGTTGACACTGTGCCAATTTGCCTGTGGCTCAGAAAGGGATCCAGAGATTACTAACTTTTGGTTCTGCTTTTTAATTTAGTCTCCCTAGCTACACATATTCCCTCAGCAGAACCTCTTTCCATCTATACCATCAGTTGGTCTGATGAAGTGTTTATCCAAGAGAATCCGAGCTGGGAATTACATGCCTAAGGATGCACAGTCCTGTTGAAAGGACAGACAGATGGGCAGAGATCGGGGTTGCTTTGTTAGTAAGAAGTAAAATTGATGGCGCAAAGTGATACAGACTTGGAAGATGTAGAATCTGTGTGAGTGGAGTTCAGGAAACGCGATGGGGAAAATCTCTCTGGTGAGAGTTGTGTACAGGCCTCCTAACAGTCAGGGTGTGGGAAGAAAATAAATCAGGAGATGGAAAAAGCATGCAAGAAAAACACAATTCCAGTCATCATGAGGGACTTCAATATGTAGGTGGACTGGGAAAATCATGTTGGTAGCAGTAATCAGCTTTCATTCTCATTTAACCCGCTGTGGAGGCTTTTTATAGGAACAGCAGTTGAGGACTCTGGGTCTGTACTCAAGAAATTTTAGAAGGATGAGGTAGGAATGGCATTAAACATACAGAATACTGAGAGGTCTGGATAGAGTGGATGTGGAGAGCATGTTCCTGCTCGTTTGAGACTAGGATCTGAGGGCATACCCTCAACGAAGAGACAACCCTTCAGAATGAGGAGGAATTTCTTAATCCAAAGGGTAATGAATCTGAGAAGCTCATTGCTAGAGGGCTGTGGAGGCCAAGAAATTGTGAATTTAAAACCCTGGTTCTTGATGGCTGGGGATCAAGGGTTGTAGGGAGATGGTAAGAGTACGGGTTTGAGGAACCCCAATCCCATGATTGAATATCAGAGCAGACTTGATGGACTGAATGGCCTAATTCTGTTCCTATATTTCATGGTCTTACAAAGACTACATAATTCCTGTTCAATTCATCTGTCTTTTTCTCATTAATAATTCTCCCAAGTAATATCTATAGGACCCAATTTTTGCAATTTTTTAAAATGTCTTTAGAAATTCTTGCTATCTGTTTTTATATTTTTTCCTAGTTTACCCTAAATTTTCCCTTGAGAATTTTCAGGCAGTCTTTGTACCTTTTATATATTGTGGCCAATCTTCTGACCTGCCACCCATCTTTGTGCAGTTACGAGATTTCTGAGATCTTTTAATCTTATCATGGTTCACAATAGCAGGTCTAACAGAGCCAGTTCTGTGGTCAGCTGCAGAACATGGTGTTCTACGAAACTATCCTAAAACCAGTTTATGAACTCCTCATTTTGGTTTCCTTTGCCCTTCTGATTTTTATAGTCTACAGTTTTCTGAACTTGATCACCTTTCTCTCTTATGCTATAATAATGAATAATTGAGTCATCTGTTCATCTTTTCCTAAGCTCCCTGTCCTTCCTAAATGTCATGTACCCTTCAATACTCAGCTACCAATCCATGTCATTCTATGCCCACATATCAGAGAAAAGTTTCCTGCGTTAAGCCAATTTAATTTTGATGGTCAATTTAAAATTGGACTCTGAAGGTTTCATTGAGATGGCCTGTCCTTGTGCATCAAGTCTCACCAGATCTAATGGAGCCTGCAGTCAAACTGTTCCAGTACAGCTGCAATGCTGCTACCGACAAAATGATGTGAATGTTGCTTAGCAAGATAAAAAGCAGGACAAATCTAATCCAGCCAACCACTGCCTCAGCCCTGAGCAAAATGATAGAATGTGTCATAAAACAGAAGGTGTTGGAAAACTCCCAACAGATCTTGTAGCATGACACATTAACACTGAGAGTCCAATATGACTGTTTGGAACCCTGAAAGACCGTGAAACAGACTAAGATTTACAGGGTCTCCTTTTTAGACTAGTTTTTTATCCCAGAAATTTATTGAATCCAAATTTCGTCATCTGGTGTACAGGGATTTGAGCCCTGGTCCCCAGAACATGAGCCTCACATTCTGAATTACTAGTCCAGTGACATTACCACTACTATTATAATTGACATTTGAGACATAATGTAAAAATGTTTTAACTTCTATATAGTAGCTGCTTGAGCTTTTATAGAGTTTGCTCAAACTGTTGACTTTTTCCATCACTCCAGCAATGCTGCCAGACTTGTCAGTATGTTCTTGTTTTTTTTATCTGAAACTTCCAGCATCAACAGGTATTTTGCTTTTCAGTGTTGATGGAGGTGTGATAGCTGTGATGAGACTGGTCTTGTGATCCAGACCCAGGCTAATGTTATACTGACATGGGTTCAAATCCTACTGTGGCAGATAGTGAAGTCTGAATTAACTAAAATTCTGGACTTTTTAAAAAGTGAAAGTGGTCTAAAAGCATTAGTCTAAATGACCACTGATAATTGTCATGAAAGCCTATCCAGTTCCTTAACGTCCCTTTTAGGGAAGAAGATCTGCCATACGTAGAAAACAGGAGCAGTGAGCCTTGAAACCTGCTCTACCGTTAAATATGATCAAGGCTGACCATCCACCTTAGTCCCCTGTTCCCACTTTCTCCCCATACCCTTTGATTCTTTTAGTCTCAAGGATTATATCTGACTTGGTGTTATTCCAGACCAACAAGTCAACTCTTAATTGCCTAGGCAAAAGTGAGGACTGCAGATGCTGGAAACCAGAGTTTAGATTAGAGTGGTGTTGGAAAAGCACAGCAGGTCAGGCAGCATCTGAGGAGCAGGAAAATGGTTGTTTCAGGCAGGAGCCCTTCATCAGGAATGAAGGGCTTTTGCCCAAAACGTCGATTTTCTTGCTCCTCAGATGCTGCCTGACCTGCTGTGCTTTTCCAACACCACTCTAATCTAACTCTTAATTGCCTTCTGGGCAAGTAGGAATGGGCAATAAATGCTGGCCTAGCCAGTGGCATCCATATCCAATGAACATCAAATTAACTGAGCGGCACGGTGGCAGAGGTTAGCACTGCTGCCTCACAGCACCAGAGACCCGGGTTCAATTCCCACCTCAGGCAACTGTCTGTGTGCAGTTTGCACGTTCTCCCCGTGTCTGCGTGGATTTCCTCCGGGTGCTTTGGTTTCCTCCCACAGTCCAAAAATGTACAGGTTAGGTGAAGGGGTAAATGTAGGGGAATGGGTGGGTTGCTCTTCGGAGGGTCAGTGTGGACTTGTTGGGCAGAAGGGCCTGTTTCCACACTCTAAGTGATCTAATCTAGTCTAATTCCCAGTGGTTTTTACAAAGTGGAATATGCTGTTCTCACTGCTATCCAAACATCATATCTTCAGCAATAACATACTCAGTTTATGGTCTGCCAGAATAATTGACTTCCTGACTTGATACAAACATGGACAGGAGAGCTGAACTCTGACAGGAACTGCATGTGACATTGCGACAATATTTGATGGAATGTGGCATCAAGAAGCTCTAGAAAGACTGAAACCGGTGGAGTTCGGGGGAAAGGCGCCTCACTGGTTGGAGACAGACTGACCTCTGAGGTTGTAAGGGGATAAACATCTTAGCTCCAGGACAACTCTGCAAGAGTTCCTCCGGGTAGTGTCCTAGGCCCAACTATCATCAGCTGTTTCATCAATGACCTTCTCTCCATCGGAAGGTCACAGGTGGTTTGCTAATGATTGCATGATGTTCAGCACCATTCACAACTCCTCTGATAACAAAACAGTCCATGTCAATATACCGCAAGAACTGGACAGTATTTCAGTTTCAGATTGATAACATGGTGCTAGGAAATGACTTTTCATTTGATGTTTAATGTGTTTGCCTTGATGTTCAATGGATTTTCCTTTGCTGAATTACCCACAATCATGGGTTACCATAAGCAGAAATGTAACTGGATAAGCTACATAAAAACTGTAGCAAAAAGGACAGTTTGAATCCTGTGGTATATTAGAGCAGGTAACTCACCATCTGACTCCTCAGATCCTCAAAGAGACAAGAATATGTTAGATACCCCAATTGCCTAGGTGGCTACCGTTTTTAATAAAATAAACATTTCCAAGCTCCAAGACCAACCATAACAGATCAGTTGCTTGATTTGGCAAAACTGTCATCACTTTAATCGGTCACTCACACGATCCAACAATGAAGCATAGTGGCAACAGTGTTTACCATCCACGAGATGAATTGCAGCAATTTGCCTTACTTTAAGAAAGTTGCTGACGACTGCCAGCTGACAGTCAACTGGAGATGAGCAGTAACTTCACAGCAATATACTCATCCTATGAATGAATTTTAAAAGAATTTTTATTTCACTCATGAGCATTTATTTCCAATCAGTTGTTGCACTTGGCAAGTTGGTGGTGAGCTGCTGCCTTGAACCACTGCAATCCACTTGATGTGGGTAGACCCGATCAGGAGGTGCGTGATCAGCTGTAGGATTCGTAGCCTCTTACCTGTTTTGGTAGTTACAGCATTTATATTAGCAAGGTTTGAGAAGATTTATAGCTCCTGTTGAGTTTCTGTATGTAGGTTTGCTCGCTGAGCTGGAAGGTTCGTTTTCTGATGTTTTGTCACTATACTCGGTAACATCTTCAGTGATCCTCTGAATGAAGCACTGGTGGTTCACTAGCATCCTTGCTTGAGGAAGGACAACACATCCAACCTAGACAAGCCAAGCAGAGACATGCATGGGAATTCCTAGAAGCATTGCATTCCAACCAAAACACACTCAACAAGTACATTGATTTGGATCCTGTTTACCACCCCCAGAGAAAAAAAACAGGAAATGACGTCACCAACCCAAGGAAACTCAAAAATACAGCTAGAAAGCGAGCTACGCCACTAGAGCTTCATTCATAGGTTCACTGAAGATGTTACCTAGTATGATGAAATGTCTGAAAACGAACCTTCCAGCTCAGCAAACAAACCTGCATTCAGCATTTATATTGTTAATCCACTTCAGTTTCTGGTCAATATTACAAACAAGTGCGCATACACACACCCTGATGTTGATAGTCGAGTATTCAACGTTGGTAGTGCCATAGCTGGCTAAAAGGTGACAGTTAGATTCTCTCCTGAAGATCATCTTTCCCTGCCAATTGTGTGGCACAAATGTTGCTAGCCACTTGTCAGCTGATAGGATATTGTCCAAGTCTTGCTGCATTTGGATGTGGACTGCTTCAATATCTGAGGAGTTGCAAATGGTGCTGAATGTTGTACAGTCACTGGTGAAAATCTACACGTCTGATCTTATGATGGAAGGAAGGTCACTGAAGCAACTGAAGATGATTTGGTTTCAGGATACCCCTGAGGAATCCTACAGAGATGTCTGAGACCTATTTTAGAGCTCTGTGATGTACAGTGAAGTGTTTGGTATAATGTTAAGTACAAACAGTTGCTAATAAATATTTGTTTAAGTTTATTCTTAATTTTCAGTGGGAGATTCTTCAGCATCTTATGCATGATGGAGAGCAATGATGTGGTTCTCGAGTGGTATAAAGCCCTCATTCCATCGGTATGTTTTACCTGCTATGCTGTACAATCCTTGTAATAGTTAAAACAACACTCTTACTGATGACCAATTTAAGTTCTGACTTTTGCTTCTGAACATTAAGTGAAAATGTTGTAAGACATGGATTCCGGAACTTAGAAATGCTTGGTACATGTGCATAACTAATAAGCATCTGAAGGGGAAACATTTAGTTGAATGTTTCTGTTAGGATTGTTCATCACCTATAGATTTATCCAAATGACAGAGAATCCACAGCCTTGTGGGCTAGGATAAGGACCACTAGAGGAAAAAGTATCTCAAAAACTGATGGAACTCTTGGCTGATATTCTCCTGAACCTGATGATGTGCATCAGAGGCTTTTGAAAGAAGTGGCTACATGATCAGATTAGATTCCCTACAGTGTGGAAACCGGCCCTTCAGCCCAGCAAGTCTACACTGACCCCCTGAAGAGTAATCCACCCAGACCCATTCCCCTACCTTATATTTACCCAAACTAATACATCTAAAATTGTGGACAATTTAGAATGGCCAATTCACCTAACCTGCACATCTTTGTGTTGTGGGAGGAAACTGGAGCACCCAGAGGAAACCCATGCGGACGCTAGGAGAATGGGCAAACTCCACACAGACAGTCACCCATGGCTGGAGTTGAACCCGGGTCCCTGGCGCTGTGAGGCAGCAGTGCTAACCACCGAGCCATCGTGCTGCTACAGAAGTGGTTGTACTTCTTCAAAACTTCCTAGATCCTGGAAAGATTCTAGCAGGTTGATAAACTGCCAACTTTTAACAAGCATATTCAAGAAAGGCGATGACAGATAGCAAGAAACTATAGACCAGTTAGCCTGGCATCTATCTTTAGAGAAATGCTAGAATCCATTATTAAACAATAGGAAACATTCATTTATGAAACAGAAATGGTGTTAGTCAAATTTATTTACATTTTGAGGATGTAACAAGAGTCTCTAAAGGTGAACCAGATGTAAAGTATTTGGATTTCATGAAAGCACTTAACAAGATGAGTGGTTGTTTATATGATAGTGGCATGAATAGGCAATTAACAGCAATGGGATGAATTAGGTATTTAAGGTTGGCAAATTGTAAGTAGTGGAGTGCATGTGCTGAAGGTTCAACTATATGCAATCTACGTTTGATGAAAGGGGCAGTTGTACTGTGTCAAAATTTGTTGACCAAGCTGAGGACAACCTGCATTGAATAGGCAAACAATTGGTTGATGTTCTGTAATATTGGAAAATGCAAGGTTGTCATCTTTGGCAAGAGGCATTTGAAAAGGGTGTTGTTTAAATAGAGGGAGTCTGCAGAATGCTGGGGTAGAGTGTGTTCTGGAGCACAGTCAAGAAAGTGGCATTAAAGCTTGTCAGGTTAGCCATAAACAAGCTCAAGGAGCTCAACAGCTGCCCCCCCCCCACTATTTGTCGTGCTCTTAACAGAAAAAAGGCTGATTGGACAGGACTGGACTGGCTGGGGTAAGCATGTTTGTAAATCTTAGAAGAGAATAGAAAGCAGAAGGAGATGTGTAGAGAAAGCATGTTACCTCCATTCCCTGTTTTATCTCTGTTCCTTAGTGAGAGTGTGGTCTGAAGAGAAATGGGAAAGGAGGCTGAGTACATGGTTTGTTAAGGAGATTGTGTAGCCTCCAGTTTGTAGCAGAGCATATGCACCTACAATAGACATTTTGTGAAGTTGGATGAGAGTGGTGCTGGAAAAGCACAACAGGTCAGGCAGCATCAGAGGAGCAGGAAAATCTGCATTCCGGCAGGAGCCCTTACTGCTCCTCTGCTGCCTGACCTGTGCTTTTCCAGCACCACTCTAATCTTGACTCCGATCTCCAGCATCTGCAGTTCTCGCTTTCGCCATTTTGTGAGACTGCCTGACCTATTTTAATATTTCGGCTAACTTTAATCGAACTGCAGGAAACATTTCATACAGGAAAATACTCTGCTTTTTTTTTTAAAACAGGTCTACTACCCCAATGTGCAAGGAATGAGGGATCTGCTGCAGGCATTGGACACGGAAAACCAGTTACACCTGGTTCCTAATGTCTGGAAAGGTCAGTGCAGCCTGTTTGATCGTTTGAAGGAATGAAGAAAAATCAAATGTACAACCCTTAAAGTGAAGACTGAGGTTTTGGCTTTTTTCTTCTTTCACACAGACATTAAGCAATTTGGTCACAGTAACAAGCAAGATCTTGTGGAGGAGGTCCTTGAACTGATGAGTCGTGACAAACACAGTCCAGAGGTCAGTAAACTTCCTCCATTTAATTCAAAAACAGCTGTATTTTAAGAAATAAGGATGGCACGGTGTCTCAGTGGTTAGCACTGCAGCCTCACAGCACCAGGGACCTGGGTTCAATTCCAGTCTCAAGCAACTGCCTGTGTGGAGTTTGCACATTCTCCCCGTCTACATGGGTTTCCTCCAGGTGCTCCGGTTTCCTCCCACAACCCAAAGATGTGCAGGTCAGGTAAATTGGTCATGCTAAATTGCCCGTAGTGAGAGGTGCATTAGTCAGGCGTAAATATAGGCTAGGGAAATGGGTCTGGGTGGGTTGCTCTTCAGAGGGCTGGTATGGACATGTTGTGGCGAAGGGCGTGTTTCCATACTGTAGGGCATCTAATCATAATCTTAAGAAATATAGCTGTTCAGAAATATAAATGAATAGAAGTGGACATCCCATTTTATAATCTCTTCACCCTGGAGGCTCCCTGCCTCCACTCCTGATGAAGGGCATTTGCCCAAAACATCGATTTCCCTGCTCCATGGATGCTGCCTGACCTGCTGTGCTTTTCCAGGACCACTCTGATCTAAACTCTGGTTTCCAGCATCTGCAGTCCTCACTTTTGTCTATTGCATTTTATAAGCAGACAGATCATCCTAGCACTGCATCGGGAGATGAGTGGCAGTTTGGTCAAGTATTTCATAGGTCCATGACCTTGTGTTTATTTTTTTTCTAAATTTAGTTACCAGGTTGTTGTCTCTAGTTGCGTTGAGAAGGTAATTGCTGGAAGAGCTCAGCAGGTTTGGCAACACCTGGGAGAAAAATCATCAGTTAATGTTTTAAGTCCAGTGACCCTTCTTCAGAGCTGATTACTAGGAAATCGATAGTTTTTATGCAGAATTAGGGTGGTGGGAGCAGGTAAGGAGTAAGTGATGATAAGTGGAGATAGAGCTCAAAGACAAATAACATTTATACAAAGGAGTGGATAATAATCAGGCTGGGAGAGTAAATAGCTGTTAATGGGGACAGTTATTGTGTAATAGCAGGCCTGATGTGTGGGGTTGAGGTAAGGATGTGGGAAAAAGTGCTCAAGCCTGAAAATTGGTATGGAATCCAGAAGGATGCAGCGTTCCCAAGCAGAAAAATGAGGTGCTGTTCTTCTAGCTTGTGTTGAGCTTCACTGGAGCACTGCAGCAAGTCAAAGACATATGTTGGCCAGGTAGCAGGGTGGTGTGTTGAAATAACAGGCAACTGGAACCTAGGGTCTTTTTTATGGACAGAACATAGACTATGTGACCACTTCGCAGAATACTTATACATTACTTCACCAATATAGCGGAGACCAGGATGTTGCTGAACTGGAAGTGGACATTGGAACCACCGACCCCTACAGTTACCTGGACTACACATCCTCACACCCTAGTCCATTCTCCCAGTTCCTCTGATTCAACATCTGTTTCCATGGTGCCAACTTCGACAAAGGAGCCTCCAAATTGCCTACCACCTTCCTCAACTGAGGATTCCTCAGCACTGTAGTTGGCAGGGCCCTCAACTGGGTCTGATCAATCTCTTACACTTCAGCCTTCAACCCTTCTTTTCTACAGCAATATGGTCCTTACCTACCATCCCACCAGCATCCCCAACCAGACAATCATTAGCCGGCATTTCTGCCACTGCAAGACGCATTCTCCTCCCCTCCCTTGTCTGACTGTTCTCTCCGTAATCCATGCTTTCACTCCCAACACTCTCCCACAGCCTCATGGCACCTTCTCCTGTAACAGAAGGTGTAACATCTGTCCATTTACTTCCTCCCTCCTCAGTCTCCAAAGGCCTAGACTTCCTTTCCAGGTGAAGCAGTGCTTTACGTGCACTTCACTTAGTCTACTGCATTCACTGCTCACAATGTGGTTCTCTATACCAAGTGTAGACAGGGTGACTGCTTCACGCAACAGCTACATTCTGTCCACAAGAAAGACCCTGAGCTTCCAGTTGGCTGGCATGTCAACACAACACCTGTTCCCTGTGTGACCAGTGTAACCAGGAACTATTAACTGAGACAAATCACAGATCGTGGTGTAAAAACAGCTTTGGGAATTTAATTCTGTTCAGTCATGTTACCTCTACTCATTTGGAAAGTATTTTCCACTCTAGAATAATCCTGTTAGCTTGGAAATTTGTTTCAGATATTGAGTCATATGTGAACTAAATCTTTCTGGAACTTAACTCTGGCAAGGTCACAGGCCGTTTCCATTGTAGATTGAGGTGTTGCGTACAGGTATTGAAATTTATTCTTGTATTTCTTTACAGCTGCAGGCTGCATTTGCTGACACTGCATTGGCCATAAAATCTGTATATAAACAAGACCAGTTCCATAACTTACAATGGACAGCTGCCTCTTTGGGAAATGTCACTGCTCTGTTACTGAGAGGAGGTCGAACTCAAGATGCTTGGTCAGTATTGTGGAAAGTCATTTAATTTAAACAGTTATGTTCACACAGAAGGGCATATTTCATACCTTTATATATTCTGGACAAGCTATTAATTATCCATTTTTGAAAATCTATTTTGGGGGTCATAAAACATCTATCCCAGAATAGAATACAGGGGAAAGTACACATTAACACTTAACTGAATGGGATTATACTTTTCTTTACTCTGCCAGGTGTTTATATTTAACACCAGGCAGTGGTTTTGGTCTCAGTTAGCTCTAAAAGATCTCTGACAAAGTTGGAAACTCTAAACAAGAATTCAAGGGTTATGAGCCTATGACATGAAGCTAGCTCAGGATAATGGTTAACATCAGTGTAGCAGAAAGTGTTATACAGTCATACAGCGCGGAAACAGGCCCTTCGGCCCAACTCATCCGTGCTGACCAGGTTTCCTAAACTGAACTAGTCCTATTTTCCTTCCAAAACCTTTCCTATCTATGTACCTGCCCACATGTTTTTAAAAGTCTTCCGAAGTTTGAAATTAAACTTTTGCTGGGCAAAAGTGGAGAGAGTTTAATTCACTCATTGCCTGGACTTGCTGCCTTAAGGTGGAAGTGCTGAAGTGTTTCTTCATCCAGACTCCTGACAATAGAGTATCTGAAACATAGTGTTCTGTTGTGACATATCCACCATTTTATAGTTGATGAGCACAAAACTTCAATTAAGCGAAGGACAAAATTAGGTGTGACAAGTGCTTTGAGGCTGGGCTGATGGAGACTTTAGAGTTAAGCGTCTACAATGCAAGTAGCTCACTCCATCCTGTTGGTAAATGCCAATGTAATCTTTCTCTACTCTGTCCCATTACCATGTCCCTCTGTTCCCTTTATTCTCATATATCAACATCTGCTGAAATGCATCAATGCTATCTCTCTTCAAGCTACCCTGTGGTGACAAGTTTTACATACATAATTCCTGTAGAGTTTAGTCTAGATTTAATTATTTGATCTGTTGGGTGATTATCATCAATTTGGGTTTCCCTTGTTCGTGACCCACCACAAGTGGAAATTCTTTCTCACTGATGATAAGACCCTTTGCAATCCCCTATCTAACATCTTTATTTGACATAGAGCTACGTATGGTTAATTTTATTTGAGCTGCTATAAGTACTTGTTTCATCTCCCAATGGTGCCTCAAAAATAATATCACCCCCAAGGGGTTTGAAAGAGTAAGTAAGGCAAAACCGTTTCCCGTGGATGAACTAAAGGATGTGGGTTTATGGTAATTGGCAAAAGAGCCAGAAGTAGCGTGAGGATTTGATATGGGCAGTGTGTTGTTGAGATTGGCAGTGCACTGTCTGAAACAATAGTAGGAGCAGATTCAGTCCTCCTATCTGAAGGAACTGGGTAAATTCTTGACAGGACCTCAAGGAGTGAGATTAATTGAATTAAGTTATCAATACTTATGTATGTCCAATAACGTATCATCTTTATTGCCAGGGGAATGCTGCAACTTTTTAAAACTAACAACAGGGTTCCTGGGTAAGTTGCTTCTGTTGATAGTCATCTTTTCAAATTAATGTCTTATGGACCTGTAAACTTTGTCTACACATGACACAAAGATAAGTGGCAGGAATGTTGAGGCTGTAGAAGGACTTAGAGTGGGCAAAGAAGTGGCAGATGGAATACAATATGGGAAAGTCTAAGGATTAAGAACTATGGTAGGAAGAGTAGAGGTGTAAGCATCTCAGTCTGCCTGGCCTGCTGTGCTTTGACCAGCAACACATTTGCAGCTGTGATCTCCAGCATCTGCAGACCTCATTTTTTACTCAGAGTAGAGGTGTAGCCTATTTTCCAAATAGTGGAAGTTTTCAGAAATCTGAAGACAAAAAGGGACTTGGGAGTCCTAGTTCATGACTCTCTTAAGATCAATGTGCAGCTTCATCTAGCAGTTTAGACAGCAAATGCAACATTAGTATTCATTTAGAGAGGGCTGGAATATGAGAGTAGAGAAGCACTATTGAGATTATATAAGAATTTGTTCACACTGCTTTGGAATTATTATGTCCTAAGGCCTTGTACCTTAGGATAGATGTGCTGGTGTTGGAGGTGGATCAGAGAAGGTTTGTTTTTTATTCATTTGTGGGATGTAGGTGTCACTGGCTGGCCAGCATTCCTAGTTGCCCTTGAAGGTGATGGTGAGCTGCCTCCTTGAACCGCTGCAAGTCCATGTGCAGTGGGTTGACCCACAATGCCATTAGGAAGAGAATTCCATAACTGTGACCCAGCAATATTGAAGGAACGATGATATATTTCTAAGTCAGAATGGTGAGTGGTTTGGAGGGAAACTTGCTTGGGGTGGTGTTTCCATGTATCTGCTGCTCTTGTCCTTTTAGGTGCAAATGGTCATGGGTTTGGAAGGTGCTGTCTGAGGTGAATTTGGTGAATTTATGCAGTGCATCTTGTAGGTGGTACACACTGCTGCTACTGAGCATTGGTGGTGGAGGATGAGGATGCTTGTCGATGTCATGCCAATCAAGCAGACTGCTTTGTCTGGGGTGCTATCAAGTATTTTGAGTGGTGTTGGAGATGCACCCATCCAGGCAAGTGGGGAGTACTCCATCACACTTCTGACTTGTGCCTTGTGTGTGGTGAACAGGCTTTGGGGAGTCAAGAGGTAAGTTACTCACCTCAGTATTCTTAGCCTGATCTTGTAGCTGTTGTGTTTGTGTTGAGTCCAGTTGAGGTTTGGTCAATGATAACCCCAGGATGTTGATCATTGGGCATTTAGTGATGGTAACACCATTGAATGTCAAGGCTAGTGGTTAGATTATCTCTTATTTGTGATGGTCGTAGCCTGGTATTTGTTTGGCACGAATATTATTTGCCACTTGTCTGTCCAAGTCTGGATATTATCCAGGTCTTGTTTCATTTGAACTTGGACTGCTTCAGTATTTAAGGAGTCACGAATGGTGTTGAACACTTGCAATCATCATGGTTGAGGACTCTGGGTCTGAACTCAATGGAGTTTAGAAGGGTGAGGGGGAGGAACCTCAATGAAACTTGGAGAATACTGAGAGGCCTGGATAAAGTGGATGTGGAGAGACTATGACCTGTCAGTACAGCCTTAGTAAAGGGATGATCCTTTAGAACTGAGATAAGGAGGAATTTCTTTGGACCACGGGTGACTAATCTGTGGAATTTGTTGTTGCAGAAAGCTGTGGAGGCCAAGTCATTGAGTGTATTTAAGCCAGATGAGAAGGTTTAAGATTATTAAGAGTATCCAAGCTTACGGGGAGAATGCTGCAGAGTGGGGTTGAGAAACATGTCAGCCATGATTGAATGCAGACTTGACTGGCCAAATGGCTTCATTCTACTCCTATATCTTAGGGTCTGACCTTCAAAGTACAGGGAGGAAAACTGTTTAAGAAGTTGCTTTATATATTTTTGCAAGCTTTTCTGGAGAATCTCAATATTGTTTTACTTTTATTCAGTAAAGAACTATTGGATGAGTTTTTGGACCATGCTAAGGAAAACAGTAACAACACTCTGGCCCTTGACTTGGTAAAACTGGCCGGTACATTCAGTTTACCTGCAACATCAGAGCTGTTTGATCGCGTGATGAATGAGTTTCAACTAACAGATGAAGAGAAGTAAGCCTGTTTGCTAATTTCATTTATAACTTGTATTTGGACAGAGGGCAGATGGAGAAGTGTGTGTTTTATTTAATTTGTGCAAATCCACACTGTCTTGTTGGAGATTGTCATTGCCTGGCATTTGTCTGGTGCAAAAGCTCCTGACCACTTGTCAGCCCAAACCTGGACATTATCCAGACTTTGCTGCATTACTACTTCGCTATCCAAGGAGTTGCAAACAGTGCTGGACATTGTGCTGTCATCAGTGATTATTCCCATCGTGGAGGGGAGATCATTGAAGCAGCTAAGATGTTTAGGCATAGGACACTAGACTGAGGAACTCGTGGAGCTGAGATGACAGACTTCCAACAACAGGAACCATATTGCTTGTGCTCCATACAGTGAAGTGACCTCCCCTTGATTCCCATTGACACTAATTTTATTAGGGCTCCTTTCAGTCAAATGTGCCCTTGATATCAAGGGCAGTTACTGTCACCTCCCCTCTGGAGATCAGATGTTGTCCATGTTTTGACACAGGCTGTACTGAGGTCGGAAACAGAGTGGTTCTGGTGGGACTGAATGTGAGTTTGTAAAAGCTAAAATTGTCCAGGTCTGAGACTTGTTGCAGCACAAAATTGTGGGTTTTGTAATAGTTTTCATACTCTTTTTTTTGTTTTCAAACAAACAGAAAATCATTGGAAGAGCTGGATGCCACCAGCAGTGACGGTAGTGACAGCAGTGACAGTGACCAAGAATAATCTTTTGATCGTTGAGTCTTAGCAAATGATCTCCTATTGAACTCCAGAATGACTGCGTAAGGATGAACCTGGGTATTTTGTTCACTGCACTGAATGTTGCACAGATATCAGTGGACTGAAAGAATGACTTTTGCAGCTTTATCTGCTGTATTATTAATACCATACTATAGAATTATGTAAGTATATGGAATATTAAAATGACAATATAAAATAACCTCTTTCTCAGTTACTTGCATTGTGAAAACATCCTCATACTTAACCTGTTGATGGCATGGTTTAAAGTTCATGATATTTAGATGATGTAATTCCCAACGTTTTCTTTACTGACATATCAAATCAATGTTGCCATTGTTACATTGAAATCAATCCAGGCAGACACTTTGAATTTCAGTGCATGGTTGAAGTGGTGGGAGCATTATTGTGATCATGGTCTGAAACACAGAAACATAGGACCAGGAGTAGGCACACTGGCCCCTTGAGCCTGCATTTACTGTTTTGTTTTATAATTGGATAATGTACTTAGATTCTTACACAGGAGAATTTGGACCTATGATTCTCAGAGCTGTACACAGCTGGGCTGTTCCTTTAGTTATATTTGGGTCTTTTGTAGATGAATTTACAGTTTATAACTGGATTTGTCAACAGGTCCATCAGTGTTATATATGATGTGACTACAAGGATGCACCAGGTAGACTTTGATGACCTTTTGTCAAGCAGTTCCTTTTATTTGACATTTGTTTAAACTTTACACTCTTTAAATTCCATTCCGTGTGTTAAATTTTGATTTATTATTGTCACGTATACTGAGATACAGTGAAAAGTATTGTTTGCATGCTAAGTATTTATACCATCAGAGTAATAGAACAGAATACAGGATATAGTGTTACAGCTACAGTGTGTGCAGAGAAAAATTAACTCTAATATAAGGGGTCTGTTCATAATAACAGCAGGGAAGAAGCTGTTCTTCAATCTGCATTCTTAAATGGTGGAAGACTGCCTACTATACATCTCCCTTGAGGTAAGCTCAGTGATGTTCATGCCTCTTATCAGTCCAAATCTGGATCCAGGCATTTGGGCACGGGCTGCTTCATCTAAGGAGTGAGAATATATTTTATGTTTCCAATTACGTATGACTATTTGGGTGTGTAACTAATTAATCTTAATGCAGTGTCTACACTCCCATGAAGTCCTTTTGAAAACCTTCAACAGCAACAGCTTCCTGAGAACAGCTATTCTGGATGAATCAGGACATACAGATCCTGCTAAAACCCAGGCATGAGGCCTTCAGATCAGGAGACCCACTCAAATATAAGGAATCCAGTATGACCTTCACAGAGCCATTTAAGACATCCAAGGACCAACACCGATCCAAGCTAGAGACCCAGACAGACGCCCAGCGACTTTGGCAAGGACTGAATGACATCACAGTTTCTAAAAAGAGACAGTGCAAGATAGCAGACGATGACACATCCCTCCCAAATCGTCTCAACGCCTTCTGTGCTGGCTTTGAGCAGAATTTCCATGGAGAGGTAACACCTATTCCAACAAGTCCTGATGAGCCTATCCCAACAGTGGCTGCCTCAGAGGTCAGATCAGGTTTCCTTCATGTGAATCCAAGGAAAGCGATGGGACCAGATGGAGTACCAGGCCATGCACAGATCAACTGGCAGAGGTCGTCTTGGACATCTTTATCCTCTCCCTTCAAACTGTCCCTGCCTGTTTCAAGAGGGCCAACATCATCCCTGTGCCTAAGAAGGCTCATGCAACATGTCTCGATGACTACCACCCACTGGCCCTAACTTTGGTGGTCATGAAGTGCTTTGAAAGGCTGGTCATAGCATTAATCAACTCCAGCCTCCCCACTACTCCTGACCCACTCCAATTTGCCTATCGGACCAACAGATCCACGTCATATGCCATATCACTTGCTCTTCACTACTCCCTGGAACACCTTGACACCGAGAACAGCTATGTTAGAATCCTACTCATTAACTACAGTTCAGCCTTCAACACTGTTAGCCCCTCGAGACTGATTACTAAACTTATTGATCTCGAATTAAGCTCCATTCCCTGCAACCGGGTCCTCAATTTCCTGACCCACAGGCCGCAGTCGGTGAAGGTTGGAGACAATATTTCTTCCTCACTAACACTCAACACTGATGTCCACCCCAGGGGTGCGTACTCAGCTCCCTACTGTAATCACTGTATACACATGACTGCATCGCCAAATACCCAACTAATGCCATTTATAAGTTTGCTGATGACACCACCAAAGTAGGTCAAATGTCAGATGGCGACAAAACAGACTATCGACTATCAACCTAGCTCTGAATACTAGCAAGGCTGTTGACTTTCGGCAGGATGTTACTTATGCCCCACCACACACACAGGTACGTGCATACGCAAACACACACATCCAGCTCCTGGGAGTGGTCATCCACGACAAGCTTTCTTGGACTCTTCATGTGGATGCACTAGTTACAAAGCAGCTGAGGAAGTTTGAAGTGACGGCGAATACCCTTGCCAACTTTTATAGGTGTGCCATCGAGAGCATTCTGTCTGGATGTATCACTACCTGGTATGGCAACTGTACCATTCAAGATCAGAGACGGTTACAGAGAGGGGTGAACTTGGCCCAGACAATCACAAAGGCCAACCTCCCATCTATCGAATCCATCTACCAGGCCCGCTGTCAAGGAAAGGCCGCCAGCATTCTCAAAGATCCATCCCACCCTGGGCAATGCTTTTCTAAAACCTCTCCCATCGGGGAGAAGGTACAGAAGCCTGAACACATGCACCAGCCGGTTTCAAAACAATTTCTACCCTACTGTTAGAATACTGAATGGCCTCACAGCCTTAACATTCGCCTGTACCAGTGTTTTGTTTTTGCTGCTGTTTACCTATTATTTACTTATCTATGCTACTTACCTATGTCTTGCGAGCAATACAGACGGATCACAAAGCTTTTCACTGTACCTTAGTACATGTGACAATAAATTCAAATCAATTCAATT
Source organism: Hemiscyllium ocellatum (assembly GCF_020745735.1). Lineage (NCBI taxonomy): Eukaryota > Metazoa > Chordata > Chondrichthyes > Orectolobiformes > Hemiscylliidae > Hemiscyllium > Hemiscyllium ocellatum. Next base: position 31,161,865 of record NC_083401.1, on the reverse strand, counting down.
CAATTCAACAAGCAATTCCAGAGAGAAATAAGTAAATAGTACGGGGTCATAGAGACCTTGCCCATGCTGCCATGCCATGTCCCTCACATAGTCAGAGATGTACAGCACATAAACAGACCCTTCAGTCCAACTTGTCTATACTGCCCAAACATCCCAACCTAATCTAATCCCATTTGCCGGCACTTGGCCCATATCCCTCTAAACCCTTCCTATTCATATACCTATCCAGATGCCTTTTAAATGTTGCAATTGTACTAGCTTCCACCACTTCCTCTGGCAGCTCATTCCATACATGTACCACCTTCTGCGTGAAAAAGTTGCCCCTTAGTTGCCTCTTCTATATCTTTCCCCTCTCACCCTAAACCTATGCCCTCTAGTTCTGGACTCCTCTGCCCCAGAGAAAAGACTTTTGTCTATTTATCCTATCTATGCCCTTCATGATGATCTAAACCTCTATAAGGTCACCCCTCAGCCTCTGATGCTTCAGGGAAAACAGCCCCAGCCTGTTCAGCATCTCCCTATAGCTCAAATCCTCCAGATGGCCTCTTTCAAAGACCGCAATTTCCTCTCAGACGTGGTTGACAATGCCCTCCACCGCATCTCCTCCACTTCCCACTCCTCTGCCCTTAAACCCCGCCCCTCCAATCGCCACCAGGACAGAACCCCACTAGTCCTCACCTACCACCCCACCAATCTCCACATACATCGGATCATCCTTTGTCATTTCTGCCACCTCCAAACGGACCCCACCACCAAGGATATATTTCCCTCCCCACCCCTATCAGTGTTCCAGAAAGACCACTCCCTCCGTGACTCCCTTGTCAGATCCACACACCCCACAAACCCAACCTCCACTCCCAACACCTTCCCCTGCAACCGCAAAAAATGCAAAACTTGCACCCTCACTCTTTCCACCCCCCCCCCCCCCCCCCCCCCCAAGGCCCCAAGGGATCCTTCAATATCCATCACAAATTCACCTGCACCTCCACACACATCATTTACTGCATCCGCTGCACCCGACGTGGCCTCCTCTATATTGGGGAGACAGGCTGCCTACTTGCGGAACATTTCAGAGAACACCTCTGGGACACCCGCACCAACCAACCCAACCACCCCGTGGCTGAACACTTTAACTCCCCCTCCCACTCCGCCAAGGACATGCAGGTCCTTGGCCTCCTCCATCGCCAGGTCATGACAACACGATGCCTGGAGCAAGAGCGACTCATCTTCCGCCTAGGAGCCCTCCAACCACAAGGGATGAATGCAGATTTCTCCAGCTTCCTCATTTCCCCTCCCCCCATCTTATCTCAGTCCCAACCCTCAGACTCAGCACTGCCTTCTTGACCTGCACTCTTCTTCCCGACCTCTCCGCCCCCACCCCTCTCTCTGGCCTATCACCCTCACCTTAACCTCCTTCCACCCATCGCATTCCCAACGCCCCTCCCCCCTACCTTTTATCTTAGCCTGCCTGGCACACCCTCCTCATTCCTGAAGAAGGGCTTATGCCCAAAATGTCCTTCTTTGATGCTGCCTGACCTGCTGCGCTTTTCCAGCAACACATTTTTCAGCTGTGATCCCCAGCATCTGCAGTCCTCACTTTCTCCTACCTGACCTTCCAAAGAGTACCATACCCATTCCCTTACCCCATTACTCTAAATTTCCCCAGACTAATATCCCTAACCCCCACATCCCTGAACATTATGGGCAATTAAACCTGTACATCTTTGGATTGTGGGAAGAATTCAGGGCACCCAGATGGAAACCCGTACAGACACTGGCACAATGTGCAAACTTCATGCAGAGTTGCCTGAGGCTTAAATCAAACCCAGGTCCTTGGCGCTGTGAGGGTTAAAAGCTAATTGTGATTCAGCTCATGGAAAACCTGACAATAAGGATTGATGGGTAAAAAATGAGGTCTGCAGTTGCTGGAGATCACAGTTGAAAATGCGTTGCTGGTTAAAGCACAGCAGGTCAGGCAGCATCCAAGGAATAGGAAATTCGACGTTTCGGGCATAAGCCCTTCATCAGGAATCATTCCTGATGAAGGGTTTATGCCCGAAACGTCGAATTTCCTATTCCTTGGATGCTGCCTGACCTGCTGTGCTTTAACCAGCAACGCATTTTCAATAAGGATTGACTCCTGCAACACAAGTGCCTCGAGGAGGACATGACTCCCATGTTGAGAGTTAGCAGCTTTGTTCACTACCGTAGTAGCAACACCAGGATGAGTTGAACACAGCTCTACTGCAGCCCAGGTTATCCCATTGAGTGAGGAGCAGATTCTGTGCTGATTCCCACACCCCAAGCTTACAGGCTGGGCCAAGGGTCTGGGTCTGCAGCTCAGCCCGGGCTCCTGAAAGAGTGGAAAGATCAGCAAAAGGGGCAGATGGCAGCATCTGGAGGAACGTTGGATGTGGAACAGGAGGCTCCTCCTGGCCCAGCGATGAGGTGGCTTCCAGCAGCCATGTGTGGCATTCTCGTCCCGGCTGCATCGTCGGGCTATTCCATCGTTCCTTAATGGGCTTTCCCCTGAGCCCAGGGGTCATTAACTGAACTATAATGCACTTTGTCATAATAATAAAAGTAAAAATTATGTTTCATTTCTGTCATTAATATAGGTGCTCTGGTGTGATAACAGCTTTTCACTATTTTGCATTTGAAAATGCACATGACAATAAATTTCTGTTCTATTCTATAAGGCAGCCATTTCTTTACCTAAGTCAGTAGCTTCTTGCACTGCTGCCGAATATTATTTTATTTTAAAGGTTTAACAATTCCTTTTCATGCTGTCGAAATTGCATTGAGTGTGAGAGAAAAGATTTACAAGGATGTTGCCAGGGTTGGAGGATCTGAGCTAGAGAGAGAGGCTGGGGCTGTTTTCTCTGGAGCGTCTAAGACTGAGTGGTGACCTTATAGAGGTTTACAAAATTATGAGGGGCTTGGATAGGATAAATGGACAAAATCTTTTCCCTGGGGTCGGGGAGTCCAGAACTAGAGGGCATAGGTTTAGGGTGAGAGGGGAAAGATATAAAAGAGACCTAAGGGGCAACTTTTTCACGCAGAGGGTGGTACATGTATGGAATGAGCTGCCAGAGGATGTGGTGGAGGCTGGTACAATTGCAACATTTAAGAGGCATTTGGATGACTAGATTGGGTTGGGATATCTGGACGGGTTGGACCAAAGTGTCTTTTTCCATGCTGTATATCTCTATGACTCTATAACTGACTGTAGAAAGACGGTGAAGGCCTGGCACTGCATGTTTGTGTTCTGGAGTTTAAAGCCATGAGGCAGATAAGAAAGCACTTTAACAATCCGTGCTTCTGGCCCTATGACAATGAGAATGTCAGTAAAGATCAAAAGTTGTCTGACACCAGGTTATAGTCCAAGAGGTTTATTTGAAATTGCAAGCTTTCAGAGAGCTGTTTCTTCGTCAGATGACGACTGTCAAAGGGGCAGCACTGCAAAAACTGGTGATTTCAAATAAATCCTTTGGTCTTGTATGACTTCTGACCTCCTTTCCCCCCCCCCCACCCCAAGTCTAAGACTAGTACATCCACAGCAAGATCAGTGAAGTTTACCCTGAGAAGCACAAGACTTCAATAAACACTGCTATTCTTTGTGCTGGCCACATTTCTAACCTGAAAGTTTCACAAAGGTAAGCTTAGTACTGCACTTGGTCTTGTGCTGCCATGACTTCAACTGCAAAGCTTTACTACTGTGTTTAAACTTAGAAAAGTAATTTACACACTCAGTCAGGAGAGCCTGGTTCTTTAAATAATTCACCTGAGCAGATAGAAAAGTTTAACATGTCATCTGAAAGGCATCTTCAAAGATGCATTAATTGCTACTTAATAGAATGAAATCTGTCTCATTTATTTGTTCATTTGAGTAATCACTTTAAGCTTCAACCTCTGCCTCACAAAGCACTATGCTGTACAGTTGGTTTGTAATGCAGACTAATACTAACAGTGTGGGTTCACTTCCTGCACCAACTGACCTGGTGGCCTTCAGGTTAAACTAGCACCAGTCATCTCTCTGAGAGAATAGCTCTGTGGTCCAGTAGGGCTATTAGTGATTTTACTTTTTACGCATTTATAATGTTTCAATCGCTGAAATTCTCATCATGTTGTGTAACTACACCTAATGTCAAGTTAACAAGTGGATATTTGGCTGCAGCAAGCACAGTGTACTACAACACTTTTATAAGTTATTGTTCAATGAGTTTTGTGCCCGGCAGGTACAGCAGAAATTACTGGGTTCTTGATTACCATGAAAATAGCCTAGAAATGATGTAGGGCTTGTGTTTGAAACATCAATTCTCCTACTCCTTTGATGCTGCCTGAACTGCTGCGCTTTTCCAGCACCATTCTCTCAACTCGGACCTTCAGCATCTGCAGTCCTTATTTTCTCCTAGAAGTGGAAAGCTGCCAACACTTGCAATGGGAACTGGCATTGGCAGCACATTGACAGTCACTGAGACATTTACCAGGGCCCCATAAACAATAAACACAAGGAATAGGCTGTTTACCCTCATGGGCCTGCTCTGTCATTTTGAGATAATGGCTAATCTGATTATAGCCACAATTCCACATGCGTATCTACTTGATCCTATATTTGGTTCTTCCATCCAATCATTGTATAAAATTGTGTAGAGCTCTGTGCATTACTTCTGAACAACCTGAATAAGACTCACGCCAATTTAGTTTCCTGTTCGCCTACCTTTCAAGGCCAATAATGACACTCCCAACACTATTATTATGCAACAACCTTTATGGTACTTCATTAAATGCTTTCTGGAAATCTAGATAAAGTACATCCATCAGTACCCTTTATCCACCGCCTGTCACTTGTTCAAAGACCTCCTAATTGTTTGATTAAATATGATTTCCCTTTCACAAACCACAATGACTCTGCCTTGAGCTTCTCAAATCACCCTGTGGTAACTTCAAGGGCAGCTTGTAACATTTTCTGTATAGCACGTTACGCTAACGGACCTGTAGTTTCCTGTCTCCTGTTTCCCTATTGTCCTGTATAAAGGAGTTATTTTTTGCTATATTCTATCATAATAGGATCTTTCCAGAATCTGTGAAGTTCTGGAAACTTTAAGGCCAATGGATCAATATTTCATTTGCCAAGTCATTTAAGACCCAAAGACAGATTCTATCAGGACCTAGGTACTTGTCAGGTCTCAAACCTAGCAGTTCAATCAGTGCCACATCCCTGGGGATTGTAATTTTCCCCAGGTTCCTCCAGCCCCTTCATCTCCTGATTTAATGCTGCTTTTGGAATATTTCTTGTTTTGTTTTTGTATCCTTTATAGTTGAAGGAAAATGCAAAATACATGCTCAATTCATCTGCCATAATTATTTTTCATAATCCATTACCAATTCTCCAAATTTTCTTTCTATTAGATCAATGCTCACTTTTTAAAAAAATACATTACAGAAACTCTAAACTGCTTTTATAGTTCTGGTTGGGTTTATCTTGTGTTCTAATTTTTCTCATTCATTTTTTGTAGTTCTTTTTCTGTTTTTGTAGTTTCCAATCTGTTAATCTATCTCCTGTCAAATAAATTAATTATTAATAATTATAAGCTTTATCTTTAACCTTTCTACGTAACCATAGCTATTCCTTGAAATTGTAGCTACTCATTGGAATGTGTAAATTGAAATATCCCCTTAAATAGCTGCTATCATACCTCTATTGACCTGTCCTTCGACCAAAAGAAGTTACCGAACCGAATCACTTCAGACATCTCCGCAATAAAGTTCACCTACCGTTTATTTCACCTTGGAGCTGTTATTACCATCCTTTCTGCTTACAATGTTTTTCTTTATGCCACCTCTTAATCTTTGAAATTATGTCCTATATTTCCAAATCCAGATTATTAATATGTATTAAAAAGAGTAGAGTCCTCACACCAATGATTTGATTTATTATTCTCACATGTACCTAAGTACAGTGCGAAGTTTTGTTTGGTGTGCAATAAAGGCAGATGATTACATACAAGGGCATACAGATCACAGGGCACTTGGAGCGAGGCATACAAGGTTATGGCTGCACAGAAGGTGTACGAAAAGCAAGATCAACATTAGACTTGCAATTTGGGGAGTCATTTAGCAGTCTATTAACAGCGAGAAAGAAGTCTTTCTGGAACCTGTTGGTGTGCGTGTTTAAGCATTTGTATCTTCTGCCTGATGGAAGAGTTTGGGAGAGATTATAATGGAGGTGGGAAGGGTCTTTGATAATGTTGGCTGCCTTGCTAGCAATGAATAGTGTGGTTGGAGTCAATGGATGGGAATTTAGCTGGTGTAATGGTCTGGACTGGGTTCACAATTTCCTGTAGTTAGTTATGGTTCTCCAGGCCATGGTTCACCCAGGTAGAATGCTTTCTATGGTGCATCTCTAAAAGTTGGTCAGAGTCCTTATGGACATACTGAATTTCCTTAGTCTTCTGAGGAAGAAGAGGTGTTGTGCCTTCTTGATCATTGCATCGATATGGGTCCAGGACAGTCGTCAGGGAGGATAAAGTGAGGACTGCAGATGCTGGAGATCAGAGTAAAGAGTGTGGTGCTGGAAAAGCTCAGCAGGTCTGGCAGCATCCAAGGAGTGGGAGAATCGATGTTTCGAGCATAAGCTCTTAGTCAGGAATGAGATTGTCAGCTCTATTGACGTAGATAGGGGCAAGACCTCCTTGCTTTCTGAAGTCAATGATTAGTTCTTTAGTTTTGCTGACATGGAGAGATTGTTATCTTTGCACCATGTCACCAAGCATTCTATCTCCTTCCTGTTAGAGTCATAGAGATGTACAGAATGGAAACAGACCCTTTGGTCCAACCTGTCCATTACGACCAGATATCCCAACCAAATCTAGTTTGTCTTGGTTGGGGGTATGTTTGCTGAGCTGGGACACTGATTTGCAGATGTTTTGTCCCCTGTCTAGGTGACATCTTCAGTGCTTTGGACCCTCCTGTGAAGGACTGCTGGACTGTGTCTTCTGGAGTTTATTTGGTTCCGTTCCTGTTGCTTCCGTTGCCAGTTCCTGTTGTTGATGGAGTCAGTTGATAGGTCTATGCTTGTTGATGGAGTCGGTGGATGAGTGCCATGTTTCTAGAAATTCTCTGGCTGTCCTCTGTTTAGCTTGTCCCAGTCAAATTTGTTGTCCTTGTCATCTGTATGTATGGCTTCTGGGGACAGCTGATCATGGCTTTTCGTTGGTTTCATGGATGCAGATTGCCAGTTATCTGCCTGTATATTGCCCTGTATAGTGTTTCATGCAGTCTTTTGCATGGAATCCTGTCATGGCTTCATCGGGTGTACAGTAGGGAGCTGAGAACACATCCTTGGGGGAGATCCAGGGTTGAGGGTTATCATAGAAGAACTGCAGTTGTCTACCTTCACTGATTATGGTATGTGGGTCAGAAAGCTGAGCATCCAGTTACAGAGGGCAGAACTAAGACCTAGGTCTTGGAGTTTTAAGATTATTCTGAAGGGATAATGGTGTTGAAGGCAGAGCTGTAGTCAATGGATAGGAGTGTGACGTAGGTGTCCTTGCTATCCAGATGGTCCAAGGATGAGGGTAGGGCTAGGGAAATGGTGTCTGCTGTGGTTTGCTTTTTAAGTAGGCAAATTTTATAGGGGATCGAGATAGGCTGGGTGACTGAAGGTCAGAACTATTAGGCGGTAGTCATTAAGGTACATTGCATGTGTTTTCTTAGGTACAGGGATGATGGTATAAAAGTAGTATACAAGTGGAAGAATAAAGGACTGTAATGTTTGGCTTTTTAAACTTTATGTCCTGGGCCTTCCCCATGACTACTTACTCTCCCCTGTGCTGGGCTAAGACTTGCCTGTATTCACTAGTTGCCTTTGCCATCACCCAATGCTGGTCACCACCACTAGGCACACCAAGCTTTGTCGCCTCTCACAATGCTTTGTCCCTGACCACTGCTATTTTTCATCTCAGCAACCAGCCTTCACCACCATGTCACTGCTGCCATCCAGGCTCACACTGGGTTCCAGCCATTGCCACACTCCATTACTGCATTAGCCATCTCATTGCAGAGTCTCACTCTAGCTAATCGCTGAGAAGAAAGATGGTTTTGGAAGGTTGGATCTGGGATAAGGGGAGAGGGGGGGAAGGGGAGAAGGGAAATGAGGAAACTGGTGAAATCCACATTAATCCTATGTGGTTGGAGGGTCCCAAAGTGGAAGATGAGATGTTCTTCCTCCAGGCATCCAGATGGTTTTGGAAGGCTGGATCTGGGATAAGGTGGGGGTGTTTCCTTCCCACCTATCTGCTCCACCCTCCTCTCTGACCTATCACCTTCACCCCCTACTTCGTCTCCCTATTGAATTGTCAGCTACCTTCCCCTCCCATTTATCTCTCAGCCCCCTTGAGAGCATCTTGGAGAAAAGACAGTCAGAGAGACAGGGGACATATTTTGGGAGAGAATTCCAGAACCTCGGACCCTGTCAACTGAAGCTGAATGAATGGACACTGATGTTGGGCAATGAAGATTGGGAATGTTCAAGAGTGACAGAAGTCTGGAGGACGAGAGAGAAAAGAAAATCAAACATATAAGGACTGGAAAGACCACTGAAATATTTTAAAGGATTAGAACTTTAAAATTAAGCTATTATTTAACAGGAGCCAGTGTATTTTAGTGGGAGCAGGAGAGATGGGTGAGATTTTATTTTTTATTGTTGGCACATGTACTTGAACCTGTTGGTGCATGTTCAAGCTTCTGTATCTTCTGCCTGACCAAAGAGGTCAGAACAGAGTATACCTGGGTGAGAGGGGTCTTTGATGTTGGCAGCCTTTCTGCAGCAATGAGAAATATAAATGGAGGTCAGCTTCCAGTGATGGTCTGGACTGTGTACACAACTTCCTGTAGTTTCTTGTGGTCCTGTACAAAGCAATTGCCGTATAAGCCGTGATACACCCAGATAATTGGTTTGGCCACTTTCGGAATATTGCGTGAGATTCTGGTCTCCCCCCTATCAGAAGGATGTTGTGAAACTTGAAAAAATTTATAAGGATGTTGCAAGAGCTGGAAGAGTTGAGCTATAGGAAGAGGCTAAATAGGCTGGGGGGGGTGACCCAATTTAAATTTATAAAATCATGAGGGGCAAGGATAGGGGGTCACAGACAAGGTCTCCTTCTCTGGGGTGAGGGAGTCCAGAACTAGAGGGAGTGGAGTTTCAAAGGACCTAAGGGGCAACTTTTTCTCTCAGCGTGGTGAGTGTATGGAATGAGCTGCCAAAGGTGGACGCTGGTACAATTACATTTAAAAGACATCTGGATGGATATCTGAATAGGAAGAGTTTAGATGGATATGGGCCAAGTGCTGGTAAATAGGAGTGGATTAGTTTAGGATATCTAGTTGGTATGGAAAAGTTGAACCCAGAGGTCAGTTTCTGTGCTGTACATCTGTGTGACTATCTGTAAAGGTTGGTGAGGGTCCTTCTGGACATTCTGAATTTCCCAAGCCTCCTGTAGAAGAGGTTTCTGATCAATGTGGGGGGTCCAGGACAGACTGTTGGTTATCATCGCTCTTACGAACCTGATGCTCTTGACCCTCTCCACCTCAGCTCCATTATGTAGATAGGAGTGTGTCCTCCTTCCTGTTTGAAGTCAATGTTTAGTTCTTTTGTTTTGCTGACAATAAGAGCTTTGTTGTCATTGCACCACATAATCTAATATCCTATCTCCTTCCTGTATTCGGATTTAATTATTTGATTGATAGCCCTGACAATGGTGGTATTCATATGAAATTTGGCTGCAGTTGAAGAGTCTACAGGGAGTACCGCAGGGGACTGCATATACATCCTTGCAGTGTGCCATTTGTTGAGGATTATCATGCAAGAGGTGCTGTTGTCTATTCTCATTGATTACAGTTTGTGGGTCAGGAAGCTGAGGATCCAATTTGAAGGGGGTGGGGCCAAGACCTAGGTCTTGGAATTCTGTCATTAGCCTGGAGGAAGAACACCTCATCTTCCACCTCAGAACACCAACCCCAGGGCATCAATGTGGACTTCAACAGTTTCTTCATTTCCCCTTCCCCACCTCACCCTAGTTCCAAACTTCCAGCTCAGCACTGTCCCTATGACTTGTCCGGACTTGTCCTACCTGCCTATCTCCTTTTCCACCTATCCACTCCACCCTCTCCTCCCTGACCTATCACCTTCATCCCCTCCCCCACTCACCCATTATACTCAATGCTACTTTCTCCCCACCCACACCCTCCTCTAGCTTATCTCTCCACGCTTCAGGCTCACTGCCTTTATTTCTGATGAAGGGCTTTTGCCCGAAACTTCGATTTTGCTGCACTTTGGATGCTACCTGATCTACTGTGCTCTTCCAGCACCACTCATCCAGAGTTCTGACATTAGTTAGTAGGGATTATAGTTTTGAACTGGAGCTGTGATTGATAAGTAGGAGCCTGACATGGGTGTCCTTATTGTCCACGTGTTCCAGGAATTAGTGTAGGGCTAGGGAAATGGCATCTGCTGTGGACCTGTTATATCTGTAAGCAAATTTCAGGGGATCGAGGCTGGGAGGCTAAAATCGATGTCAGTCATGACCAGCCTCTCAAAGCACTTCATGATGATGGAGGTCAGAGCCACTAGTCGTTGAGGCATGTTGATGTGTTTTCTTTGATACTGGGATGGTGACCATCATGATGCAGGTGGATATTTCAGATTGTAGCAAGGAGACGATAAAGATGGAGAATGCAAGCTAATATATGGGCAGCAGTTTTTAACTGCATTTGCAGAATGTAGAACAAGGAAGGCTAGCTAAGAATATGCTAAAATAGTCAAGCTTGAAAACAATGAAGGTGAGAATGAAGGTTATGGCAGCTGATAAACTTGAAAAGACAGTCAGAATCTAATCAAGGTGGCAAAAGGCAATCAAAAAATGATGATTTGGGAAATCAGAAGACAAAAGGACAAATCAGTTAAATTCTATTCACACGAAATTGTATTTTAACTTACTTAATTTGGCAATATTGAATGGTGTAAATAATCACAGAGTGCATAAAATGTATAAAACCAGAAAGTTTGTCATTAGTATTTAAATTCATAAAGGCAAAGATACTAAGTTCAGACCCCTTTTAACAAGTTTGAATCCTCAACCAACAACCATTAACCATGGTTGTAAAATGCTGCCTATATCGTGCATTAGTCTAACTTCAACATTTAAGAACTTTCTTGAAAACCATAAACTATCAACTCCTCATTACAGTATGGCTTAATCCTGAACTTCTTGTTGGATTTTAAGGTTATTTCTCAACTCAGCTGCATAAGTTCACATTAACATTTAGGTTACTACAAATCAAGCAGCAATGGACAATTATTCCATCCACAGTTGATCATCCACAAAAAAATAAATGAAGCAGCTAGGCACACAGTCTGATGATTAACATCATTCAAACTGGTAACTGGTCATATTTTAATTTTCTTCCTAAATTCAAGAAGGAATCCATTGCACTTGAAAATAGAAAATATAGCACCTCTAATCAAAATGAGATGAAGAGCAAAACAAAACTGAAGTTTGGTTAACTTAACACTTTTGTAGGAAAGTTTTGGAAACTATTACTAACAAGATTATATTGCACACTTCAAATAACACAAGGCATTTAGGAAGTATCAGCACAGTTTCAACAGAAAAAATGATGTTTAACTTAGAGTTATTTGAAAGAAACATCATACTGTGGTTAAAGGGAAGCCTGCAGACACCCTGTATTTGGACTTCTGGAAGCCATTTGGTAAGGTGCCATTATCAAAGGTTATTAGAATATAAAATTTGTAGTGGAGGGCGTTACATATTAAAATGGATAGAAGATGGGTTGGCTAATAGGCAGAAAAGAATATCCATAAATGAGTCTTTGATTAGCAATATGTGACAATAAAGTCCCACAGGAGTTTGTGCTGGAACCTCACATTTTCACAATTTAAATCAATGACTTAGCTGCCGTGCCTTTGCTTCCTCATCTAACTTCATAGACAACACCAAAACAGATAGGAAAGTATATCGAAAGGATGACATAATGAAGTTGCAAGCTGATCCAGATAGATTGAGTGGGGGGGCAAAAATCTGACAGATGGCATACAATAGGTTCACTTTGACAGGAATAATAAAAAAAGCTGGGCATTATATTTAGTCTGCATTTCCGGATCTTATTTACGGAATATGTAAATGTTCCGGGGTGGAATGAATGAGTTATTTCATGAGGATAAGTTGGATAAGCCGGACTTGTTTTCACTGCTGTTTAGAAGAGTAAAGGGTATTTGATTGAAGTGTGTAATAGCCTGAAAGAACTTGACAAGGCCTCTCACATGTGTCAGTGCAGAACTAGAGAGCACTTTTTTAAATTTAAAATTCGGAATAGAGATGAGGAGAAATCTTTTCCAAGGGTTGTTCAATTTTGCATTCGTCTCAGAAGGCCTTGGAGACGGGGTCATTAGATACTTTTAATGACAAAAGTGAATTAGTTCTTGTTAGGCAAAGGAATCAAAAGGTTATTAGAGATAATGGAAATTTTGAAATTGTAACAAACATCAGCCATGATCTTGTTCATATGTTTGCATGTCTGTTCTTTTTAACATTAATAGAAAATTTCCATTCCTTGTTTAATTTGGTTTTATTGATATGTATCTGAAGGGAAAATCAACATACAGTCAGTTGAAATGATTTAGTTTGATTACAAAGTCCAATCCATAAAACGTTTATATCAAATTACAAACACATTCCCAACAAATTACTTCATTGTATCATCTACTGGAATACACTGGAACAGTCAGTGCTTACAGGGTTGGACTCCATTTTTCTGCTGTGATAACAACTGCTTTCTGCTGAATCATTCAACCTGAGTGGTACCCAAACCAACTGCATTGGCATAAGCTGAAAGGATTTCAACCACTTGCTTTGTTTCGAGGGTCACACGAGCTTCTGTCAGCCAGTCCCGTGCCACCCTTCTTGGTTCTCCACGAAGTTGATTGACAAATTTAGCTGCGAGCTCAAGGTCACCATGTTCAATGCAGAATGAAGCATACGATAACAGTCTAAATGTATCCAGGTCTTCAGGTTTAAGTTCCTCAGGAGGCTTTATTACTTGAGGCTCCATTAATAGAAAGGACTGCAGGTAGGAGAGGAAATATTGATAGAGGCTATTTCTTGTTTCATCTATCATGGCCACACGCCGTGCCATTTTCCGCACTGTGTAGAACCGATGACGTAATGTCTCTTCACTGTACACACCACGCGAGAGACACTCTTGAGGAAGAGCTTTGACCAAAGCTTGTGTAAATTGATCATCTCCACAGCTATTTGTCACAGCGTCTAGGGCTTTCTGAAGGGGTTCTGTCAGGCTATCACCAGAGGCTGTCTTTAGGGTGTACTGCAGAGCTTCTATAGAGAGCCAGAGTTGATGTGCCTTTCTAGCCTCCTCTTCCGCGACCGCATGACCTGAAATGAGCAAATATTACATAATTCATTTTAGGTGGTTGAAGAGAAGACAAAACCTTTAATTATAAATGTGTCATAAAGATTTAATGTAATTATGTATATGAAATGAATGAAGATATATAATTGATTTGTCATATTTTCTATAACAGGAAAAATGCATAGCCGCAATGGCTAATAAATTGTCAGAACTGACTGAATAGCCTACTCCTGTTCCACCAGAGCTTACACTTGTGGTACCAAGGTTATAAACAGTCTCATTTCATCTCAGACTGTTGCCAGGGAGAATGTTGGAGTCAGAAGTCAAAGAAGAGAGTTTGGAGCAGCAACCAAAAATAATAGCTTCTATTTTTAGTGGATCAGTGGTTAGCACTGCTGCCTCACAGCACCAGGAACCCAGGTTCAATTCCAGCCTTGGGTGACTGTCTGTATGGAGTTTGCAGGTTCTTCCCATGTCTGCCAGTTGCTATGGTTTGCTCCCACAGCCCAAAGGTGTGTAAGTTAGGTGGATTGGCCATGCTAAATTGTCTGTAGTGTCCAGGGATAAGCTGGCTAGGTAGATTAGCCAGGACAAATGCAGGATTATGGAGGTAAGGTGAGGGGTCTGGGTCTGGGTGGGACACTCTTTGGAGGGCTGTTGCAGACTTGATGGACCAAATGGCCTCTTTACACAGTGATTCTTCACATAATCGCTCATTCAATACTGGATGAAGGATAAGCAATCTGATTATTTAAAGAAAACTGAAGCAATCAAGTGGTGATGAGGTACAGGGGTATTATCAGCTTACATGTGAAAACTTGTGCTGTTGAACGATATCACCAAGAGATTGCTGCTAACTGAGAAATAGGTAGCAGCTAAGGAAAAGCTGTCACTGGGATGTGATACTCTGGTTATGGTTATATAGGAAAGAATGGAACCGTGAGAACCATCCTACCTAGCTGGACGACAGGCATTGGTGAATGATTTGTAGTCAATATCAAGGGATGCAGACAGGTCAAGAAGGGAAAGTTCACTTTGTCCCAGTTAGACCAACTTTTGCGATCTGTCTTTATAATTTGAACCTTTCAGACCCAGATATTGTTCTGCTGAATTTGTGCTACATCCCTCCAAGGCCAGTGTGTCTTGCCTTAGGAGTGGCACCACGAACAGGATGCTGTACATCTGTCTGGGTAAAGGCAAAATCCAACGAATACACAGCTTCTTCACTCAAATTCCAACTATTTGAGATAAAGCTCAGCAATCCGTTAATCCTTTTCTTATTTTATGCACCGATGCACCATCTTTTAAATGATTTGGCTGCAAGGACACCTAACTCTGTTCCGCCAAACAAAGGACAAAGAATTTACAGCCCAGGAACTGGCCCTTCGGCCCTCCAAGCCTGAGCCGATCCAAATCTACTGTCTAAACCTGTCGCCCAATTCCTAAGCATCGAAATCCCTCTGCTCCCCACCTACTCATGCATCTGTCCAGACGCACCTTAATTGAATCTACTGTGCCTGCCTCTACCACCTCTGCTGGCAACGCGTTCCAGGCAGCTACCACCCTCTGTGTAAAAGTACTTCCCCCTTAAACTTTCCACCTCTCACCTTGAAAGCATGACCTCTTGTTATTAAATCCTTCACACCCTGGAAAAAGCTTATCTCTACCCACCTGTCTATACCCTTCATGACTTTGTAAACCTTAATCAGGTCCCCCCGCAATCCCCTTTTTTTTCTAATGAAAATAAACCTAACCAACTCAACCTCTTCACAGCTAGCACCTCCCATACCAGGCAACATCCTCGTAAACCTTCTCTGCACCCTCTCCAAAGCATCCACATCCTTTTGGTAATGTGGTGACCAGAACTGTACACAGTATTCTATACGCAGCCGAACCAATGTCTTGTACAATATTAACATGACTGGCCAGCTCTTCCTGAAGGGCTCATGCCCGAAACATCGATTCTCCTGCTCTTTGGATGCTGCCTGACCTGCTGCGCTTTTCCAGCAACACATTTTCAGTTCTGATCTCCAGCATCTGCAGTCCTCACTTTCTCCTTGCCAGCTCTTATACTCAATACCCTGTCCAAAGAAGGCAAGCATACTATAGGCCTTCTTGACCACTCTATCCGCCTGTGCAGCAACCTTCAGGGTACAATGAGCCTGCACTCCCAGAACTCTCTGTTCATCAACTTTTCCCAAGGCTCTTCCATTCATTATACAATTCGCTCTAGAATTAGTCGTGCCTAAATGCATCACCTCATTTGTCTGGATTGAACTCCATCTGCCACTTTTCCACCCAATTCTCCAGTCTATCTATATTCTCCTGTATTTTTTGACAGTCCCTTATGCTTTCTGCTACTCCACCAATCTTTGTGTCATCTGCAAACTTACTGATCATACCAACAGTGCCCTCTTCCAGATCATTTATCAGTGGCCCCAACACTGATTCCTGTGGAAAACCACTGGTCACCTATATCCATTTCGAGAAACCCCCTTCAACTACTACTCTGTCTCCTGTTACTCAACCAGTTCTTTATCCACCTAGCTAGAACACCCTGCACACCATATGACTTCACTTTCTCCATTAGTCTACTATGGGGAAACTTATCAAATGCCTTGCTAAAGTCCATGTATATGACATCAACAGCCCTTCCTTCATCTATCAACTTGGTCACTTCCTCAAAGAACTCTATTGAGTTGGTAAGGCACGATCTCCCCCTCACAAAACCATGTTGCCCATCACTGATAAGCCCATTCTTTTCTAATGATAAATAGATCCTATCCCTAAGTACCTTCTCCAGCAACCATTCAGAAAATATTCCGAATTGTCTTTTAGAACCAGAAGGGGTTTTGTAACAACCCAGTAGCATTATTGGCATTGGACTTTAAACTTGTGAGTCGGGTGGGGAAGAAAGGGAAAGGGAAAGCAACAGGGAGTATGGAGTCAAGTAGAAAGATAAGCAGCAGGTTAGCATGTGTGCAGGGTTTAAGTTCAAGGCAGACTAGGAATGAAGCAAAAAGGATAACTTAGGTAGAGGTGATGGAAATCATGAGGATAAGAAAATTAGCATTAAGGTGCTTTACCTGAATGCTTGAAGCATTCAAAACAAAGTAGATAAATTAACAGCACAAATCATCGTAAATGATTATGATGTGATAGGCATCACAGAGACGTGGTTGCAGGAGGTTCAGGACTGGCAATTGAACATCCAAGGATTTACAACTGATCAAAAAGACAGGGCGTGGTTGCCCTGTTAGTTAAGAATGAAATTAAATCTATGGCATTAAATGATATAGGGTCGGATGATGCGGAGTCTGTGTGGGTGTAGTTAAAAGCACAAAGGCAAAAAAAAACATAATAGAGTTATGTACAGACCTCCCAGCAGTGGTCAGGATCAGGAGCGCAAGATGTACCAGGAAATAGATAGAGTATGTCAGAAAGGCAAGGTCACGGTGATCATGGGGGGACTTCAATATGCAAATAGGCTGGATGAATTATGTTGCCAGTGGACCCAAAGAAATGGAATTCATGGAATACTTACAGGATGGCTTTTTTGGAACAGCTTGTGATGGAGCCCACAAGGGAGCAGGCTATTCTGGACTTAGTGCTATGAAATGAGCCAGACTTTATAAAAGATCTTAAAGTCAGGGAACACTGACGAAGCAGTGATCATAATACGGTAGAGTTCAGTCTGCATTTCGAAAGAGGCAAAATTGGATGTAATGGTGTTACAGTTAAATAAAGGTAATACCGGGGCATGAGAGGGGTACTGATGAAAACTGACTGGAAGCAGAGCCTAGTGGGGAAAACAGTAGAGCAACAATGGCAAGAGTTTCTGGGTGTAACTGAGGTTACAGTACAGAGGTTCATCCCAAAGAAAAGATTACCGGGGTTGGGGTGGGGGGGTATTAGACAACCATGGCTGTCGTAGGAATTCAGGAAATGTATCATAGAAAAAGAGAGCCTATAAAGTGGCCAAGAGCACTGGGAAATCAGAAGATTGGGAAGACTACAAAAACAAAGAGGATAACAAAGAGAGAAATAAGGAAGTAAAAGATCAAATATGAAGGTTAGCTAGCCAGTAACATTAGAAATGATAGTAAAACTTTCTTTCAATACATAAGAAACAAACGAGAGGTAAAAGTAGAAATTGTGCTGTTCCAAATTGATGCAGGAAGGCTAGTGATGGGAGATAAGGAAATAGCTAAAGAACTTAATAAATACTTTGTCAGTTTTCACAGTGGAAGACACGAGTAATGTCCCAACAATTAAGGAGAGTCATGGGGCAGAGTTGAGTATGGTAGCCATTACAAAAGGAGAAAGTGCTTGAAAGCTAAAAGGTCTAAAAATTGATAAATCTCCTGGACCGATGGGCTACGTCCTAGAGTTCTGAGGGAGGTAGTTGAAGAAATAGTGGAGGCGTTGGTTGTAATCTTTCAAAAATCACTGGAGTCAGTGAAAGTCTCAGATGATTTGAAAATCGCTGTTGTAATCCCCTTGTTCAAGAAAGGATCAAGTGGGCAGCATGGTGGCACAGTGGTTAGCACTGCTGCCTCACAGCGCCAGAGACCCAGGTTCAATTCCCACCTCAGGCGACTGACTGTGTGGAGTTTGCACGTTCTCCCAGTGTCTGTTTCCTCCGGGTGCTCCAGTTTCCTCCACAGTCCAAAAATATGCAGGTTAGATAAATTGGCCATGCTAATTTGCCCATAGTGTTAGGTGTAGGGGTAAATGTAGGGTATGAGTCTGGGTGGGTTGCGGGTCGGTGTGGACTTGTTGGGCCGATGGGCCTGTTTCCGTACTGTCAGTAACATAATCTAATCTAAAAGATGGAAAATTATAGGCAGATTAGCCTAACCTCAGTTGTAGGTAAAATTCTAGAATCCATTGTTCAGGATGAGATTTCTAAATTCTTGGAAGTGCAGTATCGAATCAGAACAAGTCAGTGTGGACTTAGTAAGGGGAGGTCGTGCCTGACAAACCTGTTAGAATTCTTTAAAGAGGTAACAAGTAGGTTAGACCAGGGAAAGCTAGTGGATGTTGGGCTTCCAAAAGGCCTTTGATAAAGTGCCTCACGGGAGGCTGCTGAGTAAGGTGAGGGGCCCATGGTGTTCAAGGTGAGCTACCGGCATGGATTGAGGATTGGCTGCCTGACAGAGTTGGGATAAAAGGTTTTTTTTAAACGGAATGGCAGCTGGTGACAAGTCACGTCCCGCAGGGTTTGGTGTTGAGGCCCCAACTGTTCACTTTACAT
Source organism: Hemiscyllium ocellatum (assembly GCF_020745735.1). Classification (NCBI taxonomy): domain Eukaryota; kingdom Metazoa; phylum Chordata; class Chondrichthyes; order Orectolobiformes; family Hemiscylliidae; genus Hemiscyllium; species Hemiscyllium ocellatum. Next base: position 31,143,159 of record NC_083401.1, on the reverse strand, counting down.
ATAAATGATCTAGAAGAGGACACTGAGGGCATTCTGGCGAAGTTTGCCGATGATCCGAAGTGAGGTGGGGAGGCTACAGAAAGATTTAGACAGTTTAGGAGAGTGGTCCAAGAAATGACTGATGAAATTCGACGTGAGTAAATGTGAGGTCTTGCACTTTGGAAAAAAGAACACAGGCATGGACTATTTTATAAACGGTGAGAAAATTCATAAAGCCAAAGTACAAAGGGATCTGACAGTGCTGGTCCAGGATTCTCTAAAAGGTTAACATGCAGGTTGAGTCTGTGGTTAAGAAAGCAAATGTAATGTTGTCATTTATTTGAAGAGGGTTGGAACGTAAAAGCAGTGAGGTGCTACTAAGACTTTATAAAGCTCTGGTTAGGCTCCATTTAGCATACCCTGCCCAATTTAGGGCCCCAGCCCTCAGGAAGGACATACGGGCACTGGTGTATGTTTGGACATTCACAAGGATGATCCTGGAATGGTAGGCCTAATATACGATGAACTGCTGAGGATCCTGGGATTGTATTCATTAGCGTTTAGAAGGTTGAGGGGAGATCTAATAGAAACATACAAGATAATGTGTGGCTTAGAAAGGATGGACGCTGGGAAACTGTTTCCGTCAGGCAGGCATACTAGAACCCGTGGGCACAGCCTTACAATTAGAGGGGGTCAATTTAGAATGGAAATGCGGAGACATTTCTTCAGCCAGAGGGTGGTGGACGTGTGGAATTCACTGCCGCGGAGCACAGTGGAGGCAGGGATATTAAATATCTTCAAGACAGAAATTGATAAATTCTTAATCTTGCAAGGAATTAAGGGATACGGGGAGAGTGCAGGTAAGTGGTGTTGAAATGCCCATCAGCCACGATTGAATGGTGGAGTGGACTCGATGGGCCGAATGGCCTTACTTCCACTCCTACTTCTTATGGTGACAAGGTTTTATTATGGTGTTTAGTATGGAATACCAAAATGTTGACTTAACAATGAAGGAATTTTGCAATATCTGCCAGGGTGGTATGGAGATCCTGGTGTTCTCAAAACATTGCTGCTCTCTTTCTCAGAGAAGGTTGCAGAGAAAAATGATCTTGGAGAATTGGTGCAGTGAAGTATGCAGGTAGGACATACTGCAGCCACAGTGTGCTAATAATATGGGAGTGGATTTTAAGCCCAAAATGGCAACAATCATCAATCCAACTGAGAATCCACTCAAGTGGTATCACTGCAGTCATAGGTGGGAAAGAAAGGTATGACCAGAAAGATGGCAGCAATGTCAATAATGTTACTGGATTGTTACAAAAACCCTTCCAATTCTTCAATGTCTTTTGAGGAAGAAAATGTGCCATCCTTGCCCAGTCTGGCCTCTTTGATTCCAGAATGTCTCTTGTGTGGTTATCTCATTACTCTGAGATGATCAAGAAAGCAATTCAGTGTATCAGTTTGCAATAATAAAACTTAAGAAATGCATCAGGGTGTGCCTCGTGCAGTACCACAAGGACTGCCACAATACCAGAAATTAGCTGACTGTCACTTTCTCAAGGGCATGTAGGGATGGACTATACAGTCTGGCATTACTGATGGCAGCCAAGATGCTGAGAAGAGATTTTTAGGAATGCAAGTGTCAGAACTGATTCACGATTTCTTCCTTGTGGTAGTCTTTGTCATGAAATAAAAATGATGGAAACATATATTCACACCAACAAATATGTATGGGTAGGTGAAGATTAATACAATCAAGTGTGGTGCCAACCAGTTTGTATCTAAAAGACAAATTATTTCCCATCTCTAAACGGAGCTTTATAGACAGGGAGGAGCTCAGGAGATGAGTCATTTGTCAGAACACCCATAATCTGGCCTGCTGTGGTAGGCAGTGTTTACATGGTTGATTTTGTTAAGTTTCAGATCAATATTGAAAAATTAATTCACTCATCCAGTGACAATGATGATAATATAACAGTGACCAATTCCAGCAATACACCGAGTATCCAGGCAGCACTCAATAAGCATTAGGCAAGAGTGAGCTTTAAAAAAATAAATTACCTGGAAAAAAGTAATTTGATGACTAATCACTCGGACCTTTTCTCAAAAAATCCAATAAGAATTATGTTTCTGAAAGTATCTCACCAACTGTTTGTTAAATTTAGGGAAAACACTGGCTATGACAAGTAATTACTCACTCTCCATTGCTTGTTCAATACCCTTCAACCGAGAATAAGCTGCATTCATATCTCTTGTAAAGTTGTCCAGTTGTTCCTGAGACAAGCGTCTGAATTCAATGTCATATTCAGATAGTTTTTGTTGCAATTCCTGCAAGTTAAAAAACAATGCAATCAAGTCGTAACTTTTTTTGAAATATTTAAAAAAAAGCACTAAGAGTTGCACGTAACTCAATCCACTTGGCTCGAAACATACTCTCTGTTACTCTGCAGTCTTCAGTGGAAACGGAAAATTCGGTGGAGTGATTTTTTTCAGACAACTGACCATTCCAAATTTAATATGAACACACTATGAATAGTGGGAAATGCACACAATTATTTTATTTTGCCATTAATGGCTTAATATTCAGGGTGCATTTACCTCCTGATATTTTCCTTTGACTTCCTGTTCCTGAATCTTCAGTACCTCCCTCAGGTGATCTGTGTGAGCAGCAGCTTGCCTGCGTAGTTGAGTTCGCAACTCTGCCTCCATCATTTCACGTACTTCCTCTGCCTGAATTTGAAAAGAAGAATGTACTCATTTTACTTGACATTTCTTGTCTCGCATCACTGCCATTGTAACACAACCAATTTGTCTTAGAATCAGCACAGAAACAGACCCTTCGGTCCAACTCGTCCACACTAAATTAATCCAGTCCCTTTGCCAGTATTTAGCCCATATCCCTGTAAGCTCTTCCTATTCGTGTACTCATTCAGATGCCTTTTAAATTCTGTAATTGTACCACCCTCAACCACTTCTCTGGCAGCTTATTCCATGCACGCACCACCCTCTGCATGAAAAAGCTGTCCTTTAGGTCCCTTTTATATCTTTCTCACCTCACCTTAAACCTATGAGTTTTGGACTCCCCTAACCTGGGACAAAGACCTTGGTGATTCACACTATCCATGCCCCTCATGATTTTACAAGATCATCCCTCAGCCTCCAACACTCCAAAGAAAATAGCCCAAACCTATTCAGCTTCTCCCTAGAGCTCAAACTCTCTAACTCCGGCAACATCCTTGTAAATCTTTTCTGCACCCTTTCAAGTTTAACAGCGTCTTCCTATAGTAGGGAGACCAGGAATGAAAAAAAGTGGCCGAACCAATGTCCTGTACAGCTGCAATATGACATCCCAACTCCTATGCTCTGACCAATAAAAGCAAGTGTCAAATGCTTTCTTCACTATCCTATTTATCTGCGACTCCACTTTCAAGGAACTATAAACCTGCACCCCAAGGTCACTTTGTTCAGCAACACTCCCCAGGACCCTACAAGTAAGTGTACAAGTCCTGCCCTGACTTTCCTTACCAAACTGCAATACCTCACATTTATCTAAATTAAATACCATCTGCCACTCCTCAGCCCATTTGCTCATCTGTTCAAAGTCCTGTTGTACTCTGAATTGAACCTCTATGATGTCCACTGCCCCACTAATTTTGGTGTCATCTGCAACTAATTCCTCTTATATTCACATCCAAATCATTTATATAGATGACAAAAAGCTTGAGCAACTGGCAACTCTTCTTGAACACACAGTTAATCATAACTCATGAAGTGCTCTGTAATTCCCATGCAAAGAACATGATGCACTGGCAAGAGATACGCACTGGTGTAAAATTACAGCAATTCAGTGATTTACAAAGAACTTGACCATTAAACTACGTAGCAGTGAATATTAAAATCTAAGTAACCATACTTTATATCTGCTAGATATTGGTTAGTAAAACCTGTGCTTTACCTTTTTGTCCCTTTCAAGAAGTATTTCTGTTTGATAATGCTCCAAGGCTTTTGCCACTGCTGCGTCCAAAGTTTTCTTGTGCTCTAGCTTCTGATGCTCAAGAGCCTTTTCAATGTGCTGCTGTTCCCGCACATGCTGTTCTGCCAACTCTCTGTTCAACTGGTCAATACGACGATGGGCATGGGCAATCAATGAGTTGAGGTCATCAGTGCTCAGCTGGCCAGCTACAGGTGGAAACAACATTTTTAAAAAAAGAGAGCACGGATCAAGTACATTCTGTGGCAGTAAAGGAGATAACCACCATTCATTTGTCATTAAAACATTAGTATTGCAAAGTTAAATATAGCCAAATTATTTCATTGAATTAAAATGTCAATTATACAATTGCATGCCAATTACTTCACAGACACAGTATGTATGAATTTGCATACAGCTCAAAATAGAAGTTCACATTCAAAACCTATACTTAGGGAATACATTTTTTGCACAGTAATGTTGCAGACGGTTAAAAAAAAATTCCTCAGAGTAAGTATTTGCTAGGTCAGTAGTGTTGAAAATTCTTTCATTAGAAGTACTCTCAAAACAGAAGTTAGGTATGCAATATTCTCGGCATTCTCCCATCATTTATTGTGATTGTTAAAAGGTCACATGGTTAAAGAACATGTGGCATAAACTCAAATTCTGATGTAAACCTGATTATTAAGTAAATGTAACAGATACACAAAAGACAGCAGGCACCAATTAAAACAACAGAAGGAGGGATCAGAACCATCAGTTACTGTTTCAGGTTAGAGTTCTGACGAAGTACCATTATTGACCTGAAACGTTAACTCTGCTTCTGTCCACAGATGCTGCATGACCTGCTAATTACTACCAGGATTTTCTGCTTTATTTCAGATTTCCAGCATCTGCAGTATTTTGCTTCCGAAATTCTGGTTGCTCAATAAGTTAACAAATGCTTTTGTCAGAAAAGTGGGTTACCCTAAGGACCAGTGCTTGGGCCTCAGCTGTTCACAATATGGTCAACCGAGTACAATATTTCCAGGTTTGCAGACAACACAAAACTGGATGGGAGAATAATGGTGAAGAGGACTTAGAGGCTTCAGAGAGATTTGGATAAGTTGAATAAGTGGACAAAGACGTAGCAGATGCAGTCCAATGGATAAATGTTAGATTGTCCATTTTGGTAGGCAAACAGAATCATATAGTATTATTTTATCAATGACAGATTGAGAAAGATTGATGTACAAAGGGATCAGTATGCCCTCATACACAGGTCATTAAAATAAGCATTCAGGTCCAGCAAACAATTTGTAATGCAAAGTGTGTATAGCGGTCTTTATTGTAAGACATATCAAGTACATCTGCAAGCAAGTCTTACTACAGCTTGCAAGCCTTCAGGATATCACATCTGGCGTATTCTGTACAGTTCCAGTCACCTTACCCAAGAAAAGATATACTTGCCATAGAGAGTGGACAACAAAGGCTCACAAGGTTGATTTCTGAAATGGCAGATTTATTATACAAGTGGAAATTAGGTTAACTGGGCCTGTATCCACTTTGGATTAGAAGAATGAGTGGAGATCTCATCGAAGTGCACATAATTCTGATAAGACTGGACAGCTTGGATACTGGCAATAATGTATCCTCTGCTGAAAATGTGTTGCTGGAAAAGCGCAGCAGGTCAGGCAGCATCCAAGGAACAGGAGATTCGATGTTTCGGGCATAAGCCCTTCTTCAGGGCCCGAAACATCGAATCTCCTGTTCCTTGGATGCTGCCTGACCTGCTGCGCTTTTCCAGCAACACATTTTCAGCTCTGATCTCCAGCATCTGCAGACCTCACTTTCTCCTCTAATGTATCCTCTGGCTGGGCATCCAGAACAAGGGGTCACAGTCTAAGATTAAGAGGTAAATCATTTCAGACTGAAATAAGGACCAATTTAGACACTCAGATGGTGGTGAATTTGTGGAATTCTCTTCCACAGAGAGCTGTTGAGGCAAGGTCACTGAATATGTTTAAGAAATACATACATAGATTTCTAGAAGCTAAAGGTGTCAGTGGGTGTGGGGAGACAGCTAGAATATGGCATTGAAATAGGGGATTGGTTGTGATCAGATTGAATGGCACACGAAGCTTGATGGGGCAAATGGCCGACTCCTTTTTACGTTTCTAAAACTATACTTCACTTTTCCTGGGTACAATGGAATGCTAAGGAAAGTAACTTCACTATGAAGCACAGAATGGAAGTATAAAGAATCGTGAAGCAATGGATGTCACTTGAACTCTGGATTCAAGAATAATACCAATCCAGCAAATAAGACATGTTTAAATACTACTACCAACAGATTTCAATATAAAAAGCCACTTTTCTATTTGATTTTCAGTAAGACTTTCAATGATACTATCTTGTTTCCAAATTTTACTGTCAGTGGCAGCATCATTAGCTCACATTTCACATAATAACCTGCGACTATTTTCCTGGCATGCATGTTGGGCTCTTGTAGTCCAGTGTACCATTGCTTCATAATTAGCTGCAAACTATACAAATAGAGCAAGATCGAATAAGCCCACTCGACTCACCTAGATCAGACACCTCTGCAATAAAAAGGGTGGATAGAATTAATAGATGTTGATAACTGTTTGTGTAAATGAGAACACACACTAGACATCATTTTAATAAGGAAGCTTTTTCATTTTTTTTTAAATAAACATTTATCACTTCAAAATTAGTTAGAAAGGTACATAAAAAAGTGGAACATCAACTCAGGCCAAGCAAAGCACTACATTCGATAGGCCACGCATAAATGAATATCCATTTACACCTAATTTTCATCATATACACCAAAGGGCAACAAGAATTCTCTAGCAAAGCTGCAAAAACTTCAAAAGTAATGCATACTAAATTAATAAGGATTACCAAAGTGTGAATGTAACTTTTTTCCTCTTTGTTCATGCGATGTGTGTCTTTGAGCAGATGGTGCCAAGTTTCCTCCCAAAAAGGATTTTAAATGACGAGTTGGATTTTATATTGTTACTTTTATTGATACCCATTTTTACTTTTCTTCTTTTAAATTGAATTCAATTCTTCAAATAGCCAGTCGAATCTGATTCTATGCTCCCCAGGCTATAAGCCATAGGGCAACTAGTCCATTATCATGACCACAAAGCTACTATATTACGTAAATGTGAAAACAGTGCTTTAAAAAGGGCATTTCATTCTCACCTGCCCAAGTCTAGTCTCATCTTTGTTCTACAGTGCAAACAGGGGATACTGCTAGAGTCTAACCATCTGAAGACACAATTTATCAATGCAGAGTACATGAACAGATCTTCTCCAGCTAGGCAAATAGTACCAGTTACGGTGTGGATTTAGGGAACACAGGAGCTGAAGTCGGGTCCTTCAGCCCTCAAACCTACTTTGCTACTCTTGATTATAGCTGGTCATCTGCATCAAAGGCATTTCCCTACATATGCCTATCTCTTGATGACATTAGTTTGTAGAAATCTATCAATTTCTATCTTGTATACAGCAGTCAACATCCTAGCTTCAACAGCTTTCCAAGATGGAGAATTCTGAAGATTCATCACCATCTGAGCAAAGAAATTCCTTCTCATCTCACTCTTAAATGAGGACTCACCCTTGCTCTGTAACCACATCCTCTGCCAAGGGAAACTTCTTTCAACAACCCTCCCTTACGCTTTAAGAATTCTCTAAGTTTCAGTTAGATCAACGCTCAGTCTTTTAAACTCTTAAGAATACAGGTAACCTCAATCACCTAGTCACCTCAATCTGACCCATCTTCCCCAAGCCAGGAATCAGTCTAACCTTCACTCCACTTGCTCTACAGAAAGAGTATCTTGCCTTTGGTTAGGGGATCAAATTATCCTCAATATTCTAAGTACAGTCTCATCAAGGGTCAATACAACTATATTTTAAGACCCTCATGCAGGTAAGGGCAACATACCATTTGCTAACTTAAATCATTTGCTGCACTTCCATGTTAGTTTTCACTAACTCAAACAAGGACTCCCGGATCCTTTTGGATATTAACACTTCCCAATATTTCACCATTTAAGAAAAACTCTATACCCCTGTTCCTCCTATCAAAGTGGAGAACCTCACAATGAGCAACATGATATTCCAACTGCAATGTGGACCATGCAGCCTGTGGTCATGGATGGCACCAGATAAAGATGGCAGTTTCCAACCCTAAAGGACTTCAATGAACCAGATGGGTTTTTCCAACAATCAGCATTGGACTCATACTTCCAGATTTTTAGTGAGTTTAAATTCCAACTATCTGCCATGGCAGGATTTGAACTTAGGTCTCCAGAACATTACCAGGGTTTCTGGATTAACAGTCCAGTGATAATATCATTAGGCCACTGCCTCACCTTGTTGGTTGAAGGTGCCATCAACAGGATGGTGGATGATGACCAGATGCATAAACTTGGTTTGCATTTCATTGTATCACATCTCAATTTAAAGGTCTTTAACATAATTACGATCAGATCAGGTAGGTGCAGAGGGTGAATCCAGACCAAGAGAGTTTGATAATTAAAATTCAGAGCTAGGCCATTTAGGACTAAAACTGGGTTGTGGTCTTTCAAACAAATATTACTTCAAATCACAAACTTACATTTCTCCTAAAGGCTTTGAATGCTGGATCAATTAAAAAATTGTGACTAAGACTCATAGATATGAGCAATTTTTTGTTAAATTAGATCAAAGAACATAAAGCAAAAGGCAAGTAAATAGACCACCCACAATCACTGACATGAGGCTGTACTGCCTTCTGTTACAAAGTTTCTATATTTTGAAATAACTTGCAGCAGTCAAGTTTAAAAGAAATCATGTTGTCTGTTGCTATGTTTCCATTAACAAAAACAGAAAGCACATTCAATATAGACACCACAGTGGATTTTGAAGTTTCTACTTAAGAATTAAATTCTGAAACATTCTTTGTATGTAAGAATCATTGAGGATCCATAATGATGAACTAATACGACAAAATTGGCTTAAATCCAAAGGCACTTTAGCTTTACACTGACATTAAATAGCTATTTACAAATCAGATGTTGTAGGTCCAAAACAAATCCAAAATAAGGTGAAACTTTTCCAGAGAAATTTGCAACATTTCCAGTGCAAGATTCCAATTTCAGCTTACATTTACAATATGCAAAGTTAATCTGCTTCAGACTGACATAACAGCTGTAGTGCAAATACCAGCCCAAAAAAATTCTTATTTTGTCTTTTCATACATGATTATGAAATGAGAGCACTTGAAATCAATTCATCTTACAATCTGGAATTTTGATAACTGACCATCCACTTCCTATAAGCCACATGTTCACACACACTAAGTGACAGTACATAAGAAATGGGAGCAGGAGTAGGCTATTCACACTTCAAGTCTCCTTCGCTATTCAACAAGATCAGAGGTGATCTTGCCTCAGGACTCAACTGCTTTTAGTGCCAACTCAGCTAGCCACTTACACACCAATATTTTTAAAAATTAACTGACTTCCTTTTTTAAACCTTTCAATGATCTAGTATCCATATTTAGGCAAAAATGAGGACTGTAAATGCTGGAGATCAGAGCCTAGATTAGTGTGGTGCTGGAAAAGCACAGTAGGTTAGGCAGCATCAGAGGAGCAGGAAAATCGATGTTTCAGGCAAAAGCTTTTCATCAGTATCCATATCTCTCTGGGTCAGAGAATTCCAGACATTCAACACTCTCCCAGGTGAAGAAATTCGTTCAGATTTCAGTTTTAAAAGTGAGTGTCCACTTATTCTGCAACTGTCTCTTAGCTTGAGATTCCCCCAAAATTGGAAACATCTTCTCAATATCTACCTAGTTAAGCGCCCGCCTCAGACTTTCATATTTCAATAAGATCAGCCTTTCTTCTTCAAAACTGTATTGAATAAACCATTCTTACTGAGTCAATCCTTTCATCCTAGGGATTAGCCTTCCAAATCTCTTTTGAACAGTCTCCAATGGCAGTATATCCATATTTTTTAAATATAGGGTAAAACCGTACACAGCACTCCCAAGTACACAATCTCATCAACAACATGTACAGTTGTAACAAGACTTCTCTATTCTTAAACTCTAACCTTCTAGCTAAATAGGCCAAAACTGCATTTGTCTACTTAATTACTTGCTGCACTTTCATTCTAACATTTTGAGTTTTACACAGAATATTAAAATCCCACTGGGCTGCACTTTTATTTAGGGTCTTTCTCCATTTAATAATGTGCCTTTTGATGATTCTTACCAAAGTGCGTTGACCTCACACTTTCATGCATTAACCTCTATTTGCCTACTCACTCAACCTATCAACCTAGAAAATAGGACAAGTTACTTGGGCTTTCAGACCTGCATGTGGGCCCAGGTTCAAGGTTAGACTTTTTAATTTCAGGTGTTACTGAAGACTTATTAAGTTTATACTCACACACTCAAGGTCAGCCCAACTTAACTAATCTAGTTACACATTCAATGAAACATTTTAGGAAGTCTCAATCATGATCCTCCCTCAGATAATTTAAATACAAGTTCAGTTCAGTTTTAATGCTTAAAAATGAACATTATTAACTCATAGATTCTTTGAGAAAATAAATCAAAAGGAAGAGGACTTAATATTTTAAGGTTCTCTTACTGTAAATAACACAATTCTCCATTGTCACTATTTTAGATTTGTGCTCAGATTTAAAATTTTTTTAAAACCCCTTTACGTGCAAATGCTTTCAATAAAGCAAAGACGACTGCAGGACTGCTGAATTAGAGGAATAATAAGTCAAAACAAAGTATAATTCTGTGAAATTAAACAAATGACAAAAATGATAAGCAATTACTGTACTTACTCAGGTTTTTCCACCCAAATTTTACATCTGGAGTGATGCTCTCTAGTTCCTTCCTGAATTCATCCCTGGCCATAGCTACCAGTTCACTGTACTGAACAACTATTTTGGCTTCTGATTGAGCTGCCTGTACCTAAACAAAAAGTAGATATTTCAGCAGAAAGATACCAGAATTACTGAAATAAGCTCTTTTGCCAGCACCTTCCAAACCCATGACAGCTATCACCTGGAAGGACAAATGGAGATGTGTGGGAGCATTACCACCTGCAAGCCATATCGTCGAAACTTGAAGCTCTCTTTTTTCTGTGGCTGGGTAAAAACGTAGAACACCATTTCAAGCAGGGTGTTCCTCCACCAGATGGATCGTAGTTCAAAAAGGTGTTCACCATTACTTTCTCAAGGGCAAATTAGGCACAAGTATAAATGCTGGCTACATCAACAAAGCCCATGAACAAATACATTTTCATAAAAATCTAAAGGACAGTGCTAATGGAGAATACAGGCATTAATGTTCAGACTACTAATTAGTTGATTAATGAGTAAGCTTTTCCATCAGATTGATTCTTATTTATGGAAGTACCAAGATAGGCATTTGAACAGTGTAAGCATGGTAAGAAACTGGATTTTTTTTAAAAAATGGATAGAAGTAAGCATCATCAGATTAAACTCTTGAAGAATTGTAAAATGTAATTAAAGAAAATAAAGTATTAAAGCTTTAATAACATTCTATTGAATAATAACTGTTATAATAATAACGTGAAATGAAAAATAATTTTGTTCAAATATTTGGACACTTCACCATTATGAAATAAATTGTAAAATCCAAATGGATGTCCCAGCATTTACATTCAGCCATCCCCAAGTTGCTATCTATCTCTAGACGTACTTTTAATATCACTCTAAAGCACCTTGATACAAAGGAGGTTATAGTATGACACCATATTCAGGTCCCAACCCAACTACGAAATAAAAATGTCACACGGTAACAAGATGTAAGTTATAGTACGATATCAAGCCCAAAATTTTCATGCGATTCCTTCCATGCTCGGGACTTTTTAAACCTGCCTGTACTTCATTTAAATATAAATGTTTGGATCTTCCAATGAAATGATTATCACAGCAGCAGTGTTGGCAGAATCACAGAATCCCTACAGTCTGAAAACAGGCCATTCAGCCCAACAAGTCCACACCGACCGTCTGAAGAGCATCACACCCAGACCCCCTAATCTATCCCTGCATTTCCCATGACTGACCCTCCCAGCCTGCAAATCCCTGGACACTTTGGGAAATTTAGCATGGCCAATCCACCTAATGTGCACATCTTTGGACTGTGGGAGGAAACCCATGAAGACATGAGGAAAATGTCTGTATGGAGTTTGCAGTCGCCCAAGAGTGGAATCGAACCCAGGTCACTGGCGCTGTGAGGCAGCCATGCTGCCTGAAGTTGCTCATCTGAAGGTGCAGCTTGGTGGCTCAGTGGTTACCACTGCGACTTCACAGCGCCATGGACCTGGGTTTCATTCCACCCTCGGTCGAGCGTCATGTGGAGTCTGCACATTCTTCCAGTCTCTGTGTGGGTTTCCTCCCACAATCCAAATATATGCAAGTTAGATGGACTGACCATGCTAAATTGTCCATTGTGTTCAAGGATGCACAGGCTAGAGAAATACAGGGTTACAGGATAGGTAAAGGGGTGGATGTGGGTTGGATGATCTTTGCAAAGTTGGTATGGACTTAATGGGTTAAATGGCCTGCTTCCGCATTCTACAAACTAGGGGGACCTGGTGCAGTCAACTCTGGAATTGCCCTCGAGGTACAGGTCATTCTGCTATAACACACTTTTCATCAATGCAAATTCACTGTAAAGCAATTGATGAATAGCTGATGCTGTTTCTAAAGTGTGAACTTTTAAAACATGTGTTGGATACAGCACAATCATAACAACAATACATTAAATGTTATTTGTATAGTGCAATTCTTATGTAACACTGGGTTACACAGGAATGCAAGTATCGCGTTCCTGAAGAACTGCCTGTAGTGACTTTCGAACAGCGGTTATCCAGCATCTGGAAACCTCCAAAAAAATTCTCTGACTCTGCGTTAGAGTCAGAAACTTGTGATAGGTTTCAAATTAATAGTTACCCAGGGAATGTTAGTGGAATTAAAATCCACTTTAATTCCTGGCTAACCATTAAGATTACACCCCAACACTGAAATGGCAGAACAACTGACCACATATTTTAGTTCTGTCTTCACAAAAGACAACAAATAATTCCCTAGAAACGTTAGAGAAACCAAGGATTTAAGTGACAGAGGAATTAAAGAAAATCAATATTTTCTTAACAAAAGGTGCTAGCAAAATTAATGTGTTTAAAAATGGACAAATCCTGATAACATGCATCGGGGTATGGGTGGGTTGCGCTTCGGCGGGTCGCACTTCGGCGGGTCGGTGTGGACTTGTTGGGCCGAAGGGCCTGTTTCCACACTGTAAGTAATCTAATCTAAAGAATACTAACTGAAGTGGCTCTGGAAATATTATATGCATTATTGGTCTTTTTTCAAAGTTCCAAAGACTCTGAAGCAGTTTCTACAGAATGAAGGGTAATAAATGTGACCCCATTATTTTGAAAAAGGTAGGAGTTTTAAAAAATTAAGCTAACAGAGCAGTTAGCTTAACATGTGTGCAAAATGCTAAAATTCAATTTAAAAAAGATATAGTAACAGAACACTTGGAAATCACTTTTGGGATTAGACAAAGTCAGCGTGAAGTTATGAAACAGAACTTGTGCTGAACCTAATCTTATGGGAGTTTGAGGATACAACTGGTAGAAAGAACCAATTAATGTGGTGTATTTGAATTTCAACAGAGATTTCATATCAGACATCATTGGGCAAAATTAAAAGCACACGGGATTGAGTGTAATGTACTAACATGAACTGCGAACTGATTAATAGAAAGGAGTCTCGAACCAGGGATCACAATCTCAGGTAGGTCATTTAGGAGAGTGGTGGAAACATTTCTTCATACAGAAGGTAGTCAAGCAGTGAAATTCACTACCACAGAACACTACAGCATATTCAAGAAAGCAAAAGATAAAGTTTTAGATATTAAAGCCATCAAGGGGTGGGCAGAGAAAACGGGAATACGATTTTGAGATAGGAGGATTAGCCGTGGTCATACAGAATGTCAGCAGGTTGCTCCTTGTATTTAGAAGTTACAGGCCTTAAAAGCACAGATTTTCTCACCCACCATCTGAGCATTTAAGTTTTAAACACCAGATAAACAGCTGCACATGCATGCACACCCTCTGTTTTAGTCATGAAAACTCTGGCTTGCTTTATACTAAATACCTGTAATTGAGATACTGCCTGTATCTGTAATATACACTTCAAAGCAGAACTGCAATACCTCAGTGGTTTGCATTGGATTCTGACAGTGTGATACAGCTCAAGATTAGGGTTATTGCTTGTTTCGGTTACTTTGAAGTTGACTGTAGGAACAAACTACAGCAATAACAGTGGTAAAAGCATAAAATATTACTAAATAATTGAATATGCAAGGCTGAGTGAAGGCATATTTATAATTTTGCACAATGGTAGCATCAACTCTTTAAACTTATTTTTCTATGTCTCGCAAGGATGTAGAATGGTTTTCTTATTAAGCTTGCATTCAAGTAGCACACAAACCTTGTGAACTGTTTCAACCCTGAAAAGGATAGCTTATTTGAATTTTGACTGAGACAGACCTGCAAAGTATTGTGTGGAATGTTTGAAGTTAATACTACATATAAGATGACACAATCAATCATGTTGTTGTGGTATTCAGCTATCCATTCAAGTTTTTCTTTCTTTATTCTGTAACTAGATGGCTAGGCAGCATTTATTGCCCATCCCTAATTGCCCAGACAGCAGTCGAGAGTCAACAATATTGCTATGGGTCTACAGTCACATATAGGCCAGATCAGGTAAGGATAGCAGTTTCCTTCCCTAAAAGGAAGTTAGTGAACCAGATGGGTTTTTTTTGACAATTGGCATTGGATTTACAGTAGTCACTACCTGGGTCTCTGAATTAACAGTCCAGTGATAATACCACTAGGCCCGTTACATCCCTATTATAAGACTATTTAAGTAGCATGGAGAAGGAAATAAGAAACAGAGTTTCAAGATTTTCAGGCCATGAAAAAGCATTACATGAGAAGACAGCATAACAACTAATACCAACAGAATTATTTTTTCATATCAAATGAAAATGTTACAATTACAATTCCTGGGATGGTAGAACTCATGCATGAAGATGACTAGATCAGTTAGAACTACATTTACTGGAGTTTAAAAGATTGAGAGCGGCTCTTGTAAAAGCTCTAAAATTCTAACAGGACTAGACAGGGTTAATGTAAAAAGGATGTTCCTGATAACTAGGGAGTCCAGAATCAGAGGTCACTGTCTGAGGATACAGGGTAGGCCATTTAGGATACAGAGGACTGAAAAAGTAACATTACAGGAAAACCATGAGTTCGTTGATTGTTAATACCTACTAGTTTGACTATTAAAGGTTACTTTTAGATTGGAGATAAATAAAGTTAAATATTTACAGATAACAAACTAAAAGATCAGCAGGAAATTTTAAAAAATCAAATTAACAACAAACGAAAATAAAAGATGTAGGGCTAGGCGATGTACTGTATTTGCATGATGTGGAAGCTGGTGGACCTCACTGTGGTCCATACTGTCCTGCTGGTTGCTTGAGGAACTAAGAGTTATTTTTAGATTAGATTCCCTACACTGTGGTAACAGGCCCTTTGGCCCAACAAGTCCACACCGACCCTCCGAACAGTAACCCACCCAACTCTGACTAATGCACCCAACAACTATGGATAGTTTAGCATGGCCTGCACATCTGTGGAGCATGGGAGGAAACCGGAGGAAACCCATGCAGACACAGGGAGAATGTGCAAACTCCACACAGACAGTCACCCAAGGCTGGAATTGAGCCTGGGACCCTGGTGCTGTGAGGCAGCTGTGCTAACCACTGAGCCATTGATGAGCTTCAATCTGAGCTTCAAACTGCGACACATCAGGGAGAGGGAGAGATACACTCCTTAGATTAATTACCTCAAATTTGGTCAGGGGTGATTACAGGCGAGATATGAAGAGCATAATGAAGTGTAATTTAGATAGACTGAGTTCTGTAGGGGTTCTTTATTATGTAAGTTTCATTGTGTAATTTTGTGAATAAATTTTTGTCTTTTAAAACCTGGTGGTCAACCTAGCTAACTTACACAAGGTAATTTTCACTGTAGGTAAAAACAATGACTGCAGATACTAGAAACCAGATTCTGGATAAGTGGTGCTGGAAAAGCACAGCAGTTCAGGCAGCGTCCGAGCAGTAAAATCGACGTTTCGGGAAAAAGCCCTTCATCAGGAATACAGGCAGAGTGCCTGCACAGTGGAGAGATAAATGAGAGGAGGGTGGGGGTGGAGAGAAAGTAGCATCGAGTGCAATAGGTGCAGGGCAGAAGAAATGACCTGCGAGTTGCAGTGGGAGAGGGACTCCATGAGATTCTTGTAGAGAGAGGAGGAAAACTTCAAGACAGGGATCCTTGCAAGGGGATTCGCAGTAGGGTTAAAATCAACTAGGTAAAAACAATGTAGACTTACTGAAACAAGTTGCAAAGTTATGGTCTGGGCTGTCTGCTTAAGAATATTTTGAGTGGTTTGGTCTAGTCCATAACAAGAGCAAGTGGTCCATCTAACTTTTTTTTACCTTTCTTTCTATATGATCCAGATCCACCAACATATGGTTGAGATTTTCTTCTGCAGCCAGCAGCTGTGGTCGAACAGAAGAGATCTCACTCTGTTTAGCTTCTTCAATTGTACTTCGAAGGTTGTCTAATTCTTCTCTAAATTTGAAAAGAAAGCAAAGGACATATGGCAAAATACAAGCAGCATATGATACTTTGCTTAAACAACAAAAAAAACAAAAGAAAAGATTTGCAGATGCTGAAAATCTGAAACAAAAACAGAAATTGCTGGAAAACCTCAGCAGGTTTGGCAGAACCTTTGGAGAGAAAGCAGAGTTAATATTTTGGATCCAGTGACCCTCCGTTCTGAAAATCTCTGCTTTCTCTCAACTGATGCTGCCAGACCTGCTGAGATTTTCCAGCAATTTGTTTTTATTTAACATTTTCGTTAGTCTTACCAAAGCACTAGTAGAGTCATAAAAGCACAGAAACAAGCCCTTAGGTCCACGATGTCCATGCCTACCAGCAAACATCAAACTACACTATTCCCATTTACCTGCCGTACGTCCTGGCATTTTAAGTGCATATCCAGAGGCTTCTTAACTGTTGCAAGTGTACCTGCCTTTCAGGTAACGCATTCCACATTTCCACCATCATCTGGGTGGGAGATGTTTTCCTTAGGCCCCTCTAAAATCCACTTACTCCTCACCTTAAACTTATGCCCTCTGTTCTTACACACATCTGCCATGGAGAAACGATTCTGACAATCTACACTACCTATGGCTCTTGCAATTTTGTGTACCTCAGTCAGATCCCCCTCAACTTCCTCTACTCCAGAGAAAACAAACCCAGGGCAAAAGTAAGGACTGCAGATGCTGGAAACCAGAATTTAGATCAGAGTGGTGCTGGAAAAGCACAGCAGGTCAGGCAGCATCCGATGAGCAGGAAAATCGATGTTTCAGGCAAGAGCCCCTCATCAGGAATAGACACAGGGTAGAGAGATAAATGGGGGGTGGGGGAGTGTGGGGCTGGGGAGAAGGTAGCAAAGAGTACAATAGGTGAATGGGGTGGGGATGGTGGTGACAGGTCAGAGGCAAGAGTGGAGCAGATAGGTGGGAAGGGAGATTGGCAGGTAGGACAGGTCTTGGGGACACTGCTGAGCTGGAAGGTTGAAACTGGGGTAAGGTGGGGGAGGGGAAATGAAGAAACTGGTGAAGTCCACATTGATGCATGGGGTTGAAGTGTTCAGGGGCAGAAGATGAGGCGTGCTTCCTCCAGACTTCGAGTGGTGAGGAGGCGGCGGTGGCCCAGGACCTGCATGTCCTCAGCAAAGTGAGAGGGAAAGTTGAAATGTTGGGCCACGGGGCAGTGGGGTTGATTGGTGCGGGTGTCCTGGAGATGCTCCCTGAAGCGCTCTGCGAGGAGGCATCCAGTCTCCCCATTGTAAAGAAGACCACATCGGGAGCAACAGATACAATAAATGACATTGGTGGATGTGCAGGTAAAACTTTGATGGCTGTGGAAGGCTCCTTTGGGGCCTTGGATGGTGGTGAGGGAGGTGGTGTGGGCCCAGATTTTGCAATTCCTGCAGTG
Source organism: Hemiscyllium ocellatum (assembly GCF_020745735.1). Classification (NCBI taxonomy): domain Eukaryota; kingdom Metazoa; phylum Chordata; class Chondrichthyes; order Orectolobiformes; family Hemiscylliidae; genus Hemiscyllium; species Hemiscyllium ocellatum. The sequence goes on along the minus strand of NC_083401.1, from coordinate 31,125,027 downwards.
GCAGGGGAACGTGCCAGCACGGGAGGGTGGGTTGTTTTTTTTTTTGGGGGGGGGGGGGGGGGCAGAAATGGTGAGGTGTGTGCATGGACCTGACCAGGTAGTCACTGAGGGAATGGTCTTTGCTGAAAGCGGAAAGGGGTGGGGAGGGGTCCATTTGGAGGTGTTGGAAATGTCGGCGGATCATGCGGTTAATACGAAGGTTGGTAAGGTCGAAAGTGAGAACCAGGGGTTCTGTCCTTGCTACAGTTGGAGGGGTTTGAGGGCGGAAGTGCGGGATGTGGATGAGATGCGTTGGAGGGCATCTTCAACCATGTGGGAAGGAAATTGCGATCTCTGAAGGAGGCGGCCACCTGGTGTGTTCTATAGTGGAACTGATCCTCCTGGGAGCAGATAAGGCAGAGGAGGAGGAATTGGGAATACGGGATAGCATTTTTGCAGGAGGTAGGGTGGGAAGAGGTGTAATCCAGGTAGCTGTGGGAGTCGGTGGGTTTGTAAAAAATGTCAGTGTTAAGTTGGTCGTCATTAATGGAGATGGAGAGGTCCAGGAAAGGGAGGGAGGTATCAGAGATGGTCCAGGTGAATTTAAGGTCGGGGTGGAATGTGTTGGTGAAGTTGATGAACTGCTCAACCTCCTCTTGGAAACACAAGGTGGTGCTGATGTAGTCATCAATGTAGCGGAGGAAAAGGTGGGGAGTGGTGCCGGTGTAACTACGGAAGATGGACTGCTCTACACAGCTGACAAAGAGACAGGCAAAGCTGGGGCCCATACAGATGCCCATGGCTACCCCTTTGGTCTGGAGGAAGTGGGAGGATTTGAAGGAGAAATTGTTAAGGGTGAGGACCAGTTCAGCCAAACAAATGAGTGTCAGTGGAAGGATACTACTGGGGACGTTGGGAGAGGAAGAAACGGAGGGCTTGGAGGCCCTGGTCATGGCGGATGGAGGTGTAGAGGGATTGGATGTCCTTGATGATGAGGCATTGGGGGCCAGGGAAACGGAAGTCTTGGAGGCGGTGGGGGGCGTGGTTGGTGTCTCGAATGTATGTTGGGAGTTCCTGGACTAGAGGGGTTAGGACAGTATCGAGGTAGGTGGAGATGAGTTCGGTAGGGCAGGAGCAGGCTGAGACAATGGGTCGGCCGGGGTGGTCAGGCTTGTGGATCTTGGGAAGGAGGTAGAACCGGGCAGTGCTGGCTTCCCGGACTATGAGGTTGGAAGCTGCGGGTGGGAGATCTCCTGAGGTGATGAGGTTCTGTATGGTGTTGGAGATGATGGTATGATGATGGGAGTTGGGGTCATAGTCAAGGGGGCGGTAGGAGTAGGTATCTTCGAAAAAACAAACCCAGCCTATCTAATCTCTCCTCATAACTCAGACTTGCTATGGTGAATCTCCTCTGCACCGTCTCCAGTGCAATCACGTCCTTCCAATAGTGTGGTAAATAGAACTGCACACAATTCCATCTGCGGCCTGACACAACGTTTTATAAAGTTGTAAATAGACTTCCTTACTCCGGCTAACAAAGGCAAGCATCCTATATGCCTTTTTCACCACACTTTCTACCTGTGCTGACACCTTCAGGGATCTATGGACCTGTACACACTTAGCGCTTCAGTACTCCCCACAGACCAATTATATATTGTTTACATCCTTCTCTTTTTAGGCCTCCCAAAATGCATTATCTAACTGATCAGGATTAAATTCCATCTGCCACTGATCTGCCCAATTTACCAACTGATCAGTAGCAGATTGCAGCCTGAGACCATCCTCCTCACCATCAACACCATAATTTTTTGTGTTATCTACAAACTTACTAATTGTACCTTCTACGTTCACATCCCAGTTGTTAACAAACACCAGAAACAGCAATGTTCCCAGCACCAATCCCTGTGGTACACCACTGGTCACAGGCTTCCAATCACAAAAAAATGCTCCATTATCCTTTGCCTCATATTTGCAAACCATTCTTGATCCAACTTGCCCTGGATCATTTGGATTCTTGTCTTTGGATAAACATATCCGTGCTGTTTATCCCTGATCAGTCACTGCCTTTCCAAGTATTGATTCCATGCTTCAGAAAATTTCCAGTAATTTCCCCACCACTGATGTCAGACTAATGGTCTGTAATTACTAGGCCTATTTCTGCTGCTCTTCTTGAACAAAAGGAACCACATTAGCTATTCACCAGTCATCTAGCATTTCACTTGTGGCCAGCAGCATATTATATATTCTGCTAGGACCCCAGGAATTTCCTCCCTTGCCTCCCAAAGCAGTCTGGAATCAGTCTCATCAGACCTTGGGATTTACATTTCTTTATGCCTAGTAAAGTATCTGATACCTCCTCATTAGTCTTAAGGTGTTATAGAACCTCACCATCTCAACTGAAACCTCTAGCTACAATGTCTTTCTTCTTTATGAGTAGAGATGCGAAACATTCATTTAAGACCTCATCCATATCCTCTGGCACCACACACAGTTGCCTCTTTGGTTTCTAACAGGCTTTCACTGGTAAACTTCTTGCTCTTAGTAAAATGTCTTGGGGTTTTCATTAATCCTCTGCTAAAGTGATTTATGTCCTCTAAAGTCATTAGTGCTCAGTAACATCTAGTTAGTAAAGGCTGCACTGAAGTTCACACTGCATTGAAGTTCTTACTCATTCCGCTATCAACACAATGCTCTTAGGTCAGTCTACCATTACATTACATTGACTGCTCCATTGAAGATTAATACTCCAGAATAGCCATATTCCATTTGCTCTTTTATATTCTTGATTCATTTACTAAAATAGCCTCTGGATTCTAGGTGTTGCTTGGAACTCATGTATGAGAGCTGCACAACTTGCACTAACTCTTCCATAAGACGACATCTGGATACTCAGTGACTGCTCACAGAAATTCATCTTATTTGTACCCATATGTTATCCAAAATATGATGTTATCCAAAATATGAAGTAATTCTATCAGAAACCGAACATACATCTTCGTACATATCTGGAACTTTTTGGAGAGAACACTTTGCAAAACAAAAGGCACGGACCATAGCAGCAACAATGTTGCATTTCCAAGAACAAGCTGCTTGGTTGGGGTCACCATGACTGGAACACTCTTAATAAGTGATGTATAACCCAGCATGTGGGTTGAAAAAGATAAGAACACAAAGAATAAGAATTAGAAAAAAATATAAATTTCAAAAAGACAGGAGGTAAAGGGTAGAGGGATCGAACTATGTGGATAACATATTGAGATGGTCAGAATAAACAATGCATTAAACTTCCTCCTGGTTTGGAATAAATCTCAAATTCTCTAATCCAGTTACTTCGTATTTCTTCGAATTTCGCGGATTCTGTTTACACCCATCCAAATTTATAACCTCTTTCAAAATAAAATAATTTTTTAAAAACCTTACTTGGCTTTCATCATTGCTTCATTGGCTTGGTTTACAACCTTGCTGCGGATGCTCAAAGCATTTTCCAAGGCTCGCCATTGTTCTGACTTTCGACCTACAGTATTCTGATATAAACAATGACAACCACTAAAATAAGACATTTTCTCCACAATATATAAAAAAACCTAAACTAAAAACAGATTAAGTGTTGTTATTTGTTAATTTTTTGCTGGACACAAACTATCTATATTTGCCTACATAATACTGTAGCAACTGAAGTGGAAGCAAGTTTACTTGAGGCTTTTCCTGGAAAAGCACAGGTCAGGCAGCATCCGAGGAGCAGGAGAATCGACATTTCGGGCATAAGTCCTTATTCCCAAGGCATTCTGTGTTTCTGTTGATGCATGTGACACTTGAACTTATATCAACAGAATTAGAAAAATTCAAACTTCTCAGGAATAATCAACACTCCATTAAACTTTACAGTAGGATCCACTATATATTCTCCAAATATAATGACCCCTTAAATTCAGGCTGCCTTAAAACAGAGAATGGTTCCAACCTAAAACATCGACTCCCCTCCTCCTCTGATGCTGATGCTGCCTAATCTGCTGTGCTTTCTCCAGCTCAACTCTTTATCCACTCAGGCCCTTTACCAGAACCCTCAGCAAAAAGTGGACCCACAGAAGTTGCTGGAAAACCTAAGTAGGTCTGGCAGCATCTGTCAAGCGAAATCAGAGTCAACATTTCAGATCCAGTGATCCTTCCTCACTGCCTTATTTTGATCAAGTACTTCAGCTGCTCATCCATTTACATGATTGAGATGCCGGGTGTACAAAGTTAAAAATCACAACACCAGGTTATCGTCCAACAGGTTTAATTGGAAGCACTAGCTTTCGGAGAGCCACCTAATGAAGGAGCAATGCACCGAAGGCTAGTGCTTCCAATTAAACCTGTTAGACTATAACCTGGTATTGTGTGATTTTTAACTTTATCCATTTACAGGTCACTTTCACCCAGCTTTAGTGCTGATAGCTGACTAATCAGTCAATCAGCAATCACCATGGAAGATAACCAATTTGCGATTCAAGGTGCTTCTACTTTATTTAGGGGTGACTTTCTCCAATTGGTCACTCTCATGGGTGGATTTTTCCAGGAGATTTGGGGACTTCTGGGTGCAAATCTGTCCACAGCCCCGTATATTTTGAGCGTTGTAGCAAGGATATAAAATGAATGAGGTTGTATTACATTTGTATAGAACACTAGCTCAGCTTCACTTAGAATACTATATCCACTCTGGACATTACACTCTAGGGAAGATGTGAAGGTACTGAAGAATATAAAAGAGAATCATGGAAATAGAAATAGGATAAAGAAATTCAGCTTTACACATAAAATAGATAAAATGTATGGAGAGGGGAATGGATGGAGGTTTTCAAAATCATCAGGGATCTGCATAGATGGGGAGAAACCATCCTTATTGGTGGAATGATGGAAAATCAGACAGTACAGATTTAAGGTAATTGGCAAAAGAGCAAATAACAACATGAGGAAAAATATTTTTATGCAGCAATTTATAGACAGGACATGATGGAAGCAGGTTTAATTAAGACATTCCCAAGGGAGTTGAATTGTTATCGGAAAATGAAAAATGTACAGGACTATGGGGGAAGAAGGTGGACATGCGCCTCTAAATAAATTGCCCCATGGAGAGATAATGGTCACGACATGCGAAACTGCGCCTTTGTACAGTAACAAATCTGGCGATTCAAGCAGGGGCTTCTAAACATGTGCATATACTTATGAACCAATTAAGACAGACCATTACAACAAAGACTTAAAAGTTCCTTACAATGACATTTCATTTTAAATATTCACACTCTTCTCTACTAGTTTACCTCAGAGTCATCCATGGCTTCCTTTAACCTCTGGGCATGCAAGGTAATGGCTTCTATGGCTGAATCCTGAGCTTCAATTGCCTTGAGTGTTACTTGAGCACTTCTACCAAGAGCATCCTCCAAAGTTGATGTTATTTCTGCACAAGAATAATACACTTTATAAAAAGTACAGAATTATAATGAAATTTCCTCAAAACAAAAATCTATTGAGTACCACTAGTTTTGCCCAGAACACAGACAATTAATTAGTAGTATTAAGATGTTTAATGAAATTGAATCTCAAGTGGCAATCCTTCATGTGAACCTTGGGGCAGAGAACTGGCAGCATCTTTGACTTTGAAGCATCATAGCTGAGTATCAAATTGTCCTTTGACACTCATAAATGCATTTTCTCAGGATTTGCTGTAGAGCAGTTAGGATCAAAATCCTGATTTCCTCTTCAAAGGCAAGTTTTCACATAGACCCATGGAAGATTTATGGCTGATATGGCTCCAACAGACAAAAATGTCTGCTGACACCCCGAAAACAATTTCAGTACATGTGCAACATGTGCATGTACAGCACCTCTGCAAGTACTGAAGTTAAATCATTCCATCCTGTTCACTCATAAATATTGCGCATTTTTGGACACTGCCTTGATTTGTAAATGGCAAAGTGGTTCAAAGTGTGTATACGCACCTTTCCTACAGTGCAACACTCGAGTGTTAGGAGTCACAACCCTACCAAATTTCAGGGGGTGTTTTACCCAAAGTGAAACATCAAGTGAGGCAGATTGCATCTAATTTGTTACCTAGTTTCAAACAAAACACTCCCTGGAGACAAATGAATCTAACAATGTCACCAATCAAGTAAAGCGAGAATAGAGAAACAGAACTATAACAGGATAGATTATTTTAAGATGACAATAAATCAAGTCCCAGTCCAACCTCTCAGGTGGATGTCAGAGTCATAGAGATGTACAGCATGGAACAGGACCCTTCAGTCCAACTCGGCCATGCTGACCAGATATCTTAAACTAATCTAGTCCTACTTGCCAGCACCCTGCCCATATTGCTCCAAACCCTTAATATTCATATATCCATCTTGATGTCTTTTAAATGTTACAATTGTACCAGCCTCAACCACTTCCTCTGACAGCTCATTCCATACACATACCACCCTCTGAGAAAAAGTTTCCCCTTAGTTCTCTTTTGTATCTTTCCCCTCTCACCCTAAACATCTGCCCTCCAGTTCCCCCAATCCAGGGAAAAGACTTTATCTATTTATCCTATCCATGCCCTCATGATTTTATAAACCTCTATAAGGTCACCCCTCATCCTCTGAAACTCCAGGGAAAATAGCCAGAGCCTATTCCACCTCTCCTGCTCAAAACCTCCAACCCTGGCAACATCCTAGAAAATCTTTTCCGAACCCTTTCAAGTTTCATGATATCCTTCCAATAGGAAGGAGGCCAGAATTGCACTCAATATTCCAAAAGTAGCTTAACCAATGTCCTGTACAGCCGCAACATGACTTCACAACTTCTGTACTTAATACACTGACCAATAAAGGAAAGCATATCAAACGCCTTCTTCACTATCCTATCTACCTTTGACTCTCCCACAGCACTATTTTAAAATACAACAGAATTCTTCTTCAGATCCCAACTAACATTAATCATTCAATTAATGTAGCTACAAAAAGGATTATCCCGTTCATCAGTGCTATTCCAAGGACACTGTTATGCACAAATTTGTCTCTGTTACATGAAGAGATTGCACTTCAGAAGCATGCCATTGGCTATGAAATGTTTTTGGATGCCCTTTAGTCTTGAAAGTCAATATACATGCAAATCTTCCTTTATTACTTCGAGGAAGTAATGGCAAGCTGCAAGAGGCTGTGGGATCCTTATGCAACATTACCTGGACTTTCAGGTTGTGGGAGAAAATGCACCCCCAAAAAAATGCCAGTGAAGACCTACCAACTTGCAGCTGGGGAATGTATATATTAATCATGTTAGTCAGAAAATCTACCTGTTAGTAGTTAAGGGATTTGAAATTGATTTTATTTACCAACAACTTTGATGTTTTCCTCTCTATCTTGCTGAGCTAGGTGTTTTGCAACTTCCTGAGGTGGGTGTTCTTCTACTGCGATGTGCTGGCCCTGTACGGCTTCGTTTTCACAACTACAGCTTTCACCTTTTAAGAACATAAGGACAGCATATTTATGACCAGGAGTAGGTCACTTTGAATGACAAATGTGCCCTTAACAAAAACAATTACATATCCTTCAAATATTTCCTCACTCCAGAAACTTGTCTAGTTATGTACTGACCCCATTTTCTTTACTGTATAATTTAATACAGCCACTGGTAACTTCTGTTAGCCATTTTTTCTAACTCATCGGTCATATCTTTTATGAAAAAAACTCATGAAGCTGTCTCTTCCCTGCACATTAACAAATTACAAAAATTATTCAGTTATTTTCCCAACAATTGACATTAAACTTGCTGGTTAAGATGATTCCAGGTAAACCTCTTGATCCTTTCTTTTAAAGGAATGTGGCTTCACTGACCAGTTTCTGATCCTAAGACTTCTTTCCCTCATTGAATGAAGTTACACTGATGTCAGTAAGTTTCATTAAACTTCTGTTCGCATCTTCCAGAAGACATGCTGACATCAGATGCTCCTCAGGGACTTCGTCTATATTAAAAGTATCTAAGCAGCCAACTGATTTAAAGATTACAGTCATAAGTTTGTAATATCCAGGTAGCCTTTTGAAATTTTTTAGACGTCTGATTTTCTAATTTAAGAGACTTCAATTCAGTAAAAGGTACATAGGACAACTGAGTAGGCAGTAATTCTAAAAGATACTTCAGTAAGATTGCAGGGGTGGTAAAAAAGGAGGGGGGGTTGGCGTAGCTAATTAGAAATGATATAATGGCTGCAGAAAGGCAGTTCGAGGGGGATCTGCCTTTGGAGGTAGTGTGGGCTGAAGTCAGAAATAGGAAAGGAGCAGTCACTTTGTTGGGTGTTTACTATAGGCCCCCCCAATAGCAGCAGAGATGTGGAGAAACAGATTTTGGAAAGGTGCAGAAGCCACAGGGTAGTAGTCATGGGCGATTTCAACTTCCCAAATATTGATCGGAAGCTCTTTAGATCAAGTAGATTGGCCGGGGCGGTGTTTGTGCAGTGTGTCCAGGAAGCTTTTCTAACTTAGTATGTAGATTGCCCGACCAGAGGGGAGGCCATATTGGATTTGGTACTTGGTAACGAACTGGGACAAGTAATGGGCTTGTTAGTGGGTGAGCATTTTGGTGATGGTGACCATAATTCTGTGACTTTCACCTTGGTTATGGAGAGAGATAGGTGCATGCAACAGGGCAGGTTTTACAATTGGGGTAAAGGTAAATACGATGCTGCAAGACAGGATCTGAGGAGCATAAATTGGGAGGCTGTCAGGGAAGGATGTCGTTGAAATATGGAACTTTTTCAAGGAACAGATACGACGTGTCCTTGATATGTATGTACCTGTCAGGCAGGAAAGAGATGGTCGTGTGAGGGAACCTTGGTTGACTAGGGAGGTTGAATGTCTTGTAAGGAGGAAGGAAGCTTACATAAGTTTGAGGATCAAGGTTCAGACAGAGCATTGGAGGGATACAGGATAGCCAGGAGGGAGCTGAAGAGAGGGATTAGGAGAGCTAAGAGGGGGCAGGAAAAAATCTTTGGTGGGTAGGATCAAGGATAACCCCAAGGTCATTTATGCGTATGTGAGAAACATGAGAACGATGAGAACGAGGGTAGGTCCGATCAAGGACAGTAGTGGGAGATGTGTATTGAGTCGGAAGAGATAGGAGAGGTCTTGAATGAGTACTTTTCTTCAGTATTTACAAATGAGAGGGACCGTATTGTTAAACAGGAGAGTATGAAATGGACCGGTAAGCTAGAGGAGATAGTTGTTAGGAAGGAAGATGTGTTGGGCATTTTGAAAAACTTGAGGACAGACAAGTCCCCCGGGCCTGACGGGATATATCCTAGGATTATGTGGGAAGCAAGAGGAAATTGCAGAACTGTTGGCAATGATCTTTTTGTCTTCACTGTCAATGGGGGTGGTACCAGGGGACTGGAGAGTGGCGAATGTTGTGCCCCTGTTCAAAAAAGGGAATAGGGATAACCCCGGGAATTACAGGCCAGTTAGTCTTACTTCGGTGATAGGCAAAGTAATGGGAAGGGTACTGAGGGATAGGATTTATGAGTATCTGGAAAGACACTGCTTGATTAGGGACAGCCAGCACGGATTTGAGAGGGGTAGGTCTTGCCTTACAAGTCTTATTGAATTCTTTGAGGTGACCAAGCATGTGGATGAGGACAGAGCAGTGGATGTAGTGTACATGGATTTTAGTAAGTCATTTGATAAGGTTCCCCATGGTAGGTTTATGCAGAAAGTCAGGAAGCATGGGATAGTGGGAAGTTTGGCCAGTCGGATAGAGAACTGGCTAACCGGTCGAAGTCAGAGAGTGGTGGTAGATGGTAAATATTCAGCCTGGAGCCCAGTTACAAGTGGAGTTCCGCAGGGATCAGTTCTGGGTCCTCTGCTGTTTGTAATTTTTATTAATGACTTGGAAGAGGGAGTCGAAGGGTGGGTCAGTAAATTTGCAGACGATACGACGATTGGTGAAGTTTTGGATAGTGAGGGCTGTTGTTGGCTGCAAAGGGACTTAGAAATGATGCAGAGCTGGGCTGAGGAGTGGCAGATGGAGTTCAACCCTGTCAAGTGTGAAGTTGTCCATTTTGGAAGGACAAATAAGAATGCGGAATACAGGGTTAACAGTAGGGTTCTTAGTAAGGTGGAGGAACAGAGGGATCTTGGGGTCTATGTTCATAGATCTTTGAAAGTTGCCACTCAGGTGGATAGAACTTGTAAGAAGGCCTATGGTGTATTAGCATTCATTAGCAGAGGGGTTGAATTCAAGAGTTGTGAGGTGATGTTGCAGCTGTATAGGACCTTGGTAAGGCCACATTTGGAGTACTGTGTACAGTTCTGGTCGCCTCATTTAGGAAAGATGTGGAAGCTTTGGAGAGGGTGCAGAGGAGATTTACCAGGATGTTGCCTGGAATGGAGAATAGGTCGTACGAGGATAGGTTGAGAGTGCTCAGCCTTTTCTCATTGGAACGGCGAAGGATGAGGGGTGACTTGATAGAGGTTTACAAGATGATCAGGGGAATAGATAGAGTAGACAGTCAGAGACATTTTCCCCGAGTACAACAGAGTGTTACAAGGGGACATAAATTTAAGGTGAAGGGTGGAAGGTATGGGGGAGGATGTCAGGGGTAGGTTCTTTACCCAGAGAGTGGTGGGGCCATGGAATGCACTGCCTGTGGGAGTGGCAGAGTCAGAGTCATTGGTGACCTTTAATCGGCAACTGGATAGGTACATGGAAAGGTGCTTAAGCTAGGACAAATGTTCGGCACCACATCGTGGGCCGAAGGGCCTGTTCGGTGCTGTATTGTTCTATGTTCTATGTTTCCTATACCCCTACAGTTCTCATCCTCCTATTCAAATCCCTCCCTCGAAACGTCGATTTTCCTGCTCCTTGGATGCTGCCTGAACTGCTGTGCTCTTCCAGCACCACTAATCTAGAATCTGGTTTCCAGCATCTGCAGTCATTGTTTTTACTTAGTAATTCTAAATAGTCTACATGGAATCATTGGCATCTCTTTTCAAGCCATTTTGAAATTGATTTTATTTACCAACAACTTTGATGTTTTCCTCTCTATCTTGCTGAGCTAGGTGTTTAGCAACTTCCTGAGGTGGGTGTTCTTCTACTGCAATGTGCTGGCCCTGTACGGCTTCGTTTTCACAACTACAGCTTTCACCTTTTAAGAACATAAGGACAGCATATTTATGACCAGGAGTAGGTGACTTTGAATGACAAATGTACCCTTAACAAAAACAACTACATATCCTTCAAAAGTTGCTCTATAGTTTGAGGGACATCACTCTGTACCAAGTATGTATAAGGAAAGATGGCAGCCTTCGATAATTATCTCAGCAGAGACTGACGCAGACTGTTGACATCATTCTGCACCACAATAAAGCTATCTATTCCACCGAGCTAACTGACTGCCAAGTAACTACTTGTTAGCCAACTTCTGCTTTGCTCCAAAATTCAGGTCCCAATACAATTCCATCTGCTTATCCACATCAGTGGATAAATCATATTAAAACCATAGTTTTTGATGTTGTAAATGAATGTGATTTTGCTGATCACAAAAATGCAAAATGGCATTGGATGCCACTTTCCAATTCGTACAAGGACCTGACGTGCCAATTGTGCCAGTAAACAATACAGCGAAGCACTGATATTTCCTGCAATCCATAGCAGGATTAGTAAATACTGAACCAATGATTAACAAACTAGCCAACATGCCTAATATAAGTTGTGCCTTTCTACCTGACACTTGAGAGCAACAGAAAATGGTGAGCAATGTTTGGCCAAAATAATTATTGTTCATAAATAGTGTGTAATGGACTGTATAAGTGGTGAGAACAACTGTTTCAAGTGTATCATTATCCTCCTCTGTTCATATATACAAGTTACCCTTATTATGGAACCACTAACATGGCAAAGCAACTAATGGTTGTTATCAAACAAAAAAAAAATTGTTACTGAACAGATTAGGACAACTGACAAGAAGCTCTGTCAAATAGGTAAGCCTAAAGCAGTATCTTTGAAGAGGGGAGGATGGATGCAAAAATATTTGAGGTCAGAACTGCAAAGCTCAGGGCCCAAGCAACTGAAGGCACAATAGTCAATGGTGGCATAATTAAAATTGAGAATCCAAAAGATATATGCTCATCTCACATACACAAGTGAGTGGCTATTCTGTAGAATTATTCTCATTAAGTCAGAGAACATCCAATGCAATATACATTCCTGGCTAATGCTGTAGTGATTGAATAAGAAAATTGAATTACTTCTGTACAGTATAATAGAGATCAAATATAAAATTTTCTCCCTTCCCTTGCAGCAACAAGTAATTCAACTTTCTTCTCATTAATTCTATACAAGCGATTCTATCACCATGACTTTAGTTGGCATTTAGATTATTCTCTCCATTTGGAAAGTTTTGTGTTGCAGTACATTTACATGGGGCTATAGTCAGCACTCCAGGAGACAACTTATCGTCTGTTTAATTTTTGTTTACTACTTTCTCTACCAATAATTCTAAAGATCAACAGCTAATGTTGTAAAGAGATGTTTTTGAGCAAGTAGTCTGGTGAAATTGTATATGGTTACATCATATTTCCTGATAAATCAGACATCATAAGTTCTGTCATTAAACAGATCTCTTTACTTACGACTTGCGTCATGTTTTTCTTCCATTTCAACTTGGACCCCAGGAGCAGGGACTGTTGGAGCATCACCAACAGCAGAAATAATTGCAGCTGCATCTTTAGAAGAAGCTGAACACAGGGTAGGGTACCAGAAAGACAAAAAGGATTGTACGGCATTAAAATTATGCTCTCTATAAAGCACTTGAGAGAGATATGCAGTCAGGGATTTACCTCACATTTCTATGCTAGTGATTTCATTATGGCAACATTTCGTCAGCAGTATACCATTTGAGGCGAAAGTGAGGACTGCAGATGCTGGAGATCAGAGTCAAGATTACAGTGGTGCTAGAAAAGCACATCAGGTCAGGCAGCATCCAAGGAACAGGAATATCGACGTTTCGGGCAGGAGCCCTTCAGTATACCATTTGAGAACACCTTCACAATACTTGTTACATAAAACAAACCATCATTCAAAACAATCTGAATATTTTCACAACGCACTCTTGCAGGTCAGTCTCCACCCAACTGAATTTCTTTGTGCACCTCTTTCCATAAATATTTCCCCCACTCTTAATTTTAGCTCCTTAACATATTTATCCTTTAATAAAAAGATTACTTTATATTATGACTGTCTCTTTTTTGTACTTCTCACTCTTTGAATACTTTTTCTGTCTCACTGTGTAGTCCTACACTTCATTTTTATTTGTGTTATCACTCTTTATTGGTCATGAATTTTCTATATAAAAAAAGTAATCTTTCTTTACATTACTTATTTTAAACCTTCATTACTTCTTAGGACTGTTTTGTTTTCATTTATTCTTCATGTATCATTTGCTCAAACCTTAAGGTTATGTATTCATTTCTGTTTGTTAAAACTCAGGCTATTCTACACTAAAGAAAGTTTTGATCTGAACTCTGCAGCATGCAAATAAATGGAATGAAAGTTTCTTCCCTAACATTCTCCATCACAAAGACAAAAAAAAAGTTCATTTCTCAAGACAGTATTTATTCAAATATTCTCTCCCCATCCCAATGCTGCATTGAACATATCAACTGGCAGGTTTTCCTCTCAAATCCATTGATGAGCAAAGACAAATGTGAGTCCATAACAGAGAGACAGCAGAATATATAAAAGGAAACAGAAAGATGATAGGGAAACTAAATAGGTCCTGCATTTCTGTCTTCAGATACAAAGAAATAAGACTACCTGAAATGATTAAGATCAAAAGATGCAGGTGAAAGAATGGAACTGTAAGTTACTATTAGTAAAAATAAAAGTAATTCTGGATGCATTAATGATCACCGTGCAGAGACTGGAAGGCAGCAAGCAGATGTAACCCCACTGCTTAAGAAATGAGGAAAAGTGAAAACAGGGAACAACAAACCTATTAGCCTGACTTCAGCAGTTGGCAAAAACACAATTATAACTGTTGCAATTAATGGAGATGAAGTAGTAAAGATTGTCTGACTGGAAAAATTCAACATACATTCATGACAGGAAAATCATATTTGACAAAGTGGATAAGTGTTTTTTGAGGATGTTACGAGCAGAGTCAATGTCCGGCAGGGGGGGAACCGTGAGGGGTTTTTGGATTTTCAGAAAGCTTTTGATGAAGTCCTGCACATCAAGTTAGCAAACAAAATTGACATACATCAGATTGGGTTAATACTTGAAAGGATTGAGAACTGACTAACAGTCAGAAAGCAGAGGAAAAAAAAATAAGTGGTTCATCCTCAGTTTAGGAGGTTGTGAACAGTGGAGTACTGCAGCAATGAGATGTAGTGATCAGTGCTCACAATCCATATCAAATGAATTGGATTGGTTGGGGAGGGGGGGGGGGCAGCATAGGGAGGCACTTGTAGTGCAGTGGCAGTGGTAAGTAGGAGGAGAAGATGATGATGGCACAGTGGTATTGTTATTGCAGTAATATTCTAGAAACTTAATCTTATGCTCTGGGAACTTGAGTTCAAATCCTACTGTGGCAGATGGTGAAACACACATTTCATAAATCTGGAATTTAAAAACTTTTATAATGATGACCAGTAAACAGCTGCTGCAAAGAAAAAGGAAAATAACACCTGGATGGGGGCAGAAGGTACTTCAAGAAGATTGGAGTCCACAGCAAAAGAAGTCTTGCTTTGATTGTACAGAGCAATGGTTCCAAGGAAAGATATACTTTCCAAAGAGTGAGTGCAACAGAAGTTCACCAAACTAATTCCTGGAATGGTGGGAATTGTCCCATGAGGAGACTGAGCCTGCATCCTCTACAGTTTAGTAAAATGAGAGACAATCTCAAAGAAACTTACAAAATTCTTAAAGGAACAGACAGTGAATGCAGAAAGGATGTTTCCCTTGGTTGTGGGTATAAACCACTTAGAATAAACCATTTAGGATCCAGATGAGGGGGAACTTCTTTGTTCAGAGAGTAGTGAATCTTTGTAGTTCTCTATCAAAGAGGGCTGTGTAAACTCAGTCATTAATTACAAGAGAAACAGATTCTTTCTGGTTACTAATGAAATCAAGAGATATGGGATTATATGGGGATACAGCATTAAGGCAGATATCATTTAGATATTTTTAAAATGGAAAAACAGACTTGAGGATCTGAGTGGCCTCCATCTGCTAACTTCCTACAACAGACAACCAACTGACAATGAGCTTGACCAAGTGATAAATGCTGTCAACTCACTGAAAAACAAGTAAGGTTGTTGACCAAATCCTGACCAAATTTTAATTCCTTTTGTCACTGCAAGGACCTCTGAAGTCCATGTGGGGTAGCGGTTTCACGAAGTGGAAGTCATTCATTGGCATGCTAACCAGCATGTGAGGTGGTTAACAGGAATATTGTTCATAATATCCTGACAGTACACCTACTGAAGTACTGAAACCTTGAGAAAACTTACCAATCCTTCAGATGCATGGCCCATTTGTGAAACTCACAAAATTTCAGTAAAAATCTGGATGGAATGTAGTAATTAAAGGCCACAGCACTATGCTTGACTATTTACAAAATCTTAAACGGGTTATTTTCTCAGTGATTCTTGCTAATTGCTGAGGAGACCCTTCCTATGACTTCCAAAACGCCTGCAGAACTAATATAAGCATCACTTCTCTTCAGGCAAAATGCAGAGCATGCCTTTTCACATGACTTTCTTTAATCTTGCACAAATTTTTGACTCAATGAATGTAACTGCTCTTTGAAAAAATGCAACAGCTTTATAGACAAGTTCACAAACATCATTTATCCCCTACATCATAGTATGCAAATAACTGAGCTGAGCAGTGACACCACTACAGATACCTTCACTGTCAAAAAAAAAGTGCAAACCCTGGGTGGCACAGTGGCTTAGTGGCAACACTGCTACCTCCCAGTGCCAGGGACTCAGGTTTGATTCCAGCCTTGGATAATTGTATGGAGTTTGCATATTCTCCCCATTTGGGTGTGGATATGGTCTGGGTGCTCCAATTTCCTCCCGCAGTCCAAAGATGTATAGGTTAAGTGAACTGGCCATGCTAAATTGCCCTGTATCCAGGGATATCCAAGCTAAAATAGATTAGCCATGGTAAATGCAGGATTACAGCAAAGTCTGGATGGGATGCTTTTCAGAGGGTCAGTGTTGATTTGCTGAGCTGAATGCTTCCGTGCTGTTGGGATTCTATGATGCAAACTCATGGGGTGTACCACCATACCAACCCTATTCTCAATTTTTCTTGCAGCAACAATCAATCAACTACAAGAAAGTCCTTTTGTTGTAGCGATAACTTATTTCACACTGGCGGTAAAACTATTCAATCTCAATTTGTTGAACACTAAAACCAATTTAATCACTTCTGAATAGAACTGCAGTGTGCTGATTGATGCACAAGTTAATGCTGACTCTTAAGAACTGCAACAGATGAAATAATATTCACAAAGGGACAAATATTTGGTACATTTGGTGTAGGTTTGTAGGTCTTCAGCTCTCCTGCTTTCTAGGCTTCCACTGAAATTCATCGCGAAATTTATACAAGGGTCTCTCATATTCCCTATCCCCAAAGCTATTAATCCCAAACAACAATAAAAGTTTCATTTACAGGACATAGACATTTCAGGTTGGACTAGCCTTTATGTCCAAACCTATTTTGCATTGTGGTGGTGGTAGCTGCTTCTACAACTGCTGTAATCCCATTTGGTGCAGGTAGACACAATGCAGTTCGGGAGGGAGTTCCTGGATTTACACCCAGCAACAGTGAAGAATTTGCATTATGTTTCCAAATCAGGATGGTAAGTGACTCTGTGGAGTGGACCAACATGTGGTGGTGACAATAATGCTGATGAGGTTGATCTCTGAAGCATGAAATTACATACCCTGATTTCGATTGAAGCTATTTTCCACAAAGGTTTCCAGCATATCCTTTTCAAATCTATTACTAAAATTGGAGATCAAACTTGAACATTTCAGAACACAATTCTCATTAGCCTACTGTTGGAGTAGTTTCATATCCTTAACCTGTTTTTTCTGACATTAAAAAGTAATAATTATGGACTGAAATCTTAGCTATACAAGTCAAAATTACCTTCTCCGATGATCTCTTCAACACCTGAAGCTTCTTTATCTGGCACGGATTTCGGCAGTTTGGATCCTTTCAATACTTCAGAGGACGTTGATACTGACAATGTTTTTGTGTCCTTTTAAAAACATGGGTTCAAATGAAATAATGACAACTACCATACTAAATACTTCAAAACCTAACCTGTAGAACTGGAAATGCTTAACCATAATTAAGTAATATAATGAAGAAAGCTATTCATTTTAAAATTTAGAGAAAGTGAGGACTGCAGATGCTGGAGCTCCAGTCAGAGTGTAATGCTGGAAAAGCACAGCCGGTCAGGCAGAATCCAAGATGTAGGAGCATCAATGTTTTGAGCATAAGCTCTAATGAACAGCATCTGCTCAAAACATGGACTCTCCTGTTCCTCAGATGCTGCTTGACCAGCTGTGCTTTTCCAGCACTGCACTCTTCGACATATTAAAATTTGCATAAGCTCACCTCATATGCTTGTAACAAATATACAACAGAACCCACAACACCCATTTCAACTAAATGAGTTCTAGAATTTTAGTTTTAATAAACAATGGCTTTTCCAGCAACACTCCATATTTTCGATCTTGCAATGACTGACATAATAAGAAAATACAAGCACACAAGCATATTTTTCATTGCAAATGAAAAGATAAGAGTCAAACAAGACCAATTTCTGTCCTGACCCCCATCTCTACAACTTCAAGACTCTGCAAAGACATTTTAAAGGAATCTGTGAAAAACATAACCAATATCTACAGATTTTCAGTGAGAAATGTAAGGCATCAAGGTAAGGAATTGGGTCTGAGCCCACTGTCTAAGGGTGTATAAACCACACATTCAGATGTAAGGAACAGCATTTTTTGTGCGCTTGTTGTATGAATATTTAAAGGTAAAAAATAAAATTCATAAAGTGCTGGTTCAGCTGAAATAATGCATCCTAGTCCGGGTAGCACAGTTAAGAAGCAAAGCAAATATTTTGGAAAGGGCACAGAGATTTGCAAAACAGTTCCAGGAATGAGTAATTAAAGTAATGGATTGACTGGAGAAGCTGGCATTTTTATCCTTCAATCAAAGGAGGTCAGGATGAGATTTGGTTAAAGATGACAACAATGACTAAAAGGACTTGCTAACTAGATAGTAAAAATTAAAAGTGCTTAGGAGAAGCACTAAAAAAAATTTTAAAACATGACTAGGATTTGGCCAGTAGGCTAGTGGACACAGAATAAATAGTAGCCTTCAAAGGGAATTAAAAATACCTTCAAGCAAAGCAAAATATAGGGAAATTTAGAATAAGCAAGAGAGTAGAACTAAGAGAACTGCTCTTCAAAATAACTAGTATGGTTTGATGGGCAAAATGACATCCTTCTGTACTGTGTTTTTCCATGATTCTATGAAGTCAACTAGAATGAATAATCAAGCAAGAATACAGATTTTAAGTTTCAATGCACATACCTGTTTCTTTAAAAGGGGTAGGTTATATGGTGCAGGACCAAGAGCTAATTCAAACACTTTATCGGAGTACGGGACGGTTTTCTCTATATTCTCTCGAAATTTGGGATCCCACTTTGCATACAATATAGTGCCACCCAAGCCACCTCCAACAAACAAGATACTTCCTCCCACTATTTTGCCTGCTGAGGTTCTATGAATTAAAGAAAAATAAATCACATCGTAATAGGGTAATACATTTGAAAAAGTAATACATTTATAGCTACCATAACATTCTTTCATAAAGGTTAGCCACATTATCTAGTTACATATTCCCAAGTAATAATACGAGTCAATTGACAGTCAGAGATTATAGATTTGTCATGCAGTACCTGCCTAAGAACTGCTTGAATAAATTAATTTGATCAAACTAGATGCAATATCATTACTGAAGTCATTTTTAAAAAATGTATTCTGTAAAATTATTTAATATATTTAACTAATACATTTATCTTGCAGGTTCATAGTCAGAGTCATAGAGGTGTACAGCACAGCCCTTCAGGTAGGTAAAAACAATGATTGCAGATGCTGGAAACCAGATTCTGATTAGTGGTGCTGGAAAAGCACAGCAGTTCAGGCTGCATCCAAGGAGCAGCGAAATCGACGTTTCGGCTTTTGCCCAAAATGTCGATTTTGCTGCTCCTTGGGTGCTGC
Organism: Hemiscyllium ocellatum; assembly: GCF_020745735.1. Taxonomy (NCBI): domain Eukaryota; kingdom Metazoa; phylum Chordata; class Chondrichthyes; order Orectolobiformes; family Hemiscylliidae; genus Hemiscyllium; species Hemiscyllium ocellatum. Next base: position 31,105,725 of record NC_083401.1, on the reverse strand, counting down.
CTGAACTGCTGTGCTCTTCCAGCACCACTAATCCAGAAGCACAGCCCTTCAGTCCAACTCGCTCATGCCAACCAGATATCCTAATCTAATCCAGTCCCAATTGCCAGCACTTGGCCTCTGTATCCTTCCAATTCATATACCCATCCAGATGCCTTTTAAATGTTGTAATTGTCCCAGCCTCCACCACTTCCTTTGACAGCTCATTCCATGCACATACGATAAAAAGTTTCCCCTTAGGTCCCTTTTATATCTTTCCCCCTCACCCTAAACCTATGCCCTCTAGTTTTGGGCTCCCCAACCCCAGGGAAAATACCTCATCGGGATTTTTTCACTTCACAAGAATTGATATGACTATATTTTCTAATGCTTAGTTAGAACTAGAGTTCCAGAATCCAATACAGCTCCTATGCCAATAACAATTAAGTAATATCAGCATTGCTTTATTGCTCAATCTGTCACAGGAGCAAAGATTCTTTCATCTGCACCGACAAAAGAGGAGGAAAAATGATCAGAGCAAGTATATTCCATTCTTGCACTTCACCAAGTACCAATAATAAAAGGTCTTGAATCATCATGCTATGACTCTGGTGCATTACAACAATCGATAACTGCCCAGCTAGAGACAAGTTTTGCTGAGATTAAGCACACTGCTCTTTTATTTGGAGGGGAAAGAATATTCAAATAATTTTAACACATTTAAAAATTAGAAGTAAGTATTTTATAGGACAATTTTATTTTCAGCGAATATGTTATACATACCCAGTACTACTCCCAGATGTGTACCCACGGCATTGTCGCAAAGAATGGAGCTGTGATTTACCACAAAGGCACTTCTGAGAGAGATCAGGAAAAGAGAATGGTTTAATAAAGAGGGAAGTCTTTATCCAAGAAAGAATTTGCCATCCCTCAAAGCACTAGACTCAAAAGGTTTGATTTTACAATTTACTATAAACTGATTTAGCGGAACTGGTTTGTTGTACAGCAGTCACATGCATGCCCATTAATTTCAGACAATTACATGAAACATTTAAAACAAGCAGTACTGTTACAGTAGGACTTTAAAGTTGTCAATAAACAGACAGACAGTGTCCTAGTAAACCCTTTCTGCACACATTTCAGGTTTATGACATTGCAGTTAGGAGGAAAGGTACAGACGTAAAACAATAACACTTCTTTGCACAAATGCTCTCAGGTTTTCTACAGCGTTTTCTTAAATACAAGAGGGCTCCTGATTTTGTAATTTTCTAGCCACCTCAACAGCATTCCCTCTTAATTTAAAAGGTTCAACAACACAAGATCTTAAGTCTCTGTACTTAAACCCTTCAGGCAATACCACTTGGATTACATTCCTCCAACTGTTCCATACTTTATACTTATGCATTAAACTGAATTGCTGTGTCCCCCACTTAACCATTTTATGTCCTCTTGAAATAGGAGTTGCCAAACTGAATAAGGTAAAAAGTAATGAACATCATTTAAATATATTCCTGAGGGAGAGAATTATGGACCAGAATGAAACCAGAGGGGTCGAGATGGGACAATCATCTGAAGTTGTTGAATTCAACGTTGAGACTGGCAGGCTGTAATGTGCCTAGTCAGAAGATGAGATGCTGTTCCTCCAGTTTGCGTTGAGCTTCACTGGTACATTGCAACAGGCCAAGGACAGGCATGTGGGCAAGGGAGCAGGATTGTGTGTTGAAGTGGCAAACCACTGGAAGGTCCGGGACAATTAACCATCATAATGAAACGATGGCTTCACTGTTTTTTTCTAATTCTCAATCCTGTTACAATGAAATACATAGGTCATTAATCTACGTTATACTTTTCACATATGTAACACTGGAATTGGTCAAATCTTATCTACACTTTTTCCTTTAAATCTGCAACAATGCATCAGCATTACACTTTTACGACTTGCAACATATACATTATGTAAATTCAAAGAATGCAACATTAGACTCGAATGGGATACTCTCTTATTTCTGTCTTTAAATCTTTCCAAGAATGTAAAACATTGTGGTCGGTGTACACCACTGTCTCCAACACATTGTTTGTCACATCAACACGAAAACGTTGGAAGGCTAGGATCAAACTCAATAATTCTTTTTCAATGGTACAGTATTTGCTCTGATGAATGAGTTTCTTTGAAAAGTAGCCAATTGGCTGTTCAATTCCATCATCATCTTCCTGTAGCAGTACAGCTCTTACTCCTATATCGCTGGCATCAATTGCAACTTTGAAGGGTTTCAAAAAATTTGGTGTAACTAAAACTGGTGCTGTGGTTAGTACTACTTTTAAATTCTCAAATGCCTCCTGGCATTGCTCTGTCCACCGAAATTGTGTTCTTGAGTAAATTGGTTAGCGGTGCTACCATGCTGCCGGAAATTTGGAATAAACTTCCAGTAGAATCCACTTAATCCCAAAAATCAAAACACCTCTTTCTTCGAGGATGGTCATGGAAATTCCCTGATGGCCTTCGTCTTCATGTTTCTTCAACATTCCATGATCAATGTTGTCCCAAAACATCACCTCTGCCTTTGCAAATTCTGTTTCCTTCAAGTTTATTGCCAGTTTTGCTTTTCATAATCATTCAAAGAGCTCTGCCAACTGTACCATGTGATCATCCCATGACTCGCTAAAGATCACTACATCATCTAGAACAAGTCTCTGAAGAGTAGTCCACCCAGACCCATTCCCCCACCTTATATTTATCCCTGACTAATGCAGCTAACACTATGGGCAGCTGAAAATGTGTTGCTGGAAAAGCGCAGCAGGTCAGGCAGCATCCAAGGAACAGGAAATTCGACGTTTCGGGCACAAGCCCTTCATCAGGAATGAGGAAAGTGTGTCCGGCAGGCTAAGATAAAAGGTAGGGAGGAGGGACTTGGGGGAGGGGCGATAGAGATGCGATAGGTGGAAGGAGGTCAAGGTGAGGGTGATAGGCCGGAGTGGGGTGGGGGCGGAGAGGTCAGGAAGAGATTGCAGATTAGGAGGGCGGTGCTGAGAACGAGGGAATCAACTGAGACGTGGGGGGGGGGGGGGGGGGGGGGGGGAGAGATGAGGAAACTGGAGAATTTTTTTAACACAATGGGCAATTCACCTGAACTGCACATCTTTGGATTGTGGAAGGAAACCAGAGTACCCGTAGGAAAGCCACACAGACACTTGGAGAACGTGCAAGCTTCATAGTCACCCGAGACAGGAATTGAACCCAGGTCCCTTAACTTATGTAGCAGCCTCTTGTGCGACACCTTGTCGAAGGCCTTTTGGAAATCTAGTTACACTACATCCACTGGGTCCCTATTCTCCACCTTGCTCTTAATGTCTTCACAGAATTCCAAAAGATTTGCCACTTGCAAATTCCCCTCCAAATCACTCATTATCTAGACTAGGAAACACACCACTGTTCCTTCAGAGCTGCTGAGTAAAAATCTTGGAACACTCTTCCTCACAGCAAAGTCATTAGGGACATTTAAGTGACAACTGGACTTGCACATGGAGTGCAGTGAGTGGAGAGATGCGTAGGTTAAATTATTATTCTTTTACATTAGGATTAGACCAAGGCACAACATTGTGGGCCAAAGGGCCTGTTCTGTGCTGTACTTTTCCATGTTCTTATTAGATGTTCTAACACTAAAATGACTGCAGCAGTTCAAGAAGGCAGCTCACTACCACCTCTCAAGGGCAACTTGGGATGGGCAATTAATACTGGCCCAGCCAGAGAATCCATATCCTCGAATGAATAATAGTTAAGATAAAAATATTCACTTAATATACCTTCCAGCAAAATACATCATGCTCCACTTAAGCAATGTCCAGTACATGCTAAAGTAAAATATTGCGACCACAATCGTTTTCAATCTATACAGCTGATTTGGAGATGGGGCCCAAGTATTGTGTGTCAACGTTTGCAAATGACACTAAGATGAGTCTGCAGAAGACTCCCGGTAGGGTGAGTGAGTGAGCAAAGGTCTGGCAGATAGAGTACAATGTTGGCAAATGTAAGGTCATCTATTTTGTTAGGAATAACAACAAAGTGAACTATGATTTAATGGATGAGAGGGTTGACTTATAAGGACAGATTGAGAAGACTGGAATTATATGCATTGGAATTTAAAAGAATGAGGGGGGATTTTACAGAAATATATTAAATTATGAAGGGAATAAATGAGATAAAAGCAGGGTGGCTGTTTCCACTGGCAGGTGAAACTAAAATAGGGGGCATAGCCTCAAAATAAGGAAGAGTAAATTTAGGACTGAGTTGAGGAAGAATTTCTTCTCCCAGAGAGTTATGAATCTGTGGAATTCCCTGCCCAGTGAAGGTTGACGCTTCCTCATTGAATGTCATTAAGGCAAAGTTAGATCGACTTTGGAACAGTAAAGGTGAGCAAGCAGGTATGTGGACCTCAGTCTACAAAAAGATCAGCCATGGTCTTGTTGAACAGCAGAGAAGGCTCAAAGGGCCAGATGGCCTACTCCTGCTCCTATTTCTGATGTTGTTATGTGAAGCAACCACACCATTGTTTACATAAAGAGATTACTGTGCACATTACACCAGTATTGTCTTACAAAGGCCCTACATAACTGCAGTAAACCCATTTCTTCTCTGCTACTCCAATTAGGACATAATGGCATAAGAACTAGGAGTGAGCAATTCAGCCTTTCAGGCTAGCTCCACCATCCAATTCAATCATGGCTGATTTCATTTTGGCCTCAATTCCAGTTTCCTGCCCACTCCCCATAACTCTTCAACTAATTAAAGATCTGTACGTGTTCTCCTCAAATTTATTCAATGTCCAAGCATCCACCACATTCTGGAATAGCGAATTCCACAGATTGAGAGAAATAATGTTGTCTCATCGGTTTTAAATCTTTTCTAAAAGTATAACTTCGTGTTCTAGATTGCTTCACAAGAGGAGAAACATCCTTTCACATCTACTTTGTCAATCCCCCATTAGCATTTTATATACTTCAATTAGATCACCTCTTGTCTTTCTAAACCTTACATAGTATAGACTTAAGCTGCCAAAACTCTTCACAAGACAAACTCCTCTCCTCTTGAATAAATCTAGAGAATCTCCTCTGAACTGCCTCCAATCCAATTACATAAAACATTGGTTAAGTCACAGATGAAATATGGTTGCTACTCTATTATCAGAAGGAATTGATTATACTGGAGAGAGTACAGGGCAGATTCATCAGGGTATGGTTTGGGATGAAAGGTTTCAGACGTGAGGAGGCTGGGTTTTTCCAGCCCTTGCTCTATATTTTGACCCCTTATTGTTTGTATACCAAAAGTGTTTCATGGGGATAGTGTCAAGGGAATTTTACTTTCAGTTTTGAGAGTAGGAGATGTATTTTCTCCATGTTCAAACCGGTGATGACAGTGTCCCAGGAGTATTTGATGAAGACAGCATTGAGATAATCTCACTTTCATTTCAAGAGTTGAGGGAACTTTCATTCCAGTTTAATTTTAGTTTGAGGAAGAGGTAGCTTTACTCTGTACTCATCAGCACGCTGTCACTATCTCAGGAATATTGGTTGGGGGCAATGTTGAAGGAACTTTATCTTCTGTTCGCTTTCCGTTTAAGAGTAGATTAGATTACTTAGTGTGGAAACAGGCCCTTTGGCCCAACAAGTCCACACCAAACCTGCGAAGAGCAACTCACCCAGACCCATTCCCCTACATTTACCCCTTCACCTAACACTATGGGCAATTTAGCATGGCCAATTCACCTATCCTGCACATTTTTGGACTGTAGGAGGAAACCGGAGCACCCACAGGAAACCCACGCAGACACGGGGAGAATGTGCAAACTCCACACAGACAGTTGCCTGGGGCAGGAATTGAACCAGAGTCTCTGGCGCTGTGAGGCAGTAGTGCTAACCACTGTGCCACGTGCTGGCATAGAGTACAGTTCACTTTACTCGGTATTTAATCCCATGCTATCCCTGTGTTTCTTGAGAATGGTATTATTTATTTCAGAGTGTTAGGAAGGTTCACATCTGTATTCAACCCCATGCTGTCTCTGGACAGGAACAGTGTCGAGGAAAGCTTACTTTCAGTTCAAAAGAGAAAGGGAGCATTCCTTTCTCTTTAAAAGAGTAAGGCGAGTTTCTTTTCCTTTGAGCAGAGGTGGCTGAGGCAGGGTATCTGACTGACATATACAAAATTATAATAGGTATAGACAGGGTAGATCATGAGAATTGTTCAGCAACAGACAGCACAAGTTAAACGTAAGGAGTAAGTAGTTTAGAGGAGAACCAAGGAAACACATTTTCAACCAAAGGATGGCAGAAATATGGAACACACTGTCTCAGAGGGGGTGCTAAAAGCAGGTACTACTCTTGTAACATACAAGCAGCTTTGGGACAAGCATTTAAACTACCAGGGCATAGTAGGCTACGGAGCAAGTGTATGGTACTAGAAAAGCACAAGGTACAAAAAAGCACATGCTGGAAACCAGATTCTAGATTAGAGTGGTGCTGGAAAAGCACAGCAGTTCAGGCAGCATCTGAGAAGCAGGAAAATCAACGTTTAGGGCAAAAGCCCTTCATCAGGAATAGAGGATAAAGGGCTTTTGCCGGAAACGTCAATTTTCCTGCTCCTCGGATGCTGCCTGACCTGCTGTGCTTTTCCAGCACCACTCTAATCGAGAAACTGGAAAAGCACAGCTGGTCAAGCAGCATCTAAGGAGCAAGCAAATCAACATTTCAAGCATAAGCTCTTCATCAGGCTATGGACTAAGTGCAGATAAAATAGGATTAATGTAGTTTGGTGTTTATTGGTCAGCATAGATTTGGTGGGCTGAAGGACCTGTTTCTATGCTGTGTGACTAGCCCTCTTCGAATAAAGGTACCAAAACTACATGCAATTATTCAGGTGCAGTCTCACTAATGCCTTGTAAAGCTGCAGCAATACTTCCCTACTTTTAAACCCTGTTTCTTTAGCAACAAGTGCCAAAATTCCTTTTGCCTTATTACCTGTTGTACTCTACTTACCAGTTTTCTGCAATTCATGCAAGATGACACCCAAATCCCTTTGCACCAAAGCACTGTGAAGCACCTCTCCATTTAGGAAAATTGCTTTTTTAATTCCTCTGAGCACAAAATGGATAGCCTCACGCTTATCTGCATAAACTCCAGCTGCCAAAGTTTGGCCCCTTCATCTAACCGATCCATACGCACTTGCAAACTTACTATTTTCCCCACCTGTTTTGTGGTTATCTGCAAATTTTGCTAGAGTACCTTCTATCCTGCATCCAAGTAAGGAAATTTGCCATCCTCATCTGGTCTGTCCTACATGCGACTCCAGACGCACAGCAATGTGGCTGTCTTTCAACTGCTCTTTGAAATGGCCTGGCAAGCCACTCAGTTATATCAATCACTACAAAGTGCCAACAAAGCAAATGGACCTCCAGGCATTGACCAAGGCACTGGAAAAGACAATGGCAGAGACATCCCAGGCGATTCTGCAAATTCGCCCTTCTAGCTGGAAGAACTGTCTCACAGACTTGTCAAGCAACAGCCTGACATCGGCTGTAAGGTATGTATGTGAGTACGACTATGTCCAGACCCAACACCACCACCATTCCAGGATATGTTGTGTCCGGCAAGACAGACCCAACACAGCGCTATAAACTCAGCAAATAGTTACCCTGGGAGCCCTCAACATGGACTCTGGAGCCCATGAGGTCTAATGGCTTCAGGTTAAACATGGGCAAGGAAACCTCCTGCTGATTACCACATACAGTCCTCACCCAGCTGGTGAATCATACTTTACCATGTTGAACAACAACTGGGGGACGCAGAGGGTGTCAAGGGCACAAACTGTACACTGGTTAGGAATGTTCACGACCAAGAGTGGCTTGGTAGCAGCACTAAATTAAACTGCACTTACTTCAATGCAAGAGGCTCAGCAGGAAAGGCAGATGAACTTAGGGCATGATTAGGAACATAGACTGGGATATCACAGCAGTTACAGAAACGTGGCTCAGGGATGGACAGGACTGGCAGTTTAGTGTTCCAGGGTACAAAAGCTATAGGAAGGACAGAAAGGAGGGATGGGGGCAAGTGAGGAGGGGAGTAGCATTTTTGATAACTGCTGTAGTGGAGGGGGGGGGGGGGGGATTTTTCTGGGAATACATCCAGAGAAGTTATTTGGGTGGAACAGAGAAATAAGAAAAGGATGATCACCTTATTGGGATTGAATTATAAACCCACCCCAAGAGTCAACAGAGAATTGAGAAACAAATTTGCAATGAGATTTCAATTATCTGTAAAAATAATATGGTGGTTATGGAAGGGGATTTTAACTTTCCAGTCTGGGACTGCCATAGTGTGAAGGGTTTAGATGGAGAGGAATTTGTTAAGTGTGTACAAGAAAATTTTCTGATTCAGTACTTGAAAGTACCTACGAGAGAAGGTACAAAACTTGACCTACGCTTGGGAAATAAGGCAGGGCAGGTGACTGAGGTGTCAGTGGGAGAGGACTTTGGGGCCAGCGACCATAATTCTATTAGATTTAAAATAGTGATGAAAAAGGATAGACCAGATCTAAAAGGTGAAGTTCTAAATTGGAGAAAGGCCAATTTTGACAGTATTAGGCAAGAAGATTCGAAAGCTGATTGGGGGCAGATGTTCATAAGGAAAGGGACGGCTGGAAAATGGGAGGCCTTCAGACATGAGATATTGAGAATCCAGAAAAAGTATATTCCTGTCAGAGCGAAAAGGAAAGGCTGGTAGGTATAGGGAATGCTGGATGACTAAAGAAATTGAGGGTTTGGTTAAGAAAAAAAAAGGAAGCATATGTAAGGTATAGACAGGATAGATCGAGTGAATCCTTGGAAGAGTATAAAGGAAGTAGGAGTATACTTAACAGGGAAATCAGGAGGGCAAAAAGGAGACATGAGATAGCTTTGGCAAATAGAATTAAGGAGAATCCAAAGGGTTTTTACAAATACATTAAGGACAAGAGAGCAACTAGGGAGAGAATAGGGCCCCTCAAAGATCAGGCAGCATCCAAGTAACAGGAAATTCGACGTTTTGGGCATAAGCCCTTCATCCCTTCCTGATGAAGGGCTTATGCCCGAAACGTCGAATTTCTTGTTCCTTGGATGCTGCCTGACCTACTGTGCTTTAACCAGCAACACATTTTCAGCTCTGATCTCCAGCATCTGCAGACGTCACTTTTTACCCTCAAAGATCAGCAAGGCAGCCTTTGTGTGGAACTGCAGAAAATGGTGGAGATACTAAATGAGTAATTTGCATCAGTATTTACTGTGGAAAAGGATATGGAAGATATAGACTGTAGGGAAATAGATGGTGACATCTTACAAAATGTCCAGATTACAGAGGAGAAAGTGCTGGATGTCTTGAAATGGGTAAAGGTGGATAAATCCCCACATGATTTCACCAGGTGCCTCATCTCTCCTCCACTAGGGTGGTTCAGTGGTTAGCACTGCTGCCTCACAGCGCCAGGGACCCGGGTTCAATTCCCGCCTCAGGCAATTGTGTGGAGTTTGCACATTCTCCCAATGTCTGCATGGGTTTCCTCTGGATGCTCCAGTTTCCTGTCACAGTCCAAAGATGTGCCGGTTAGGTGAATTGGCCATGCTAAATTTCCCGTAATGTTAGGTGAAGGGGTAAATGTAGGGGAATGGATCTGGATGGGTTGCTCTTCGGAGGGTCAGTGTGGACTTATTGGGCCGAAGGGCCTGTTTCTACACTAAGTAATCTAATCTAATCATAAAAGGGACATCAGGGGCAACATTTTAATACAGAGGGTGGTGTCTGTGTGGAATGAGCTGCAGAGAAAGTGGTGGAGGTTGGTACAATTACAACATTTAAAAATGTATCTGGATGGGTATATGACTAGGAAGGGTTTAGAGGGATATGGGCCAAGTGCTTAAAAATGGGGCTAGATTAGGTTAGAATATGAACGTGGCCTGGACAACTTGGATTGAAGGATCTGTTTGCATGCTGTACATCTCTATGCCTCTATGACTCTACTGATCAAGCTGGCAGGGTTCTAAAAGAGAGAGTTGTTAAACTGGATGTGCAGCAGTTGATGTGGGAACCAATAAGGGAGTAAAGCATACCTGCCCCCATCCTTACCAAGCTGACAGCTGCAAACCAACTGTCCATGACAGTATTGGAGAGAGTGGCCAGTTCACATTTCTTGTGGACAAAGTCCTACCTTCATGGGAATACCGTCCATCATGCTGTGTGGCACTATCACCACCACCAATGAGACAGACTTCAAACAAATTTATAGCAAATCAAGACTGGGCATACATGAAACACTGTGGAATATCAACAGCACAATCTGCAACCTGTGGCCCAGCAGATGCCCCAGTCAATCATTCCTATCAGGGGATCAACCTTGGTTCAATGAAAAGTGCAGGACGCATGCCAAGAGCAACGCCATGCACACCTAAAAATGAGGTGTCAACCTGGTGAAACTACCAAACATGACTAGTTGTGCGTCAAAGAGCATAAGCAGCAAGTGATAGACTTTGCAATCCTACAACCAATGTATCAGATCTAATATCTACAGCTGTGAATGGTAGGGGACAATTTTGAAACTCACTGGCAGAGAAGGCTCCATAGATATCCTCACCCTTAATGATGGAAGAGCTCAATACATCAGTGCAAAAGATAAAGCTGAAGCATTCGCAACAATCTTCAGTCAGAAGTGCCAAGTGGATGATCCATTTCAGCCTCCTCCAGAGTTCCCCAGTATCACAGATGTCAGGCTTCAACCAGTTCGATTCACTCCACATAATTCAAGAAATGGTTGGAGGGACTAGATATTGTAAAGGATATGGGTCCTGAGAACGTCTTTGCATTAGCACTGAAGACTTGTGCTCCAGAACTTTCCGCTCCCCTGGCTAAGCTCTTCCAGTACACCTACAACATTAGCATCTACCCGACAATGTAGAAAATGGACCAAATATATCCTGTACACAAAAAGCAGGACAATTACAGCCCCATCAGTACATTAAATTATCAACAACATGATGGAATGTGTCATCAACAGTGTTAGCAAGCACCACCAGCTCAGCAATAACCTGCTCACTGATGCCCAGTTAGGGCTCTGCCAAGGCCACTAAGCTCCTGACCTCATTAGAGCCTTGAATCAAACATGGACAAAAGACTCTGAATTCCAGAGCTGAGATGAGAGTAACGACATTGAGTCAAATACAGCCTTGATGTCAATGTGACATTAAGGAGCTCTAGCAAAACTAGGATCAAAGGTATCAGGAGGCAAACTTACTGCTGTTTGGAGTCACGAGCACATAGGAAGATTGTTATCATTGTTGAAGATCAGTCCTCAGGATACTATCCTAAGCCGAACCACCTTCCATCCATCATAAGTTCTGAAGTGGGAATGTTCACCAATGATTACACAATATTCAGAACCATTTGCAATTTCAGATATTGAAGCAGTCCATGTTCAAATACAACATCCAGACTTGGGCTGAAAAGTAGCACACCACATATATGAATCTCCCAGCATCAACATTCTTGGGGTTATGATTGACCAGAAACTCAACTGGACTCAACACAAAAACCACAGGTCAGAGGCTAAGAATACGTTGATAAGTAATTCACCTCTTGATTTCTCAAAACCTGTCCACCATCTATAAAAGCACAAGTCAGATGCAAGATGGAATACTCCCCACTTGCTGGATACGGACAGCTCCAACACACAAGATTGACACCAGTTCTAGTCACCCAGTTGTAAGGATACTATTAAGCTCAAGAGGGTTCAGAAGAGATTTGCCAGGATGCTGCCAGGTATGGAAGGTTTGAGTTTTATAGAAAGGCTGGAGAGGGGCTGGGATTTTTCTTACTGGAGTGTAGGAGGTTGGGAACGCCACCTAATACAAGTTTAATAAGGGTTATAAATAGAGTGAATGGTAGTTGTGTTTTCCCAAGGATGGGGGTTTTTAAGATTAGGTGGCACATTATTAAGGTGAGAGGAAAGAGGTTTTAAAAAAAAGACACGATGGGCATACTTTTTACATAGAGGGTGGTTTGCATGTGGAATGCACTTCTTGGATAAGTGGTGAATGTGGGTACAGTTACATCATTTAAAAGATATTTGGATAAGTAGAAGAATATCAAAAGTTGAGGGATATGGGCCAGGAGCAGGCAGGTCAGATTAGTTTATTTTGGGATTATCAGCGGGGACTGGTTGGACTGAAGGGTCTGTTCCCATGCTGTATGACTTTTTGACTCTATGACTAAGCTTCTTGTTTGAATGGCATTAGATCCATAAACGTCCACTCCCTCCACCACTGATACTCAATAGCAGCAATGCACTTCAAGATGCACTGTAAAAATTCAAAGATGGTTAGACAGCACCTTCCAAATCCATGACCACTTGCATCAAGGAGGACAAGGGTAGCATGTACCTAGGAACACAACCATGTGCAAGTTTCCCTCCAAGCCACTCACTGTCCAGATTTGGAATTATATTGCCTTACCTTCAATGTCGCTGGGTCAAAATCCTGGAATTCACTCTCCAAAAGCCTTGTGAGTCAGCCTGTAAGTGATTGCGGTTCAAGAAGGTAGTGCACCACCACCTTCTCAAGGACACCTAGGGAGAGGCAATGAGCGTTGGACAGCCAGCAACACTCACATCCCACAAAAAGAATAAGAAACTGTTTGGTGCTGATAGATCGAAAATGTCATCAGGGTAGGGGGTGAGATTTCTCGGTTTTAACTCAGCAACATTAAAAAAATAGCAATATATTTCCAAGTCAGGATGATGAACATTTTGTAGGTTCCCATGCATCTGATGTTCTTCCCCCACTCAGTGGTCTTGGGATTGTAACCAAATGGCCTCCTCTGCACCATAATAATTGATTATGTAAAGCCTCAAATATCTGCAGTGTAGCTTGTAGATGGTATGTATTGCTGCTGCTGAGGTCAGTGCTAGAGGGAATGAATATTTACAGATATGGTGCCAATCAAGTGGGCTGCTTTGTCCTGGATAGTGTTCATGAACTTGTGTTGATGGAGCTACACTCAGTCAGGCAAATGGGGAGGCATTCCATCACACTCCTGATTTGTGGTTTATGGATGGTACAGGGGCTTTGAGAAGTCAGGAGGTGAGTTACACAGCACAATATTCTTAGCTTCTGACCTGCTCTTGTAACCACTGCATCTTCATGGGTGAGTCCAGTTCATTTTCTGATCAGTGGTAATCCCCAAGATGTTGGCAGTGGAATTTTAAGGATGGTCATGCCATTGAATGTCAAAGGGTATTGATTGTCTCTTAATGGAGATGTGTCAGGCATTTGCATGCCACAAATAGAGTTATAGAGATGTACAGAGCCTTCGGTCCAACTTGTCCATGCCGATGTTGTTTGTCATTTGAAAACCCAAACCTGGATATTGTCTTGTTCTTGCTACACTGGGAAATGGAGTGCCTCAATACCGGAGGAATCACAAATGATGATGAACATTGTGTCATTATAAGCAAACATCTCAGGCAGCATGTTCCATGTTTCCACCATCCTCTGCAAGAAAAACCTTTCCCTCAGACCCCTTCTAAGCCACTTACTCTTCACCTTAAACTTAAGCTGCTTGTTTTTCAGACAAGTCCACCATAGCAAAAAGATTTTGCAATCTACCCAGTCTATGCCACTCAACTTTGCATAGTATACCTTCATCAGATGCCCCTTAACTCCTCTGCTCCAGGAAAAACAAACCCAGTCTATCCAGTCTCTCCTCAGAACAGAGACTTTCCAACCCAAACAAAACACTACTGAATCTCCTGCGCACTTTCTCCAGAGCAATCACATTTTTCTAATAATGTGCTAAACAGAACTGTACACAGTATTCCATCTGTGGCCTCACCTAAAGTTGTAACAGGATATTCTGGCTCCTGTATTCTATACTCTAGCTAAAGACAACAAGCATCCTGTATGCCTTTCCCACAACCTTTTTATCTGTGCTAACACTTTCAAGGATCTGTGGACTTATACACCTAGGTCCCTTTGTTCCTCAGTACTCCCTAGGGACCTACCATTCATTGAAGAAAGCTTTCCCTTACTAGATCTTTCAAAATGCATCACCTCACACTGTCAGATTAAATTCCAACTGCACTGCTCTGTCCAATTCATGATCTGATCAACATCAGACTGTAGCTTGAGACCATCTTCGTCACTATCAACATCATCAATTTTTGTGTCATCTACAAACCTACTCATTATATCTTTCACATTCACATCAAAGTCATATAGTATGTGTAACAAACAGCAAGAGTACTAGCACCGAACCCTATGGTACAAAGCTGGTCACAATCACAAAAAAAACCTTTCACTATCTCCTTTTGCCTCTTACCTGAAAGCCAATTTTGGAATCAGTTAGGCAATTTGCCTTAGATCCTGTGGACTCTTAACTTTTGGACCAGCCTTCAGTGAGGAACCTTGTCAAAGGCCCTAATGAAGTCCATGCAGACCATATCAACTGCACTGCCCTCACCAAATGTTTAGTCACCTTTTCAAAAAAACTCAACTGAATTATTCAGACAGGATACACCTCTGACAAATCTGTGCTATCTCTGATCAATCCTTTTCCAAGTGTTGATTAATCCAGTCACATTTTTTTTTCAGTAATTTCTCTACCACTGACATCAGATTAATTGGCATGTGCTCTTCTGGAATAAAAGAAACAGTAACTATTCTCCAGTCATCTGGTACGTTACCTGTAGCCATGAAGTATTAAATATCTCTGCCAGGGCTCCAGCAAGCTTTTCTTTTGCCTCCACTGGGGATTTATGTACCTTTATGCCCACTGAAACATCTAATATACCCTCCTTAATATTTTAGAACCTCACAATGCCAATTGAAATCCCTAACTACAATGCTGTTCTCCTTTGTGAATACAGATATGAAATAGTCGTTCACCCACATCCTCTGGTTCCATATAGGTTGCTCCCCTAGTTTCTAATAGGACCCACAATTTTCCTTGGTAATTCTCTTAATATACATATAAAACACCTCGGAGTTTTCCTTAATCCTTCTGCCAAAGATATTTCATGGCCACTCTTTGCCCTCCTAAACTTTTTTTTAAAAAGCAAATCCTACAATCTCTATACTTTTGACAGAGTCCTGTTTTTAATGCATTGTATCTGACATATGCTTCCTTCTTTTTCTTTTTCTTTCTCAAATTCTTAATTTCCTTTTACATCCAGGGATCCTTGGACTCCTGCCCTTGCCCTTCACTTCCAAAGGGGCAAAGAAATTGCATATGCTGCAACACCATGAATCCAGATGGACATTTACTATAAATCCAGACTCCCATAACTACCTGGACTACATCTTCTCCTACCCAGTATTCTGCAAGAACTCCATCCCACTCTCCCAGTTCCTCTACTTCCACCGCATCTGCTCAGACAGGAGACATTCCACTCCCAAGCATCCAAGATGTCCACCTATTTTGGACAACATACTTTATCCCTTCTACTGTACCTCTTCCATTCCCTGTTCTACTGCTCTAAACCTCACCCCTCTCGAAACACAAAGACGACAGGATTCCCCTTGTCCTCACCTATCCCCACCAGTCTCCACATCCAACGTACTATTCTTAAACACTTCCGCCAACTCCAATCAGACCGCACCACCAAGAACATCTTCCCTCTCCACCCTTCTTTGCCTTCCGCAAGAACCATTCTCTTCATCAATCCTTGATTTGCCCCACTTTCCCCACTAACCCCCCCTGAACCCCCAGGTACTTTCCCCTGCAAACGTAAAAGATGCAAAACATGCTGGCACACCACCACCATATCCCCCGCATCTCTATCCAGTGCCCCAACAGTCCTTCCAGATGAGACAGAGGTTCACCTGTCTCTCTTCCAACCTAGTTTACTCTATCTGATGGTCCCGATGTGGTCTTCTCTACATCAGGGATACCAAATTCGAGTCATGTTTCGCCAAGCATCTTAGCCAGACCAGCAGGGGCCAACCTGACCTCCCAGTCCCCACCCATTTTAATTGCCCTTCCCACTCCCTTTCCAACACAACCATCCTTGGCCTCCTCCATTTTCACGCAAATCAGACCGCAGATTAGAGGAACACCACCTCATCTTCCGCCTGAGCAGCCTAAGGCCTGGAGGACTCAACATTGAGTTCTCCCTGCCCATCCCTCCACTCCCTTCCCAGTCCCCCCTCCACCCTTCCATTCCTCTGATCGACCCTTCCTTCTAGCCCCAACCAGATTCATTCTTCCCATTGACCAACCAAATCGTACCCGCTATGTTCACCTATTCCTAACTCACCACCCCGCTTTATCTTCTGCTCACCCTACACCCACCTCCAACCCTGAAGAATATTAGCATGGATAGATGACTGGCTATCTAATAGAAAACTGAGTTTAACAAGGACAGCATTTCAATGTTGTCGACCTGCAACTAATGACGTGCCACAAAATCCGTGTTGGAGTCAAAACCACATAGTATATAACAATGACCCGAATAAGTAATATAAGTAATATGAATGTATTATAACCAAGTTTGCGAATAATACAAAAATAAGTGGAAAGGCAATAATGAGAGTGGCAAAGAGTCTGCAAAGGGATATCAACTGGTTAAGCAAGTTTGTATAAATTTGGCAGATGGACTATAATGTACAGAAATGTGAGGTGATCCCAGCACACAGGGATTTGGGAATCTTCATGCTTAAATCACAAAAGGCTAGCATACAACTTCAACAAATAACAGGGATAGCAATTTTTATACTCCAATCCCTCTGAAATAATCACATTGAATGGTGCAGCAGATTCAATGGGCTGAATGGCCTACTGCTCCTCTTATGTCTGATGGTCTTACCCATCCTAACAAGCAGGACCCAAGCTGCAAACTCACAACATTTAAGAAGCATCTAGATGAACACTTTAAATGCCAGGGTATTGTAAGCTATGGGTCGAAGAATGTGGTGCTGGGAAAGCACAGCCAGTCAGGCAGCATCTGAGGAGGACAGTCATCATTTCGAGCCTGGCCGGCTGTGCTTTTCCAGCACCACCCTTTTCGACTCTGATCTCAAGCATGTGCAGTCCTCACTTTCTCCTAGTTGTAAGCTATGGACCAAGTTCACGTAACAGGATTACTATAGTTAGATATTTATCAGACAGCACAGATATAGTGGGCTGAAAGACCTGCTGCTATGGTGTATGACTCCACAGTCTATTGTTATGTAATAGAAGATGTTTTTCAAAAGAATGTGCAAAATTAAATCAAATACACAAAATTTTAAAGATGAACACTTCTTAAAAGGGGCTCTATTTACAAAAATAAATCAAACATCCAAATTTATATTAGAATGTCTTTGTGGTTGGAAATAATGCACTCCAGCCCCTCAGCTGAGCCATAAGATGAAGAAGTAGGCCATTCAGCCCATTGAGTGAGACTGTGATTGATGATTCTCTTACAGATTAAGAAACTAAGAGTTCTCTCAGTCTTAAATATACTTAAGATCCAAACCTCAATAACCTTCTGCAGTAAAAAAAGTCACAGCTCTCAGAAAAAAGTTCCTCCTCAACTCTATTAAATAGATGACCCTTTACTCTGAAATTGTGCCCTCTGTTTCTAAACTCTCGCACAAGGGGGGAAACAACCTCTCAGCATCTACCTTATCATGTCTTCTAAATATCATATAGATTTTCACAAGTTGCAGAAAGCCTCAAGTGTGTCAGCGGTCACTCCATATTCCCTCTCCAAGGACATCCAATTATGGAAGACAAAGTCAGACGCTACAAACAATTAAAGTTGTAATGAATTAACACTGAAAAAACTACATCAACTTGATACAAGTGAAAATTAAACATAGCAAGTTTGATCATTTTGTACAGCAACAGATTCAAGTTACAGATCCAAACCACGCAATGCACAATGTGCTAACTGCAAACATGAAACATTATCAGCTTAAAAACTTAAGTCTCTTTCTCCCCAGTTCTGATGAAAAGTCATCAACCCTTTTACGATCCCAGCAATGTTAAGACAGATTCCAGAGGAAAATGTACCTCAATAGACCCTAACTTTGTTTCTGTTTTGTTAAAAAACAGTGGAGGTCGGGTACTGAACACCATTTACAGGTGTGCATTTAACACACAAAATGTGTATTAAACAAGGGAATAATGATGTATACAACACTAACCAACATTCCACAAAAAGAGTTTTGGAAAAATTTCAGTAGACATCAAAATTATTTTAGGTTTATTCTATTCTTTTTATTGCAGCAACAGCAAACCCCAAAGATTCCCCACCATCTCCACCCTCAAGCTGCTTGCGCAGGCTGGCACAGCTGCAACCTGTTCCCTTCTTGTAAGTTCCATGGCTTTCAGTAGATGCTTTTCTACAGCTGGTATCCTGAGACACCTAAAACAAATTATAAACTAAACACTACTTACAGCAAGTAAGAATTTCCTTAAACACAATTATCAGCAATGCTGTAGGATTTCTTACTAGAATATACTTAATACTCCTGCTTTCAATCTCTGGAACGACTTGAAATCCTGTCACTTGAAAACAATTTCTTTCTACTTTTTTTTATATAAATGCACTAAAATTCAAACCCAAATGTTTAAGGATTGTAAAACCTCATCAGCAACAGGTGTATACAAACAGACTGCCAAACATCATGATACGAAGTCCAAAGACAACCTTGCCAACAAAACTAAAACTTAACAAAAAAACACAAAATATAAATTAAAGTTGAAATTATACATAGTTAAGTTTTCAGGATATTAGGAACAATCTCCACAGACCTGTTGAGTTTTACTAGCCTTTGCTATTTTCACACCCAATTTATCATCATCTGTGGCATTTTATTTTAGCAACATTACCAACACGGTTACTTATGGAGACCATTTCTGATCACTGTTTTAAAACAATCTTCTCAGACAAATGACACATTGATGTGACAAGTACAACCCTTACTTTCTGGACTAGAAGTAAGGATACTACCACTACACCACAACAGCCCATATTGAGAATCCCATCAATCACCTGGCATATTCAATTTACAAACAAGCAAAAGTCAACTTTACAATTAGATTAATGTAATACCAATAGCATGTCACTATCATTTTTTCCCTCTGCTGCACATAAAGAATTAGATTTAGAACAACAGTGGCGAGGGTAAACTTTGCTTCCCTTCTCCCGCAATCTTTAAACATAAGTTTTACCTAAGCCATGTACTGATGTGTCTTGTTACCACCACCCCCCACCCCCGGCCAATATTTTCACTGTAGGTCTCAGCCTTTCATTCAAAAATGAAATAACTTTCAACTAAAATACATTACCCTGAGATCTATTCAGTGGGTTTACAAACTCTTGAGAAAATGCTTTGGAGGTCTGAGCTATGCACTTCCACATATTAAAGTACATGGGAATCAGGAAAGTTGAAAGAAAACACAAGAACTGAAAAGGCTTAAAACAAAATGGGTTCGTGCCTTTCCCTGGTCAATATGCACGAAGCTGCTTTATTCACGTACAAGGTCACGCCGTTTTCTCTGTAAAAAAAATGAAATGGCTTTCAAGTCTCGCCGTCTTCAGCGTCGCCAGTTTGATGGGGCGGGGGTGGTGGTGGTGAAGATACGAACGACAACAAACGCGTCTTTAACTGAACTGACAAACATCAATGCTGCTTTTCCCCCTTTCCACATCCAGAAACCTGCATTTCCCACTCGTGTCATTGTCGTTCCACCAAGCTTGATGTCTCACCGGGGTCCCACCCCCCCATCCCCTTCCTCATTGCTGATTGGTCACTCTCAGCAACCGCCTCTGTCGATTGGTGCAAACGTGCGTCAATCACCGCCTCACGCGGACGACTCGGGTAGGTTGAACTAACGGCCCGACTTCTCTGCCCCCCCTCCGACGCCATCCCACTCCCACCTCCCCGTCAATGGTTCACCGCCAGCACATTGGGAAGCGGCAACCATGGACAAGGACACTCCGGAGAAAACAACAAAAGTAAATATCGTCCGTCGGGCCTGTTTAATGTCAGAATCCATCCGTCTCGCCCGCCGCCCGGCTCCTTCCTACCTTCAACGGCGGAGCTACTTTCCATGAAGCCCTCAACATTTTCCCTTAAGCTCTCGACGGTTTTATGTTCTTCGATGAAGGAAAGTACTCCGCTGTACCGGATCAGTACATTTTTTTTAAATTAAAATAAAACAGACACAGTCAGAGATTAAGGTGCAGCCTTCAACCTCACTCTCTCCCTCTGAGGCGGGAGTGACCGTGGTGACCGCTTTCCGTCTGACAGAGGCTGCGCCACACCAATGCGCATGCGCCCGCACCTGCTGCTCAATCTAACTTGATCCTGGCATTCCCACAACCAACCTTGATGGCTGCTAGAGATACAGTTTCTCTTTACAGGTCTCTTGTGGTGCAGTGTTCCCATCTCCACCTCTGAGCTAGTAGCATCCAGATCAAGTCACACCTGATCGAGAGAGAGAGAGAGACCTGTGAGCCCCTCTATGTCTGCAATCTGACGAGTGACTTGCCTATTGGGAATCATTACCCACTCCACTCCACTCCATCCCTGGACTGAGATGCTACCTACCCCTACCTATACCATCAAAACCTCCAAGGATAATTTTATAGCACAGCAATAAAGTCATAAGACGTCAGAGAAGAAGTAGGTCATTGGGCTCATCAAGTTTGTTCTGCCATTCAATGAGGTCATAGCTGATCTGATCTGATCATTCTCAATTCCAATTTCCAGTTTAATCCTCATAGCCTTTTATTCTGTGACTGAATAAACTGTATCTCAGCCATTAATATACTCAATAAGCCAGCCTCAATAACTCTCTGTGGTAAAGAATTTTCCAGATTATATTCTCTTTGGCATGTATTCCAATACCACCTCACTCTAAGAGCCATGTCCATTTAATGCCAGTGCCCTGACATTTTCTCTCTACCTCTTTTAAGATTATTCAAGTACTTATTCACCTGTACTTTGTAAGTTTTGATAAATTCTGCTTCACCACTGGTTCCCTCATCTAAGGAAATAAAATAAGGGCTGCTGAGACTAATGGATAAGGTTGGGTTACTTACTATCACCTTCTTAAAGGCAACTAAGAAGGATACTCAATAAATTAGTGAGTTTTGAGAAAATTTGTAGTTCAGGTTGGGGTTCTGGATGTAGGTTTGCTCGCTGAGCTGGAAGGTTCATTTTCATGAAAATGAACCTTCCAGCTCAGTGAGCAAACCTATATCGAGATGCTCAATAAATGCTAGCCCACCAGTGAACCCAACATAGTCCCATTTGCCTGCATTTGGCACATATCCTTCTAAACCCTTCCTATTCATATACCTATCCAGATGTTTTTAAAAGTTGTAATTGTACCAGGCTCTACCATACACCTCATAGATGAATATTGAACAAAAAAAGTGGAACTGAGGAACATTAAAGCCACAATAGGTGATATATATATATATATATAGATCTCTTGGTAGTAGCTCAGAAGTGCTAGATTGTACAAATGTTCAAGTTACACAACTATGTAGCAAAGGCAGATTAGACGTAATGGGGGATTTTGATCTTAACATAGACTGGAAGAAACAGACAAGCACCTGTTAGAATTGTTGTGAATTTCTAGATAGTTTTGGGATAGTTTCTTATATCAATATGTTTTGGATTCAACAAGAGGATAAACAATATTGGATCTAGTAAGCAATGAGTTTCATTTAGTTAGTGACCTACATGATCATGAGCATTTGTCAAATAGTGATCATAATACGATTGAGTTTCATGTAGCATTTGTAAGAGATAAGCCAAGATCAGATACTAGAATTTTGGATTTAAAGACTTTCAAGGGATGAGGCAGAGATTGTCCACAGTAAACTGGGAACCTCTGCTAATACATAAAACAGCTGAAGAACAGAGGAAGGAGTTCAAAGAAACATTTAATGCAATTCGGAAACAATTTACACCCATAAGGAAGAAAAGCTACATATCATTAAAAAAACATAATCATGGATATCTAATGAGGCAAGGGACCGCATAAAATTAAAAGTGACTTATAAAAACACAAAGAAAGTACAGATCCAACACAGAATGGGACAAATACAAAGACCAACAAAGAGCCACAAAGCAACTGCTAGCTAGACCATTTATTGCCCTCCCCCCTTAATTGCCCAGAGGACAGTCAAGAATGAATCACATTGCTGTGGTCTGGAGTCATATGTAAGCAGATAAGGATAACAGTTTCCTCCTTAAAGGACATCAGTGAATTAGATGGGGTTTTCCTGACAATCAGCAATGGTTTCATAGCCATCATTAAATTTTTAATTCCAGATTTTCTTTTTTTTTAATTCAATTCTACCATTTGCTTTGACAAGATTTGAACCCAGCTCCCCAGAACATTTCTTAGGTCTCTGGATTAATAGTCTGATAAAAATGCCACTGGGCTGTTGTCTCATCAACTAACCACAAAAATGACCAAGAGCTTCCAGTTGCCTACGACTTGAATACACCACCCTGCTCCCATGCCAACATTTCTGTCTCAGGCCTCCTGCAGTGCTCCAGCAATGCTCAACTCAAGTTGGAGGAACAACACTTTACCTTCTGCTAAAGCACCTTACAGTCTTTGGGACTCAACATCGAGTTGAACAGTTTCAGAACATGAGCAGCCTCTTTCTTGTCGATGACCTATCCCCAAAATCCCAGGTCCTGTCATGAAATACGTTGTATTCAGCACAACCAATATATTTTAAATCTTTCATAGTCCTCACTATTACCTATAAAGCGATTTAGCATTGATGCTGGCACTTTAGCCCACCATGTGTATTTCAACCTTCAAACACCAAACTATACTAATCCCATTTAGTTACATTCGGTACATAGTCTACTATGCCTTGGCGTTGAAGTATTCATCCAATGCTTCTTAAATGTTGTGAGCCACCACCTCTCAGGCAGCATGTTCCATATTTCTAGCATTCTGGCCAGAAAAAAATTCAGATCTCTCCTAAGTCACTTACTCCTCACTTTAAACTTCTGCCCTCTGATCCTAGATGTGCCTGCTACCCACTAGTCTCATTCTGCAGCCATATTTCTAAATTCATCACTTTCAAATATATACCTGGCTTTCCTTTGAAACCTCTTATGGAATCCACCTCCACCACTCTCCCAGGCAGCACATTCAAATGCCTACCAACTCTCTGAGTAAAGAAGTTTCTCTTCATCTCACTCCCAGCTCTCTTGCTGACAATCTTAAAATTGTGACCAACTACTGGGAAAAAACTATTTTTCTTTACCCTGTCAAAATTGTTCATAATTTTGAACACCTCAATAAGGTCATCTCTTAACCTTCTCTGCTCCAAGGAGACTAAGCTCAATTTCTTTCCTTGTATTTAAAATCTCTCATTTCTGGTATCATTTTAGTTAATTTCCTTTAAACATTTTCCATGGCTTTAGTATTCTTCCTTAAATAAGCATAACTAATTTTAGTGTGAAATTATCAGACTTTTAGATGTCTAGGTATAACATAGTGTAAGCCTTGCCATTGTCCACCTTTTCAAGGAAGTTAAGGGAGTTAATCACAAAGAATTTTTCACTTCCAACAGTGATCAGTCATATATTAATCCCATATAAAATAGAATTTGTAGCTATCATCTTCCATCCTGTGCACATACCCAAGTCAGCAAAACCTTCTTTGTTTTATTAGTTCAAATACGCTTAGCATGTTTCCTGGAGAAATTCGCCTCATTAATGGAATTATCTTTTTAAGCAATGCAAAGGATGCATCAGAGATGGAAATTTTTTTGAGAGCTGTGAGTTGTCCAGGCTTCACTGCTGAAGATTCGGCCTTGTGGAAAAGCACCTTGATACTGTGAATCAGATTGTGATTTTTCCAGGCACATTCTGTCAGTCACTTATAGTTGGTAACTCCATTTCCAATGCATGTTCTGAGGTCTTTGTCAAGATAGGGTTGCCTGTCACCATAGATCCAAAACAGAAGAATTTGCTGACTGCTTCTGGTAGATGTTGACTCTGAGCTCAAGCAGAGAAATATAATTACAGTTTCTTTGACACAGATGATGACAGCAAGTTTGACACAAGCTATGGAATAGACGATCCATGAGCCTTTTGGGCTGGTCACCTGTTTGGGCAATGAGTGCAGCAACCAACAGAATTTCTCTGATCTGAGCACTATGTACTTTGGTCTTAGCTTTTTGTCTTGATAGATTGAGAGTTCTTGCCCTGATAGGGTGGGGACGTACATTCCTTCCATGACAACATGGAAAACGCAGCTCAGGAGAAAAGATAAAACAACACTAAATAGAGTTAGGGTTGAGATGCAACCTCATTTCACTCTATTCTTGATCTTAAGGCCATAAGACATAGGAACAGAGGTAGGCCATTCAGCCCATAAAGGTTAATCTACAATTCAATGAGATTATGGTTGATCTGGTAACCCTCAACTTCACTTCCCTATCTTTTCTCTATAACCCTCTATAATTCTTTAAGATTAAAAATCTATCTCAGCCTTGAATATACTTAACAATGCAGCCTCACCAATCCTATGGTAAAGAACTCCACGGACGGACTACCATATAAGTGAAGAAATTCCTTCTCGCCTCCGTCTTAAATGTGCAATCTGATATTCTGATGTAATGCCCTCCCAGATTCTCCCACAAGAGGAAACATCCTCACTGCACCTATCCTGTCAAGTCCCTTAAGATGTTAACACTCAGATGTGGAACCAGTGAACTGAATGGGGTGCTGATACTGTATAAGTCTAACAGAAACTGGGAGGACTTCCAGTTTGGCTCTAGTATGTGGTGGAAGACTATCATGCACACCATGTCAAATGTCTTTGTGAAACCAACAAAACCAAGTTAGAGTGGTGTTTGCTGCTCTCAACACCTGTATTGATGCTGACATGGAAGATCATGTCCGCTATGGATGTCTGCTCTGAAGCCTCATGGTGCTTCCAGGTATGTACTGTTGGCTAACTGTTGATGGAACCTTGTGAGAATAACTCTGGCAAAGATCATCCCACCATTGCTGAGGGATGATATGCCCCATAAGTTGTTAGAATCCACTTAATCAGATACCCCTATTGTGCAGGGCTCATTCACTGCCACCATGCAGCCTGAACTGGGTTTACTTGAAGTGAAGTAAAGAAAAAAAAAGAAGAAAAGTGGTCAGAGTGCATGATCCCCTGCACATAAGCCTTATTCTGCTGCCATTTGAGAGCAAATAGATTACATTAAATTTGTCTAAAACACTAGTTTGGCCTCAACTGAAGTATTACATCTAATACTGGCAGTGCACTTCAGGAAATAAGGAAGGCATTACAGAAAGTGTAAATAAGATTCATGGAGTTCCAGGGATGAGGTATTTCAATTATGAGGATGAATTGGAGAAGGGACTTGTTTTTCTTGGAGAAGATTGAGAAGAGTTTTGGTTGGGGTACTCAAACTCAGAGGAGGGCTGAGCAGAGTAGAAAGGGAAAAGCTGTTTGCCCTGATAAAAGCATCACGAATGAAAATGTTCGGATTTAACGTAATTTTCAAAAGAAGCAACGGAGACATGAGAAACTGTTCATATAAAAAGTGATTAAGGTCTGGATTGTGCCCCATGAGAGTGTTGGATGTAAGGTCACTGGAGTTATTTTTGTGGAAATTGGATCATCATTGAAAAAAGAAGCATGTGCAGCATACAATGAGAAAGTGGAGAAGAGCACGAGAGGCCATTCAGAAATCTGGTAGAAGATTTGACAGACCAAATGGATTCCTTTTGTACAGTATTAATTTTGGGATTCTGTGAGTGACCTTTCTACATCATGAAACATGGCCCACCTGTCTGCACTTGGCCCATATCCTTCCAAATATTTCTCATCCATGGACTTTATCTGAATGTTTTTTAAATGCTGGACCTATACCCGCATCGACCACATCCTCTGGAAGTTCACTCCACACATGAATCACTATCTGTGTAACAAAGTTGTCCCTTAGGTCTTTTTAAAAGATCTTTCCCCTCTCACCTTTAAAATATGCCCCCCAGTCTTGAAATCTCCACACTAGGGAAAAGACACTTGCCATTCACTTTACTTATATCCCTCATGATTTTATAAACCTCTGCAAGGTCACCCCAAAACCTCCTTCACTCCAGTGAAAGAAGTTCCAGCCTATCCATCCTCTCCTTATTACTCAAACCCTCTAATCCCAGCAACATCCTGGTAAATCTTTTCTGAACTT
Organism: Hemiscyllium ocellatum; assembly: GCF_020745735.1. Classification (NCBI taxonomy): domain Eukaryota; kingdom Metazoa; phylum Chordata; class Chondrichthyes; order Orectolobiformes; family Hemiscylliidae; genus Hemiscyllium; species Hemiscyllium ocellatum. The sequence goes on along the minus strand of NC_083401.1, from coordinate 31,079,501 downwards.
TCTCCAGCTTAATAATATCCTTCCTATAACAGGATGACCAGAACTTAACACAGTACTCCAGAAGAGCTCACTCACTTTCTGTACACCCTCAACATGTAGTCTCAAATATTACGTTCAAAGTTCTGAGCAATGAAGGCAAGTGTGCTAAATGCCTTTTTAACCACCCTGTCTACATGTGACGCGAACCTCAAAGAATTATGTACCTGAATTTTTGGGTCTCTCTGTTTTATAAAACCATCCAAGACCCTAATTTTAACTGTATAAGTCCTGACCTTGCAATATCTCATAATTATCCAAATTTAACTCCATCTGGCACTCCTCAGCCGATTAACCCAATTGATCAAGATCTCTTTGTACTCTTAGATTTATGGGTGGCACAGTGGCACTGCAGTTAGCACTACTGCATCACAGTGCCAGAGACCCAGGTTCAATTCCTGCCTCAGGCAATTGTCTGTGTGGAGTTTGCACATTCTCCCCGTGTCTGCGTGGGTTTCCTCTGGGTGCTCCAGTTTCCTCCCACAGTCCAAAAATGTGCAGGTTAGGTGAATTGGCCATGCTAAATTGCCCATAGTGTTAGGTGAAGGGCTAAATGTAGGGGAGTGGGTCTGGGTGGGCTGTTCTTCAGAGGGTCAGTGTGGACTTGTTGGGCCGAAGGGCCTGTTTCCACACTGTAAGTAATCTAATCTAATAATCTTCTTCACTGTCCATTATACCATGAATTTTGGTGTCATCCACAAACGTACTAACTATGCCTTATATTTTCTCATCTAAATCATTTATATAAATTACAAACAAAAATGGACACAGCACTGATTCCTGTGGAACACAGTTGGTAACAGGCTCCAGTCCAAAATACAACCCTCTACTTATTTAAATGAATGGTATCAACATAAAAAACCAAGACCCCCGACACTGCTCCGCTCAGACACCCCCAAGACAGGGACAGCACCAGATGAAACACAGAGATTAGCCCACTCTGGTCTTTCAAAACAGAAAATAAAGCTGTCTTAACATTGTTCAAACAAAATAAAGACCCTATTATCTGGGGAAAAGCAAAACAAATAAATAATCAAACAATGGCTCTCCCTTGACTCGGTCCCCAGCAATGTCTTTTGGACAAAGACCACAAGGGGCCAAAATAATTACAAACAAAATCAATGAAAATAAATGAATAAACAACCAAACAAATAAATCCCCTCAGTTCTTTCCCCATTGAACACTCCTAGGATAGGGACAACAATGGTTTAAAATCCAGAGAAAGTTCCCCTGTCCATTTCAACTAAAACTAAAACTCCCTCACACCGATCTCCATCAAGCACAGCTTGGACAAGGGCTAAGATAAACGTCCCCTTAGCTCTTCCAAGGGGTCAAAATTGAAACAAAGGGGCATTCAAGGGCAGATGTAACCGTGAAAGAGGGACATACAGTCAGAAACAATGAGTCCGTCTTCAGCCCGCCAGATGCCTGGAGGAAGAGCACCTCATCTTCTGCCTTGGGACCTTCCAACCACATAGGATCAATGTTGTGATCACCAGCTTCCTCATTTTCCCTGTCTCCACCTTATCCCAGATCCAACCCTCTTACTCGGAACCACCCTCTTCTCGTACGAACCTTTCCTCCTAAGACCTTCCCTCCATACCAGGCAACATCCTAATAAATCTCCTCTGAAATCTTTGCAAAGCTTCCATATCCTTCCTATAATGCAGTGACCAGAACTATATGCAATACTCCAAGTGTGGCCGCACCAGAGATTTGAACTATCCTACCTGTCCATCTCCCTTCGCACCTATCTGCTTCACCCTCCTCTCCGACCTATCACCATCACTCTCCATCTTCATCTACCTATCACTTTCCCAGCTATCTTCCCCCCTTCTCATTTATCTCCTAGACCCCTTGCCCACTTCCCTGCACCCCCCATTCCTGATGAAGAGCTCATGCTCAAAATGTCGACTCTCCTACTCCTTGGATTATGCCTGACCAGATGTGCTTTTCCAAGCATCTCTTCAGCCTGCTGCCTGGACCTGTTAATGGCCATCTTGGCCAGGCCCATGAGCAAGGCCACAAGAAGGCTACCAGTAAGCCTAACATCTGTGGTGGGTAAGTTACTTGAGAAAATTCTGAGGGATAAGATATACATGCATTTGGAAAGACAGAGTGTGATTACAAGAAGTCACCATGGCTTGGGACTATGATGTTGTGGCCATCACGGAAACGTGGATAGATGAGGGACAGGAATGGTTGTTGGAGGTTCCTGGTTACAGATGTTTCAGTAAGATTAGGGAGGGTAGTAAAAAAGGAGGGGGGTGGCATTGCTAATTAGAAATGGTATAACAGCTGCAGAAAGGATGTTTGAGGGGGATCTGCCTTTGGAGGTAGTATGGGCTGAAGTCAGAAATAGCAAAGGTGCAGTCACCTTGTTGGGTGTTTACTATAGGCCCCCCAATAGCAGCAGAGATGTGGAGGAACAGATTGGGAAACAGATTTTGGAAAGGTGCAGAAGCCACAGGGTCGTAGTCATGGGTGACTTCAACTTCCCAAATATTGATTGGAAGCTCTTTAGATCAAGTAGATTGGATGGGGCGGTGTTTGTGCAGTGTGTCCAGGAAGCTTTTCTAACTCAGTATGTAGATTGTCCAACCAGAGGGGAGGCCATATTGGATTTGGTACTCGGTAATGAGCCGGGACAAGTGATGGGCTTGTTAGTGGGTGAACATTTTGGTGATGGTGACCACAATTCTGTGACTTTCACCTTGGTCATGGAGAGAGATAGGTGCGCACAACAGGGTAGATTTTACAATTGGGGGAAGGGAAATTATGATGCTGTAAGACAGGATTTGAGGAGCATAAGTTGGGAGCATAGGCTGTCAGGGAAAGATGTGGTGGAAATGTGGAACTTTTTCAAGGAGCAGATACGACGCATCCTTGATATGTATGTACCTATCAGGCAGGAAAGAAATGGTCGTGTGAGGGAGCCTTGGTTGACGAGGGAGGTTGAATGTCTAGTAAAGAGGAAGAAGGAGGCTTACATAAGGTTGAGGAAACAGGGTTCAGACAGAGCAATGGAGGGATACAGGATAGCCAGAAGGGACCTGAAAAAAGGGATTAGGAGAGCTAAGAGAGGGCATGAAAAATCCTTGGCGGATAGGATCAAGGATAACCCCAAGGCATTTTATGCGTATGTGAGAAACATGAGAATGACGAGAACGAGGGTAGGTCCGATCAAGGACAGTAGTGGGAGATTGTGTATTGAGTCGGAAGAGATAGGAGAGGTCTTGAACGAGTACTTTTCTTCAGTATTTACAAATGAGAGGGACCGTATTGTTGAAGAGGAGAGTGTGAAACGGACTGGTAAGCTAGAAGAGATACTTGTTAGGAAGGAAGATGTGTTGGACATTTTGAACAACTTGAGGATAGACAAGTCCCCCGGGCCTGACGGGATATATCCTAGGATTATGTGGGAAGCAAGAGAGGAAATTGCAGTACCGTTGGCAATGATCTTTTGGTCTTCACTGTCAACGGGGGTGGTACCAGGGGACTGGAGAGTAGTGAATGTTGTGCCCCTGTTCAAAAAAGGGAATAGGGATAACCCTGAGAATTACAGGCCAGTTAGTCTTACTTCTGTGGTAGGCAAAGTAATGGAAAGGGTACTGAGGGATAGGATTTATGAGTATCTGGAAAGACACTGCTTGATTAGGGACAGCCAGCACGGATTTGTGAAGGGTAGGTCTTGCCTTACAAGTCTTATTGAATTCTTTGAGGAGGTGACCAAGCATGTGGATGAGGGTAGAGCAGTGGATGTAATGTACATGGATTTTAGTAAGGCATTTGATAAGGTTCCCCATGGTAGGCTTATGCGGAAAGTCAGGAGGCATGGGATAGAGGGAAACTTGGCCAATTGGATTGAAAACTGGCTAACTGGTCAAAGTCAGAGAGTGGTGGTACATGGTAAATATTCAGCCTGGAGCCCAGTTACAAGTGGAGTTCCGCAGGGATCAGTTCTGGGTCCTCTGCTGTTTGTAATTTTTATTAATGACTTGGATGAGGGAGTCGAAGGGTGGGTCAGTAAATTTGCAGATGATACGAAGATTGGTGGAGTTGTGGACAGTGAGGAGGGCTGTTGTCAGCTGCAAAGGGACTTAGATATGATGCAGAGCTGGGCTGAGGAGTGGCAGATGGAGTTCAACCCTGCCAAGTGTGAAGTTGTCCATTTTGGAAGAACAAATAAGAATGCAGAATACAGGGTTAACGGTAGAGTTCTTAGTCAGGTGGAGGAACAGAGGGATCTTGGGGTCCATGTACATAGATCTTTGAAAGTTGCCACTCAGGTGGATAGAGCTTGTAAGAAGGCCTATGGTGTATTAGCATTCATTAGCAGAGGGATTGAATTCAAGAGTCGTGAAGTGATGTTGCAGCTGTACAGGACTTTGGTTAGGCCACATTTGGAGTACTGTGTGCAGTTCTGGTCGCCTCACTTTAGGAAAGATGTGGAAGCTTTGGAGAGGGTGCAGAGAAGATTTACCAGGATGTTGCCTGGAATGGAGAATAGGTCGTACGAGGACAGGTTGAGAGTTCTCGGCCTTTACTCGTTGGAACGGCGAAGGATGAGGGGTGACTTGATAGAGGTTTATAAGATGATCAGAGAAATAGATAGAGTAGACAGTCAGAAACTTTTTCCCCGGGTACAACAGAGTATTACAAGGGGACATAAATTTAAGGTGAAGGGTGGAAGGTATAGGGGAGATGTCAGGGGTGGGTTCTTTACCCAGAGAGTGGTGGGGGCATGGAATGCGCTGCCCGTGGCAGTGGTAGAGTCAGAATCATTGACGACCTTTAAGCGGCAATTGGATAGGTACATGGATGGGTGCTTAATCTAGGATAGATGTTCGGCACAACATCGTGGGCCGAAGGGCCTGTTCTGTGCTGTATTGTTCTATGTTCTATGTTCTATGTTCTATGAATGGGAGATCATGCCTCACAAATTTATTAGAGTTCTTTGAAGTGACCAGGAAGGTTTACGAAGACAGGGTAGTAGACATAGTCTATATGGATTTCAGAGTCAAGATTAGAGTGGTGCTGGAAAAGCACAGCAGGTCAGGCAGCATCTGAGGAGCAGGAAAATCAGCATTTTGAGCAAAAGCACTTCATCAGGATGCTGCCTGACTTGCTGTGCTTTTTCAGCACCACTCTAATCTTGACTCTGACCTCCAGCATCTGCAGTCGTCACTTTTGCCTATATGGATTTCAGTAAGGCCTTTGATAAGGTTCCACATTGTAGGCTGCTCTGGAAGGTTGGATTGCTTGAAATCTAGGGTGAGCTGGCAAATTGGATACAAAATAGGCTTGATGGTAGGAAGCAGAGGGTAATAGTGGAAGGATGCTTGTTGGGCTGAAGGCCTGTCACTAGTGGAGTACCTTACGGGTCAGTGCTGGGCCCATTACTATTTGTTATTAATATCAATGACTTGCATGACAATGTACAAGGCAAGATTAGCAAGTTTGCTGATGACACTAAAATAGGCGGTATCGTGGACTGAGGAAGCTTACCAGAAATTGCAGCAGGACCTTGATCAGCTGGAGAAGTGGGCCGAGAAATGGCAAATAGTGCTTAATACAGATAAGTGTGAGGTATTGTATTTGGAAAGTCAAATCAAGATAGGAGTTTCATGGTGAATGGTAAGGCCTTAAGGAGTGTAGTGGAACAGAGGGACCTTGGAATTCAGGTTCACAGTTCTCTGAAAGTGGAGTCACAGGTAGACAGAATAGTGAAGAAGGCTTTTGGCATGCTGCCTTTCATCAGTCAGGGCATTGAGTATATAGAACATAGAACATTACAGCGCAGTACAGGCCCTTCGGCTCTCGATGTAGCGCCAATCTGAAGCCCATCTAACCCACACTATTCCATCTTCGTCCATATGTCTATCCAATTACCATTTAAATGCAATGGCGAGCCTACTACTGTTGCAGGCAGTGCGTTCCACACCTCGACTACTCTCTGAGTAAAGATACTACCTCTGACATCTGTCCTAATTTATCACTCCTCAATTTAAAGCTATGCCCCCTCATGCTAGCCATCGTAATTTGAGGAATAAGGCTCTCACTGTCTATCCTATCCAACCCTCTGATTATCTTATATGTCTAAATTAAGTCACCTCTCAAGGTTCTTCTTTCCAATGAAAACAGACTCAAGTCCCTCAGCCTTTCCTCATAAGAGCTTCCCTCCATACCAGGCAACATGCTGGTAAATCTCTTGAAGTGGTGGAGGTTGGTATAATTACAACATTTAAAAAGCATCTGGATGGGTATATGAATAGGAAGGGTTTAGAGGGATATGGGCCACGTGTTGGCAAATGGGATTAGATTAAGTTAGGATATCTGGTCGGTATGGATGAGTTGGACTGAAGGATCTGTTTCCATGCTGTACATCTCTACAACTCTATGACTCCATCCATATTTCTCAATGCCTCAGGAAGGCAGATGACATAATCAAAGACCCCTCTCATCCTGGTCATAATCTCTTCCAACCTCTTCTGTCGGGTAAAAGATAGAAAAGCTTAAACAAACGTACCAACAAATTCATGAATAGCTTCTTCTCTGCTGTTTTTATATTTCTGAATGGATCTCTCAAATTTTGAATTTAATGTTGATCTTGCTCTTTGTGCACCTTCTCTGCAGCTTTAATGTTGTATTCTTCACTCTGTTACCCTATTACCCTTTGTATGGTATGATCTGTCTGTCTGTACACAAAACAAAACCTTTCACTGTACAAAGGTACATGGGACAATAATAAATCAAATCAATTTTCTTGGTTACTTTTTCATAAAGCTCAATCAAGTTTGTGAGATGATCTCCCGCTTTCATTTTTTCTTTTTCTTAAAACTATTCAAAATGGCACTGGATTATGCAACAGTGGAAAAGCTTTTCAATAATTTGAAAACAACAAATGCTGGAGATTACAGCAGATCAGTCAGCATCCATGGACAAAGTTAAAAATCACACAACATCAGATTATAGTCCAGTAGGTTTATTTGGATGTACTAGCTTTTGGAGTGGTGTTCCTTTCTCAGGGAGCTAGCGAGGCAGAATCATAAAGACACAGAATTTATAGCACGGGATCATAGAGCCATACAACTGATATGACATATTGAACAAATCTAGATTGCTGTTAAGTCTTTCATCCTTTAGAATGGGTTGCAGTTTTCAATTCATTAATATGTAAATCCCAGAACATTTTTCAAATCACATTCCCGAGGCCATTGTTGTTCCAGCAGCAGGAAGTGCGGGAGCATCAAGCAAGAGGCTGGTCACAAGGTTGCTTTGCGGGGTTTGGGTGGTTGCTTTACCCAAAACACTACTCGGCTAGTGTCTCCCACCCATCCTCCTCTTCTAATGAAAAAAAACAACTTCTGTGCATCGGTTGGTAAGGTGGCAAGTGTTTTCTTTCATGTTTCTTTTTTTTTCAGTGGTTTATTTGGGAATTTAGAATAGTGGGAATGGGGGTTAGGGTAGTTGAATGTTCCTCCTGCTGTATGTAGGAGGTAAGGTTCACCATTGGTGTCCCTGCTGACTTCACTTGGGTGGGAAGTACACCCAACTCCAGCTCCTCGAGAGCCATGTAAGGGAACTGGAACTGGAGCTGGATGAACTTCGGATCATTCGGGAGGCAGAGGGGGTTATTGGGAGGAGTTACAGGGAGGTAGTTATGCCATAGCCACGTGAAGTAGGTAGATGGGTTACTGTCAAGGTAACTGGCAGGCAGTTCAGGGATCTCTGTGGTGGTTCCCCTCAACAACAGGTGTACCGTTTGGATACTGTTTAGGGGACGACTTACCAGGAGTAAGCAATTGGCACAGGTCTCTGAAGCAAAGTCTGTCCCTGCTGCTCAGAAGGGAAAGGGGAAAGGAGCAGAGCTTTAGAATAAAGCTGGTGCATAAATCCCTGAAAGTTGCCACCCAGGCTAATAGGGTTGTTGGCATTTATTGGTAGGCATATGGTGTGTTGGCATTTATTGGTGGGGGGATTGAGTTTAGGAGCCACGAGGTCATGCTTCAGATGTACAAGACACTGGTAAGGCCGCACCTGGAGTATTGCGTGCAGTTCTGTCATCGCATTATAGGAAGGATGTGAAAATCAGAAGAGATTTACGAGGATGTTGCCTGATATGGTAGCAAGGTCTTACAAGGAAAGGCTGAGAGAACTGAGGCTGTTTTCATTGGAGAGAAGAAGAGAGGTGGCTTATTCGAGACTTATAAGATAATAAGAGGGTTAGATGGGATGGACAGTGAGAGCCTTTTTCCTCAGATGGTGAAGGCTAACTCGAGGGGACATAGCTTTAAATTGAGGGGTGATAGATTTAGGACAGATATTAGGGGTAGTTTCTTACTCAGAGAGTAGTAGGGGCGTGGAATGGCCTGCCTGCAACAATAGTAGACTCACTGACTTTAAGGGCATTGAAATGGGCATTGGACATACATATGGATAATAATGGAACGTTGTAGGTTAGATGGGTATCAGATTGTTTTCACAAGTCAGCGCAACATCAAGGGTCGAAGGGCTTGCACTGCGCTGTAATGTTCTATGTTCTATAACTTAAAGGTTTTATATTTAAAAAGTGACATCTCAGCTCAGGCAATGCATTAAAAGTGTGAGATTAGAGTCTGTCTGTATTCCAATCTTGAGTCAGACTGGTTCTATTTCCAAAGTAGGAATTTATAAAATGTCACATGGATTGACTGCCTACAGATTGTGTGCAAAATAAAATGTGTCTACAAATTCACTCCACAGACTTACATGTGTGTATGCATGTGAGGGAGAGAAAGAGTGTGTGTGTGTGCACTTTGGAAATAGAGCCAATCTGACTCAAGATTGGAATGACAATAAAACCATTCAGGATTAGAGGGGTGCTGGGAAAGCATAGCAGGTCAGCAGCATCTGAGGAGCAGGAAAATCGATGTTTCAGGCAACAGCTTCAGGAGTTCCTGATGAAGGGCTTTTGCCCGAAACGCCGATTTTCCTGCTCCTCGGATGCTGCCTGACCTGCTGTGCTCTTCCAGCACCACTCTAATCTAGAATCTGGTTTCCAGCATCTGCAGTCCTTGTTTTTACCTATAAAACCATTCATTCATACTCCATTCCCTGTTAATAAAGTCCAAAGTAATGTATGCTTTATTAATTGCTCCCTCAAACCGTCCTGCTACCTTTAATGATTTATGCACATATACACATAGGTACCTCTACTCCTGCATTCCACTAAGAATCGTACCCTTCAAATGTATTGTCTCTTCATCATTCCAAACAGTTTGAATTTATGCACTAACTGTGTCTTATCAGCCCATTCTCAATTGTCCCAAACAAAAACAGAAATTGCTGGAAAAAAATCTGTAGGAATCAGCAGCATCTGTGGAGAGAAAGTGGAAATTTCATTTTGCAATCATGTCATTTTTGGATTCTTGCATTTTTGTAATTTTGCATTCAGGTCCAGTCACTCTTCTTCAGTACAAATCTTCAATTTGTCCCTACCCTCTGAAACTCTGCACTATCCTTCTCAAAGATAGCTACAAATAATGCATAGTTTTGTTAAATAATTGGCCAAATTAAAAATGAAAATAAGCATTTTTATTGATGAAGTCACAGTCATACAGCACTGAAATAGGTTTTTTAAGATAATTAATCTGGAGACAGACCAAAGCTAGCTTGAGAAAGTATTTGATTTCCATTCCTCCTTTCACCCAGTGAAATGTTTTCGGGGCAGATTAAAAATTGGATTTGTCGAGCTATGTTGTGGAGATGATAAAGTGTCGATGCAGGCGTGACGCTGCCCTCTGCACAACCATCCCGAGTTTGTGGCCACATTTTGAATTACGCGAGTCTGGGTTTTGACCGCGGGAGGACACCGTCGGTGAAGATGGCGGCGCTCAGGAGCGCGGCGGGTGAATACAACCTGGGACTGGGACTGGGGCGGCGGGATATAGGAGGAGGGGGATGTCCGGGTAGGGGGATAGGAATCGGTGGGAAGGCAGGGCTTGCTGGCCCGCGGTTACGGGTATCCCGTCCTCTCTGCTCCGGGCACGGAACACTCTTCACATCCCCGCCCCCCCCTCCCGGGGGGGGGGAAGGACAGGAGAGACCTCGTCCCCCGTCCCCCGTCCCCCGAGAGACTGCAGGCGGCTATCCGCTGGTGGGCCTGGACAGCCGGGAATGCTCTGATAGTCACGGTGCCAGTATTGGGCTGGTCTGGTCTGGTCAAAGTTAGAAATCACACAACACCAGGTTATAGTCCAACAGGAACGCTCTGGGCAATTTTTTTTTGCTTGTTGTCAGAGGTAGTATTAATGAGGCGATGACCATCTGTAACGAGAGGGACTCTTAACTATCGCCCCTGAATTTCTGTAATCCACTGTCAACATCCCAGGGCTTGTCCCGGGACCGAACGTCTATTGCTACCCAGAAATGTGTACTTCCATCTCTGAATAGGTTGGTTAGAAAATACCTAGACGTTTATAAATTCCTCTGGGCCAGCAGACCCAGGTTTGAGTTGAAAATGTGTTGCTGGTTAAAGCGCAGCAGGTCAGGCAGCATCCAAGGAACAGGAAATTTGATGTTTCGGGCATAAGCCCTTCATCAGGAATGAGGAGAGGGTGCCAGGCAGGCTAAGATAAAAGGTAGGGAGGAGGGACTTGGGGGAGGGGCGATGGAGATGTGATAGGTGGAAGGAGGTCAAGGTGAGGGTGATAGGCCGGAGTGGGGTGGGGGCGGAGAGGTCAGGAAGAGGATTGCAGGTTAGGAGGGCGGTGCTGAGTTGAGGGAACCGACTGAGACAAGGTGGGGGGAGGGGAAATGAGGAAACTGGAGTTCTTCCTCCAACTGTCGTGTTGTTATGTTTTGCCGGTGGAGGAGTCCAAGGACCTGCATGTCCTCAGTGGAGTGGGAGGGAGAGTTAAAGTGTTGAGCCACGGGGTGGTTGGGTTGGTTGGTCCGGGCGTCCCTGAGGTGTTCTCTGAAGCGTTCCGCAAGTAGGCGGCCCGTCTCCCCAATGTAGAGGAGGCCACATCGGGTGCAGCGGATGCAATAGATGATGTGTGTGGAGGTACAGGTGAACTTGTGGCGGATATGGAAGGATCCCTTGGGGCCTTGGAGGGATGTGAGGGAGGAGGTGTGGGCGCAAGTTTTACATTTCCTGCAGTTGTAGGGGAAGGTGCCGGGAGTGGAGGTTGGGTTGGTGGGGGGTGTGGACCTGACGAGAGAGTCATGAAGGGAGTGGTCTTTGCGGAACGCTGATAGGGGAGGGGAGGGAAATATATCCCTGGTGGTGGGGTCCGTTTGGAGGTGGTGGAAATGACGGCGGATGATACGCTGTATACGGAGGTTGCTGGGGTGGTAGGTGAGAACCAGTGGGGTTCTGTCTTGGTGGCGGTTGGAGGGGCGGGGCTCAAGGGCGGAGGAGCGGGAAGTGGAGGAGATGCGGTGGAGGGCATCGTCGACCACGTTTGGGGGGAATCTGCGGTCCTTGAAGAAGAAGGCCATCTGGGCTGTGCGGTGTTGGAACTGGTCCTCCTGGGAGCAGATGCGGCGGAGACGAAGGAATTGGGAATATGGGATGGAGTTTTTACAGGGGGCAGGGTGGGAGGAGGTGTAGTCCAGATAGCTGTGGGAGTCAGTCGGTTTATAGTAGATGTCTGTGTTGAGTCGGTCGCCTGAGATAGAAATGGAAAGGTCTAGGAAGGGGAGGGAGGAGTCTAACTTGCTCCCAAAGGTGTGTAATAACATCTCCTGAAGCTGAAAATAAAGGCAAAATACTGGAAATCTGAAGTCAAGTGCTGCAGAAACTCAGTAGGTTTGGCAGCAAAATTTTATAAATACTGTATAAAGGTTCTTGTGTGCAATGGAAGTGTTCCTCTTGCTAGACCAGGAAGCCTTGGTTTGTCCCAGGTTATAGTGCAATGGGTTCATTTGGAAACACTAGCTTTCAGAGCACTGCTCTTTCGTCAGATGGTTGTGGAATATCAGATAATGAGACTCCCTTAGAGATGCATTATAACATCTTTGAAGAGTTTAATTAAGAAAATATCAATACTTGCTGTGGCTATAAGAGCAAGTAAAGGCAACAAATCCTAACTCACCTGATACCCCCATCAATAAAGCACAAGTCAGGCATGTAATGGAATATTCCCCACCTGTCTGGATTTGAATAGCACCAATACCACTCAAGAAGTTTAGCATCATACGGCACAAAGCAGACTGCTTCATTAGCAATGAATCTGCCATCTTCAACTTTTGCTTCTTTTGCTTCTGATGTGCCATCTGCTACCAATAATAAGATACAATACAGAAATTCATCAAGGCTTCTTCAACAATATCTTCCAAATATATGACCACTACCATCTAGAAGGCCAGAAGATGTATTGGGAATAGTATGGCTTGCAAGTGCCCCACTGAGCCATTCATGATCTTGGCTTGGAACTACTGGATATCACTGTTCATTCAGAGTGTCTGGGTCAAAATCCTAGAACTCCCCCTCCTTAATTGGAGGTGCATAGTAGTTCAAGAAGGCAGCTCAGTACCGTCTTCCTGACAAATTAAAGGTTGGAAACAAGCATGTTATGTGAATCTGTGGCAAAATCAATGTTGGAAAAATAATTTCAAATCAAAAATATGCAGCATTTAAGGAAAAGAGTGGGTAAAAATTTCAATGAGAACAAAGATTGGTGTGATTGATTTAGAAATATTGGCATCAGTCAGGGTAGAATGACTTACCTGTTCCTGCCTGTGAACTTCTCTGGTTCTGCAGAGAATTTTTGAGGCTGACAATACTTTGCTGCAAACCTTGAATGTCCATGTTGAATGCCCAATGCAATGTTACTATGGTCAGTGGTAGCATCCTGACCACTGGCCTTCAGAAATAGGCTCCTAGACTTGGATTTGGACATACAGGATTTTATCATCACTGTTGTGGGAATCTTCAGACTATGTCTATTCTTTATTATACTCCCAATTTGGTTCTGCCTATTCTGCATCTTCTGTTGGTCCTATGTGACTTTTAGGTCTTTATTGGAGTTGAGACAGGAATCCAATTTTCTGTTTGTATATTATATTTAAATGGGGGCTTATATATCCTAAATGCACTTTTCTGTCACCCATAGGACATCAACTATAACCCACATTTAAGTTGTTAGTGAACTGACTGTTAAAATGGATATTTGTTTGAGAGGCGCAATTTTCTATGATTTCGCCATGTTTGCTGACGTTTGCTTGCATTTCCTGAGATTTTCTTCAATTTTAAAACTTTGAATTGGAGAATTGCTCTGTGACCACATACATCCACAGAAAGGGGAGATCGTCTATCTCTGCTAGATGCTGATTGCTTGAAAATGTTAATTGCTTGATTGACTATTTTGCCTGATGGCCTTTTTGAGTCAATGCATTTCATACTTTGTGTGTTTGCAAAGAAGACATACTGAGGTCAAGAGTCAGTGATGCCACATTGCTTACTTTCAAAGTGATGCTAACCATTTCTGTAAGCCCTGATATGCATGCTAATACAACATGGAAGAACTGGGTATCTCAAAGTATGGACAGCTGATGCATAAATGCCATCAGCTGCAAGGGCATCTGTATTAATCCTGCAACATGTGGCTAGCACGTTCACTGTGAATTGAAAAAGGAGTCTCTTGATCAGATGATAAGTTATTTTCGATAATAGTTAATGGACTAGAATCTTGACTCAAAGAACTGTTAAGGCATTCATTTGCTCAGCTGTTCCATCACTGATCTGCAGACTGAGGTTTACAGCATTTTGCTCTTCATCAGATCCATTAATTTAAAATTCACTTGGGCATATACCTTTTCCATTTCCATAACTGTACTCCTATTGAACTTGTAATCATTTATATAACTTTGCACTTGCTGCAAAATTGGCAAAAACTTGAGGTAAGTAAAGTGGCAATTTATGTGTAAACCAGTTTACATGTGAGCAAATGGAATGGATCACTAAGTGAAACAGTTGGGGTCAACGTTTTCAGTACATCCAAGAGAAAGTGGTTCAGTACTTGGAGAGGAAAAGTTATGTTAGGGTTTGAGATATTGAGTGGTACAATGCTTCCTAAACACTGAGACCAATCAAGTATCTAAACTTACCTTTGCAGACTGTACAGGTATCTGACCATTCTGTAGGACTTAAACTAGTGTTTTACTTTTCTGACCTGATTTTTACACTAATTTTATAAGATAAACAAAATATTGTAACTTTGAAAAGTAAGAACACTTTTTTTCTTTGTTTTAAGGAACGTTAAGGCGCTTCCTTCCTTTGGTGCAGAAAAATGTTACAGGAAGTTCCTCCATTACACAGCTGGTATCCAGGTTTGCCACCCTCGATCTCCGATACATTCAATCTCCAACTATCTCTACGGTAACCAAACTGGGGTTACCTTTGGGCAGTAACTACATGTGTGCACATAAATTCGCTACTATCAAGAGGTGAGTTTGAAAATAGACATTTTCCCTCGTGATTTAAAATTTCAAGTGCCTTTGTTTATCATATTAATTTGTATCTTTTGTGTGTAAACTCAGATGCACTTTTTTTTTTCTCTCTCACGGGATTGAGGCCATTGTGACAGGGCCTGCTTTCATTTTATATCCCTAATTCTCGTGAGAAGGTGGTGATTTACTTTCTGCAGCCCTAATGATGTAGGTAGACCCACAATGCTGTGAGGGAGGGAGTTAGCATTTTACTTCAGTGGTTCCAAGTCATGCGGATGTGTGGTCCAAAGGTGAATTCTCATACACTGTTTCTTTATGGCTTGTAACGGAGAAATCAACATGCTAGTCTTCTATTGGCGCATCAAATTAATTTGTTCTTTTAAATTATAGTATTTTTTCTTGTATTCAGTTTTGACATTAGCTTTCTTCCCACACCATACTTCATTTGTGGGGTCCTTCCTGCCAGAGAGTTTGTGTTGATTGGCTTAGTGTTTGAGTCAAAGTGCATTGCACTTGTTAATTACATCCAAACACTACTTAGTTTAGGAAATAACTTTGCTATATTCAAGGAAACAGCATATTTCCCTGTACTTGATTAGGATTTATTCCACTATGTGACAGAACCTAAACACAAAGGATATTAAATAATAAAGAAAAGGAGAGTGTGGGAAATGTTCGCTTACCCAAGGTCTGATTTTTTTTTTTGCTGATTCACACACTATTTGTAGAGAGGTACATACAAACAAGGATCATTTGGCTCCTTGAGCCTACTCCGCCACTGAACAAGATCATAGCTGATCCAAATACCTGATACTGATTAAGTTGAATCTACCAAAATCTGACAGCAATGACAGCTACTACTGAACAACTCAGATAAATCATGCAATTACTAGAACATAATTTTAGTTCATCATGGTCTAATTTTCTTATGATTATTGTGGGATTTATGTCTTCAAAATTCAGTGCTGTTTTTAAGCTTGTACTATTCAGAGAATTTATTTGTCTTGATAAAAATGGTTTTGTTTCTTCACTGCATGAAGACTGTCATAAAGCACTGTTTGTATGCTGGTGAATTAAACTGAAAATGTGTTGCTGGTTAAAGCACAGCAGGTTAGGCAGCATCCAAGGAACAGGAAATTCGACGTTTCAGGCCAGAGCACTTCCTGATAAAGGGCTCTGGCCCGAAATGTCGAATTTCCTGTTCCTTGGATGCTGCCTAACCTGCTGTGCTTTAACCAGCAACACATTTTCAGCTCTGATCTCCAGCATCTGCAGACCTCACTTTTTACTGCTGGTGAATTAAGCAAATTATGCAAATATACTACACTTTAAAGCACCATTTTTAAAACAGGCACTTAGCTAGTTATTTTCCCCAAAGAACCGTATGATTTTCAATTTGTTGGTTTGTTTCCTCCAACCCAACAACCCTCTGAGGTACTTGCATTTCTCCAGTTCTGACCATTTGACTGTTTCTGTTGTATTGCTGCACAAGAGTTAACTGGGATGAAAACTATCAAGCCCTTAAACTAAGAAATTCTGTCTTGAACATGTCCAGTCCTGTTCCTCTCCTTGCACATATAAAGGGTCCTTAAAACCTGCCTTTTTGATCATGTTTTTGGTAATTTACCCTAAACAATGTGCTCACAGCTGCTGCTCAGGTGCATACAGCACTAATGGGCTTTGCTTGGTGACGAATAAGGCTTTGTGTTGGCAGGACTGTGCTTAAAACAACAACTTAATTTTAAATGGAACGTTGGCCCTCCTATCTCCTTATGTGGCTTGGTGTCAAATTTTGTTTAACACTTCTGTCAAATAGAATCATGGGATTTTACAGAGCAGAAGGAGGCCATTCAGCCCATCATGTCTATAGAGCTACCTAGCTAGTCCCATTCTCCAGCCCTTTCTTCATAGCCCTCTAACTTGATCACTTTTTCAAATATATATCCAACTCTTTTGAAACCTTCAATTGAATCTGCCTCCTTTACCCTCCCAGACAGTGCCTTCCAAGTTCTAACAATTCTGAGTCAAAATGTTTTGCCTTCCCTCACTCCTAGTTGTGATAATGTGGGATATTTTGCTACGTTAAGGATGCTATAAGGATGCAAATTGTAATAATCAGTAAGAAACCTCACAACTATTACATTGGAAAGCCTCTGTTTCCGGGATACGTTTGACAGCCTTTTTAACCATCAACAAAGGAAAATTTGAAAAGCAATTGAGAAAGGCTGTGAGGTCACGCAAAGATCACAATGTCAAGTTTATAAAAATAACATTAAGGAATGAAATTGTTTGAAGAATCTTCAGACTGGCTGAGAAAAACTTACAAATGTAGTGAATTGTTATTTTGTATATGTAAAGCAACCCACTAATATGTTATTACACAAAGCCACATGATAATGCTTGAACTGAATGAATCTGCTAAGAACCGTGTGAACCTGCTATGGGTTAGAGAAGCGCAATGATTGGTATTTGGTTTTGTCTCAACAAGTTTTTGTTCTGTTCGTTTTATGGGGATTGAAAAAGCATTTATACCAAAGACATGAATATCTGATTTCGATCTCAAGGGGATGTCACAGAATCTTTGAATCCCTACAGGGTGGAAGCAAGCTATTCAGCCCATCAAGTCTTCATTGACTCTCCAAACAGCCTCCCACCCAGACCCATGCTCCCCTACCCTTTCCCTGTAACCCTGCGTTTTCCATGGCTAACTTACCTAGCCTGCACATCCTGAGACACTATGGACAATTTAGCATGGCCAATTCATTTAGCCTCCATATGTTTGGACAGTTGGAGTAAACAGGAGCTCCTGGAGGAAACCCATATTGATAAGGGGAGCATGTACAAACTCCACGTGGTCACCTGAGGTTGGTATTGAACCCAGGTCACTGGTCTGTGAGCCAGCAGTGGTGACCACTGAGCCACCGTGCCGCTACATGGTTGCTGCATTCAGAATCATGAGATTGTTAAAGTAATTGTGGACAGTGTGAGAGAACATAAGGTATATCAGATTTACATAGGGCAGCAACTGACTATGCCACTGAACATGAAAAGTGATCACAAATAAAACTTTAAACGTATTAACATAACCTAAATCAGTACAACAGCATCAGTTTCCTATAAATCCATACAACACAAAAGGCCCTGCTTATTTAAAGTAAAAACAGGACAATTAGTATTTGCATCCTAGGCTAATTGCTGGTTTTTATCTATGTATGTCAAAGAATAATTGTATGTCCTGAGAGTAATATGGACCAATTTTAGAAGGTAAGAGAAAATGGTAGAAATTTGAAAGTGAAGGGAATATACAATAGATCAGTAAGTATCAGAAACAGCAGAAGATGCTGATAGCTTTTGCGTTACTTCTTTTTCTTTAAAGCCTCTGAGGCTCCTTGTAGCTGTTGCTAGAAACGATCTCCACTCCATTGTGCTCCCAGTAACAAAGAATCTAAATTAGAAACTGTAAGGGAATTGGAGACAAACCTTTCCAAGGCACTGACTGCCACTTTCACTTCCTTTCCAGTGACATCCCCACGGGTTTTCACACCAACAAATATCGAGGTTTATTGAGATACATGTGGCCTGAATTACTGACCAGATGGGCTTTGGTTAACCAATGTCGTATAAAGAGTGATGGACTATTGTAAATGTTGTATTAATGTGACGTATTTCCTTTGTTTAGTCTGCCTAACTGTGCTACTAATTTTCAACAACCGGTGAGAGCTCTCACTTACTGCAGTCTGCGTAAAGGAAAGCGGAAATCGGTGAAATCTGTTGTCAAAAGGTTCCTACGACTGCACTGTGGTCTCTGGGTGCGCAGAAAGGTCTGTGATCACAACATTCAGCAATCAGAGATGCATTTTATTTTTAAACAAATTTCACAAGCTAATGACATAATTTAGGAATGGGGTGCAAGTTTGTAATTCCTTGAAAGTGGAATCATAGGTAGAGAAGAAGGTGTTTGGTATGCTTGTTGGTCAATGCACTGAGTAAAGGAGTTGGGAGGCCATGTTGTGGCTGTACAGGATATTGATGAGGCCATTTTTAGAATACTACATTCAATTCTGGTCTCCCTGCTATAGGAAAGATGTTGTTAACTTGAAAGGCTTCAGAAAGGATTTACAAGGATGCTGCTAGGGTTGGAGGGTTTGAGGTATAGGTAAAGGCTGAATAGGCGGGTGGTATTTTGCTTGGAAGATCAGAGGCCTAGGGGTAATCTTTATAGAGGTATATAAAATCATTAGGGGCATGGATAGGGTGAAGAGCTAAGGTCTTTTTTCCCAGGGTAGGGGAGTCCAAAACTAGAGGGCATAGGTTTAAGGTGAGAGGGGAAAAATTTGGATTGATTGTACCACTGTTACCACTATTCATTCTACTGATTCCTCAAAAATTAAAAAAACATTGGTCAAGCAGTTTTGGCCTTTTGAAAGCCATACTGACTATTTCTCATAATGTTTCTTACTTTTGGAAAACCTTCTTCTATTTTCTCTTTTTTTATTCTTCATGTGATTTAGACAACACTAGCTAGACCAGTATATATTGCTCATGGTGTCTTGAACTGCTGCAGTCCTTGCCCGTTTCTACCTCCTGCCCAAAATCCACAAACCTGACTGCCCCGGCCGACCCATTGTCTCAGCCTGCTCCTGCCCCACTGAACTCATCTCCACGTACCTCGACACGGTTCTGTCCCCCTTAGTCCAAGAACTCCCCACCTACGTTCGGGACACCACCCACGCCCTCCACCTCCTCCATGATTTTCGCTTCCCCAGTCCCCAATGCCTTATCTTCACGATGGACATCCAGTCCCTGTACACCTCCATCCCCCATCACGAAGGACTCAAAGCCCTCTGCTTCTTCCTTTCCCGCCGTACCAACCAGTACCCTTCCACCGACACCCTCCTTCGACTGACTGAACTGGTCCTCACCCTGAACAATTTCTCTTTCCAATCCTCCCACTTCCTCCAAACTAAAGGAGTTGCCGTGGGCACCCGCATGGGCCCCAGCTATGCCTGTCTCTTCGTAGGATATGTGGAACAGTCCATCTTCCGCAACTACACTGGCACCACACCCCACCTTTTCCTCCGCTACATCGATGACTGTATCGGCGCTGCCTTGTGCTCCCACGAGGAGGTTGAACAGTTCATCCACTTTACCAACACCTTCCACCCCGACCTCAAATTCACATGGACCGTCTCAGACTCCTCCCTCCCCTTCCTAGACCTTTCCATTTCTATCTCAGGCGACCGAATCAACACAGACATCTACTATAAACCGACTGACTCCCACAGCTACCTAGACTACACCTTCTCCCACCCTGCCCCCTGTAAAAACTCCATCCCATATTCCCAATTCCTTCGTCTCCGCCGCATCTGCTCCCAGGAGGACCAGTTCCAATACCGTACAGCCCAGATGGCCTCCTTCTTCAAAGACCGCAGATTCCCCCCAAACGTGATCGACGATGCCCTCCACCGCATCTCCTCCACTTCACGCTCCTCCGCCCTTGAGCCCCGCCCCTCCAAACGCCACCAAGACAGAACCCCACTGGTTCTCACCTACCACCCCAGCAACCTCTGTATACAGCGTATCATCCGCCGTCATTTCCGCCACCTCCAAACGGACCCCACCACCAGGGATATATTTCCCTCCCCTCCCCTATCAGCGTTCCGAAAAGACCACTCCCTCCGTGACTCCCTCGTCAGGTCCACACCCCCCATCAATCCAACCTCCACTCCCGGCACCTTCCCCTGCAACCGCAGGAAATGCAAAACTTGCACTCCTCCCTTACCTCTCTCCAAGGCCCAAGGGATCCTTCCATATCCACCACAAATTCACCTGCACCTCCACACACATCATCTATTGCATCCGCTGCATCCGATGTGGCCTCCTCTACATTGGTGAGAGGGGCCGCCTACTTGCGGAACGCTTCAGGGAACACCTCTGGGACGCCTGGACCAACCAACCCAACTACCCCGTGGCTCAACACTTTAACTCCCCCTCCCACTCCACCAAGGACATGCAGGTCCTTGGACTCCTCCATCGCCAGAACATAACAACACGACGGCTGGAGGAAGAGCGCCTCATCTTCCGCCTGGGAACCCTCCAACCACAAGGGATGAACTCAGATTTCTCCAGTTTCCTCATTTCCCTCCCCCCACCTTGTCTCAATCGATTCCCTCGAACTCAGCATCGCCCTCCTAACCTGCAATCTTCTTCCCGACCTCTCCGCCCCCACCCCACTCCAGCCTATCACCCTCACCTTGACCTCCTTCCACCTATCACATCTCCATCGCCCCTCCCCCAAGTTCCTCCTCCCTACCTTTTATCTTAGCCTGCTGGATGCACTTTCCTCATTCCTGATGAAGGACTTATGCCCGAAACGTCGAATTTCCTGTTCCTTGGATGCTGCCTGACCTACTGCGCTTTAACCAGCAACACATTTTCAGTGCTGCAGTCCTTGGGCAGGTACCTTTATTCATCCCAGTCCAAAAACTCCATACATCATTGATAATGATAAATTTTACAATCTACAGCTTAAAACATGCACAAAGATAGTGCCTCCGTTGTCCTCCGGGAAAGAGAATTTCAAGTATTCACAATGCTCAGTTTACAAAAAGGCTCGTCATCTTGGACCTAAGTAGACAATGGACAATAGGTGCAGGAGTAGGCCATTCTGCCCTTTGAGCCAGCACCACCATTCATTATGATCATGGCTGATCATCCTCAATCAGTATCCTGTTCCTGCCTTATCCCCATTACCCTTGATTCCATTATCCTTAAGAGCTCTATCCAACTCTTTCTTGAAAGTATCCAGAGACTTGGCCTCCACAGCCTTCTGGGGCAGAGCATTCCATACACCCACTACTCTCTGGGTCAAGTGGTTTCTCCTCAACTCTGTTCTAAGTGGCCTACGCCTTATTTTTAAACTGTGTCCTCTGGTTCGGGACACACCCATCAGCGGAAACATACTTCCTGCCTCCAGAGTGTCAAATCCTTTAATAATCTCATATGTCTCAATCAGATCCCCTCTCAGCCTCCTAAACTCAAGGGTATACAAGCCCAGTCACTCCAATCTTTCAGCCTAAGATAGTCCCGCCACTCCGGGAATTGACCTCGTGAACCTACGCTGCGCTCCCTCAATAGCCAAAAAGTCTTTCCTCAAATTTGGAGACCAAAACTGCGCACAATATTCCAGGTGTGGTCTCACCAGGGCCCTGTACAGCTGCAGAAGCACCTCTTTGCTTCTATACTCAATTCCTCTTGTTATGAAGGCCAGCATGCTATTAGCTTTCTTCACTGCCTGCTGTACCTGCATGCTTGCTTTCATTGACTGATGTACAAGAACACCTAGATCTCGTTGTACTGCCCTTTTACCTAACTTGACTCCATTTAGGTAGTAATCTACCTTTCTGTTCTTGCCACCAAAGTGGATAACCACACATTTATCCACATTAAACTGCATCTGCCATGCATTCGTCCACTCGCCTAGCCTGTCCAGGTCACCCTGTATTTTCCTAACATCCTCCTTACATTTCACCCTGCCACCCAGCTTTGTGTCATCAGCAAATTTGCTGATATTACTTTTAATACCTTCATCTATATCATTAACGTATATTGTAAAAAGCTGCAGTCCCAACAGTGATCCCTGCGGTACCCCACTGGTCACCGCCTGTCATTCCGAAAGGGAGCCGTTTATCACTACTCTTTGTTTCCTTTCAGCCAACCAATTTTCAATCCATGTTAGTATTTTGCCCCTAATGCCATGTGCCCTAATTTTGCTCACTAACCTCCTAACGTGGGACTTTATCAAAAGCTTTCTGAAAGTCCAGGTACACTACATCTACTGGATCTCCCTCGTCCATCTTCAGAGTTACATCCTCAAAAAATTCCAGAAGATTAGTCAAGCATGATTTGCCCTTCATAAATCCATGCTGACTCAGACCTATCCTGTTACTGTTTTCGAGATGTGTCGTAATTTTGTCGTTTATAATTGACTTCAGCATTTTTCCCACTACTGAGGTCAGACTAACTGGTCTATAATACTCTGTTTTCTCTCTCCCTCTTTTCTTAAAACGTGGGACAACATTAGCCACCCTCCAATCTGCAGGAACTGATCCTGAATGTATAGAACATTGGAAAATGATCACCAATGCATCCATGATTTCTAGAGCCACCTCCTTCAGTACCCTGGGATGCAGACCATCAGGTCCTGGGGACTTATCAGCCTTCAGACCTAACAGTCTCTCCAGCACCATTTCCTGCCTAATATAAATTCCCTTCAGTTCAGGTCCTTCAGCCACTATTACATCTGGGAGATTGCTCGTGTCTTCCCCAGTGAAGACAGATCTAAAGTACCAATTCAACTCTTCTGCCATTTCTTTGTTCCCTGTAATAAATTCGCCCATTTCTGTCTTCAAGGGCCCAATTTTAGTCTTAACCATTTTGTTTCTTTTCACATACCTAAAAATGCCTTTATTATCCTCCTTTGTATTTTTGGTCAGTTTACCTTCGTACCTTATTTTTTCTTTGTGTATTTCCTTTTTAGTTATCCTCTGTTGTTTTTTAAAGGATTCCCAGTCCTCCGATTTCCCACTCATCTTTGCTATGTTATACTTTTTCCCTATTGTCTTTATATGTTTCTTAACTTCCCTCATCAGTCACGGCCACCCCTGCCTCCCCTTAGGATATTTCTTCCCTTTTGGAATGAACTGATCCTGCATCTTCTGCATTACACCCAGAAATACCTGCCATTGTTGTTCCACTGCCATCCCTGCTAGGGTATTGCACCATTGAACTTTGGCCAGTTCCTCCCTCATAGCTCCCCTTATTCAACTGGAATATTGTCACTTCCGATTCTACCCTCTCCCTTTCAAACTGCAGATTAAAGCTTATTGTATTATGGTCACTACTTCCCAATGGCTCCTTTACTTTGAGGTCCCTGATCAAATCCAGTTTGTTGCACAATACCAGACCCAGAATTGCCTTCTCCCTGGTGGGCTCCAGCACAAGCTGTTCTAAGAATCCATCTCGGAGGCACTCCACAAACTCCCTTTCTCGGAGTCCAGTATCTTCCTGATTCTCTCAGTTTACCTGCATGTTAAAATCCCCCATAACAACTGTAGTAATATCTTTGCGACAGGCCAATTTCAGCTCCTTATTCAACTTAGACAGTACATCCAGGCTACTGTTTGGGGGCCTATAGATAACTCCCATTAGGGTCTTTCTACCCTTAGAATTTCTCAGTTCTATCCACACTGACTTTACATCCCCTGATTCTAGGTCCCCCCTGTGCAAGGGACTGAATATCATTCCTTACCAACGGGACCACCCCACCCCTTCTGCCAGTCAGTCTGTCCTTACGATAGCACGTATAGCTTTGAATATTCATTTCCCACGCCCTGTCCACTTGAAGCCACATCTCAGTTATCCCCACAACATCGTAACTGCCAATTTCCAAACGAGCCTCAAGCTCATCCACCTTATTTCTAATGCCTCATGCATTCATATATAATATTTTTAATTTGTTACTCCTCGCACCCTTCCTATCAATCCCTAATTCACTTGACCTTACGGCATGATCTTTTTTGAGTTTTCTGCTCCATTGATTCCATTGTCTTTCTTGGCTTCTCTTGTTCTAACTTTCCCTTTAACTTCCTTCTTAAACTTCCAGTTTGTCCCCTCCCCCCCCGCTATTTAGTTTAAACGCGGCTGTGTTGCATTGGCAAACCTACCTGCCAGAATACTGGTCCCCCACCTATTAAGGTGCAACCCGTCCCTCTCGTATAATTTAGCCTTATCGCTAAACATGCCCCAGTGACCCAAGAATTGAAATCCTTGCTCCCTGCACCAGTACTTATTTTTAAGTTGTGCCCCAACCAAGGGAAGCATCTTACCCTACTTATCACCTTAAGTATTTTGAGTTTGAAATGAGATTCTAGAGAATAAGTCTAGCTTGCCCAGTCTCTCTCTGTTGAACAATCCCACCATACTGGGAACAAGTGAACCTTTGTTTCACTCACCCTGTTTCTATCATTCCTTTCTTGAAAGGAGGAGAATAAAACTGGACACATACTCCAGATGTGTTCTAACCGAACTCCTATATATTTGAAGCAAGACTTTATTATTCTTGTATTCAAATCCTCTTGCATAGTACAATGTCAGTGCATCCCTTTTTGAAATGTGCAGAGATCTTAACTGTATGTAATACAAAGTGCAGTGTCCCTTTTTCTTACAACTAGCATGCTATTCTAAATAAGTACAGCAATTCCACTTCCCTAGTTTCCCTCTTTATCTTTTCTAAATATGTTGTACCATGCAATGTTTCCATTCCTGGCTCCCCCTGCCCCATGTCTGGTTCTCTGAGCACACAATAGCCTGCAGTCCTGCTGTTTAATTATACAACATTTTACGTATCATTTTTAATAGAAAAAAATGTTCTCACTTAATATTTAACCATTATATTGGCTTCCCATTCTATAACTCTACTTGTATTCTTATCATCAGTGTTCTCCTTTCCTATGTTGTTTACATTTGGACTGCTTACATTTTCTTGTGGATGTTTTCTCCCACCTTTCTAGTTTTAAGCATTGGCTGCCTCTCAACTTATCCTTTCTGTAATAACCTGGATCCCATTCCAGTTTAGGTGAAGCCTATCCCTTTAGTTACTGTTCCAGAACTGAAAACAGTGTTCTAAGAAAATAACACTTAGAGTCATAGAGATGTACAGCACGGAAACAGACCTTCGGTCCAACTTGTCCATGCCGACCACATATCCCAACCCAATCTAGTCCCACCTGCCAGCACCTGGCCCATATCCCTCCAAACCCTTCCTTTTCATATACCCATCCAATTGCCTTTTACATGTTGCACTTGTACTAGCCTCCACCACTTCCTCTGGCAGCTCATTCCATACACGTACCACCCTCTGAGTGAAAACGTTGCCACTTAGTTCTCTTTCATATCTTTCCCCACTTGCTCTGGATTCTCCCACCCCAGGGAAAATACTTTGTCTATTTAGTCTATCCATGCCCCTCATGATTTTATAAACCTCTATAAAGTCACCCCTCAGCCTCCGACACTCCAGGGTAAACAGCTCTAGCCTATTCAACCTCTCCCTATAGCTCAAATTCTTCAACCCTGGCAACATCTCTTCTGAACCCTTTCAACTTTCACAACATCTTTCCGATAGGAAGGAGACCAGAATTGCATGCAATATTCCAACAGTGACCTAACCAATGTCCTGTACAGGCGAAACATGACCTCCCAACTCCTGTACTCAATACTCTGACCAATAAAGGAAAGCATACCAAACGCTGCCTTCACTACCCTATCCATCTGTGTCTCCACTTTCAAGGAGCTATGACCCTTCACTCCAAGGTCTCTTTGTTCAGCAACACTCCCTAGGGCCTTACCATTAAGTGTATAAGTCCTGCTAAGATTTGCCAAATCTTTCCCAAAATGCAGCTCCTCGCACTTATGTAAATAAAACCCCATCTGCCACTTCTCAGCCCATTGGCCCACCTGATCAAGGTCCCATTGTAATCTGAGTTAACCTTCTTCGCTGTCCACTACACCTTCAATTTTGGTGTCATCTGCAAACTTACTAACTATAACTGTTATGCTCACATCCAAATCATTTATATAAATGACAAAAAGTAGTGGCACTCCACTGGTCACAGGCCTCCAGTCTGAAAAACAACCCTCCACCACCACCCTCTGTCTTCTATCTTTGACCCAGTTCTGTATCCAAATGGCGATTTCTCCCTGTATTCCAGTTCTTTTTAGCCACATTAATTCGTCTGTACTGGATTCTCCAATTGCACCTGGCTCAGGCAACAGTCCAGATATTATTATACACTTGGTCCTGCTTTTTAATTTAGTGCCTAACTCCTGATTTTTTTTTATCAGTATTGCCTCCCTATTCCTGTGTTGTTTATTCAAGCATTCAGGATGGTAACAGCATGTACCCTCTTCCTTTCCAAGTTCCACCTGAGCTACCATGAGATATTTTACACTGGCGGTGGGTTGGCAATGTATTCTTTGAGATTCTCAATCATCTGGTTCATAGTTCTTTCAAAGTAGAGTCACAGCTAGATAGGAAAGTGAAGAAGGTGTTTGGTGTGCTTTCCTTTATTTGTCAGAGCATTGAGTACAGGAGTTGGGAGGTCATGTTGTGGCTGTACAGGATATAGGTTTGGTCACTTTTGGAATGTTGTGTGCAATTCTGGTCTCCATCTTTTCGGATGGATGTTGTGAAACTTGAAAGGTTTCAGAAAAGATTTACAAGGATGTTGCCAGGGTTGGATAATTTGAGCTATAGGGAAAGGCTGAGTAGGCTGGGGCTGTTTTCACTGGAGTGTCGGAGGTTGAGGGGTGACCTTTATAGAGGTTTATAAATTCATGAGGGGCATGGATAGGGTAAATAGACAAGGTCTTTTCCTTGGGGTAGGGGCATCCAGAACTAGAGGGCATGGGTTTAGGCTGAGAGGGGAAAAATTTAAAAGGGACCTAAGGGGCAATGTTTTCACTCTGAGGGTGGTGTGTGTATGGAAGGAAGGCTTTAGAGAGGTATGGGCCAAGTGCTGGCAAACGGGACTAGATTAGGTTAGGATATTTGATCGGTATGGACAAGTTGGACTGAAGGACCTGTTTCCATGCTGTACATCTCTGACTCTAATGTTCTTTAGAGAAGGAAACTGTCATTCTTACCTGATTTGGCCTACATGTGACTCTAGACATGTAGTTGACTCATAACTACTCTCTAGATAATTCGGTATGAGCAATAAATGCTGGCAATAAATTCCCATGAATGATTTTTTTTAAAAATAGTGACAATAGGATTAAGGCAATACAGCAATAAGTGCAGGATTGCCACATTGACTAAGTAGTTAAGAAAATCCTCTCAACTGTAATTAAAATGGGAAGTACTGTTAGAGTCTTAGAGTAATAGAGATGTACAGGACAGAATTGAGATGTGCAAGACAATCTTTTGTATTCAAAGAAAGTAGAATGAGGAAACTGAAATATAATAATTAAAATGGACTGAAGAACAGGCTAAAATGTACTGATTGTAATTATTATCCCCTATACGAAATTTGGTCAAAGGTAAAATAATATTGTTTAAGTAGATCAATGGTTTGCATGTGAATTGAATGTCTCCATCATTATTTCCTCTTGTATATCAGCTTGCGTTTCTTGATACTTATGATGAAAGTGGCTAAATGTGAGGCGTAAATGGTTTTGGGAAAACTCTATTGCACTAAAGTCTGATGAACATGGCTGTTTTTTCCTTTCTTACCAGTCATTTACTATGATTGAACAGTCTTCAGGTTTTGCATCAGAAATGAATCATATTGCTTAGATCCTGAACACAGCTCCTTTTGCTTTCAGGCAGGTTACAAAAAAAGACTTTGGAAGAAACGGCCTGCGAGAAAACGTAGACTCCGACAACATGTCTTCTGCAACAAGACCCAAAGCAAAATGCTAGACAAAATGACAACGGATTTCTGGAAAAGGCGGAACTGGTATGTGAATGACCCATACCAAATGTACCATGATCGAACAAACCTAAAGGTTTAAAGATTTGTGATGGTTCTGGCAAAAGTTACAGTCATTCTGTATTAGTTCAGAAGCTAACGAAACCGCCTTTGTTAAGAATATGTTTGGCATTTAATACTGAACTAACTTTATACAGAATACACCGACTGACTATGGATATTAGAAGGCCAGATGACAGAAGAAATAATGCAGGCAAATATCTATAATGTATGTCTGTATTTGTTGGTGTTCCATAATAAAGCTTCCATTCCATGTAAGTCTGAGTAATATAATTTAATATTTTTTGATAGCAATTTTGTTTTTTGGAACAGCGCTGTGTTTCCAGGTTTCATGTTTACTTGTAGTCTCTGACAAAGGTGACAGATTTTGTCAGCTCTTACCAATGATCCTCTTAAAAGTGGCACAAAAAGAGGAACTAAAAATTCATGACCAACAGTGCCTTTAGCAGTCTAGGCTTTAAACACAGGAACTTCTCATCATATTTCTTTGTCTCCTCTAAGACTTCTTGGACAAAACTATTGTTGGCCCATCCTAACTGCTCCTCCTTTGGCCAGTGTTAATTTTTTTTGTCTGATCATATTTCTTTGGAAGAGAAGATCGTGTGGCATAGCAGCATCCTAGACTCTGAGGCAGAAGTTGTGGTTCAAATCCCACTCCAGGATTAATACCCAAGGAATGTGCACTCAGAAGATGGCTAGATAAGTTAAGTATCAACTTGTACCTCCTTCCAACACATGCCAGTGACAAGCTGCAAGATGTAAGAGTTTCCTGGTCAGCCATGTGATGGAAAGCAGTTGGAAGAATCTCTGCCATTACTGTCCATGTTGTAGGCTGCAACATGCTTGTAAAGTGCATGTTGCCATAGCAACATAGGGTGGAGCAGGGCAATTGGCTGAGTTCACTTGTTGGCCAAGGTGGATCATATGGATATCAACAGTATACTGTTTGATCCCATTGCAGCTGGAGTGGATTGTCTTTGGGTGGAGAAACTGAGATGATACTTCTATGGAGCACCTTGGGATAGTTTGCTTTTTATAAAATGCAAGCGCATTTGTTAAAGGTGCTATACAAGTCAGAACAATTGACTTTTAATTTCTCCCTCCCCTTTCTAGGAAAATATTGTATTTCTGTACTTACACAGACTTTGAAATACTCAGTCCAGGCAATATGCGAACCCATGACTTTGGTCTCGTCAATTGTGCAAAGTAATCTACCAAACTACGCTTTAAAAGATAGACATTGTCTTTTGTGAATGTGTTCCCAAAGCATGAAGCTGCAGTCATTCTTGTTATAATCTTTTTCAGTCTTTTATTACAATGGCAAGAATTCTGTGACAAATGTACATAAGACAACAATCCTTTAATTCATGCAGCACTCTGAATGCAACCAGTGTAATAGCAACAACATATTCTCTATATACAGTTAACTGTTGTAGTCAGGGAACACAAAAGTGAATGAATACAACTGTAAAGTGCTCTGGCCTGCCAGATCTGCAGTTATTTGCTGCAAATTTAAAGAAACAAAGATTATGCATACCAGAAGGGAGAATAGAGGAATACAGTAGAAATTAAGACAATCACTATCGATCCTTATTAGGCCCATCGTTTGTTTAAACCAGTGCATCTTGCAAACAAATTATTTTAAATATATGCTGATGAGAAGTACAATTATATATTTCAACATGTATATTGTTCTTGTACAGATGCACAGTGTTGTATAGCATAGACTGCATTAATAGAATTGTTACAAAAACATGAAATTCTTTTTACATTTGCACTCAATGTGTCTATATGTGAACAAGCTAGCACAGTGATTTTGTACTTGGAGGTAAGGCTGCACATGTCCAAATTGACCCCTACTGTAGTGCAAGATAAGATTAGTAGTTGTGTGCTCAACACTTAACACCAGTGTATAGTTTCTAGCCTATCTATTTGTTTTTGTTTTTTTTTAATTGTCTAGCTTATCACCGGAAGAATGTTAGCATCACACAAAGACAATATCCCTCATAGCCAGTGTTAACACCTGTAATTTCAAATGATGAGGTAAATTATAGTTACAACTATATTGTGTTTATGGTTGACATGAGTCTCCAGGGTTCACTAGAAGCTTAGCAATGTGCCATAGTGAAAGTCAGTGTACAACCATATTGTTGGGCTAAGTCAAGTACCTTCTAGAATCTTCCAAGACAAAAGCAGGCCATTTTTGTCACCAATGTCTGCACTAGTTCTGTGAAAGCCATATACCATTAATCCCATTTACATGGTCTTCCGTTTGCAGTCTGCAAATATTTTCATTTTCAAGTATTTTTCTCATTACTTTCAAAAATCTTTTGTGGAATCTACTTTCGCCATGTTTATAAGCAATACATTCTAGATCATTTACTTTCAATATAAGATTCACTTTTATAAAATCAAAATGAGTTCTGGAGAAAATAATTCTGCTGAATACAATGAAAACGGTGATGTTTTCTGTTCTGTCGTAACAGCTTTAAATTATTTAGTGCAATTAATTTAGGGAAAAATGTCCCAAGGTTCAGGGGGAGTGGGGGAGGAGTGAGTGTGTGTGTGTGTGTGTGTGTGTGTGTAGGACGGTGAAGGACGAGAGAGAGGGAATGTGAAGGACAGTGGGGGGGGTGTTATAGAGGGAGTGTGAAGGACGGGTGAGGAGGGGAATAGAGGGAGTGTGAAGGACGGGTGAGGGGGGGAATAGAGGGAGTGTGTGAGGGGGCGAATAGAGGGAGTGTGTGAGGGACGGGTGAGGGGGGGAATAGAGGGAGTGTGTGAGGGACGGGTGAGGGGGGAAATAGAGGGAGTATGTGAGGGACGGGTGAGGGGGGAATAGAGGGAGTGTGTGAGGGACGGGTGAGGGGGGGAATAGAGGAAGAGTGAGGGACGGGTGAGGGGGGGAATAGAGGGAGTGTGAGGGACGGGTGAGGAGGGGATAGAGGGAGTGTGAGGGGGGATAGAGGGAGTGTGAGGGATGGTGGGGAGTGAAGGACGCTGATCCGAGAGTGAATTTCCACTTTAAGGATGTCGAGAGGCAGAGCGTGGATTACATATGGGATTCTGAGCATGTAACTGAAGGGATAGGCCCCACTAATAGACAGCTCAGGTGGAGGGGGTGGGGGTGTAGAATGCAGAAAGCTTGGAAAGTCAGAAGGATAGAGACAATGAGTTGGAGGCAGTTACAGAAATAAGGGGCAAGGCCATGGAGGGATTTTAAACAATATCAAGTTTTAAATTAAAGCAGTTGCTAAGAATCTGTCCAATCCTTCATGAGCAAACAAAAGTCGACCAAATTCTGAAATATCTTTTGCACTGTGGTTTAAAATTCCATCTATTAATTGTCTTTTGATTTCAGACAATTTTGTTCTGACACTTTGGAAGGCATTGCATGTTTTGATATTTACATATTGCAGACCATAAGCTGCGCAGTTTCATCTGATGTAGCCTTGTTGGAGCTGCACCCATCTAGGTAAATGGGGGCTATTATATCACACTCCTGACTTCAGCCTTGTAGATATGGTGGATAGGCTTTGGAGAGTCAGGAAGTAAGTAACTCACTGCAGTATTCCTAACCTCTGACCTCTTGTAGCCCACTGTGTTTATATGGCAAGTCCAGTAGTTTCTGGACCTGGTAATTCCCTGTAACAAGGTATTGATTGTAGGAGATTGAGTAATGGCTGACAATATCAAGGGACGGTGGTTCGATTGTCTCTTACTGGAAATTATCATTGTGTGGTGCGAATGTTAGTTGCCACTTGTCAGCCCGAGCCTCGATATTGTCCGGATTTTGTTGTGTTTGAATATGGACTGCATCAATATCTGAGGAGTCACAAATGGTGCTGAATATTCAGCAATCATCAGCGATTCGCCCTTCTGACTGATGATAAAGCAGTTGAGAATGTTTGGGCCAAGGACACTACCCAGAGGAACTCCTGCTGAAATTACTGATCTCCAACAACCAGGTATTACTCCAACCAGCAGCAAGTTTGCTCCAGACACCCATTAATTCCAATTTTGCCAGGGCTCCTTGATGCCACTTTTCAGTCAAATGTCAAGGGCTGTCACTCTCACCTCACCTCTGAAATTCAGCTCTTTTGTCCATGTTTGAACCAAAGCTGTAATGAGGTCAGGAGCTGAGCAGCCCTGGCAGAACCAAAACTGGGCCACACTGAGCAGGTTATTGCTGAGAAGGTGCTGCTTGGTTGTGCTGTTGATAACAGCTTCCATCACTTTATTGATGATCGAGATTAAACTGATGGGGTGGCAATTGGCTGGGTTGGATTTGTCCTGCTTTTATTTTGTACAAGATTACCTGGACAATTTTCTACAATGTTGGTTAGATGTCAGTGTTGTACTGGAATAGCATGACTAGGGGAGCGGCAAGTTCTGGCGCACAAGTCTTCAGTACTATTGCTGAAATGTTGTCAGAGCCCAAAGCCTTTGCAGCATCCAATGCCTCCAACCATTTTTTGATGTCACATGGAGTGAATCAAATTGACTGAAGACCATTTATTTTAAATGTTCTGATCAATCTGTTCAAGGATGTTATAACACACCTCTGGTGTAGGTAGAACTTGGGCTAGAGATACTGACACTACCACTGCTAGACTGAAGACCAGTAACTGCGATGCTGGGGGCCACTAGAGGAAGCCTAGATGGATCATCCTCTTGGCATTTCTGGCTGAAAATTGCTGCGAATGCTTCAGCCTTATCGTTTGCACTGATGGATTGGGCTGTCTCATCATTGAGGATAGGGATGTTTGTGGAACGTTCTCCTTGAATGAGTTGTTTAATTGTCCACCACCTGTGGCAGGATTGCAGAACTTAGATCTGATCTGTTGGGTGTGAGATCACAACTCAGTCTATCACTCACTGCTTATGCTGTTTGGCACACAAGTAGTTCTGTTTATCACATCACCAGGTTGATACCACATTTTTACATCTGTCTGGTGCTGCTCCTGGCCTGGCCTCCTGCACTCTGTGTTGAACCAGGGTTGCTCTCCTGGGTTTGATGGGAATGGTTGAGTGGGGGACATGCTGGTTCATGAGGTTGCAGATTGTGGTGGAATATCATGAACATAAATAATATTATTGAATTAGTAATCCACAGAATTATGAATTTGAATCCCACCTTGAGAAATTGAATTCCTTTCATTTTAAAATTTGAAAATAGAATCTGGTGTCAGTAAAACAATCATGGAGTTGTTGAATTGTTGTAAAAGCCCAAACCTCTAGTCTTGTAGGGAAGGAAACTTTTGTAAATGTGTTGCTGGTCAAAGCACAGCAGGCCAGGCAGCATCTCAGGAATAGAGAATTCGACGTTTCGAGCATAAGCCCTTCATCAGGAATCCTGATGAAGGGCTTATGCTCGAAACGTCGAATTCTCTATTCCTGAGATGCTGCCTGGCCTGCTGTGCTTTGACCAGCAACACATTTTCAGCGGTGATCTCCAGCATCTGCAGACCTCATTTTTTACTCAAGGAAACTTTTGTGTTTACTTTGGTGATTTTCATCCATTAAAAATGTCATTTTAAATCCTAACTTTGAAAAGATAGTGTAACGTATTCTTGATTAATTCTATTATGCCTCATGTTAAGCTTACAAATTTAAAAACAGAAGGAGTCTATTTTTATCTCGTCACATGACTGTGCAATTGTTTGATTTACACTGGAGCTAGCAACTATGGTTCATACCTGCTATTCTACCATACGCTTCCAAGAATTTGTTTAATATTTTGACAATGTAGCTTGTAAAATTGTAATTTCAGACCCATCTTCTGTGTTCACTTTATCTAGTATCAGCATCTTTTGATCTAATCTGGCATCAAATGAAGGATAGTGGGATTACTCATTGCCCCATTAGCAGAATTCTGCTACTTCCAGCAATAACCCAATGGACCAAAATGCAGAGTTAGGGAGCAATGGAATCTAATACCCATTATATGAAAAAGGGTGCAACAATAAACAATTTTTAACATTGCAGAAGACCCTGACAGATCTGTCTGGGAGTTCAAGTAGGTTAGATTAGATTCCCTATAGTGTGGAAACCGGCCCTTTGGCCCAGTCCACACCATCCCTCTGAAGAGTAACCCACCCAGACCAATTTCCCTCTGACTAATGGGACAACTAATACTATGCTCAATTTAGCATGGCCAATTCACCTAATCCGCACATCTTTGGACTGTGGGAGGAAACCGGTGCACCTGGAGGAAACCCACGCAGACAGTGGGAGAATGTGCAAACTCCACACACACAGTCACCCGATGCAAGAATCGAACCTGGGACTCTGGTGATGTGAGGCAGCATTGCTAACCACTGAGCCACCGTGCCGCCCCATTAAATTAGATTCCCTACAGTGTGGAAACAGGCCTTCGGCCCAACCAGTCCACACCACCCCTCTGAAGAGTAACCCACCCAGACCCATTTTCCTCTGACTAACTGACCTAACACTATGGGCAATTTAGCATGGCCAATTCACCTTATCTGCACATCTTTGGCCTGTGGGAGGAAACCGGAGCACCCAGAGGAAACCCACACAGACACGGGGAGACATTACTCCACACAGACAGTCTACACAGGTATCTACTAAATTTGTCACGGTGTTTTATAGATGAGCTTGGAAGCCATCTAAAATTAGTTAGAGACCTTATTTTAATGGTGACATGAGGTTGTGGTGCTTACTCCAGACCTGGATTTAAGTTTTGTATTCTCAAGTTTGAAACTTGTGATAATTAAGATCTAATTTGGATTTTCGTATCTTTTGGAGCCCAACATCCCTTCCTAAGGGCTAAAATCCTTCTAAAAAGGTTTCAAAATTTATTAGATTTTTTTGAGTTGGACAGAGCAGGATTACTCTATAACATTATAGACCACGACAGATTCACACACTGTCTCTCTGACCTACTAATCCTCCTTCACACCCACTCTCTTACCCTTGCTCCTGGGCTTTGGCAAGTTTTTGAAATTCCTCAGCACCTGATAGGTGTCTCCAGCTCAATTTATATATTCTGATGAGGACAGAGGATAGTCTGTAAACCTTTTGGCCTCTCTATTCTACCATACCATCTGAGCTTGGGACACTGAGGAATTTAAATCTCAATAGCCTAATAAAGGCTGGGAAAAGGGAAGTTGGAGTCATAATGAGATTATCAATTCACTGTACTGTTTAAAATCCAGTAAACCTCCAATAAATCTAGTTTATTCAGACAAGCTTTAGAAAAGATCTATAAGACACATTGTGGATGCGTAAGTACGAAATGATTTTTAAATATGAAAGGTGATGTTTTATGACATTTCTGGCTAAAATACACATTTCTTCGGCACATTTCATTTTCCAAACTAATTCTACTTGCATGCATATTCAGCCTTACCACCTTCTTAAAGTTATTTTCCAGGATTGCTTGCTCTGTTCACAAGAACAAAGTCCTGACCATTGTGTCTTACTCAATGACTTAAAACAAGTTAAGTTATCCCAATAGAAATAAACAAGACTTCCTGACACTCGTTAGTATTCACCAGAAGCAAAGAAATTTATCACTACTGAACAGCCGCTCACCGTGGTATTTGGGTGGAAAGTTACAAACACCAAAATTCAGTTGAACAATTCCAAAAAGGGACAATGTTTAGGGAATTATTTTGAGAGTCCCTACATATGGTTAAGAGAATGTCCCCCGTACCAAATGGTGTCACGAGCTAACTTTTTAAAAAAAATCAATTATGCATTGTGGGCATTGCTGGCTAGGTCAGCATTTATTGTCCATCCCCAAGTAGTATCCTTCAATGCCAGTTAAGGATGGACAATAAATGCTGTTTTATTGAATTTATAATGCAGTTTCCACTTCATTCCTTACCATTTAAGCAATATTGCCCCTTAGTGGCTCAAAATGATTGACATATGGTTCTACTATATTGGCAGTGTTAGTTGGAAAAACTAAATCAGTTAAGGGGGTCAGCAGCACTGGACAAAATAATTCCACAAGTACATTCTAGGAAATCCAAGCCTAAAGCTACACCTTTATGCTTCCAATCATCTCTTCTACTCTCTTCAGCCTTAGTTTCGACATTCACCTGGGTTTCCCAATTTGGAAAAAAAACAGCAAAGTTAAAAGTCATGCAGATTTCAGTTAGCAACAAAAAAGTTTGCTCTGAATATATTTGTTTTCGATATGCACAAATCAACTGATGTAGAAAGTGATGATTGTAGGTAAGACAAAAGATTCATAGTCTGCAAAGAGTAATTTATGTTCCATTCAGTGTTAGGAGTGATATAGTTTGAAGACTTTTGTGCTGGATCATTGCTATAGAATAAACTTGATGCAGTTTCTAATTTGACATGGATAATAAATATAGATTTGTATCTAAATAGTGCTTCTCATACCCTCTGTAGGTCTGAAAGAGGTTTACAGTGAACAAAGCGCCCTTTGAAGCGTGTTCACTGTTGTAATGTAAGAAATGCAGCAGCTAATTTGCACACAGCAAGGTCCCTCATACAGCACCCAGATAGAGTATTTTCAGATATTGATTGAAGGATAAATATTGGCCAGGACACCATGGCAAACATTTGTGCCCTAGCTACTAACCATAGTGTAGGATCTTTTATATCATATCAGAGAGGGCGAGATGAGGTTAATTTAATGTTTCATTGGAAGACATCAACCTGTCCAAAAGGTAACACTAAATTGCTAAAGTGACTAATTAAGGGATACTAAACTACACAAGATTCATCACAAGCAAGAAATGCTAGTTAAATAGCAGTCTACATATTAAAGGGAATGTCTGTCGACTAAACACATTACCAAACAAGAAACCCGAGACACTAGTACAAACCTTAACTACTCATTTACTTTGAGCCACACAATTGAGTATTTAAAATACATCGATGGAAAACATGCAACATATAAAAGCAGTTTTGTTCAAAGAATTGTTTTAATAATGTCACAATTACTTGGGAGGGTATGTAATCATCAATGCAAACTGAAGTTGTTTTGAAGTTTATTAAATTTAAAGAAGATTTGATAACTTCTCCATGTTCAAAGCTTATGGACTACAGTATATTAAATAAACCATCTGCAACACAATGCCACTACCTGTAGTCTCAAACAATTACAGTCCTCAAGTTCCTAGCCTGCCATAATTTGGGTTTCACCTGGGAATCCCAACTGAGTCCTTTCCAACAAGGCTTGAACCTGAAAAACAACCTGACTTGGCTTCAAATTGAGTTTTGATACATTCATAGCCGTCCACCCTTACCCAAACTTTCTTTCCCTTTTAAATCTGGTTCACCTGACATCTTATGAGACATAAAATTAGATTGGGATATCAAAGGCTAGTGTACCTGTTACTGTCCTCTGCCACTGGTATTTTACCAGTGAAGTGAACAAACTATTGGGATCCTTCCTGGAGAAGCACCTTGGAGTCAAGCATTGTATTGAGCCTCCTCCATAGGATTGACTGCCATGAAGATTAATCCTGAACACTACTCTAAGCAATGACCCAGAGGAACAAAAAATCTTCATCATTTGTATGTCAGTTATAGAAATATTGGAAAAGGTCACATGATGAAAACTTTACGAATGTTCTAATCAAAAGTTGACGACTCTTCACTGCAGACTTGCAGTACCAGCGATGACTAGAATCTCTCTCAGTGGCACATATACTCAACCCCCAAAACAGGGTACTCGAAAATTGCAATTGGTGTTTCCAAAACCACTTGGGGCAGCCCTACCCACATTTTTCAGCTTGTGAATGGACTGACCACTGCCCTATTAAATCCCACCTTGGGCCTCTGATTCAGAAGATAGAACCTCCAGTAATGCACCATTCACTCATTATTCTAATACAGCATCAGTCTGGATTCTCTGTTCAAGACCCTGATACAGGACAGGAATCCACAACCTTCTAACTCAGGCTCAGAAGAACATTGCACGTCATAAAGGAAGAGGGAAGGTAAAGGGAGAGGACATACATTTTATTGAATAGTCACAAAATTCCAAGGATTATATATTTATTGTTCAATATGCTACTATCATATTAATGAACAAGAATTTGTCAAATTCTTATGTCTATTTCAATAGAGATGCTAACCTGTTTGAAACGGAGTTGATGAGACTTTTGTACATAATGGTGTTTGAAATGTTTAGACTGTGATTATGATACTTCTTCCTTAATTCCTAACAACACTAGTTGACACTAGCAGTGTGATTCAAAGAGGCTCTTGAGATATTACAAACATCAGCAAATTTTATACAGAAACTATCTGATTACAGGGAAATGGTTACAGCAGGACAATCATATTCAGCTCACCCATATTCCTGTAACCGCACCTGCTTATTTTCACCAAGAGAAACAAACAGGAGAGTCTGTTGTGGTCTGTTTTTGATTTGAAAACAAAGCTATCTACATGGTATTCTAAATATTCCTGCAGGAATATGAACAATTATAAATATGAAATGTCTGACACTCAAAAATTAGGGATCACCTGCATTATTCCATTACTTTGTTGTTTGTGCACTAATGTTCCAATAGCGCCCCCCCCCCCTCCCTGTTCAGCTAAACTTTTTAATCATAAACATTGCAAACTCTGATCAGACTTCAAATGGAAGGAGTACGTTAAATCTCAAAACTGCAATTGAAAGATGTGGATAAGTAGAGTTGAAGTACAGATCTGCCATGATGTAACTGAATGTTAGAACAGGCTTGAGTGATTGAATGGCCTAATCCTATGTTCCCAAATTATTTCATTCTTGATTCACTTCTTCCTTGCCATCTCAAAATAAAAATCAGTACTTGGCCATGTAATCCTCTTAATAAATGATGAATCCTGACTGCTATTTAGCAAATGTGACGTGAGGGAACATGATAAGAGAGTTGAGAGAGGAAGGCGATTCGTTAGGTTTCAGAATGGATTCTGTTGTATGATTATTACCCAGCAGTGAATAGGGAACGCAGTTCCAGGAGTAAACATAAAATCTGCTGTGATTTGTATTTTGGTGCTAATTTAGCATCTTTACTGTCATTGTCAACAGTACAAGAATCACAAAAGGTTCAACCTGAAAAGAAACATAATCCTGATAGCCTTGTCAGCTTTACTGCCTTAATTTTGTGCACAGTGTGCTTATGAGTTTTAATTTAGCCAACAAATACATCTAACTCAACTACAACAGATATACCTGAGCACAATACAGTGGATATACCTGTATACAGTACAAAAGGCATACCTGTGTACAATGCAACAGATACACTGCACACACTTCATAATAGATACCTGTGTTTTATGCAACATTTATAAACATGTACATTAGATCAGATACACTTTTGCACTGCATAATACATGTCTGTCTGCAGTGTAATAGACATATCTGTGAACAAAGTAGCCTACTTGCCTATATACTGAATTACAGATGTACTTGTGTATGATATAATAGGTAAACCTGCATATAATAGAGCAGATAGTCCTGTGTACATAAATAATAGCTGAAAGCTCTGAAAACATTTTATCCTAGACTGTTCCGAAGCAAAGGAACTAATTCCAATTGTTAAGTACTACAGAAGTGCTGGAATGTTGTCACACAAAAAAAAATGAAAACACGCTGGACTCGCAAACGTTTCAATTCAGCCTCACTCTGAACTTTGTTTCATCACGGTGTGTAGTGCAAACAAAGAAAATAAAACATATTTTGATGCAGAATATACTTATAAGTAGGCGCTGAAGGCATCTGTGGAAAACGTGAAGCACTTCCCAGGCAGTGGTTTCTTCATGGTTCCCAGTGTGTCACACATTGCTTGGCTCGTGAAGGCAGGACAGTAAAACTAAAGGTTGAATCCAGGTGACTATATTCTGATGACTCTGGCTTCACTGTCACATGAATTCACTGGTGCAGATTGTGGTACTTCTCTTTCTGGGAGGGGGCTTAGGGTGTCTTGGCTCTACCTATAGAGAACAGTAAAAAACGGAGTTAAGGCCACAGTCTGATCAGACATGGATGGCATAACAGATTCAATGGACTATATGACCCAGACCTGAGCCTCTTTCTTATGATCCTATGCTCTAAAGTGTTTTGACTTTAATTGTGACTGATGATATTAATGCTACATTGAAGCCACATTGGTTGGAAATAGTCCAAGGTTCACTGGTTCATCAATTAAAGTGACAGTACCAGGCAAGTTCGACAAGTAGATTTGCAATGGAATTATTTTCAATCCACTTGACAAGGAGCAGCCAGTTTCTCAAATTTAGAGGAAACATTTTTGATAAAATCTTCAGGTCAAGGCTTCACTTCTACATTTGGCAGTTTTAGTGAATAATATTGAATTATTATCAAAAAAAAGACATGAAATAAAGAGATCCACTTGAAAGATGGCCTTTGATTGACTAGATGGTTCATTATTAACCCACTCATGAGGTAACTCACATAGCAGGTCAAGTGTCATACCTCAGAACGTTCCACCTTTTTTCTATGTGGTTTATGGGGGCGTTTGAGCACAGCTCCTGTTATCTCATCATCAGAATCCTCAACTGATTTTTTCTTATTTTGCTCGTCATCTGACCTTGGACCCTGATCAATATTGACTTCATCACCTTTTTAGTGTCCAGTTAACCAGCTAAGAGATGAACAAATGTAATGCAAAAATAAAACAAAGAAAATATTTAATAATGATTTTAAGGTGACTTAATGGCTTCTAAGAACACAAGCCCTGCATGTTCAGTGGTTATATGTTGAAAA
Source organism: Hemiscyllium ocellatum (assembly GCF_020745735.1). Lineage (NCBI taxonomy): Eukaryota > Metazoa > Chordata > Chondrichthyes > Orectolobiformes > Hemiscylliidae > Hemiscyllium > Hemiscyllium ocellatum. The sequence goes on along the minus strand of NC_083401.1, from coordinate 31,038,752 downwards.
CGCAATTATTGAAAGCTTTTCACATGAAAAGTGATCTATTTCTGAAAATATATTCCAGATAACATAGTGAAGACAAAATTCTAAAATGAATTAAGTACTGTAATGCAACGATTTAACATGGAAATATGACTAATTACAAACTTGCCATTGACATGCACAGCCCAAGAACAAATTTTAATTTTTTCAGTGAATCAAAAGGTGACTGAATGAGCTGAAGTAAAATAGGAGGATGCTCATGTGGAGCATAATACTGGCACAGACCAATTGGACTGAACGGTCTGTTCGCGCATCATAAACTCTGTGCAATTGTAAATGCAATTTTAATAAAGCTGAATTGCATAATAAAATCTTACAGCCATTTGGCTCATTACATCTGAGCCAATTAAAATCTCAATTAAATCTCCCTTTAACATTTTTTTCTATGCCAAGTAAAACGATTCCTTTCTAGTCTCTCCACAAAACTTGAGTTCCACCACCTGTGTTATCATTTGAGTAAATCTCCTCCAAATCTCTCTCATGCCTGGTTCGCCCTTGCTGTATCTACTTTCTGCCAATTTTGCAACAGCTCAACAGAACACACTTCCCCTTTCAAGTTGCACTACAACTATTTAGTCTATTATAGCAATTGCACCATTTGCAGGGATGACTGTACATTACAAAGGGTCATTATTATGTATGAGCAAATTAAAAGGGGCACCATCACTTTAAAATGGATGTGAGGCAACTGGCAGGAGATGTCTGACATATCAGAGGTATTACAGCTTAAGCCAAGGAATTTATTCAAATGCAATTATCTTACTGTAAGGGGTAAAGGCACTGTAATCTCACTGACAGACATTGACTAACCCAAATATTTAAACGAATCAAACACCAGTTTGGTAGCAATTGTAAAATTGAGACAGCTATGAGTGAAATTGCCAGTTTTCAGCAGAAACAGAGAAGACTTTATCCTAATAAAAAACAAATGCAGGAAATCTGAACCAAAAATAGAAATTGCTGGAGAAACTCAGCAAGTCTGGCAACATCTGCAGAGAAAAAGCAGAGTTAACATTTCGAGTCTAGTTCTGAAGAAGGATCATAGATTCATGGAGATGTACAGCATGGAAACAACTAGTCTGCACAGACCAGACGTCCCAATCTGACCTAGTCCCATTTGCCAGCTTTTGGCCCATATCCCTCTAAACCTCCCTATTCATATACCCATTCAAATGCCTTTTAAATGTTGTAAGTACTCCAGCCTCCACCACTTCCTCTGGCAACTCTTTCCATACACACATCATCCTCTGAGTGAAAAAGTCACCCCTCATGTCCCTTTTGAATCTTTCCCCTCTCGCCTTAAAGCTATGTCCTCTAGTTTTGGACTACCCTACCCTGGGAAAAAGACCTGGGTAACTTGACTCGAAATATTAACTGATCCTCTCTCCACAGATGAGGTCAGGACCTGCTGAGTTCCTCCAAGAATAAATCCTGCTTGCATAAGCATCCATGGCAACCCTGAGCACAGGGAAAGCAGCAAGACACACAAGCGCATCTATTCTACAGCATATCTTGAGATAGTGTTGTTGAATCAGTCTGAATAAAATGGAATCTAAATATATCTGGAACATGATTTATTTAAATAACAATTGCACAATCAATGTATTGTTACAGAAAAATGGCTAAAGAAAATCATTGATTAAAAAGCTTGAAGCTATGTTGGATAACTTGCCTCATGCCATGAGCAAGGACAGTAAAACTAAGTTTTTATTTTGATATTTCATAATCACAGCAATCACTACCACAATGATCGTGCACCAATACCATTCACCAGCACTCCCCAGCAGCTAATAAAGGAACATATCTATTATAGCCAATGGGCAGCCGCATTTTAATTGTTTAATGACTAAAAACAGGTCATGCAGACTGGTAAAACTCACAAAGGTGTTCCAGATTGTTGATGAAGAAATGGAAAAAGAAAGCAAAGATGTAATATGATATGGTTATATTACAATAAACACTCCATACCCCAGAATGCATTGACTCCTTGCTGCTAGCATATGACTTCATATTTCTGTTAGCTTGAACATATCACTGTTACTCAAGCGTGATTCTGGACGTGGGCTTATTTGTCTTTGCTTAACCCAGGTTTACATGACACAGGTACCATGCCTTTCAGCAGAGGTTTACTCCGTTTTAAGATCTGTTTGATACGCTCCCACCCCAACCATAACCTTGGGGTGCCAGAGTTGATTGTGATGCCCAATATGACACCTGGCCTGAGATCAGCTCCCTCAGCACAAGCCAGGCCGAGCAATCTGGGCTCTGTCTCTCCCAGCAATTAATTTTATCCCATCAAAGATAAATCCTATGTTTAAAAACATCGTTATCTCATTTAAAAGTACATACTACTTATAATTTTAAAAATCAAAAGAGATGAACAGTATGTTGAAAGTTCTTTAACATCAAACTAATACTTACCAATAGAAGTGACACCAATTCTTCAGACTAAAACGCAATTGGAACCCTAATAATTCCAGGGCACCCCTTGATCCCTCTGCATGTTATTACCCATACTGTTGACAATAGTCCAAACTAGTTGACATTAAAATTGTAAAAGCACCATAAGATATAGGAGCAGAATTAAGTCGTGTGTGGGGAATGGGCACTGTGGGCCTAACAGAGGCATCCACTGAAAAATCATCTCTCTTTAACCTCCTCTTAAGCTTCTTGAACCCAGCCTCCGCTCTCAAGCCCCTTCCCCCTCACTGAGACCCCAGATCAGGACTTAGCTGGAATTCTCAACATGTAATTCCAACAATGGCTTCTGGCCCAGATTGTGGTTGCTGACGTTACATGGCTCCCAGCCATTCATTTAACAGGCTGGTCTCTAGGGCAATACTTCCTCCCAGGAAAGAGAGCATTAAATTGTTATGGGACAACTACTGAGATCTCGCCCCTCACCACCCTCAACGTGGCTGACTCCTAACCTATTAGCTGGGAATGGGGCGAGTAGAGGGGATAGCAGTGGAGACTAAATAGGAATGGAGTTTTTAATGGAAAGACTGACAATAAGCAAACTCATCAATGTATTTCATTTAATTTAAACAATTATTAACATGAACAGTTGCAACCACATGGTATCATTTTCAGCAACTCAGGCACCTGTTAGTAATGGATATTAGTTTGCTTCCAGCTCAGCAAGCAAACGTACATCCAGAACCTTAACCTGAGCTACAAATCTTCTCAAAACTCACTACCTGTTAGTAATCGTAACACAGGTTTACATTAGTCTATAGGCAAAATGAATGCCTTACACAATTAGTTTCAATCTCTGCTGTTGACGACAGCTGTTAGAACGAACTCATCTCATTCATGCAGATGTAGTTAAAGATTAAGAGCAGATAAATGAACTTTCTCTTTGTGTAAGCTTGGAGTTTTTGAGGCCTAGAAGTTAGGTCAGCTCTGCCTGTCCATTGGACAAGAGATGGGCATTGACGACTCCAATGTGGCCTGTTCTGTTCGTGCAGATTTTTATGTCAGATGAGTGCTGCACACCAGCATGGTTAAGATGGCCTGGAGCTCATCTCTAATTAACACCAGGCTCATTCCCAAAAGCCAGGATTCCAATGTCACTTTCAGGATGTATTCCCATGTGTGACCATAAATCACCACAGCATAAGCTGCACATCCACTGCCTTTCTCAGACAATGAGCTGAAATGAGGGGTCCTCACAGGGACTGCCAGAGGCTGCTACATAAAAATAAATTGGAAAAAATGTTTTCCCACTTCATTCACATTGAGTTTGCTGCTGGCCATCAGTCACTAATCCCCTCCCACTACTTCCACGTGTCCCCATCTAATCTGAACACGCTATTTACAACAACTTACATTCTATATAGTTAATCTGTGTCAGGTACATGGTACGTAACCTCAAACCTGTCCACATGGTTCTCTCGACTGTAGGCTTAGGAATGGGAACTCTGACAACTTTCCTACTTTGATTGCTGAGGCCAATTCTCATGTCTTAGTTGCTGTCTTAACTTAAATCAGTGAAAGCAGGCTTCTGTAACATAACCTTTTTAAATCCTTCCTGATAAAGGGCTCTGGCCCGAAACGTCGAATTTCCTGTTCCTTGGATGCTGCCTAACCTGTTGTGCTTTAACCAGCAACACATTTTCAGCTCTGATCTCCAGCATCTGCAGACCTCACTTTTTACTCAAATCCTATTATTAATTTAGCTGTTTCTTTCTCTCCTGCAATCTCCACAAATAGCTGAGGTTTAATGGAAATTAATTCCTTTTAGTTCTCTTCAAGAGTTGAAATGTGTCTGGAATCCATCGCCATTTCATTTGACAAACTCATAATGACAATGTCAAAAACAGGGAATCACTGCATTTTGTCCACACCACAAGAGGGCGTTTCCAAGCACAGCACAGCACACCACCCAGGGAACAGGCCAAGGGTTTCTGGAACTCTGGCAAAAGCAGGATCACTTAAACACATTAAATTCTGCAGAAAGCAGAACGTGGACAACATGCTGGGACTGTGATGTTTATAAGTTGACTCAGCTTACTATATTTAGCACTGTTTGTGCATTAACCTTTGACCTTGCTTTATAAAAACCTGCTCTCTGACAACTTCGACTGTAACTTCAATCCATGAATCCGAGCTCCTACTTCACTGAAAGCGTTTCACTGCTTTTGAAGAAGGCATTGTCATGAACTATTTTCAGACTCGGACAGAAGGTTGTGATTGACATGCTCCTGTGAGTCATATTGTTAAACCCTTGACATGTAACGGAAGTAGAGTCTGCAAGAGGTCAGTACCACCCAGCTTAAGGAATAGATCTTCCTTCACAACAGTTGCCAGGCTATGAAATCAGTCTGCTGTGAACTGGCAACCTCCCTCTCTGTATATCTGCTGGCAAAAGATGCTTAAGTCTTTTGCCTCAGACACAGGCTTGCGCCAGGCTGTAGGAAGTTTTCTCAAGGACAAGTTCAGAAAACTCAGATAGTCCAGGAGCAGAGGGGGGTCTCACTGATCACCACCATCTCTAGAAGGACAGCAGATACATTGGAACCTCACCCTGCAAGCTGCCCTCCAAGCCACTCACAATCCTGATTTGGATATGTATTTCTGTACCTTCACTATCACTGACTCCCTCCTCAACATTATTGTGGGTCAACCTACACCAAATGATTTGGATGCGAGCATAGGAGGTATAGTTAGTAAGTTTTTAGATGACACCGAAATTGGCGGTGTAGTGGACAACGAAGAAGGTTACCTCAGATTACAACAGGATCTTGATCAGATGCGCCAATGGTCTGAGAAGTGGCAGATGGAGTTTAATTTAGATAAATGCGAGGTGCCACATTTTGGGAAAGCAAATCTTAGCCAGACTTATACACTTAATGGTAAGGACCTAGGGATTGTTGCTGAACAAAGAGATATTGGAGTGCAGGTTCATAGCTTCTTGAAAGTGGAGTCACAGGTAGATAGGATAGTGAAGAAGGTATTTGGTTTTCCTACCTTTATTGGTCAGAGTATTGAGTACAGGAGTTGGGAGGTCATGTTACGCCTCTACAGGAGATTGGTTACACTTTTGGAATATTGCACGCAATTCTGGTCACCTTCCTATCGGAAGGATATTGTGAAACTTGAAAGGGTTCAGAAAAGATTTACAAGGATGTTGCCAGGGTTGGAGGATTTGAGCTATAGGGAGAGACTGAACAGGCTGGGGCTGTTTTCCCTGGAGTGTCGGAAGCTGAGGGGTGACTTTATAGAGATTTATAAAATCTTGAGGGTCATGGATAGGATAAATAGATAAAGTCTCTTCCCTGGGGTGGGGGAGTCCAGAACTAGAGGGCATAGGTTCAGGGTGAGAGGGAAAAGATATATAAGAGACCTAAGGGGCAATGTTTTCACTCAGAGGGTGGTAGGTCTAGGAATGGGCTGCCAGAGGAAGTGGTGGGGGCTAGTACGATTGCAACATTTAAAAGGCAACATTTAAAAAGCATAGGAAGGGTTTGGAGGTATATGGGCCAGGTGCTGGCAGGTGGGACTAGATTGGGTTGAGATATCTGGTCAGCATGGACGGGTTGGACCGAAGCATGTCCATGCTGAACATCTCTATGACTCTAAACTACTGAAGAGTATCCCACCCAGACCCATTCCCTGACCCTATTACTCTACATTTATCCTGACTAATGCACCTAGCCTACACATCCCTGATCACTATAGGCAATTTCGCATGGCCAATTCACATCTTTGGACTGTGGGAGGAAACTGGAGCACCTGAAGGAAACCCACACAGAAACAGGAAGAACATGCAAACTTCACACAGACAGTCACTCAAGGCTAGAACTGAACTCAGGTCCCTTGCTCTGTGAGGAAGCAGTGCTAACCACTGAGCCATCGTGCTACTCTGAGTATTAGTAAAATTGGTTCTAATTTACCAATCCATCCTTCAATCCAACCAATTCCAATATAGTTACAGCCACCACGTTAGTCAGCACAATCCAAAATTCAAACTGAATGAGCCCAGGGCGAATTCCACAGCCTCATTCCCAACATCTTAAGTACTTACCTGTTATGAAATTGAATATGATGCCGTTTTTAAAAACTGGGGAAGAAACAGTAAGATCAAAGGAAAAACACATACCAACCAAAATCAAACAATTGGCAGATCAGCAAACGAGAGGGCATGAAAACATGAACAATAAACATTATGAAGTAGTTGAAACCTTGTCTTTGCCAAGGAAGTGATTCACGTTCGTTCATCTCACTGCTGTATTTTAGTTAACAAACTTCCCATGCTACAAAGTACATACAGTTTTACAGTGATATATTGTACTTTGAATCATAGAATCACTACAGTGCAGAAAGAGGCTATTTGGCCCATCAAGTCTGCACTGATCCTTCTGAAGAGCATCCCACTCAGACCTACTCCCCTGTTTTTATCCAAGCCAGCCCACCTAACCTGCACACTCTTACACTGTCAGAAGAAGCCAACGCACCCAGAGGAAACCCATGCAGATATGGGGATATTTGGAGATAGAGCCCCATGAAAAAGAAGAACAGTTGAACAAAGAAGTGGATAACAATCAGCCTAGAAAAATGAATGGCTGCTAATAGGGACAATAAGTGGCTAACAATAGTTTGTGTACAACAGCAGGCCATGAGATAACAAGGCCTGGTGTGTGAGGGTTGGGGTAAGGACATGGCAGAAGGTGTCTCAAGCCCTAAAATTGTTGAATTTTATATTCAGTCCAGAAGGCTCCAGGGTTCCCAAACAGAAAATGAGGTTTTTATTGTTCCAGTTTGTGCTGAGCTTTGCTGGAGCACTGCAGCAAGCCTGAGACTGTCATGTTAGTCAGGGAACAGGGTGATGCAGAAACACAGCTCGACAGCCTTCTGATTATCATCAATTCTTGGTCTAACCAACTGTTGTTCTCTCATTTTGGGTTCTATCTCCACCTATTGTTTAATCCTCACCCAATTCACTCATCCTATCTTCTGCTTAAAAAATGTTTTCCTCACTACCATCAGTTCTGAAGAAGGTCATACATTAACTAAGTTTCTGGATTAATAGTCCAGCGATAATACCACTGGAACATTGCTTCCACAAATTCTTTTCTTTAAAGCTGAACATTGTTCCCCTGCTGATCCCAAGTGTGGAATGCTATGACAATAAGTGACTCGGTAATGTGGGATGCATTTGTTCCTATAGGACTTGGCCATCGGGAAGAGATGAGGCACAATCACCTGATGAAGGAGCGTTGCTCCGAAAGCTAGTGCGCTTCCAATTAAACCTGTTGGACTATAACCTGGTGTTGTGTGATTTTTAACTTTGTACACCCCAGTCCAACACCAGCATCTCCAAATCATGTGGAAGTTAAATTCAACAACTAAAAGACCTGGAAATGACAGCCAACCTCAACACTGGGGACTAAGGGCTTATGCCCAAAATGTTGATTCTCCTGCTCCTTGGATGCTGCCTGGCCTGCTGTGTTTTTCCAGCACTACACTTTTCGACTATGAAAAATATTGTTGATTGTCATTAAAACCCAGTCTGATTGATTAATGTCCTTTAGGAAGGAAATTTGCTGTCCTTACTTGGTTTGACCAACATGTGAATTCAGATCTACAGAAATATGAAACAAAATCAGTAATTGCCTCTGAAGAAAGGTCACTGGGCCTGAAACATGAACTTTGCTTCCTCTGCACAGATGCTGCCAGACCCGCTGAGTATTTCCAGTAATTTCTGGTTTTGAACATCTGCAGTTCTCTGGGGCTTCTTGTCTCCAGCAATACGGTTGGTAGTTAACTGTCCTCTGGAATGAGCTAGTGAAAGTGAGTACTGCAGATGCTGGAGATTAGAGTGGTGCTGGAAAAGTACAGCAGGTCAGGCAGTATCGGAGAAGCAGGAAAATCGATGTTTCCGGCCAAAGCCTGATGAAGGGCTTTTGCACGAAATGTCGATTTTCCTGCTCCTCGGATGCTGCCTGACCTGCTGTACTTTTCCAGCACCACTCTAATCTGTCCTCTGGAATGGCCTAGCAAGCCATTCAATAGAAAGGCAATTGGGGATGGGAAATAAATACTGACCTTGTCACTTCCAATCATTTCCTTTAATATAAAGCAAATTGGCACAAAGAAGAGTGTGGAGGGACAGCCATTCCTATCAGGGAGAAAATCTAGATGAGCTGGTGTAGGAGGAATAATGAAAAAAAGTCAAGTTCAAATTCAGTGAGGAATGGAGGAGGGGGTCTCCTACATCCATGGCTGGGGTTGCCTATGTAACTCCTCCATATTGGCTGTGTAGTGATTGTAACTAGGGAGGTCAGCCAGGTGGACATCGTAAAATATGAATTTCCTGAGGGGGCTGTTAACCTGATCCAATCAGGGAGCCCTGACTGACAGATATAAACAGGAATGTCCGCAGGGAGTGGAGTGCATCATTTCCCCCTCCAACTCTATTTTGATTTAGTCCCTGCCATCCCCTTCACTGTTTGATCGCACAGCATTGCCCTTTGATGTGAAGGGCACTGCTTGTCACTGGCCACCGGGGTATTTTCCTATCTTCCTGGTGGTGGAAATTGAATAAAGACTCGTGCACTTTGTGTCTCACTCCTGCACACACACACCATGGGTGCTGGGGAAAAAATAAGCACTACCGCAGTTAGGCGATAGTGTGGGGGTTAATTTAAAAGAAAAAAAAATAAACAGGAGATTGGAGTGCAAGAAGAGATAAACAGGAAGAGTGTCTGGGTGCTGGGGAAAAACAAAAAAGAAAAAAATAAAAATAAACAGGAATGTCAGTAGGCCATCCTCAGTACTGTCACACCGGGCTGGCACCGGTGCGGGTTGCCCTAGAGGTGGCTGGAAGATGCAAAGGGTGGGTAGGAAAGTCGGAAGGTGGGTAGGCCATCCTGACTGCTGTCGTCCTCGGGGTGTAAAGCAGGACGGGCTGTCCTAGAGGTGGCCAGAAGATGTGTCAGGGCAGACCGAGGGCCGGAAGGGGCATAGGGGCGGGCTGCCTTAGAGTGGCTGGAAAGTGGGAGGGACGGGGGCTTGCTGGGTGTCTGGGGGGGTCTGTATTTTATGCACTGTTTTTTCTGTAATCGAATTGTCTTATGCACTTGGTATTGTTTTGTGACTGAAACTGGGATTTGAGGTTTGTCCTCATTTCCCTGAAAACTGGTTGAAAGGTGGGGTTTGGGGCCTGGTTTTGCCATTCCCCTCCCGTGTAAAATTGCTGTTTCTCTGTATACAGCTGTTAATGTTAACTATTTTTTTGTAAACTGTTTTGATTAATAAAATAAAATTTTAGGTAAAAGAGTGTCAGATCCTGTTCACTCTGAGAGCTGGCTCTGAGCTAGCTGGGTCAGTGTCATATACTATGCACATGTAAATAAAGGGTGACTTTGTGATGGGATACTGGCCTTTGTTGACGCCCACTCATTGCAAATCTGTTTCTCTTGTTTTGCAGCATGTTATCCATATCCATACATTGGCAAAAAATTAAAAGCCCAGAACCGAAGAACACTATTCTACATCTCATCAACATTAGAAAACAGTGCCATAGCTGCCCATAAATCAAAGGGAGATTGAGTAACCTGGGGATGGTAGAATTACAAGTGGGATCCTGAAATAGAATAGCTATTAATAAAGTCCTGCACTGAGGGGAACACTGCTCTAAAAGCACAGCGTTTAGTGAGGTCCTTGGATGTTTATTGCAGTGATATAATTAAAGAGTTATCCTTGGACAAACAAAACATTCTTCCCAACCTTTATGTAGCATTGCACCATTTTTTGCTTCTAAACTCCAACAGGCATACCCTAAGTTTTCTTGGAAATAACCAGTCGCTCCACAGTTCAATGAGGGTGATTCCCATCCCGAGATTGGAATGAAGGTATAAGGCCAGGAGACAATAGATTTCAGCAGCTGCTTCTTGATGAATCAGAGGCAGAGGAGACAGAACTCTTCACCCACAGCCAGCTGGAACCATCTTAGTTTTTAACCTACAGTTGAGGGAGGGTATGGCAAGAATGTCTCAGGCGTAAATGCCTCTCTCTCTCTCTCTCTCTCTCTCTCTCTCCCCCTCTCTCTCTTTCTCTCTCTCTCTCTCTCTCTCTCACATGCTTCATCTATCCCCTCCTTTCCTTACATGATCTCCACGCGAGGAGATATAACCATCAGGGCAGTAATCTTGAAAATGTTGAGTTTTAGCAAGTAAAATTACAGGTGGGAAATAGTGAGCCATAAACCAAGGTGAAAAATACAAAACAAAAACACAAGTCAAGGAAGCAATAGACTACACTGAGAAAAAATGGGACAGCGATAGTTTAGTGGTATTATCGCTAGGCTATTAAACCAGAGAAAATGCCCTGGGTCCTGAGTTTGAATCTCACTTCAGCAAACAGTGGAAATGGAAGTCAATTTTAAAACCAATTTTGTTCTTATAATTGGGTCCTGAGCAGGCAGTCCCGTGCCCACTGCCTCCTCTGCTCTACTCATCCCTGATGTACTCCTTCCTAAACAAGGCTCTGGGCCAATAAAACCCCCTAATTGACCAAACTGCAGACACTTAGGGCTTCCTCCTTCCCAATGTCATTGTGTTTTTATCCACAGTGAGAGAGACCAGCGTAGCAGGTCTCATTAAAGATACTCTTGCATGCTCCCTCCCCCACAATCCTCATAGATGTGAAACCCTCCTACCCCTGTTAACCAGCTGGACCCTTGAACTCACCTCACAGTCATAGATTTCCTCAGGAGTTGGGGAGGAGAGAGGGGGTGGTTAACTGGTTGCAGTTGCAGCAATGGCCAGAGTTCCTGGTGGTGCTGCTGGGAGAGGAGAGCAGCCAAACATTTGCTCTCACAGGCGGGGCTTCCTCATGGATGGTCTGCCTCACTCATAGAAGGTTTATTAAACTGCTGAGGGGGAGGGGAGCCAGCAAGTCAGTGATAGAATCTGCCCCTCATTTTACCCAAGAAGGTTGCGATGGAACTATATGAAATCCTGGGTAGGCCACCGATGAACTACTGCATGCAGTCATGGCCACCATACCATCGGAAGGATGTGATTGCACGAGAGAAAATGCAGAGGAGATTTACCAGGATATTGGAGACAGTAAGGACTGCAGATGCTGGGGTGTCAATAGATGTGAAGCTGGAAAAGCACAGCAGGTCAGACAGCATCTGAGGAACAGGAAATTCAGCATTTCAGGCCAAAACACTTCGTCACGACTTGTTTTGGGGGGGGGGGAGCACAGAAGTATATGGGGGAGGTGGGGCTGGGGGGAGGGTAGGTGGATGCAGTTAGGGGGTTATTGTCAGTGGAAGGGTGGAGCTGATAGTAAGTTGGACAAGTTATGTTAGGTCAGGGAGGTGAGGAGGAGGGGGGCTGGACGTGTGATAAGGCTGGAGATAGAGAGACTTTGAAACTGGTGAAGGCAATATTGAGGCCATTGGGCTGTAAGCTTCCCGGGCAAAATAATAGGTGTCGTTCCTCCAGTTTACATTTGTCCTCACTCTGATAGTGGAAGAGGTCAAAAATGTACATTCGCTGGGGGAGTGGGAGGGGGAATTAAAATGGACAGCAATGAGAAGGTCGAGTTGGTTGATGTGTGCAGAGAGCAGATGTTCCACAAACAGGTCCCTGAGCCTGCATTTGATCTCCCCAGTATACAGGAGATCACTTTGGGAACAATGGACTGGGATGGAGTTGTTAGACTGACTTGTTTTCTTTGGAGCAGTAAGGTTCAGAGAGATATAAGATTATGTTGGACATAGTTAAGGTGATTAGGAAGACAATCTTTCAATCAGCAGGAGGGTCAATAACCAGGGCAAGTAGATTTAACTGATAGAAGATTGTGAAGAAAGTTAAGGAGAATTTTATTTCATTCAGGCCGTGGTGGAAGTCTACAACTCGCTGGCTGAGAGGGTGGTGAAAATCTTATAACATTTAAGCAGTGTTTCGATATTTGTTTGTGTTGTCTTAATGTATAGGACTTTGGGCTAAAAGCAGGAAAGTGGGATTATTGTGGTCAGAACTTTGTATATTGGCACATTCAGGATGGGTGAAGTGGCCTCCTTCTGTGCTGCAAAGGTTAATGAGTCTATGAATCTGCCTCAACCTGACAACTCATACCCTCACTCCCCCCACCTTGTAAAATTCAGCTCTTGGTTTCATTTTGATTAAACTACATGTTACTCCCTCCAAGCAAAATACACTCATCACCCCAACACCATCACCCCCCACCTTCATCTACCTATCGCATTCCCACTACCTTCCCCCAGCCCCACCCCTCTGCCATTTACCTCTCATTCTCCTTGGGCCCCCCCCCCCCCCCCACATTCCTGATGAAGGGTTTATGCTCGAAATGTCACTCTCCTACTCCTCAGATGCAGCCGACTGGCTGTGCTTTTCCAGCATGACACTTTTTGACTCTGATCTCTAGCATCTGCAGTCCTCACTTTCTCACAATACATCCTACCTACTGTGTGGTGCTCAGAACTGCCCGTTGCACTCGGATGTGGACTAACCAGGGCTTTGTACAGATGTAGCATGATTTCTTCTCCCCATTACCCTAGTTCTCTTGATATAAGGAAAGCATTCCTTACAGGGGAGGTGGCAGACTACCTGTAGTCCAGGTAATGGCATGGACTAGTAACCCAGAGACCCAGGATAATACTCTGGTGTAACGGGCAACATGGGCTTGTCTGAGTAACAGTGACTCTGAAGCTGTTATCATTTGTAAAAGCCCATCAGGTTGACCAATATCTTTTGAGTCAATATCCTGTCTTCCTTACCTGGCCTTGCTTACACATCTAGACGCACTACAATGCAGTTGACTCTATTACACTCTGAAATGGGTCAACACGTTGTACAGTTCAATTAGGAATGAACAAGAAATGCTGGCCGTGTCGGTGATACTCATCCATAAAACAACAAAATCATTCCCTCAGCCCTTATGATTATCTTCTGTACTTGTTCACCCTAACCATTATATGCCCACCTGAGTAAAGAAATTTCTCCCAGCTTATTTATTGGATTTATGAGTGACTATATTTGCAACCCATTATATGTTAGTTTCTCTGTAGGGGAAACAAAGCTCACCTGAGTTATCAACTGTCTCTGTGATGTTCCTCAGTGGGCTCTGGGCTTGAGGCTGCACATTGCTCATCTGTTCATCAATAGTTTCCCCTCGAATTGTTGTCAGATCCTGCATGCTGAAGCTTCTTAGCCTTTCTGAGAGAGCTCCTTGTCCCTGTGGCACAGCAAAGGATGTTCTTTTTAACCACAAAAAATATGACCTTCATACCAGGGTTGTTACCATTGAAGAAGAGGTCTCTTGACTCCAGGTCTATTATCTTTGTTTGCTGGTGAGATTGACTTTGGTCTTGTTCATCCTGGCAGTCCCTGCTCCTGAACTGGAAACCTGGGGTTCAAATAAAAGGCAGGATTCTTAGGAGCATTGATAATCAGAAGGATCTTGGGGTGCAAGACCATGGATCCCTGAAAGTGGCAACACAAGTCAATAAGGTGGTAAAGGAGGCATAGGGCATGCATGCCCTCAGTTGGGGCATTGGTCATGGCATGGAGTATAAAAGTTGGTAATTCATGTTGCAGCTGTATATGACTTTAGTTAGGCCATATTTGGAATACTGTGTGCACTTCTGGTTGTCACACCATAAGAAGGATGTGTAAACTTTGGAGAGAGTGCAAAAGAGGTTTGCCAGGATAGTGACTGGATTGCAGTGTCTTAGCCATAAGAAGAGGTTGGACAAACTTGGATTGTTTTCACTACAGCATCAGAGGCTGAGGAGTGACCTGGCAGAAGTATATACAATTCTGAGAGGCGTGGACAGTCAGAGTCATTTTTCCAGCGTGGAAATATCAAATACATAGAAATTGGTTTAGAGTGAGAGGGGGAAAATTTAAAGGAAATAAGGCAAGTTTTTATACAGAGGGTGGCTTGGAACTTCCTGCCAGGGGAGATAGTAGAAGCAGATATGATAACAAAGTTTGAAAGGCATGTAAACAGACACATACAGGCAGGGATGATGTGCAGGCAGATGGGATTAGTTGAGAATGGTATCATGGTCAGCATGGATATGGTAGTCCGAACAGACTATTTCTGTGCTGTTTTATGTTCTGCATTCTCTTATGTCGTACATACTATGTTTTATTTTAGATGGAATTTTTAAAAAACCATATCTACCTGGGACCTGGGTGTCACAGGCTGGGCCAGCATTGATTGCCCATCCCTAGTTGAACTTGAGAAGGTGGTGGTGAGCTGTGTCTGCAGCATGCAAATAGTTCAAGGCCATTTAAATCTCTGACCACTTCCTGCAATATTGAAAGTGATCCTCAGCAGTTTCCGCCAGAATTGAAGGTGGCCTACTGATATAACATTGCCACCAAGACCATTTGAAAGCGCTGGTAAGAATTAGTGAAGATTTTCAATATTCTGAAATGCACCTTTTCCTGTCTTGGGGTTTTTCGGATAATTGTAGTGCAGTAGCTTGCTGCTATGAAATGATGTTGCCACCATGCTCCATCAAAAGCTGGATCTCTCCTTTAAGGGGCTTTTAAATATTTTTAATCACCCCATTCAAATACATAATGACACGTCTCTGAAGCAGATGGGAGTTGAACCCAAGCCTCTGACTAAGAGGAAGGGATACTACTTCTGTATCTCAAAAATCCTCTTTAAAGATGGTTCCAGGTCACCACAGCACTGCCACATTTTCAGCTCTCCCAATCGGCAAGCCACCCACAGCATGTGAGAATAAGCATCGACAGTTACCCATTATATTTGGCTAAGCTGAATGCTGTATGCCTCCCACAACTCAAACCCCAACTCCTAATCCCCATCCTCCCTCTGTGCTTCAAGCCTCATGTCCAGTTAAGACAGGGCGGTTAGCCCCTTTTGGTTTGGCCCAGAGCTTTCTTGCTCATCCCTTGAAGAGATCAGGGCCCCAGGTTTGATTAGAGGATCACTGCAGGCAAGGGGAACTGTGAATCCACATTGGTGAACAATGAAAACGGGGAAATGTCAGAGGATAAATTGCAGTGAAAGGGATTGTCAGAATGAACACATCTGAGTCGCTACCCACTGCGTACATTTGGCTATACTTGTTATTTTAAACACTATGTAAATCTTTATGCTCAGAGAGCCGGTGTAGACACAATGGGCTGAATGGCCTCCTTTTGCACCATAACAATTCTATGATTCTGAATTCTGCTCTCTTCCTGGAGTTCGAAATGATTCAATTCCCCTGCAGGATTCAAATGCGAATATAGGCTGGTAAAGTACTGAGGGAAGACTTTTAAAGGTGCCTCCATTTAGATAAGATGCCTTGTATTTTCAGACCTCAGTACATTGGCACCAGCTGTTATAAAAAGGTGGCTTTGACTCGGTTAAAATAAAGGGATGAAGGTGTTTGTTCATAAGTGACACACATGAACTGCTCACCCAGTCATATCGCAGAGTTAATATCTAAGGTGTGTATTTTAACGTATAATGCCATGTTCTTTCATTTATAGGGATGTTAGGAAGGAATTACCCTGGTCATTGTGTAGCAACATAATAAATGTATTTCTTTTAAAAGTGACTAATGTGGTTGTGACAAATAGGAAGTTTGTGAAGGTCTTGTACAGAGTTCCCAGGAGATTGACTAGAATTCCAGGTTATCCAAGATGGAGGATGGGAAAAAAATTGAGGCTGTAACAGTTGTTCTTTTTTGAGGTATTTTAGGTATGGAGTTGATTTCCTCAAAATCTAAAAGCAGTAATTACTGTTTTATAAGTTGTTACATTGCTATGGAACTTTGGGGAAAAACACCAGAACAATGGCACTTTACAAAGGTGGAAGGGAGACAAAGGCAGTGACTACTTGGAAGTGAATCAAACAGAGACATAAATCTACATTGCTGCCTGACCCAGCAGTAACCTGTACAGCTGCTGCTTTTGCTGTTTAGTTTCAAGTATCTTTGGACATCAGATTTAATTTTAACGAAAATAGACAAACAGTGAAATTCACAGCTGACCTTGGAGAAACCCGTGTAGGAGAGCTCCCAGCAGGGGAGCAGCTAAATGGCTCATTTCTGAGGTGTACATTAGATTAGATTACTTACAGTGTAGAAACAGGCCCTTCGGCCCAACAAGTCCACACTGACCCGCCGAAGCGCAACCCATCCAGACCTATTCTCCTACATTTACCCCTTCACCTAACACTACGGGCAATTTAGCATGGCCAATTCACCTAACCTGCACATTTTTGGATTGTGGGAGGAAACCGGAGCACCCGGAGGAAACCCACGCAGACACAGGGAGAATGTGAAAACTCTCTTTCTTTTGTATATCTACATTAATGAGTAGTGTGGGTTCTTTTTTGACCATATGTTTTTACTGAGATCTGTCTCTTGGTTAAACTTTGAAAATATGAAACAGCGGTGCTAAGTTAACCTGGAGCAGTGTTTTTAGAGCATTAAGACTGGGCTATTTTCTGAGTCTGTAGACTGTTAAGGTGCAAAGATGGTCTTTAGTAGAATGATGTGCCTTTCCTGTTGGATGTGGGGGATTAGGGAGAATTTCCATGTTACTGATGATTATGTCATCAGGAAGTGTGTTTGGTTGTGAATCCTATCAGATTGCATGGATCAGTTGGAGCAGCAGTTAGAGGCAATGAGGAATTTACAGGAGTTAGGGGATGGATGGATGGTAATTACGGAAAGGGAGATAAATTGAAGATATAGCCAGGTAGATGGGTTATCTCCAGGAAAGATAGGGGAGGGAGGCAGGAATGTAGGAGTGTATGGCATTTTGGAAAATGTAGGGAATGATGGACTCTCAGGGGAATGTAGCTCTGGTACTGAGATTGGCTTGAATGTAATGAGGGGTACATCAGGTTGAAAACGATTGACTGTGTTAAAGGACTTTCTGTTCAGAGGCACAGACAGACGTTTCTGCAGCTGACAGTGAGACATCAGAATGGTGTGTTGCCTCCTAGATGCCAGGATCAACGAAATCTCAGATAAAGTGCAGAATATTCTCAAAGGGGTGGGGGACCAGTAGGAGGTCATTATATACATTGGAACTGATGACATAGGAAGAGAAAAGGACAAGACCCTGAGGACAGCATATAGGACGTTCGGCAGGAATTTTAAAAAGTAGGTGATCGAGGGTAGTAATATCTGAGTTACTCCCAGTGCCACAAGGTAGTGAGGGTAGGAATAGGAGGATACAGCAGATAGATATGTGGCTGAGGAGCTGGTTCAGGGGAAAAGGGTTCACATTTTTGGATCATTGGATTCTCTGCTGGCATAGAAGTGACCTGTACAAGAAGGATGGATTGCACCTGAATTGCAATAATATGGTGGGGAGATTCGCACAAGCTGCTTGAGAGGTTTAATTGTGGGGGGTGGGGGGGGGAAGTTATTAGGATGGGATCCATGGAGATAGTAAGGAAAGAGATCAATTTGAGCCTGGTACAGCTGGAAAAGGAGTAAATCAAATAGTCTGGGCAGGCAGGAACAAAGCAGAGAATGAGGTAGGAATGATAAATTAAACTGCATTTATTTCAATGTAAGAGGCCTAACAGGGAAGGCAGATGGATTCAGGGCATGGTTGGGAACATGGGATTGGGATATCATAGCAATTACAGAAACATGGTTCAGAGATGGGCAGGACTGGCAGCTTAATGTTTCAGGATACAAATGCTACAGGAAGGATAGAAGGGGGGGGGGGTGCAAGAGAGGAGGGGAAGTGGTGTTTTTGATTAGGGATAATGTTACGGCTGTAGTAGGGAGCAAATTTCTGGGAATATGTCCAGGGAAATTATTTGGGTGGAACTGAGAAATAAGAAAGGGATGATCACCTTATTGGGATTTACTATAAACCCCCAATAGTCAGCAGGAAAGTGAGAAATAAACTTGTAAGGAGATCTCAGTTATCTGTAAGAATGTTAGGGTGGTCATGGGAAGGGATTTTAAATTTCCAAACATAGACTGGGACTGCCATAGAGTTAACAGCTTGGATGAAGAGTAATTTGTTAAGTTTGTATGAGAAAGTTTTCTTATGCAGTATGTGTATGTATCTAATAGAAAAGGAGCAAAACTTGACCACCTCTTGGGAAATAAGGCAGGAGGTGACTAAGGTGTCAGTGGGGAAGCACTTTGGGGCCAGTGACCATAATTCTATTTGTTTTAAAATAGTGATATAAAAGGATAGACCAGATCTAAAAGTTGAATTTCTAAATTGGAGAAAGGCGAACTTTGATGGTATTAGACAAGAACTTTCAAAAGCTGATTGGGGACAGATGTTTGCAGGTAAAGGGACGGCTGGAAAATGGGAAGCCTTAAAAAATGAGATAACGGGAGTCCAGAGAAAATATATTCCTGTTAGGGTGAAAGGAAAGACTGTAGATATAGGGAATGCTGGATGACTAAAGAAACTGAGATTTTGGTGAAGAAAAAGAAGGAAGCAAATGTCAGGTATAGACAGGATGGATCAAATTAATCCTCAGAAGAGCATAAAGGCAGTAGGAGTATTGTTAAGAGGGAAATCAGAAGGGTCAAAAGGCGATATGAGATAGCTTTGGCAAATAGAGTTAAGGATAATCCAAAGGGTTTCCACAAACACATTAAGGACGAAAGGATAACTAGGGAGAGAATAGGGCCCCTCAAAGATCAGCAAGGCGGCCTTTGTGTGGAGCTACAGAAAATGGGGGGGATATTAAACAAGTATGTAGTGTCAGTGTTTACTGTGAAGAAAGATATGGAAGATAGAGAACATAGGGAAATAAAAAGTGACATATTGAAAAATGTCCATCTTAAAACGGATAAAGTTGAATAAATCCCCAGGACCTGATCAGGTGTACCCTAGACCTCTGTGGGAAGCTAGGGAAGTGATTGCTGGGCCTCTTGCTGAGATATTTGAATGATTGATAGTCATAGCTGAGGTACCAGAAAACTGAGGTTGGCAAACATGGTGCCACTGTTTAAGAAGGGTGGATGGGAAAAGCCAGGGAAATATAGACCAGTGAGCCTGACCTCGGTGATGGGCAAGTTGTTGGAGAGAGTCCTGAGGGACAGGATTTACATGTATTTGGAACGGCAAGGACTGATTAGGGATAGGCAACATGGCTTTGTGTGTGGGAAATCATGTCTCACAAACTTGATTGAGTTTTTTAAAGTAACAAAAGGATTGATAAGGACAGAGCGGTAGACATAATCTATATGGACTTCAGTAAGGCATTCGACAAGGTTCCTCATGGTAGACGAGTTAGCGAGGTTACTTTACTCACAATAGAGGGGAAACCAGCTATTTGGATATAGAGCTGGCTTGAAGATAGAAGACAGGAGATTGTGAATCTTTAGAATACTCTATCCCAGAAGACTGTGAAGCTCAGTTTTTGAGTATATTTAAGGTTAATGTTGATAATTCTTTTGACAGTCAATGGTGTAAAGGATTATAGGGATATTGTGGATAGTTAACTCAGCCACATTAGGGAGATTTAAACAATCCTTGATAAGCACACGGATGGTGATGGGATAGTGTAGGGGGATGGGCTCAGATTAGTTCACAGGTAGGCGCAACATCGAGGACCGAAGGGCCTGTTCTACGTGAGGGTTGCATTTCAGACTGGAGGCCTGTGACCAGTGGTGTGCCACAAGGATTGGTGCTGGGTCCACTGCTTTTCATCATTTATATAAATGATTTAGATGTGAACATAGGAGGTACAGTTAGTAAGTTTGCAGATGACATGAAAATTGGAGATGTAGGGGACAGTGAAGAAGGTTACCTCAGAGTAAAACAGGATCTTGATCAGATGGGCCAATGGGCTGAGGAGTGGCAGATGGAGTTTCATTTAGATAAATGTGAGGCGCTGCATTTTGGAAAGGTAAATCAGAGCAGGACATATACACCCAATGGTAAGGTCCTGGGGAGTGTTGCTGAACAAAGAGACCATGGTGTGCAGGTTCATAGTTCCTTGAAAGTGGAATTGCAGGTAGATAGGATAGTGAAGCAGGCATTTATTACACTTGCCTTTATTAGTCAGTGTATTGAGTATAGGAGTTTGGAGATCATGTTGCAGCTGTACATGACACTGGTTAGGCAACTATTGGCGTACTGTGTGCAACTCTGGTCTCTCTGCTATAGGAAAAATGTTGTGAAACGTGAAAGAATTCAGAAAAGATTTACAAGGATGTTGCCAGGGTTGGACAGTTTGAGAGGCTGTTTTCCCTGTAGCATCGGAGGCTGAGGGGTGACCTTATAGAGGTTTATAAAATCATGAGGGGCATGGATAGGGTAAACAGACAAGGTCTTTTCCCAGGGTTGAGGGAGTCCAAAACTAGATGGCATAGGTTTAAGGTGAGTGGGAAAAGATTTAAAACAAATCTAAGATACAACTTTTTCAAACAGAGGATGGTGTCTGTATGGGATAAGCTGCCAGAGGAAGTGGTGAAGGCTGGTACAATTGCAACATTTAAAGGTCATTTGGATGGGTATATGATTAGGAAGTGTTTGGAGGGTTATTGGCCACATGCTGGAAAATATGACTAGATTTATTTAGGGCATCTTGTAGGCATGGACGAGTTGGGCCGAAGGGTCAGTTTCCGTGCTGTACACATCTATAGCTCTGTCTCTAATTATCCCAGGGATTGGAATATCAGTAATTTCTCATGTAACATTCAAAAGGAAATTAGATGTTTATTAGAAAAGGAATCGTGGGTGTGGTCATGGGAAAACAACAAGGGAGAAATGTTAAGCAGAGACATATAGGATGAATGGTCTCCTAATCCACTATTTCATTCTATGGTTGACACTAACCAAGGCTCATCCCCTACTAATCTGAATATTAGCTTATCACACAAAATCCATGCAGCTCTTTTAAGCATATATTTATTTCCAAGCAGTGTGTGGAGTGTGAGCCTAATACCCAAAGCTGTAGAAGTGAATAACATCTTAAATGGAACTGATAGTTTAAAACTTTTGGAACCATGCCCAAAATGAACCCAACTTCCTTTGTATGACGCTGACAAAGTTGCTACACATTCGCAAGGTTTTCAGTTTTATTCAGCACCAAACAAATACTTGTTTCTGCCCTGTATCAGAATCAGTGATGTAATTGTGACTCATGAGCAACTGAACCACTACACCAAAACAGGGATTTGATGTTTGTGTGTGTGTTATCACTAGTGCTCTCTCAACAAAACAGAATGGCACATGCAACAATCCAAAACACACACGCAGTTTGGTCAGTACATTTCAAGCAGTCATTTTGAAAGATCTGAGACTCAGGTTACTGTCCAGTTAATATACACCAACACTCAAGCATATAAGCAAACCTCACCGTTTTTGGTCAGATTAGATTATAAGACGTTCGGGTGCAATTAAAAACGTATTGCTTATTCTGCTGGGTTCCAATTTCTAGACAGTTTAACAAGATCTGCAGCTGATCAACCTTCCCCCCCACTCGTCATAAACCGAGCAAATGTTTCCCCACTTTCAGCTCCATCACTTCCCTCGCAAAGTAGAATACTGTTGTAGGGGATCAGGAAAATCCAAATTCATCATAAAAGGTCATTGATCTGGAAAGTTAACAATGACATATTTTTCTTAACCCTTTGTGCACTTTAGTTGCACCTGTAATTAAAGTCACTCCAAAGTAATAAGTTTATTGGAGTAATGGTAGCCCCGGTTGACTTCTTCCTCTTCATTCATGGTAGTGCCTATCCCCAATAATCAGCCGATGCTAAAGCATTTTCATGGCCTCAATGCTGGTTTCCTGTAAACTAAAATACACTGTGTTTCTTTCTTTACAAGAGCCCAAATTAGGGTCACATCCACCTTTATATTAATGGCATTAGGCAAGTATTAAAATGCAAGGAGTCTAAATCAAAGTGAATTCTTAGTGTGGGGGTTAATATTTGTGCAATCTGCATTACCTTCTTCTCTGTTAGCTCCACATAAAGGATTAAGTTGAGAAGGTGAGATACCTAATGCAGAAAAAGCAGTTATGGAAATCCGGTGAAAGCTGACACAGTCTTTAAGAGAATCATAGAGTCATGAGAACATGCAGTGCTGAAGGAGAACTTTCACTATGTTTGGCTCTGCTGACTATTCGGCAAACTAGCCACACCTAGTCCCATATCCTCAATTGTTTGTCTGTAATACCAGAGAGTGGTGGGAATCTAGATCTCACTGCAGAAAAGGACTGTAAAGGCAGAAACCCTCATGACATTGAAGAAGTATTTGGACGTACACTGCAATGGCAAGGCATACAAGGCTACGGGCCAAGTGATGCAAATAGGATTAGAATAGTTAGGTAAAACAATTGCATTTTCCGCTTGGGGATTCTGAAGCCTTTGGGACTCAGTTTCAAGTTCAATAATTTTAGGGCCTGAGCACCTTCTCCCATGACCTCAGCCTAACCTCCATGTCCCACACCCTGTCATCATATGGTCTGCTACCACAAACGACCCATTGTCAGCCACTAACGCTCCCCGGCTATTGATTCTCCCAGACTGACCTTTACCCGTTCCTTTGTCTGTTCAACTGTTGTTTTTTTCTCTCTCTCAGAACTTCACCTCCATCTCGCCCCTCCACTCTATCCCATTTTCTGCATATATACCAGCCTTTTCCTAGCAACAATCAGTTCTGAAGAAGGGTTGCTGGACCCAAAATGTTAACTCCGCTTTCTCTCCTCAGATGCTGCCAGATCTGCTGAGTTTTCCTAGCAATTTCTGGTTTTGATTTAGAATAGTTAGGTTGCTTGTTTTTGACCAACACAGACTCAAAGGGCTGAAGAGCCTTTTTCTGTGCTATAGACCCAAAAACACCTTGTAGGTTCCTCATGCTCACTACCTGTCCAAATCTCTTTTAGAATAATTTACAGGATGAAATTCAGATAGAATGTTCAAGATCCCAACAGCTTTGAACAAAATAAAAATTCTCTATATCTCTCCTCTTGATCTTTTGTCAGTGATTTTGACCTGTCATCACACTGAAGACATCCATTAAGTCACCTTTTAAATGTGTCACTTCCAACGGCATCAGTTCTAACCTTTCCAATGACTAACTGACGGTCATTTACTCTTATAACCTGAATCCCTCGTGACACACTTCATCACATTTAACATTATGATACATAGTGATTAAATGGACTCCTGAAATCATAATCCAACCATCTGAAAAAGATGGGTCTCATCAGAAAATTCGAGTAGTTGTGGATTACAGCATGTTATTGCCTGAAGTAGTGGGCCGAAAATTCAGCATGGCTTTTACCAGGTCCTCTGTTTTAACTGCAGAATCCCTCCAGTTCTTTTTTTATCATTTGCACCATTTCCTGGATCTCCTGCTGAAGTTAATATTGGAACATGGTGGCATACCCAGGGCTGCACAGATGTTGGTATATTAGTTAGCTTGAAATGGTCTCTGAACAAAAACACGGGTTTTCAGCACAGGATCTTTTCAAAGAAATCTATAATGCCAACCTCTTATTGACTGTACAGAGTTAAGTTGCAGTCTTTGATTTCCATAGCTTCCTAATTACTTTCCAGGCTCAAGGATGAGATCATTCACCTCACTTAACCTGAATATTGAGATGGTGACACATGGGTGGGGAGATCTTGTGGGGAGAGGAAGCTATCTCCAGGTTGCTGTGCGCGTGAAAATTCCCTTGATCTGACACAGTTCCATATTTCTTCAAAAAAAAACACCTTTAACAGAAATACAGAGCATTTCATCTCTCAGAGAGCTCCAATCACAGAGTCAACAGAAGACAATGCACCTTTATTGATGCAGCTAGTTGGTAAATGGTAAATTTAAAGGTGCAATTTGATTGTTATTGAATGAGTGAATGGATGGCTGAGTGAATGGGGGGAGCAGGATGGGTAGGTTTATAGATGGTCAGAAAGTGAAGCGTGTGGAGGGAGGGCTGGTCGGAAGGTGAGGTGGTCAGTGGGTGAGGTGGTCAGTGAGTGAGGTGGTTGGAAGGTGGGGTGGTCGGAGGGTGAGATGGTCAGAGAGTGAAGTGTTCTGAGGGTGAGGTGTTCGGTGGGTGAGATGGTCAGTGAGTGAGGTGGTCGGAAGGTGAGGTGGTCAGAGGATGAGCTATTCGGAGGGTGAGGTGGTCCGAGAGTAAGGTGGCCAGAGAGTAAGGAGCTCAGAGAGTAAGGTGGTCGGAGAGTCATGTTGTATCAGGTCTGGTGGGGCAGTTAGGTAGTCAGTGGAGGGGTATTTGGGTCAGGTCAGGGAATAATTGGTTGATTGTAAGGTAATCAGATCAGGTTAGGGGCAATAGACAGGTGGCCAGTGAGACTGATTTGGGAAACCAGTTATGTAGTTACCCTGAAATTAAAACATTTTTAATATCACTAACATTTCCTAGGGAATTATCTTGATAGGTACATCAGAACTATCCCAGGTGTACTATTCTAACTCAAGAGTTGGAGACATTTGTGGGTAGATCTGGGGAATTGCCCAACGGAAGTTTAAATGCCCAAGTAGTGCAATGTGTCAGCACATCCACAGTGTCGTGACATGCCCGTCAGTCATACAACAATCCAATCCAAAGATCTGAGCTTCCACTTTGGAGCTCAATTGGAGTAATTGGAGTTTAATGCTTTTCTCTTCAGGTATTGGTATCTTAAGCAAGTTTACGAATACAAACCATGAATAAGGCCTGATGGAATGAGGCTGGTGTTCAACGGTAATTGGAAAGTTCAACTTTCACTCTTGTGTTATTAGAGTCATAGAGTTATACAGCACAGAAAGATACTTTTCAGTTGAACTTGTCTGCGCTGACCAGACATCCCAATCTGAACTAGCCCCATTTAAAAGGTATCTGGACAGGTATTTGAATAGGAAAGGTTTGGAGGGAATATGAGGTAAAAACAATGACTGCAGATGCTGGAAACCAGATTCTGGATTAGTGGTGCTGGAAGAGCACAGCAGTTCAGGCAGTATCGCTGTTTTCGCTGCTCCTTGGATGCTGCCTGAACTGCTGTGCCTTGGAGGGAATATGAGCCAAACGCAGAGAGTGAGGTGGTTGGAGAGTGAAGTGGTCAGAAGGCGAGATGGTCAGAGAATGAGATGGCCAAGGAATAAGGTAGTCTGAGGGTGAAGTGGTCAGAAGGTGAGGCGTTCAGAGGGTGAGGTGATCAGAGAGTGAGAGAGTGGTCACATCTCACACTCTGACCACCTCACCCTCTGACCACTTCTCCCTCCGACCACCGTCTCTGCATTTGGTCCATATCCCTCCAAACAGTTCCTACTCAAATACCCGTCCAGATACCTTTTAAATATTCTAATTGTACCAGCCTCCGCTAATTCCTCTGGCAGCTTACTCCATACATACACCACCCTCTCTTGAAAAGTTACCCCTCAGATCCTTTCCAAATCTTTCCCCTCTCACCTTAAACCAATGCCCTCTAGTTAAGGACTCCCCTACCTTGGAGGAAAGACTTTGTCTATTTACCCAATCCAAGCCCCTCATGATTTTATAACCTTCTATAAGGTCACCTCTTAGTCTCCAACACTCCAGGGAGAAAAAAATCCTAACCTATTCAACCTCTCCCTATAACTCAAACCCTCCAGTCCTGGCAATATCCTTGTGAATCTTTTCTGCACCATCTCAAGTTTAACAACAGGAATATGAGAACTGTGGAATGAGAAAGGCCACTAAACTCATCAAGCCCATTCTCTTCAATGTACCATTAATGTGCCTACACTGTTCCTACTAATCTGATCCAAATTCCTGAGCAAACTACTGCCAACCCAAACTCCCTTTTTAACATACATTGAATAACGTACACGTTTTGATTGTTCAAGACCTTTGTCTATCTCTATAACCTTCAGCAACATCTCTGTTTGAGGGCACATTAATTCTGTTGAAGTGTTGACTTCGGGTGATTGTGTAGCATTAGCAAAATTGGTTCAGCTTTCCTATTGTTTAACCCTTCTTATTTTCATTGATTTTGATGTAAGTGAAACAGGGAAGAGCAGTGTCCTGGACATCTAGAACTAACCATTATGCATTAATGCCAATATCCAGCCTCTCTCTATTGTGCCAACCATCAATTGAATACAAGTGAGTTACAGCCCAAGGATATCAGTTAATTGCCCTGTGGTTGTTACCTTGGCAGCAGCTGTGACAGCAGCAGTTGCTGCCACATTCAGTCCACGCCTACCAAACTGCACCACAGCTTCATAGCTTCGATCCTTGGCTTGGCTCAAATAGTCATCAATCTCCTGTGATGAAGAGAAGGAAACATTACTGACTGGAACGTCAGGTGGCAATCTTTGAAATAGTTTACTCATGCTGATGGAATGTTAAGCAACCCTGTTTATCTCCCGTCCCACTGAAAAACGGGTAGATACAGTTTAGGCATTTTGGACCAGCCTACCAGTTTTTGACCAAGACTTGCTGCTGCATCAACTCTGCATGAAGTTGCAGGACAGTTAATTCGTTCATTTTGCCACCCTGGGAGGCCACTCATCAATTCATTTGAGGTATTATCCAATTCGCAAACCGACAGAGTTGAGAACCAAACCTGCTCGCCTATGAACACTCAGGGCTGCAAATTCCTCACTGCACTACATTAAGATTCTAGACCCTGATCCCACTTTCTCTGAAACAACTGACATTGAATTCTTCCTTTTTTATTTATTCATTCATTGGATAAGGGCATCACTGTCTAGGCCAGCATTTATTGCCCATCCCTAGTTGCCCAGAGGCAGTAAAGAATCAATCTCATTTCTAGATTAGATTAGATTACTTACAGTGTGGAAACAGGCCCTTCGGCCCAACAAGTCCACACTGACCCGCCGAAGCGCAACCCACCCAGACCCGTATCCCTACATTTACCCCTTTACCTAACACTACGGGCAATTTAGCATGGCCAATTCACCTAGCCTGCACATCTTTGGACTGTGGGAGGAAACCAGAGCACCCGGAGGAAACCCACGCAGACACGGGGAGAATGTGCAAACTCTACACAGTCAGTCGCCTGAGTCGGGAATTGAACCAGGGTCTCAGGGTTCTATGGGTCTGGAGTCACATGTAGTCCAGACCAGGTAAGGACAGCAGTTTCCTTCCTTAAAGGACATTGGTGAACCAGATGGATCTTTCCAACAATCAACAATGGAATCATCATCAGACTCTTAATTCTTGCTTTTTTAAATTGCATTAAAATTCCATCATCTGCCATGGCAGGTTTCGAAACTGGGTTCTCAGAACATTACCTGGGTCTCTGGATTAATAGCCCACTAGACCATCATCTCCCCATATGCATAATTCAGTTCTGATCCACCTGAAGAATCAAGCACTGATTAAATGATTCAGCGAATGGAAAATCACAGTTCATTATTTTCCAAAGGAATGCACCCGTTCCTCTTCAGTGGAACAGCCAGAGAAACCCTGAAGTAACAGGGATAACCTACAATTATGGTGGATAACACCCATGGAGGTTCCAGCCCTAAATCTCATCCTATGGAAATTTGAAGATAACAAACACAGACAGTGCCGGAGCAACTCAGCACGTCTGGCAGCACGTTGAGAGAGAAAAACAGAGCAAATGTTTCCAGTCTAGTAGGATTCATCTTTAGAACTACTCTGAAGGTGAGCTGGATTCGAAACCCAAACCCAGTTTCTCTCTCCACAGATGCTGCCAGACCTGCTGAGCTTCTTCAGCACTCTCTGTGCTTGTTTCAGATTTCCACCATCTGCAGTATTTCACTTTTATTCAGAAATGTGAGGATGTTCACTGTGGTGCATCGCAGAGACATTTACAAGGACAGAGGCAGTCCATTCGGCTCATTATATCCATGTTGGTTCTCAAGAAACCAGTGTCCCTACTTTATCATCAAGCAAAGCAAACGGAGTTCAGCTACTAGGCAACATATACTACACTAACACTCAGTTCAGTCACAAGGCGTTTACAACAGGAACATGTTATTGTATATTGGATGCCATCGCCCAAATCACATGGTCTAAAGACTTTAATGTGGACCTGTATGTTTGACAGAGGTCTGGTAGAAATAGAAATGGTTATAATTCCAGGCCAGCTATAGTATTTGCACTGGGTGAAAATTTGACTCTTTTGTAGAAACAGTTGACTTGTTTATTTGATAGTTTTCTACTGACTGTTCTCAACAGACATTCTTACAATCGTGCGGTAATGCTTCTCCACACTAATTTTAGATTTGGCAGCCTAAGGCCAGTAAACATATCGCTGTTTAACTTTCAGCTACTGTCAACAGGTTGAAGCGATAGCTGGAATATGTATGACATCGTTTAACCTTGCCTAGCTGGCCTTGAGCCAGTGTTCTGTGAATAGATACTGAATAGGCTTGAATCTTTACAAGAATAATTTGTCAGACTGAGTGCAGGTAACCTCTAAAAGAAGCAGCAAGATTAACCAGATCAACACAGGATTCAATATTTCTCTTTCTGTTTCTGGGACATGCCTGATGTTTACCAGCATTCAGTCCTCTGATAAATTGGTCAGGATCTTTTTTCTAGACACTAAATATGTCCAGACTTGAGTTTAGTAAAATCTTGGGATTCTGTTCAACTTGGAGTTATGTTTTGAGTTCCTTATCCTGTTCAGGAACAACAGCAGTTATTATGCTTCACAATATTGCCACATACATTTAAGGCTAAAAGCAAATGGCTCCTTCAGTATTTTCACCTTGTGTTCATGGTTTACTGAACAGAGAATGGAAAAAGAGCGCTGTTCTGTTCTATATGTTTATGATATTACTGAGTTGTGCTTAAAGCCTAGTTTCTATATGTGATTTAAGTCTGGACAGACACTGCAACATTCCGGTCAGGCATGCCGTTACTTATGTTTGAATTCATAGGAAAGGCCTAATGAATCCTATGTTAAAGTGGAATTTCCAAACATTTATCAAATTGATAAAGACAATAGAACCTGCCCCCCTTTCTTTCCAAGTAAAGTCTGCAAGGAGAACCTGCTCCTGTCAGTGGAATTATTTTAATTGACCTGCTCAGGTATGTTACAATATGCCTCCAGAACAGACAGGGCTTGAACCGAGAGATCCTGGCCCAAGAGTAGGAGCACAGCTACTACACCACAAGGGCCCAGCACAAACCCCATTCTGGCATGGGGTGTATGCGTAAACTCTAACCTGAGGGTGGAATCAAACCCAGGTCCCCAGCACTATGAGGCAGCAGTGCGAAACGCTAAGCCATCATGCTGACCCACTGCTGTTAGTGGAATCACAGGTCACCAATTCAAGGAAATTGGCAAAGGAAGCTGGAAGTAGTGAGGCAAAACCATTTTAGGCAGCAGGTCATTAGGGAATGCATTGGAATTCATTGCGTGACAGTGCCCTAAAAAAAAGGCTGATTAACTGGAAACTCTGGTAAAGAAAATTGGACAATTATCGACAACAAAAATAAGGGGGAAAGACAAGGGGTAGGAGAGCTGTTCTTGCAAAGAGCGGGCTGAATGGCCTTGTTTTGTGCTGCACTATTTTGTGATACTTTGATCATTAGAGTGTTTTGGGATACCCAGCAGTAAAAGAATATTAAAGGCAAAATTTTCCAGGCCACCTCACGATCCTCCCAGAATTGGTTGCAAGGTTACTCAGAGTGGGCTGTCGGTGGGGTGGGGGGTGTTGTTTGAAAACAGGCTCTCTCTCCAAGGTCTAAGCCCCATAGTTTCACTCTTTCGAACGGATCTTCAAGACCAATTGGTCTTCAAAGCCCAGCCCCACATGTTCTCATCACCTCCCCCACCTCAGCCAACATGCTGTGTCTTTCTTCCCTTTTTCACTGCAAGACCCTAAACTCTTTGTCATCCTGTGGCTTGTAGTCCCAGCTGTCACCACCAATCCTGGAGTTGTGAGTGAATCTGATTGGTCAGCAGCTCTCTAATACAGGAGATCTGTGGAAGTAGGCAATGGAAAGGCTGTCTCCAGCTTGTAATAGTTTGATTCATCATGTCTGACCAATCCATGTTTGAATGTGAAGTAGGAATTTACATGAATAAACACAGAGTATTTAAGCAAAATAACGTTAATTCTGGCTGACTTATGCAGTGAGTTGTGAAAAATGAACAACTCCCGCATTCAGACCAACGCCTCTTGAATACTTTGTGTGGGATTGGTCTCCTTATGTAAGGATGGATATCATGTGTCAGAAGTGGTTCAGAGAAGATTTACTAAATTGATGCCTGGAAATACTGGGTTGTCGCATAATGAAAAATTAGACTGGCTAGACTAGTTTTCACTAGAGTTTAGCAGAGTGATGGGTGATTTCACTGAATCGTATGAGACCCTAAATGGTTTTGACAAAATGGACATGAAAAGAGTACAGAACTGGGGGCATAGTTTTAAAATTAGGACAGAGATGAGGAGAAATTTGTTTCTGTCAGAGAGTTGTGAAGTTTTGGAACCCTGCCTCGGGCTAGATATGGGAAGAATATTTCCCAAGTTGGGGAAGTCCAGAATTTGGAGTCACAATCTAAGAATAAGGTGTAAGCTATTCAGGACTGAGATGAGGAAGAATGTCTTCACTCAGAGAGTTGTGAACCTGTGGAATTCTCTCCCACAGGAAGCTGCTGTGGCCAGAGGGAGCTGGACATGACCCTTGGGGCTAAAGGAGAACGGACAGAAAGCAGGAGTGGGATATTGATATAGCATGATCAGCTATGATCATATTGAATATTGGTGCAAGCTTAACAGTCTGAATGGTCTACTCCTGTACCTATTTGCTATGTTTCTGTGTGTTTATAACTGGTGCAAGCCCTTTAGGACCCTGATGAAGTTTAGAAAGCTGAATGGAGTTGAGAATAAGTCACAAACCACACTTTGCGAAAGACCCAATGCAGGATGATCAGCCTGGGCCAGTCTATACCAGATCTTCACAAACCAACATCAATACAGATACCCAATACACAAATGGAAAATTAAAAACTCTGCAGTCTGTGATTGTTGTCAGCCAAAACAGACGAGGGAACATAGAACAACTCAATGTCAGTCTCATAAATATGAAGGAGACACTGCAGTAATACACTCTGTTACTCCTGGCACAATTATCTGGATTTGAAATGAAATTACACTTGTTGTCTTACATCTACATCAGCAACGAGAAAGAAGTATGCAATCTCAGATTTTTGTTCCTGGACCCAAGGGACATTGCTTGCTCTCAGGGGATGTATTTGAGGTGTTTATGTTTTTGAAAGGAATTGACTGAGTGGATGGAGAGTGCTATTTCCTATGCTGTGGAATTCCAGAATGTGGGATCTTAAACATGAAAAAAAACCCTGTTGATCCCAGGTCATCTGACTATTTCAAAACTGTGATAAATAGGTGTTAGTAGATGAGGGTATAAAGGGTTATGGATCCAAGACTGGGACTAAGCTCTAATTGGAGGAGAAAGTGAGGTCTACAGATGCTGGAGTATCAGACCTGAAAATGTGTTGCTGGAAAAACGCAGCAGGTCAGGCAGCATCCAAGGAACAGGAAATTCGACATTTCGGGCATAAACGTCGAATTTCCTGATGAAGGGCTTATGCCCGAAAAGTCGAATTTCCTGTTCCTTGGATGCTGCCTGACCTGCTGCGCTTTTCCAGGAACACATTTTCAGCAGTAAGCTCTAATTAACAAACATAACAGATTCATGGGGCTGAATGGCCAAGCCTGTTCCTCT
The DNA here is from genome assembly GCF_020745735.1 of Hemiscyllium ocellatum. Lineage (NCBI taxonomy): Eukaryota > Metazoa > Chordata > Chondrichthyes > Orectolobiformes > Hemiscylliidae > Hemiscyllium > Hemiscyllium ocellatum. Next base: position 31,006,577 of record NC_083401.1, on the reverse strand, counting down.
GAATCTAATAGAAATTTTCAGAGAAAGGCAGGGATTAGAGGTCAAGCTGAACAACTTCATTAACCAAGTGTGTTGTAACTTTTCTCACCTGCTCTTTGGAAGAGAGAGTTGGATGTACAAACTTCCTGTAGAGAACACTGGAACCTTTTGTGTAAGGCGAGAGCAGCCAAATAACAAAAGCAATTTTAAGTTCATAATAAAATGGAAACCTGTGGGGACAAACAGAGGAGCATCTTGTGATGTACAGTCCACATACAACCAGACCAGCTTACACAGGCAACACAAAACAGAAAGAAGTAAACAGATGATCCTCAGGCAAAGTTAAATACTTGCTATCTTAACCCAATCTCACATCTATACACTCTCAAGGGTATGTTTTAACCCTGAGGGGGCTTCATGTTGTCAAGAGACAGGGGAAAGTAAACATCCCCATTGGCAGAATTAACAGGTAGCAATCAATTAGGCGAAAGTGGGTACTGATGCTGGAGATTAGAGTCAAGATTAGTGTGGTGCTGGGAAAGCACAGCAGGTCAGGCAGCATCCGAGGAGCAGGAGAATCGACATTTTGGGCAAAAGCCCTTCATCAGGAAACTGATTCCTGATGAATGGCTTTTGCCCGAAACGTTGATTTTCCTGCTCCTCGGATGCTACCTGACCTGCTGTGCTTTTCCAGCACCACTCTAATCTTGAGGCTGCAATCAACTGCGTGCCCAATACCCACTCTGAATGATGCAAGTTAAATAATGGCAGGCAGCATAGTTTCGCGCAAGGTAATTTGCTTGACCAACAGAACAGAATGAAGTAGTAGAGTGGACTGATAAAGGAAATGTAGTGATTGATGCTCAAGCTGCTACATAGAAAGTTTGTTGGTTTAAAAAGTGTGCATCATATTAAGGGGAAAGTGGCATGGTAGGAAATTATTTAAAGAGCAGAAAACACGAAGCAACAGCAAATAGATGTTTTCAGACTGGAGCGATGTAAACATTATCCCTGGGGTCAAGTGCTCTTCTTAATCTTTATGTGTAAATGAACTGGACTTTGGTTTCAGGATATAACATCAACATTTACACATAGCACAAAAGTAGGGGATGTTTACAATTAATCGGTGAGAAGGCTGTAGGCAACTTTGGAAGGACATAGGTTACAGGCAGACAGGCAAATTAAATTTAGTAAGAAGAAATGTTAGGTGTCACATCTTAAGATATATACACAAACTGATAAAACTTTAAAAGGAAAAAATCTCTCTCAGACAAACAAAGTTTTAAATATAGTGGCATAAATTGATAAGGATGTAAAAAAGGAACATATAGTTCTACTACATTTAATAAAAAGGACATCAAAGGGGACAGCATGGTGGCTCAGTGGTTAGCACTGCTGCCTCACAGCACCAAGGTCGCAGGTTCAATTCTAGCCTCGGGTGACTGTCTGTGCGGGTTTTCTCCAGGTGCTCTGGTTTCTTTCTACAGTCACAAAGACATCGTGTTACATGCAATTGTCAGAAGGAAATGGGACTGGGTGGGTTACTCTTTGGAGGATTAGTGTGGACTTGTTGGGCCAAAGGGCATGTTTCCACACTGTAGATAATCTAATCTAAAATATATGCAGAAAGAGGTAATGCTATCAATCTTTGAATAGGATAGGATAATGGATCAAATGCTTTAATTATAAGAACAGGCTAAGGAAATTGGGATATTTATCATTACTAGCAAAAAAACAATTTTCATTTCAAATGGGCAGTTAAAGACTATGGAGATGGGCAGGACAACGGAGTTAAGTTAGTCATGAAATTATTGAATAATGGAGTTGTCTTAAGGAGCCATATGTCTTACTCCTATTTCTTCTATTTTTATTAAATTTAACAGAAGAAGATACAGGTCAAATGTCTCTACTATTAGCTTGGCTTTTTTATTTCCTACTTCAAGCAACCCCAGGACCAAATATGATAAATGTAAAGTTTTGTTCTGTAGCGCCCATTCGAAGCTGATTGGCACAGTCCAAGTTCATTTCACTTCGGAATCTTACAGTAGGTAGGTACTTAACCTACCATCCTGTTTTGGACTCTGATCCCAGACATGAAAGGCAAGACTCTTGATATTTTCTAATCAACCTGTTCAGAGACATTATTACACACATCTAGAGCAGGTGGGACTTCAACGCTCCTGTTTCAGAGTTAGAGACACTATTACAACACCACAAGAGACCTACAAGGCACAAGTCAGGAGTGTGATGAATTTGCCTGGATGGGTGCAGATCCAATAATCAAAAAGCTTGACACCATCCAGGATAGAGCAGTCCACTTGATTGGCATTATATCCACAAACGTTTAGCAGCAGTAGTGTGTACCATCTACAAGATGGACTGCAGAAATTCACCAAGGCTCGCTCCTTCCAAACAGTACTTTCCCACCTTGAGGATGACAAGCTAGGCCCAAGACTTTACTTTTGCTTCAATCTTTAGGATGACATGATAAACTGAGGGCCTGCCTGTCCATTCAGGTGGATGTTTAAGATTCCATAGCACTATTTTATAAGACAGGAGGTCACAAAGTGTAGGATCTAGTCAGCGAGCCAGCTCCATCATTCAATGCAATCATGGCTCATATGATTGTGGCATTAAGAGAACTTTCCTGTGTGCCCAGCATAACCCCTGACTGCTTTATTAATGAAAAAGAATCTCTAACTCAGTCTTGAATATATTCAACGACACATTCTCTAAAGCTGTCTGCGGATGAGAATTTCACAGACTAACAATGCTAGGAGAAAATAAATTCTTTATCACCTCTATCTTAAATAGGTGATGCCTTATTTTTTAAACAATGTGCCCTAATTCTAATTTCTGCCATCTCTGATCATCGAACCTGTGAAGCCCCCTGTACAATCTGCCTGGAATGCATACAAAAGAGTACTTATCACCGTATCTCAGTACATGTGAAAATAATAACTCAAACTCAAACGATCAGCTCTGCTTTTTCTAAACAGTAATACAGCAATAACAGTATAGAGTCATAGAGTCATTCGAGTAAAAAATGAGGTCTGCAGATGCTGGAGATCACAGCTGCAAATGTGTTGCTGGTCAAAGCACAGCAGGCCAGGCAGCATCTCAGGAATAGAGACTTCGACGTTTCGAGCATAAGCCCTTCATCATTCAGCATGGAAAAAGACCCTTCAGTCCAAGCAATTCTGCCAACCATGTTCCCAAAACTAGGCGAGTCCCACCTGCCAGCGTTTGGCCCATATCCCTCCAAATCTTTCCTATTCATGTACTTATCCAAATGTCTTTTAAATGTTGTAACTGTACCTGCATCCACCACTTCCTCTGGCAGTTCATGCCACCCATGAACTTTCTCTGTGTAAAAGAGTTGCCCCTCACGTCCTTTTTAAATCTTTCTCCTCTCACTTTAAAATATGGCCCCTGGTTTGAACTTGCCCACCCTAGGGATAAAACCTTTCTCATTCACCTTATCTTTGCCCCTTATGATTTTATAAATCTCAACCTCCTACACCCCAGTGAAAGCAGTTCTAGCCTTTCCAGGCTGTTTTTTATAACTCAAACCGTCCATTCCCAGCAACATCCTTGTAATTTTTTTCAAACCCTCTCCAATTTAATAATATCCTTTCTATAGCAGGCTGATCCAAACTGTACACAGTACTTCAGAAGAGGCTTCGCCAATGGCCAGTACAACTTCAACATGACGCCTCAACTCTGGACATTAATTACCCCTTAATCACAAAGATAGATTATCTGGTCATTATCACATTCCTATACTTTTCCCGCAATACAACAGTGGCTTCAATTGAACAATAAATCACTGGATAGATTTTGCAAATTCCTGTGGTCATCAGAGGTGCTATCTAAATGCAACTTTTACTTTTCTTCTTCAGTCGGGCTGCACTAGTTGTTGAAGCTTTCGAGCCAGGAACCCTGCTGTCCATTAGTATTTTGGCCACTGCTGTAAAAGCTGACTGAATCCTTACATTATGAGGTTGAATTTATTTTGTAAAACAAAATACACCCTCTATTGGACACAACAAAAATCAGATCTAGTGCTGAAATGGTTTTATTAGGGCATCATAAGCAGTGCAGAGGTTAATAAATTCCACCATTGGTACATGACATGATTCTATAATTTGTGTTGGACTACAACAGTAAAACAACACTTACCAGGAAAGAAACAGATCTGTGAAGGTTTCTGCTGTGGTGAACAATGCAAATATGATCCAGTACATCATCCATTTTACCTGGTTCGATAAGAGAAATAAAAAAAACATTATTTGATAAAGCTACATTTTGCCAAATAAAAACAAAAATAGAACTTGTGCCACAAACTATTCTCAACATTGGTAAGTCAGGTACCCATGACTTTTCTTACTGCATTTAAGCAAAATGGAGCCACTGAAATAGCCACCCTTTATTACCCAACCCTAATAGGTCTTGAGAGGTTAGTATGAACCACACCAGTCTATTTTGCAAGGTTACTCACAGACAGCAGTTGAGGCAACAGTTCCAGGATTTTCGCGCACTAGTAGTGAGAGAATAATGATATAATTCGGATTCAGGGTGTTCACATGGAGGGAACATGCAGGTGGTGATGGCTCCCTGCAGCTTCTGTTCTTGTCCTTGTAGATGATAGAGTTTATAGGTTTGAGAGGCTAACGTGCTTAGCGTAAAATTGATTGGAAAATGGTGACAGGATCAAACAGAAACAGCATGAATTAATGAAAGAAAAATTGTGCTTGACAATTCTACTGGAATATTTCCAGGATGTAACTGGTAGAGTTGATAAGGGGGTCCAGTGGATTTAATTTATTGGACTTTCTGAAGGCTTTTGGTAAGATCCCCAAATAAAAATTAGCACATAAAATTACAGGATTTAGGTAGTGTACTAACATGGATGGAGTACTGGTTAGCACACAGGAAACAAAGAGGAGGAAGAAATGGGTTTTCTTCCAATAGCAAGCAATGACTAGTGTGAAAGTGCAGGGATCAGTGTTTGGGTCCCTGTTCTTCACAATATATATTAATGATTTAGATGAAGGAACTCAATGTAATGTCTCCATGCTTTTTGATGACACAAAGCTGGGTGGGCGGGTAAGGCATGAGGAGGATGCAGAGATGGCAAATGAGGTATAATATGAATAAATGTAAGATAGAATCATAGAATCATGATAGTGTGTGGAAACAAGCCATTCAGCTCAACAAGTCCACACTGACCCTCCGAAGGGCATCCCACCCAGACCCATCCCCCTACCCTATCCCTGTAATCCTGCATTTCTCATGGCCAATGCACCTCATCTACACATTCCTGAACACTGTGGGCAATTTAGCATGGTCAATCTACCTAACCTGCACATCTTTGGACTATGGGAGTAAACCATGCACCTGGAGGAAAACCACGTTGACACGGGGAGAACATGTAAACTCCACACGGACAGTCACCCGAGGTTGGAATCAAACCTAGGTACCTGGTGCTGATGAGGAAGCAGTGCTGACTACTGAGCCACCGTCCAAATCACTTTGGTAGCAAAGCCCAGAAGGCAAATTATTATGTGAAAGGCTATTGATTGGGAAATGAGAAGGTACAGTGAGTCCTGGGTGTCCTTGTACACCAGTAAGCTTGCAGGGGCAGCAGGCAGTGAAGAAGGCCAATGGTATGTTATTTCATGTAAATATAGTCATAGAGTCATACTGCATGGAAACCAGACCCTTTGGTGGGCCATCTCACCTTAGGAGCCGATTTTGGTTCCTTCATACATCCTGCACCAATGGCATAATTCACAATACAGCTCCTTCTGCTTTAATGTGATAGCTGTGTTCCTTTGCAACCTTGTGCTATAGAAAATTGCGCTATGGATAACTGCTATGGTGAATTGCGCTGTACAAGATCGCTAATAGAAAATCGCTACACCCATTCAGGAGAAAGTTTGCGTTATCCAAACAACGCCCACAATTCGTCAATCGTGTTATAGCCAATTTGCACTGACAAATCGCACGTTATAACAGAACAACCTTTATTCTTTAACTACGGCAATATAGGAGCATAGAACTGCTTCAGCACAGAAAAAGGCCATTTGGTCAGAGCTCCTACACTGACTATCCAGAGGACCAATTTATCTAGTGCTACTCCCCAACCTTCTGTCCTTATCTGGGGCATATTCATCATTTTCAGATTATTGTCCAATTCCTTCTAAAGTATCTACACCAGATCTGAACCATTTACTGTGTGAACGAGTCTCTTTTCATTTCTTTATTGCTCCTTTGGCCAATTTCCTTAAATGCGTGCCCTCTAAATTTTTGACCTTCCACCAATTCTTATGCTCTTCTAAACTGTTTTTCCCTATCTACTCCATCTAGGATTTGGAACACTTCAATCAAATCTGCTCTCAACTTCCATTTCTGTGAGGGAACAGTCACAACTTCTCCAAACTATCTATGTAACTGAAGTCCCTCTGTCCTGAAACCTTCTCATAAATTTTTCTGCACTTTTTTTCCTAATTCCTTCACATCTTTCCGAAATCTAACCAAGAACGGGACATAATTCTCCAGTTGAGGCTGAGTCAGTGTTCCATACTAGTCTAGTATGACTCTCTTGTCTTTGTATGTCATTCCAACTACAAAATGCCTTCGCAACTTGCTATGGCTTCTTCGACAACACCTTCCAAAATCTGCGATATGTCTATGAGCAAAGGAGTAGCAGATGCATGGGAAGAGCATCTCATATAGGTTCCCCTTCAAGCCGCAAACTATCCTCAGTAAGAACAATAATATCATTCCTTCAATGATGCTGAGTCAATGATGCTGGAACTGTCTTTGTAATAACATTGTGGGGATACCAAAGCACCTGGACTGCAGCAATTCAAGAAGACAACTTACCATCCATCCTCTCAAAGGCAACTAGGGAAGAGCATTAAGTGCTGGCCTTGCCAAAAAATTCTTAAATCCCATAAACTAATTCAAAAATTTCACTATTCAAAGTTTAAATTTCATGTCAGGATTCCACCAAGATGATATCCTTACCTTGACAATTCATTGTCTTGCTAATTTGCAGCTAAGGATTCTCCAGATTACTGCTAGAAGGGATGCATAGCTAAGCCATGGGAGGAATAGTTATGTAAGGTGAGTTGGAAGCAGAAACTTGCTTCAGAGCACTTTAATATTGCACCTGGTACCTCCTGCCCTTCACAACCCCCACCTTATCCTAGTAAGTATCTCAACTGCTGCCTTATGTTCGTGTGTTCGAGTCTGCCTCTGTTCCTGCAGGTGAAATAGTCTTTAGTGAAGCCCTCACAGATGCCAAAATTTGTAGGCTTTCAGCCAAGAACATCTCAGCATTCAGTTCAGAGGAAAGAGCAGTTCAATGTTTGTCCTGCTTATAGCACAGGAGCTGCAGGATATAGAAATGCTAAGGAAACACAGAGTAAAGATTTGTAATTGCACAAAGATACATTACACAATGTTAGAGTGTTAAATTTCTGTTTTATTTGGAGCGCATAAATATTATTTGTTTCCACTAGAACACAGAACATGCAACATAGAACAGTACAGCACAGGAATGGGCCCTTTGGCCCATGATGTCGTGCTGAACATGATGCCAAATTAAACTGATCCCTTCTGTCTGCCTTTGGTCCATATCCCTCCATTCCTTGCATATTCGTGTGTTTATCCAAAAGCCTCTTAAACACCCCTACTGTATATGCCTCTACCACCACTCTTGGCAAAGCATTCCAGACTCCTACCAACTTTGTGTAAAAAAACTTGTCCCTCACATCACAATCCAGGAAGATACAATGAGTCTGACATCGGTGGTTGACAACTATTGGAGAGAATTCTTAGGGATAGAACTTATACACATTCGGAAAAGCATGGCCTAATTAGGGACAGTCAGCATGGCTTTGAGCAGGGCAGGTCATGTCTTACTAATCAGATTGAATTTTTCGAGAACATGATGAAGATGATCAATGAGGGTAGAGCAGTTGTTGTTTGCATGGATTTTAGTAAGGCTTTCGACCAAGTCCCTCATGGTAGGCTCATCCAGAAGATTAAGATGCATGGCTTCCATAGTGACTTGGCCACGTGGATTCAGAACTAGTTTGTCCATAGAAGACAGAGGGTAGTGGTGGAAAGGTGATTTTCTAGATGGAGATCTGTGACTAATGGTGCTCCACAGGGATATATACTGGGACCTCTGCTGACTTGCATGAAAATCTAGATAGGTGGGTTAGTGAGTTTACAGATGATTCAGAGATCGGTGGAGATGTGGATAGTGTAGAAGGATACCAAGGGATATAGATCAGTTGCAGATATAGGCGGAGAAATGACAGATGGAGTTAAATCCGCTAAGTGTGGGGTGCTGCACTTTGGGAGATCAACTATTTAGGAAAAGTTAATGGCAGGACCCTGAACAACATTGCTTTACAAAAGGATCTTGGGTTTCAAGTCCATAGTTCCCTGAAAGTGGTCACATAAGTAGATAGGATGGTAAAGACAGCCTAAGGCATGCTTGCCTTTATTGGTTGAAGAATTGAGTACAAGAGTCAGGATGTCATGCTTTATAAGATTTTCATTGGTTCAGTCTTAGAATATTGTGTTCAATTCTGTTTGCCACATTAAAGGAAGGATGTGGAAGCTTTGGAGAGGGTGCAGAAGAGGTCCAGAATTCTCACAATCTACTCTGTCTGTCTATCCCACATAATTTTGTATAAGTAAAAAATGAGGTCTGCAGATGCTGGAGATCACAGCTGCAAATGTGTTGCTGGTCAAAGCACAGCAGGTTAGGTCCTGATGAAGGGCTTATGCTCGAAACGTCGAATTCTCTATTCCTGAGATGCTGCCTAACCTGCTGTGCTTTGACCAGCAACACATTTGCAGCACATAATTTTGTATCTCTCATTCAGACCACCACCAACACCTCCCCCTCCCCCTCTCCCACCCCAGCCTCCTCTATACCAAGGAAAACAAACCCTATCCAGTCTCTCCACATAACTGAAACTTTCCATCCCAGGCAACATCCTGATGAATCTCCTCTGCATTCTCTCTACTGCAATTATGTCTTCCAATAGTGTGGTGACCAGAACAGCACAGTATTCCATCTGTGGCTTGGCCAATGTTTTATAAAGCTGTAACAAGACTTCCTTGCTCGTATATTCTATATCCTAGGTAATGAAGGCAATTATATTGTCTGCCTTCTTCACCACCCTGTCTACCTGTGCTGTCATCTTCAGGGACCTATGGAATTGTACACCAAGGGTGCTTTGTTCTTCAATACTCCCTAGGGATGTACCATTCATTGTGTATCTCCTTCCCCTATTAGACCTCCCAAAGTGTATCACCTCATACTTATCGGGTTTAAATTCCATCCGCCATTGCTCTCCCGATTTACCAGCTGATCAATATCAGACCATAACCTGAGACCATCTTCCACATGAACAATTTACTTTTCATGTCACCTGCAAACTTATAAATTATTCCTTCTACATTCACATCCAAATTATTAATGTACACAACAAACAGCAAAGGTCCCAGCACCAATCCCTGTGATACACTGCTGGTCACAGGCTCCAATTACAAAAACATGCCTCCACTGTCGCCCCTGCCTCACATTTGTAAGCCAATTTTGGATCCGGTTTGCCAACTTCCCTTGGATCCCATGGACTCTTATCTTTTGGACCAAACGTCCATGTGGGACCTTGTCAAAGGCCTTGCTGAAGTACATGTAAACCATATCAAGTGCACTACCTTCATCAATATATTTCAAACAACTCAATTAAATTAGAAAGAATCTCCCTTCAACAAATCTGTGCTAACTATCCCTGATCAATCTTGTACTTCCTAAGTTTTGATTAATCCTGTCCCTCAGCATTTTGTCCAATAATTTCCCTACCACTGACATTTGACTAACTGGTCTGTAATTATCTGGTTTATCTCTGCTTCCCTTCTTGTACAAAAGAACAACATTAGCTATCCTCCAATTATGTGCCACTAAATAACTGCGGCCAATGAATTTTTAACTATCTCCTCCAGGACCCCAGCAATCTCTTCTTTTGCCTCTCATAGCATCGTGGGACATATATCATTCAGCCCTGGGATTTATAGAGTCATATGGATGTACAGCATGGAAACAGCCCTTCGGTCCAACACACCCACGCCAACCAGATATCTTAAATTACGCTAGTCTCATTTGCAAATATTTGGCCCATGTCCCTCTAAACCTTTCCTAATCATATACCCATCTGGATGCCTTTTAATATTGCAATTGTACCAGCCTCCACCATTTCCTCTGGCAGCTCATTCCATACATGCACCACCCTCTGTGGGAAAAAGTTGCCCCTTAGGTCCCTTTTAAATCTTTCCCCTCTCACCCTAAAAGTATGCCTGCTAGTTCTGGACACCACCTCCCCCCACACACAGGGAAAAGACCTTGAATGTTTACCCTATCCGTGCCCCTCATGATTTTATAAACCCCTGTAAAAGTCCCTCCTCAGCCTCCAACACTCCAGGGAAAAACAGCTCCAGCCTATTCAGCCTCTCCCTATAGCTCAAAACCTTAGGTAAATATAATCTCCCCTTTAAAAATCCATGCCTCTTCCTAACCAACTCACCTTTCTTTTCCATGGAACTACTAATTGGATGCCAAATGATTGTCTCTAGAAGCTTCCCAATCCTGAATTTAAATCGATTGGTCTGTACTTATTGGGCTTATCCCACCAATCTTTCTTTGAACAAGTCCGTAATCTGCACCTTCCTTCCTTGGCTTGCTCCTAATCTGACACCCCTGCTGTAAACTGGCTAAAACATTTCATACCTCCTCCTTATTAATGATAAGGTGCACTAGAACCTCACTATCCCAACTGAAATTCCTAGTTACAATGTCTTTCGCCACTGGGAATACGGATGAGAAGTATCCACCTAGGACCTCGCCCACATCCTGTGACTCCGTGCACAGGCTGCCCCTCCTCTCTTGCTGCTCCTGACAGCCTTCCTCCACAGGTCAATTACCCCACCGAAAGGACAATTCTTCCTCAATGACTCCAGGTTTTAGCCTCGATGGTCAAAGCAGTATTCCATTTCTCTTTTGAATGTTGTGAAACCTCAAGGCAAAGGGTCTCTTTCTCTCTCTCTCTCTCTCTCTCTCTCACATCACTTCATCTGACATACCCAATTCTGGTGACAGTCATCACTGGAACCACCAGCTGATTTGTCAACTTGAACATGTGTAGGTTCGGTGGATTGGCCATGCTAAATTGTCCAAAGTGTTCAGGGACATGCAGGCTAGGTGGATGAGCCATGGGCAATGCTGGGTTACAGGGATTGGATGGGAGTTGGGTGTGGATGGAATTCACTTCGAAGCATCGGTGCGGAATCGATGGGCCGAACAGCCTGCTTCCATCCTGTAGGGATTCTATGATGATGAACTTCTTTTAGCCCAGGATTAAAGAGGCCAGTTATAGGACTAACACTGTCAATTCAGTTGAGGTGAGTGAGTGAACCTGGTCAGTGCAAGGCAGTGCCAAAACTAAAACACTCAGTTACCCCTCCAACCACCAGTTTTGAAAAACTTTGAGAAACAAGGCAGTCACTTAGGATGATTTCCAGCATCTGCAGTACTCACTTTTGCCTGTGCTGGTTAGTTGTTAGCTCAGCTCATTCGTCATAGGATTTCTCTCTTACAGTCTATTTTTCCCCTAAAATTTGTGCATTATGAAACCCTGTCTGTGGCATCTTCTGTCAAACTGATGCAGCCACCGTTCATTGGTGCTGGTGCATGGCGGCACAGAGGTGATGCCACTACTTTCTTCTATTTCACAATGATCAATGCTTAGGTTCGTTGTGTCGAGCTCGCAAGTATATTTGAAGTGGTCTTTGAGCATCCTCCTGATTATTAAAACCCAAGCTTAGCACAATCAAACCTGCATTATCTGATAATTGCTCAGTTGTACAGAACTTATATGTTGCGAAGTCAAAGCTTTTTGATCAGCATTCATCAGGACAGAAACTCAACTAAAGACAACTTTAGTAAGAGAACAATTTGAACAGCATGAGAAAACAGTGCTGATCGAACTGCTTGATTGAATCAATCAGCAAAACTCTAAGATGATTAGAAAAGGAATTAGGATGGGGGGTATGGGCTGTGTAAGTAGAACATTTTCCTGCAGCAAATTGTGGGTCTGAATTTGATGGTCAGTGGCAAAACATCTCCGATGCTTAGAGATCTAACACATTCTTATGATATGTTCTCTTTCCCTGATGGTCACTTACGTCAGGAAAGAAAACATTTGCAAGATAAGGGCAAAGGTCTGGTTTGGATTTTTTTTACACACAGTGGGTCAAATGGCCCCCTTCCGTGCTGCTTGTTTTCTTAATGTTAGTGATGTGAATGGAAAAAATACAGCAACAAATTATGCAAAATGAAATTAGATTAAATTTACAATGCACAGGTAATTATCAAGTGCTTTGTCAGGGTTTCAATACTGGCAGAAGGAATAAAACCCAGTAATGGTGATCATGAAACTGCCAGATTTTATAAGGACCCACAGGTTCACTAGTGATCCTTTAGGAAAATAAAGATAGTCCCAGGACTTGTCTGATTGTCAATGGTTGAGGACAGCTCATAGGTGAGCCTTAATAAAAGATCTTATATATAGAATATAATAAAGTCATATCTCACATAACATGAGGTGATTAGTTACATGTTATATCGATTAGTTAGCTATAACTAGTTACGACTATTTGGAGCTAGAGCTGACCCATCTGTGTCCACTGGGATCTCACGCTGAAGTGCCTCTCTCTATTCTCTAGAACCCAATACAACTTCAACACAAACTCCTTCAAAACCATTACCTTTTGCACAATACCCACATCAAATCAACTCATATCAAAACAAATATTGGCATCTACTGTGGGAATTATCATTGCTGCAAGACAAACAATAATAACTTACATATTCTTTGACATTCTTTGTTTTCACAGCCTTGTAAGATGAATACGCTGGATAAAGTGTGCCAAAAATCAGCCTGGAAAAGGAAACTTCAGTTAGGATCATCTACATAATGCATCTCAAAAGTAACTTCGGATTGAAGGCAACCACAAAAAGTGCAGCCACCACTTAGCAACATTTTGAACATTTTTTTTAAAAAAGGCATTTTGGTATCAGTACTCTTTATATTGTTTTAAGTCAGATGGATGCATGAAAATTATAGATCATTGTGTTTAAGTCTTTGAATAAGTTTTTATCACCGCAAGTAATTTCTGTTTGCCTGTTATGTGCACAGTCTCCAGACAGTGATACATAAGAACTAGGAGAAGGAGTAGGCAATTTAGCCCCTCAAACCTCCTCTGCCATTTAATACAATCATGGCTGATCTCATCTCAACTTGAACTCCATTTTCCTTTCTGCTCTCCATAACCCTTACATTACTAATTAGAAATCTGTCTATCTCCTTCTTGAATTTACTCAATGTCCCAGCTTCCTCTGCATTCTGAGGTAGTGAATTCCACAGATTCATGACCCTTTGGGAGAAGTAATTCCTCCTCAGCTCTTTTAAAACATCGTTAGCGGCTTCACAGGAGTTTTACTGAATAAAACTTTGTAAGTAAAATTAGTTTTAAGATATACTATAATGGAGAGGTTTTATGGAACTAATTCCAGAGCTAAGGTACCAGTCAGCTGAATGTTTGGCTGCCAGTGGAGGAATGCAGAGATGAGAGAGGGTTGAAAAGCTGGAAGCAGTTACACAGATTGCAAAGGGTTGAGGCTATGCAACAATTTAAGATGAAAGTCCTAGAGAACTTCAGCTCAGTAGTATGCACAGGGCTAGCTTAATGTGTAGATGTATTGTGTAACAGGACTAGTAAACTGAAGTGGGAAGCACGGTTAATTATACCCCGAACACTAGCAAAACTATAACCCTAACACTCAAACAAAAACAAAATACCGTGGATGCTGAAAATCTGAAATAAAAACAGAAAGTCCTGGAGAAACTCAGCAGGTCTGGCAGACTCTTTGGAGAGACAAACAGTTAATGTTTCAAGTCCACTATAACTCTTCACTTCAAAAAATTAAATCTCTCTCTCTCTCTCTCTCCCCCTCCTCCCCCACAACAGATGCTGTCAGACCTGCTGAGTATCTCCAGCACTTTCTGTTTTATTCCTAACATGAGGAACAATGGATTCTAGGTGTCAGCCATGACTCACATTAGTCTTTTGGCCTTTGAGGCAGAGATCTGAATTTTCAGCATGAAGATGGGTAACGGGTTTGTTTTCAAATCATAATCCTGCCTCAGGTAAAAACTTATTAGTCAAGATTTTCGTTGTTGATTAAAACCATCTAAGAGTTTACTAGGCATGAACACGGATTCCCTGGTCAATTGAGGTCCATACACAGGTCTTCAGCTTTAGAGGAGCAGTAAAGATATTTGTTAGACCTTAGCTGGCGTACTGTGTACAGTTGTTGGTGCCACATATGGTAAAGATGAGAGACATTGGTGAGAATGAACAGGTGATTTACAAAAGTGACTCTCGTGATGAGGAACTTCAGTTATAAGGATAAGAACATAAGAAATAGGAGCAGGAGTAGGCCATCTGCCCCATTGAGTCTGCTCTGTAAATAGATTATAGAGGTTCAGAGCGTTCTTGTCAAAAGAAGAAGGCTAAGAGAAGATCTAAAATAAGTTTCCACAGTCATAAGGTGGCTTGATAGAGCAGTTGGGAGAAACTGTTCTTGCTTTTAGAAGGATCAAGATTTAAAATGATTTGTAAAGGAAACAAATGTAATGCTAGAATAAACTTTTTCACACGGTGAGTGGTTCAGGTTTGGTTTGCACTGCCTGAAAGTGCTGCAGAGGCAGGGTTCCACTCAGGAATTCAAGAGGGTATTTAAATAGAAACACCATGCAAGGATAAAGGGAAAGGCAGGAGGATGGCACTAAGTCATGATGTTCATATGAACAGCTAGTCCAGACAAATACGGACCAAATGGCTAGCTTCTGTGCCATAACATTGCTGTGATTCTGAGCACCATTACAGGGTAATTCAATGTGAAGGCCCACCAACATGGAGGTTTGCTTCCAGCCAACTTCTTAAAAACTTTAATTTAGAAAAGAAAGAAAATGTCAATAAAGTCGTGATCAGGAGGGGCATGGAACAACTCTATGAGATTGTTTTTGACTGAAAGCCCACCCAGTGTTTCAACTTGTACATTGTTTTATTTTCTGGGCAAGAAAAAGTCTGGAGAAAACTAATCTGGCTTTATGTTGTGGTTCTGTTCGCCGAGCTGGGACTTTGTGTTGCAGACGTTTCGTCCCCTGTCTAGGTGACATCCTCAGTGCTTGGGAGCCTCCTGTGAAGTGCTTCTGTGATCTTTCCTCCGGCATTTGTAGTGGTTTGAATCTGCCGCTTCTGGTTGTCGGTTCCAGCTGTCTGTTGCAGTGGTCGGTATATTGGGTCCAGGTCGATGTGCCTAATTGATTGAATCTGTGGATGAGTGCCATGTCTTAGGAATTCCCTGGCTGTTCTCTGTTTGGCTTGTCCTATAGTAGTAGTGTTGTCCCAGTCGAATTCATGTTGCTTGTCATCTGCGTGTGTGGCTACTAAGGATAGCTGGTCATGTCGTTTTGTGGCTAGTTGGTGTTTATGGATGCAGATCATTAGCTGTCTTCCTGTTTGTCCTATGTAGTGTTTTGTGCAGTCCTTGCATGGGAGTTTGTATACTAGGTTGGTTTTGCTCATGCTGGGTATCGGGTCCTTTGTCCTGGTGAGTTGTTGTCTGAGAGTGGCTGTTGGTAGTAGTCTGGTTGTCAGTTCGGAAATGTTCTTGATGTATGGTAGTGTGGCTAGTCCTTTGAGTTTCGTAGTTCAACCACCCTAACACACACAAAGGAAGTTGCATCAAGACACTATTCAAAAGGGCCACAACACACTGCAGCATACCAGAACTGCAAAAAGAGGAAGAAGAACACCTATACAATGTATTCGCCAAAAACGGATACCCCCCGCAGTTTCATCAACAGATGCCTAAGGGAAAGACAACGGAACGAGGACATGCTGCAACCCAAAGGACTAGCCACACTACCATACATCAAGAGCATTTCCAAATTGACAGCCAGACTACTGCGACCACTAGGACTCATAACAGCACACAAACCAACAGCCACTCTCAGACAATAACTCACCGGGATGAAGGACCCGATACCCAGCATGAGCAAAACCAACGTAGTGTACAAAATCTCATGCAAGGACTGCACAAAACACTACATAGGACAAACAGGAAGACAGCTAATGATCTGCATCCATGAACACCAACTAGCCACGAAACGACACGACCTGCTATCCTTAGTAGCCATACACGCAGATGATAAGCAACAAGAATTCGACTGGGACAACACTACTATTATAGGACAAGCCAAACAGAGAACAGCCAGGGAATTCCTAGAGGCATGGCACTCATCCACAGATTCAATCAATAAGCACGTCGACCTGGACCCAATATGCCGGCCACTGCAATGGACAGCTGGAACTGACAACTGGAAACGGCAGATTCAAACCACTACAAATGCCGGAGGAAAGATCACAGAAGCGCTTCACTGGCGGCTCCCAAGCACTGAGGATGTCAACTAGACAGGGGACGAAATGTCTGCAACACAAGTTCCCAGCTCGGCGAACAGAACCACAACAACGAGCACCCGAGCTACAAATCTTCTCCCAAACTTTGAATCTGGCTTTAACTTTAGGTTGTATGGGAACCCATGATTCACTAAAAGTAATTTCACTTAATGTAGTGATCCTCAGGAACAGAAACACAACATTAAATAAGGATTATGCTGTTATTTGAGCACACAGGGTAGAAAAGGGGGCCTATTGGACAACAGTGTTCACCTTTGAGTTTCACAGATATGATCATCATCAGCAAAGTACACTTCTGCAAATCCCCTCTGCCTTGAGTCACAACAATCCTGTTGATGTCATTTTCCAACGTTCCTTTTCAAGCAACTAATCAATAACAGTTTGGCTTACAGTTTGGGTACTTCTGGAATAACATCCACCTCTTCAGGATTTCTAAGCTATTCACACAGCTTTCTAGGATTTAGATTTTTTTAACCAGCTTGCAGAATTCCTCTTTCCTGATGAACAGAAAAAAACTAACATTTTCCCGAGTGATTTGCTTCTTCTCACAAGAATTCTCTGCGTTCATCTTTCTGTCTCTGACTCCATTCCCTCTGCCTATATCTGTGCATTGATCAACTTTACCCTCTAGCTACCTGTGCATGTAGCTCTCCTTCATATCAGCAGCTATCATTTGTGTTAAGCCATACAGCATCCATATACAGTCACAGAGTCCTAGAAATGTACAGCACGGAAACAGGCTTCTTAACAGTGGTTAGCACTGCTGCCTCACAGCGCCAGAGACCCAGGTTCATTTCCCACCTCAGGCGACTGACTGTGTGGAGTTTGCACGTTCTCCCATGTCTGCGTGGGTTTCCTCCGGGTGCTCCGGTTTCCTCCCACAGTCCAAAGATGTGCGGGTCAGGTGAATTCGCCATGCTAAATTGCCCATAGTGTTAGGTAAGGGGCAAATGTAGGGGTATGGGTGGGTTGCGCTTCGCCGGGTCGGTGTGGACTTGTTGGGCCGAAGGGCCTAATTCCACACTGTAGTAATCTAAAAAAAACATTCTTCCTGTTGGTATTGCTTTCAGGTCATGGGTCACCCTTACATGGATTTTTGTAATTAACGTAACCTCCTGAAAGTCACGATCAACCATTCTTAGAAGCAATTAATGATTTTGCAGATCTTTTAAATGAATTACATAGAACATAGAACATAGAAGGATACAGCGCAGTACAGGCCCTTCGGCCCTCGATGTTGCGCCGACCGAATCCTACCTAACCTATACTAGCCCAATAACTTCCAAATGCCTATCCAATGCCCGCTTAAATGACCATAAAGAAGGAGAGTTCACCACTGATACGGGCAGGGCATTCCATGAACTCACAACCCGCTGTGTGAAGAATCTACCCCTAACATCTGTCCTATACCTACCACCCCTTAATTTAAAGCTATGTCCCCTAGTAACACCTGACTCCATTAGCGGTAAAAGGTTCTTAGTATCTACCCTATCTAAACCCCTAATCATCTTATACACTTCTATCAGATCTCCCCTAAACCTTCTCTTCTCCAATGAGAACAGCCCCAAGTGCCTCAGCCTTTCCTCATAAGATTTTCCTACCATTCCAGGCAACATCCTGGTAAACCTCCTCTGCACTCGTTCTAAAGCTTCCACATCCTTCCTATAGTATGGCGACCAAAACTGCACACAATACTCCAGATGAGGCCTCACCAGAGTCTTATACAACTGCAACATGACCTCAGGACTCCGGAACTCAATTCCTCTGCCAATAAAGCCCAGTACACCATATGCCTTCCTCACAGCACTATTTACCCGGGTGGCAACTTTCAGAGATCTGTGTACATGGACACCAAGATCCCTCTGCTCATCCACACTACCAAGTAGCCTACCATTAGCCCAGTAATCCATCATCTTGTTATTCCTACCAAAGTGAACGACTTCGCACTTAGCTACATTGAATTCCATTTGCCACATTTCCGCCCAGCTCTGCAACTTATCTATATAAATTATCGGTTTTCAGGTCACCGAACCCAAAACGTTAACCTCTGATTTCTCTCCATAGATGCTATTACACCTGCTGAGCTTTTTCAGCAATTTCTGGTTTTGGTTCTGGTTTAAAGCATCTGCAGTTCTTTTGGTTTTTATAATTTTTTCTTGTTGTACTGCTTCTGAGCTAAATGTTGTCAGAGCTGCTGATGTATAGATCAATCTTTTTTTTCTTCCCAGACCTTGTACAATTCAACCAGAGGGTAGTGCCCAGTCTTAGGATACAGCAAAGCTGAAGAATGAAGCAAAGTCTGAGACTGGAGTGTGGTCTGAGAGGGGGGAACCATAGCCTGAGGATATCATATGACCACAAGATGATCATTAAATTTGAAGCCATATTAACAGGACCAGAATGGTGCCCAGTCTACCTTAGATTAGCCTGGAAGGTGAATGTGTCTAAAAACTTTGAAGAACAGGTGAAGCTAGCTTTCTCATGTTGACTTTTTTAAAAAAATTAATTATAGGATGTGGGTGTCATGGACAGGCCAGCATTTGTAGCCCAGAGGGCAGTTAAGAGTCAACCACATTTCTGGGTCTGCAGTCATATGTAGACCAGACCTGGTAAGAATGGCAGATTTCCTTCTCTAAAGGACATTAGTGAACCAGATGGATTTTTCCCGACAATCAGCAATGGTTTTAATTAACTTCAGTTGATGGGACTCGAACCCATCTCCCGGAACACTATCTTAGGTCTCTGGTTTACTAGCCCAGTGACAGCACAACTATGCCACAGGCTCCACTCCAAAACACTGATATGTTACAATAAATTCATAAGTGGTATTCTCCATTAACAGAATGTTGCTGTCAAGCCAAAAAGACAGTTCACCTACTGCATGAATGAGCAATGTAATCTATGAGTTCCAGTGCCAGCATGATACCAAATACATAGGCCATATGTCTGAATGATGGGTAGACCGTATCAAAAAACATGTCCTGTTGACCATTCACAGTGGGTAACATGCCGATCATGGTAAACCAGTCCTTGTTTGCATGCCCCATTAGATTCATTGTGCTTTTGGACATTATTTATTAAATAATCCAGACTATGCTAAGGTTTTTAATTGATTATCACTGTAATGCATTTGTGGATTTTAGAAACTACTTATACTAATATACAGGGTAATATCTACGCAAAAGGTACTTGGACATATGTTCACCTTTACATAAAAACGGATCATGGAGACTGCCATTCACTGGATCATGACAACACCTTGATTTATCAGCATCTGCTTTCCTGGTCTGAGTATGAAAATTGACGATTAACTGTTTTCATGTCTCCTTTTAGCAACGTTTAAGTTCTTTACTACTGAGCAATTATTTACAGTGCAAGGTCTGATTTGTTAAATTTAAATCACGCAATCGGAACAAAAGATAATTTCTTTACTGCTATTTCAAAGTGGTGAACTTTGAGTGGAAAACAACATCCCGGTAAAGGTATATGTCAGTTAGCACACTGCTTATGAACTATATTTATAGTTGCTATTTCTGTGACTAAAATTACACATGAGAAATGTTGCCAGTTATTTCATAATGCCATTTATCTGGATATTCAATCTCCCTTCGTGAAGATGCTAAGGGATGGCATTGGACACGATATGGGAAAGGAGTCTGGAGGAATCAGACAACATTTCATTTCAATAAGCCACCTTGCTCTCATGCTAACATTTCTGTCCTGGGCTTGCTGCAACGTTCCAAAGACGAGCAACACAAGCTTGAGGAACAACACCTTTTTAGAACTTTACAGCCTCAAAGTCACATTATTGAATTTCACAACTATGTAATCTAACTGTATGATGTCTGCCTGTCCTTCATTATTCTTACATCACCAGCCCCCCAAACCCCCACTTCACCATCACCCAATAGCTTTGAGTTGTTTGTGTCTTGTTTACTTTGCTTCCAGTTGAGAGAACCCATTTCCACCCATCCACACCTTAATTTACACCCATTTCACATCACTATTTCAACCCTATCAGCAACCCCTTTGTCTCTTGCACCGGGCCTCCATATCACCTGTTCCCCTCACTTCTACTCCTTCTCTATCAAAAATATAAAAAACACCACTTTTCAATCCCTTTCAGTTCTGAGGAAGAGTCATTTTGACTTGATACCCTACCTCCGTTTCTTACTCCACAGATGCTGTCAGACCCACTGAGTTTCTCTCGCATTTCCTGTGTTTACCCTAATGTTGAATTTTGTCTCAATGAATGGATCTGAGTAAAACCATAGTGTTTTGTTACGTGTTTTTCAAAATTCACTTGTGGGATATGGGCATCACAGGCTGGCCAGCATTTATTGCCCTTCTCTAGCTGTCCTTGAACTGAGTGCCTTGCTATTATAGAGGGCAGTTGAGAGTCATCCACATTGTTGTGGGTCTGGAGTACCATGTAGGCCAGACCAAGTGAGAATGGCAGATTTCCTTCCCTGTAGGACATTAGTGAACTGGATGAGTCTTTTTTCCCAACAGTCAACAATGGTCATCAGTGGATTCTTAATTCCAGACTTTTTAAAATTCCACCATCTGCCACGATGGGATTCAAACCTGGGGTCCTAGAACATTAGCTGAGTTTCCCGATTAATAATGTAACAATAATACCACTAGGCCAATGCCTCCTCTGTTGAAACGGACAAAACAGAGTTATACCCCATGAAACTTTCTGCGCCCGAGACCCGGGTTCAATTCCCGACTCAGGCGACTGAGTGTGCGGAGTTTGCACGTTCTCCCCGTGTCTGCGTGGGTTTCCTCCGGGTGCTCCGGTTTCCTCCCACAGTCCAAAGATGTGCGGGCCAGGTGAATTGGCCATGCTAAATTGCCCGTAGTGTTAGGTAAGGGGTATATGTAGGGGTATGGGTGGGTTGCGCTTCGGCGGGTCGGTGTGGACTTGTTGGGCCGAAGGGCCTATTTCCACACTGTAAGTAATCTAATCTATCTAATTTATTTAGACCATAAGATGCAGGAGCAGCAGAAGGCCTCTCAACCCATTGATTCTGCTCCGCCATTCAATAAGACCATGGCTGATCTGATAATCCTCAACTGCACGTTCCTGTTTTTTTCCTTATATGCACTGATTCCCTGACTGATTAAAATTTGTCTATCTCAGCCTTGAATACATAATACTCAAAATCTCTTTACACTACCTTAGAGCTTCTGCTACCTTCCAGCTCTTGCTTCCAAATCATTACATCATTCTCATTATGTTTCTGATGTTAATCCCATTACATTCTCCCTGCACAGTAAATCCTTCTTTGGAGTATTATGTCTAATTTTGATCTACCCATCCAACAAAATATAATGCGATTTCAGAGAAGAAAAGTGACAACCAATTCTCAACCCATAGAACACAAAACATTACAGCGCAGTACAGGCCTTCGGCCTTCATTGTGCCGATCTGTGAAATCAATATGAAGCCTATTTAAACTACTCTATTCCATTTTCAACCATATGTCTATCCAATGATCATTTAAATGCTCTTAACATTGGCAAGTCTACTGCTGTTCCAGACAGGCTGCTTCACACCCCTACTCATCTCTGAATAAAGAAGCTACCTCTTACATCTGTCCTATATCTATCACCCCTCAGTTTAAAGCTATGACCCCCTCGTGCTAACCATCACTATCTGAGAAAAAAGGCTCTCCCTGTCCACCCTGTCTAACCCCCTGATTATCTTATATGTCTCATTTAAGTCACCCCCTACCTTCTCCTCTCGAACGGAAACAACTTCAAGTCTCTTAGCCTTTCCTCATAAAACCTTTGCTCCTTACCAGGCAACATCCTAGTAAATCTCATCTGAACCCTTTCCAAAGCTTCCACATGCTTCCTATAATGCAGTGACCAGAACGGTATGCAATACTCCCAAGTGCGATGCATCAGAGTTTTGTACAGCTGCAACATGACCTTGTGGCTCTGAAACTCAATCCTTCTCCCAATAAAAGCTAACACACAGTATGCCTTTTAAACAACCCTTAAAAATGTGTTGCTGGAAAAGCGCAGCAGGTCAGGCAGCATCAAAGGAGAAGGAGAATCGACTTTTCGGGTATAAGCCCTTATTCAGAAAGTCCTGAAGAAGGGCTTATGCCCAAAATGTCGATTCTCCTTCTCCTTTGATGCTGCCTGACCTGCTGCGCTTTTCCAGCAACACATTTTTGAGCTCTGATCCCCAGCATCTGCAGTCCTCACTTTCTCCTTTTTAACAACCCTATCAACCCGGTGACAACTTTCATGGATCTATTTACACAGATACCGAGATCCCTCTGCTCATCTACACTACCAAGAACCTTACTATTAACCCAGTACTCTTTATTCTTGCTGCTCCTTCCAAAGTGAATCACCTCACACTTTTCTGCATTAAAATCCATTTGCCACCTCTCAGCCCATTTCTGCAGCTTTTCTGTGTCCCTCTGTAACCCACAACATCCTTCAACAGTATTCAAAACTCTACCAACCTTAATGTCATCTGCGAATTTACTAACCCATCCTTCTATGCCCTCATCCAAGTCATTTACAAAAATGACAAACAGCAGTGGCCCCAAAACAGATCCTTGTGGTACACCATTAGCAACTGAGCTCCAGGATGAACATTTCCCATCAACCGAGTAAAAAATGAGGTCTGCAGATGCTGGAGATCACAGCTGCAAATGTGTTGCTGGTCAAAGCACAGCAGGTTAGGCAGCATCTCAGGAATAGAGAATTCGACGTTTCGAGCATAAGCCCTTCATCAGGAATAAGAGAGAGAGAGCCAAGCCGGCTGAGATAAAAGGTAGGGAGGAGGGACTAGGGGGAGGGGCGATGGAGGTGGGATAGGTGGAAGGAGGTCAAGGTGAGGGTGATAGGCCGGAGTGGGGTGGGGGCGGAGAGGTCAGGAAGAGGATTGCAGGTTAGGAGGGCGGTGCTGAGTTGAGGGAACCGACTGAGACAAGGTGGGGGGAGGGGAAATGAGGAAGCTGGAGAAATCTGAATTCATACCTTGTGGTTGGAGGGTTCCCAGGCGGAAGATGAGGCGCTCCTCCTCCAGCCGTCGTGTAGTTGTGTTCTGCCGGTGGAGGAGTCCAAGGACCTGCATGTCCTCGGTGGAGTGGGAGGGGGAGTTAAAGTGTTGAGCCACGGGGTGATTGGGTTGGTTGGTTCGGGCGGCCCAGAGGTGTTCTCTGAAGCGTTCCGCAAGTAAGCGGCCTGTCTCACCAATATAGAGGAGGCCACATCGGGTGCAGCGGATGCAATAGATGATGTGTGTGGAGGTACAGGTGAACTTGTGGCGGATATGGAAGGATCCCTTGGGGCCTTGGAGGGAAGTGAGTGTGGAGGTGTGGGCGCAAGTTTTACATTTCCTGCGGTTGCAGGGGAAGGTGCCGGGGGTGGAGGTTGGGTTGGTGGGGGGTGTGGATCTGACGAGGGAGTCACGAAGGGAGTGGTCCTTGCGGAACGCTGATAGGGGAGGGGAGGGAAATATATCCTTGGTGGTGGGGTCCGTTTGGAGGTGGCGGAAATGGCGGCGGATAATACGTTGTATGCGCAGGTTGGTGGGGTGGTAGGTGAGAACCAGTGGGGTTCTGTCTTGGTGGCGGTTGGAGGAGCGGGGCTCAAGGGCGGAGGAGCGGGAAGTGGAGGAGATGCGGTGGAGGGCATCGTCGATCACGTCTGGGGGGAATCTGCGGTCCTTGAAGAAGGAGGCCATCTGGGTTGTGCGGTGTTGGAATTGGTCCTCCTGGGAGCAGATGCGGCGGAGACGAAGGAATTGGGAATATGGGATGGCGTTTTTACAGGGGGCAGGGTGGGAGGAGGTGTAGTCCAGGTAGCTGTGGGAGTCAGTCGGTTTATAATAGATGTCTGTGTTGAGTCGGTCGCCCGAGATAGAAATGGAAAGGTCTAGGAAGGGGAGGGAGGAGTCTGAGACAGTCCAGGTGAATTTCAGGTCGGGATGGAAGGTGTTAGTAAAGTTGATGAACTGTTCAACCTCCTCGTGGGAGCACGAGGCAGCGCCGATACAGTCATCGATGTAGCGGAGGAAAAGGTGGGGGGTGGTGCCAGTGTAGTTGCGGAAGATGGACTGTTCCACATATCCTACGAAGAGGCAGGCATAGCTGGGGCCCATGCGGGTGCCCATGGCAACTCCTTTAGTTTGGAGGAAGTGGGAGGATTGAAAAGAGAAGTTATTCAGGGTGAGGACCAGTTCAGTCAGTCGAAGGAGGGTGTCAGTGGAAGGGTACTGGTTAGTGCGGCGGGAAAGGAAGAAGCGGAGGGCTTTGAGTCCTTCGTGATGGGGGATGGAGGTGTACAGGGACTGGATGTCCATAGTGAAAATAAGGCATTGGGGACCGGGGAAGCGAAAATCCTGGAGGAGGTGGAGGGCGTGGGTGGTGTCCCGAACGTAGGTGGGGAGTTCTTGGACTAAAGGGGACAGGACCGTGTCGAGGTATTGGGAGATGAGTTCGGTGGGGCAGGAGCAGGCTGAGACAATGGGTCGGCCGGGGCAGGCAGGTTTGTGGATTTTGGGCAGGAGGTAGAAACGGGCGGTGCGGGGTTGTGGGACTATGAGGTTGGAGGCGGTGGATGGGAGATCCCCTGAGGTGATGAGGTCCTGGATGGTCTGGGAGATGATGGTTTGGTGGTGGGAGGTGGGGTCGTGGTCAAGGGGGCGATAAGAGGAGGCGTCCGCGAGCTGGCGTTTGGCTTCAGCGGTGTACAGGTCAGTGCGCCAAACTACCACCGCGCCTCCCTTGTCTGCGGGTTTGATGGTGAGGTTGGGATTGGAGCGGAGGGAGTGGAGGGCTGCACGTTCTGAGGGTGAGAGGTTGGAGTGGGTGAGAGGGGTGGACAGGTTGAGTCGGTTGATGTCACGGCGGCAGTTGGCTATAAAGAGGTCGAGGGCGGGTAGGAGGCCTGCACGGGGTGTCCAGGTGGATGGGGTGTGTTGGAGGCGGGAGAAGGGGTCGTCAGAGGGTGGGCGGGAGTCTTGGTTGTGAAAGTAGGCACGGAGGCGAAGGCGGCGGAAGAATTGTTCAATATCTCGCCGCGTGTTGAACTCATTAATCCGAGGGCGTAGGGGAACGAAGGTGAGGCCACGGAGGCGAAGGCGGCGGAAGAATTGTTCAATATCTCGCCGCGTGTTGAACTCATTAATCCGTTCAATATCTCGCCGCGTGTTGAACTCATTAATCCGTTCAATATCTCGCCGCGTGTTGAACTCATTAATCCGTTCAATATCTCGCCGCGTGTTGAACTCATTAATCCGTTCAATATCTCCCATCAACCACCATCCTCTGTCTTCTTTCAGCTAGCAAATTTCTGATCCAAACCACTAAATCACCCTCAATCCCATGCCTCCATATTTTATGCAACAGCCTTCCGTGGGGCCCTTATCAAATGCCTTACTGAAATCCCCATACACCACATCAACTGATTTACCTTCATCCACCTGTTCGGTCACCTTTTCAATTAACTCAATAAGGTTTGTGAGACATGACTTACCCTTCATAAGACAGTGTTGACTATCTCTAATCAACTTATTTCTTTCTAGATGATTAGAATTCCTATCTCTTATAATCTTTTCCAACACTTTACCTACAACCGAAGTAAGACTCATGGGTCTATAATTACCAGGGTTGTCTCTACTCTGCTTTCTTGAATAAGGGCTCAACATTTGCTATCCTCCAATCATCTGGCACTATTCCTGTAGACAATAACGACATAAAGATCAAAACCAAAGGCTCGGCAATCTTCTCCCTGGCTTCCCAGAGAATCCCAGGATAAATTCCGTTCAGCCCAGGGGACTTGTCTATTTTCACATTTTCCAGAATTGCTAACATCTCCTCCTTGTGGACCTCAATCCCACCTAGTCTAATGGCCTGTATCTCAGTATTCTCCTCGACAACATTGTCTTTTTCCTGTGTGAATACTGACAAAAGATATTTAATAAGAACTTCTCCTACCTCCTCTGACTCCACACACAACTTCCCACTACCATCCTTGATTAGCCCTAATCTTACTCCAGTCATTCTTTTATTCCCAATATACCTGTAAAAAGCCATAGGGTTTTTCTTGATCCTATCTGCCAACGACTTCTCATGTCCCCTCCTGGGTCTTCTTAGCTCTCTCTTTAGCCTTTTCCTGGCTAACTTGTAAGACCCGAGAACTTCCAACTAGGAGCATGCATTGTTTGTGTAATCAATGGAAATTCACAAAGACTCTGATCCAGATTATCAAAGGTTATCCAGATTATCTAGATTATAAACAATGGTTAAGATCAGAGAAAATTAATACTTGTTAACTTTGTTATTTTTGACCCCATACTTTAGTGTATGACTCACTGACCGTGCAGTACAGAAAAGCATTGAGTTCTCCATTCTTCTGTCAATCTTCCTACCTCAATCAAAAACAGATTATTTGGATAGTTGAATCATTTACTATCTATAGAAGCATTTTCTGCACAAATCATGTAATTCATTTGCCCAAAAGCATTTTTGAGAAAAAAATGTGCCTTGAGACAAGCTGAGGGCATAAGAGTTGCTTTTTCTACATGCATTTTACTTCATTATGGTTTAAATAAAGAGTTCTAGGAGAAAGTTACATGGATTTCAACAGTATTACATCAGAACAGAGTTATATCTCAAACGCACAACAAAGTACAGTGGTTCACCTGGGGGCTGCTGACAGGATCTATAGTTGAATAAAACTGCATTAACACTTCCCTCGTTTTAACCTCTATTCCATGAGCAATGAATGCCAAAATTCCATTTACCTTCCTTGGGTCAGGACATACAATTGAGTGAGCAAGCTAACTCTCAGGATATATTTGATTGAAATTGTTATCCAGTGGGCAAGTTTTAAAAAGGAACTGAATGTCTTTCTGTAGAGCTCAGTTGTTAAAGGCAATATGTAACTGGGACATAGAGCTGGATAGTGGAAAACTTTTGCAAAATGTTATTTTTGTCAAGTTTCATGAAGGGGGTCTCTCTGTAAGTTCTAGTGTGCATTCTTGCACTATCGTCCCAAACTCGCCTCATTAATGACCGACTGTCTGGGGCCTGTTCATCTGATTCTCCCTCTCATCATAGCTGGAGGTATCACTACTGATGGTATATCCTGAGATATAGCTGGAACCACATTTAAAAGGTCAAACTCTGTCAATCTGGAACTGCCCTGTCTGCTTCATGCCATTGACCCTGGACGTAGCAGACTAGGGTAATCGGTGCACTGTTTTACATGGAGGCCCTGATAAATGGTGAGTGCAAAAGAGGACAGGGCAAAGAAGGCCAGAGAATGCCAGCCTGGTCTAAGGTTGTCACCTGGGTCAATGTGGTATCAGTTCACTGGAGAAATGAAGCAAGAAGGTCAATCATCATCTCCATTTTGCCTGAAAAATGTGTTGCTGGAAAAGCGCAGCAGGTCAGGCAACATCCAAGGAGCAGGAGAATCGACGTTTCGGGCATAAGCCCTTCTTCAGGAAACTACCCTATATCATACTCCCTCTATCTCAGGTACTCTCTCACCATTTCATGTCTCTTCCGTCACTCGTTCACACCTACCCAATGCCCCCACAACATCAACCCCAACATGGCCTCTAAGCAGTATACTTACTCACTCAAGATACCACCATTCCCCTGACTACACTAGCAATAACTGCTATGCGATTAATTTTCATCCCACTCAATCCCTCCCTCTCTCTCATTCCAGGAGAAAACAATGGGGCAGAAAGTGCTAAGCTGGTTGGTGAGAGTGCCTGACATTTGGCTCCTGACCTCGTACGTGAGGAAACTAACCCATGAACAGACGTATGACCGTATCTATGTCTCAAGACTGATATTGGAGGTTATGCTTGACAGGTCTTCCTGACTTAAGGATATCTCCCTTGACTTGGCTGAAGATTACTCCTAGATTTTGAGACAAGCCCATTTGGGTGAAGTACATGCAGAGTGCTTGTCAATTACACTGCTGACACATGGTGAAGGTGTGAGATTGACATAGCATTGTGCCAAGTCACCACACATCTACCTCCTTGATTGGTCACTGTTGACAGTCATGACAAGCTCACTGGATTCATATCCACACTAGACAAGTCAAAACACAAATACTTTGAACTTGTTAGCTCTGGCTCAGGAGGCAAAGTGACAAAAGGCAAGGCAAGCTAAGGCAAGGCAGAGATTCTGTGAGCATCCAGGTAGGTGGTAAGTGAGTGAACATTAAGAGAGCAAGACAGCAAGCAGCCTGATTCAATCCATAAGCTCGACGCCTGTCCCTGTGTGCAAAGTATATTTGCAACAGAATTCCAAGGTAGTCGCTGGTGCAGCATTAAAATGCAGAAGTGGATTGAAGATGTGGCGTGATGGTTTGGAGAGGATGGCCAGTGTCAGATGCCAATGCCATGGATGGAGGGTACATATGGCGTCTGCCCTTGAAGTGTATCCTGAGAGGTTGATGCTGGGTGTCCAACATGGAGGTGTGTGATATGCTATAGTTGCCAGGTAATCATTCTGACTTCCATGTTGGAAATTCTCAGCATCAAGTATCCATCCAGGGGGTGGTAAAATAAGAGGCTTTTTTTAATGCATTCATGAGATATTGGCGTTGCTGACTATGTCAGCTGATTATTTATTACCTATCCCAAACTGACTTCAGGAAGGTGCTAGCCTCTTGAACTATGCGGTCCATGTGTTTCAACCCATTTAGAACTGAGATGAGGAGAAATCTCCTCACCCAGAGAATGGTGAGCCTGTAGAGTTCTTGATGTGGAGGTGCTGGTGTTGGACTAGGTTGGACAAGATAAAAAATCACATGACACCAAGCTTGTGTTTTCAAATAAACCTACTGGACCATAACCTGGTGTTGTGTAATTTTTGTCCTTGTGGAATTCTCTGCCACAAGAAACAGTTGAGGCCAAAACATTGCATGTTTTCAAGCAGACATTACAAATAATCCTAAGGCTAAAGGGATCAAAGGGTATGAGGGGAAAGAGGGAACAGTGTTGGATGATCAGTTATGATCATGTCAAATGGAGGAGCATGCTGGAAGGCCCAAAAGGCCTATTTCTCCTTCGTGTCTCTCTGTTTCTATGTTGGTAAACCTATAACGCCATTACAAAAAGCATTCTGGGATTTTGATGGTGAGGAACTTGGAGCGGAACTAGCAGGCAGTGATGTTCCCATGTACCTGCTGCCTGTGACCTCCTATAAACAGATTGAGAGTTTGGAAAGTGATATCTAAAGATCTTTGGTGAATTTCTGGAGTGTACCTTGTAGATAGTGCACAATGCAGCTACTGAGCATTGGAGGGAATGTATATTTATAGATGTGGTGCCAATGAAGCAGGCTGCTTTGTCCTGGATGGGTCAAGTTTCTTGCGTGTTGTTGGAGCTGCACTAACCCAGGCAAGAGGGGACTATTCCATCACACTTCTTATGTGCCTTTATAGATGGTGGAAATGCTTTGAGGAATCCACAGGTGAGTTACTTTCTGCAGTATTCCTAGCCTCTGACCTGCTTTTGCTTTGACTATTTATACGGCTAGTCCAGTTCAGTTTCTGGTCTCAAGGATGTTAGTAGTGGGGCATACAGTGATGATATCAGTACATGTAAGATATCAGTACATGTAATGAAGTGAGATTAAGAAACAAAGATAGTAATAACGGAGGATAATCACTGTTAATAGGTGTCTCACTGTTCTTCAGCATGAGTCTTGTCCCAACACCCGGTACTTATTTAGAAAATGCAATTTGATGGCATTGAGAGAGGCCTCACTTGATTTCTCCTGCAATTGTCACAAAATTCTCGACATAGCCCACAATATTTGGTGCTGGGTAGCTTACACCCACAGAAGATCATGGATTAGGTTGATGCACTATAACTGGTTTATCCTCCAAGCTTTCACTACATTTTTGTCTTAATGTCTTCTTATTCACATAGGACCTTAGAAAAAGAAGCACATGAACATGAGAACACAAGAATCAGGAGCAGGAGTAAGCAATTCAGCATCTCAAGCCTGCTCCACTATTCAATATGATCATGGCTGATCCTATCTCAACCTCAACTCCACTTTCCTGCAAACTCCCATAACCTTTCAGTTTGTTACTAATTAAAAATCTGTCTAACTGCTTCTTAAATTTATTCAGAATCCTAGCATCCACTGCAGTTTAAAGTAGTGAATTCCACAGGTTCAAGACCCATTAAGAGAATTAATTCCTCCTCATCTCTGTTTTAAATCTGCCATCCTTTAAACTAAAACTGTGGCCTCTCATCCCAGATTGCCCCACATCAGGCAACATCCTTTTGACGCCCATGTTGTCAATCCCCTTTAACATCTTATATACCTCTTCACATTCTTTTAAATTCTATGGAGTTCAATCTCAACCTCTCTTCAAGCCTTTTGTATTTGGATTTAACCTAGAGAGCATCCTCTAAACTGCCTTCAATGCAATTACATCCATCCTCAAGTCAGGGGACCAAACTGTAGACAATATCCAGGTATGTTCTAACCAATGCCTTGCACAATTGCATCAAAACTTCCCTAGTTTTAATCTCTATTCCATGAGCAATGAATGCCAAAATTCCATTTACCTTCCTTATTATCTGTAGTCCTGCAAGCTTGCTTTCTACTAGTTATGCATAGGTCACTCAGATGCCTCTGTTTTGAAACATCTTGAAGTTTATCCCAATTTAAATAAAAAGTTGCCCTTTTATTCTTCTGACTAAAATAAATAACCTCACATTTATCCACATTGAACTCAGTCTGCCCATTCACCCAATCTATCCACATCCATTTATAAACTTCTTATTGCTCCATTGAAATTTCATTTCCTACCTAGGGAAAGGAGGGAAGACTGCACAGTTTATCAAGCCCATTCAATACAATCATGGCTGATCTTCAGTTTTGACTGCACTTTCCCACTGCCCTCCATATCCCTTTATTCCCAGAGATTCCGGTGTCATTTTTGACTCAATGCCATTCACTGTTGCATGTTATTGCTTCTGTGAAGTATCTTACAATCATGTACTACATTAAGGGTGCTATATAATTGGAGGTTATTGATGTTGCCATGGTTTCCTTCCTAAATTGAAAAGATGTGGCCATCAACAGGCTCTGGGAGGAAAGAATCAGCAAAGCTAACTTCCGCAGAGCTGAGAGTCAGATTGACACCATAACCTTATTGTAGCACAGTAGGTTTGACTGTGCCTATCAGAAACCACACTGATATGGTTTCACAGTGAGACCCAGGAACTCCTCAGCCCTGCCTTCTGGACATGTTAAAATTTAAGTGCAGATGGAAGATTCACCCTTCTCACACCCAGCCACCCCAATCAGATTTCCTGTCCTCTCTACTGAGGCAACATTCAGCTGAGTCTCCCCTTAATTTAATAGACATTATGTTGACTACTTCCAGAATTACATCCAGGGCTGAGTGGGAATTATTCATCCTTGAAGTCCATTCACAGAGCAAGACTCGATCTAAGCATTGTGAAAGCCATTGCGTCAACCTTTTGAACCTAATTTCTCCTTCATTACCAGTATTGTTCTTAAACATTATAAATTAAACACTTGAGCTAAAAGCCCACAATAAATGAAATAATAGATCCAAGAAACCAAATTCAGTGGGCATTGAACATGTCTGGCTTAAACATCTCTAAATTACACAGAACACTGACATTTTATTCTTTGCATTTCTCCTTGTGTCTCTGCATTATATTTGGCTGCGTAAGCAGACTGAAATCCTATTCAAAATCAATGTTCTGTGTAACACAGAGACTCATTGTAAAGCAAAAACTATCAGTAAATGACCTAAGGCAGGCATCCCAACAGCAAAGCATTATGCAGTGATGCAAACAGGAAAGGAAACATTACATATGACACACGACAGAAACAGTTGTCTGCACATCCAACAATCTCATCTAATCCAAGTAGACTGGACAGTTCATAACACAACTGTTACTTTGAGGAATACATGTAATTTTCTAGTTGTTTGAGACTTTTTTTAACATGCACCTTTTAACTTCCAGAGTTCTGTTCAATTCCTGCCAGAATTCCCTTATATAGAGTTTCCCAAGTACATTAAAATAAATGTAGGTAGGCCTACATAGACCTCTCCATTATCAGTGAAATGCTGGTGTGTCCAACCTCGAATGGGTTAAAGAGGTATGGATCCCAAATAATACTTCTGAATGATCTCCAATTGCTTTTCAGAGTTGTCAGATTACGAAGGAATCAGAAGGAAATGTACTTTATCATCTATGTGACATTTATCCTGTATAGTCCTTTATAATCACAACCTATACCTTGGAGAAAATGTATTTATGCAACCAATATGTTAAATCTGAATCACAGTCATACAGCATGGAAACTGACCCTTTAGTCCAACTAGTCCATGCCAATCATGTTCTCAAACTGAACTAGTCCCATTTGCCTGCGTTTGGCAAACCTTTTCTATTTATGTACTTATCCAAATATCTTTTAAGTGATTGCACCACTTCTCCTGGCTGTTCATTCCACATAAGAAACACTCTGTGTAAAAAGGTTGTACCACATATCCTTTTTTAAAACATTCTCCTCTCACCTTAAAAATATGCCCCCTAGTTTTGAATTTACCCACCCTAGGGAAAAGACATTGGCTATTCACATTATATACGCCCCTTATGATTTTGTAAACCTCTATAAGATCACCCCTCAACCTCCTATGCTCCAGTTAAAAATATCCCAGCCTATCCAGTAGATCTAACTCAAGCATTCCATTCTCAGAGCAACGGAACTGTACACTTTACTCCAGAAGAGGTCTCACCAATGGCCTGTGCAACACGACATCCTAACTCCTATACACAAAGGCATCAGTAATGAACACAAGCATACTAAATGCCTCCTTATCCATCCTGTCTATATATGAAACAAATTTCAAAGAACTGTGTACCTGAATCCTTAGGTCTCTCTGTTCTACAACATTACAGAGGGCCCTATCATTAACTGTAGAGTGAAATGATTTTGCTTTAATTTTGTTTTCTGATGGATACTTACACTTGGAAGAATGGAACAGTTATGAGAGGATTAATTATCCTTATCACTGATATGATGAACTTTTTTATGTGGACATTATGGCCTTTCTGAGAGTTTCCACTCTCCTTTTGTAAACCACAAGGAATGCTATGTGCTTTCCAGCTTGGGATATGCCAGTTTGTTTCATGGACTGGATTTCCATTTTTGTTCTTGTCAGTACTTCCCACTTGTTCCCTGAAGTTATGTTATTGGATCCTGCATTACTATGGTATTTCCCAAATTAAATAATTTATAGGGTGGTGGTGGAGGGTTGTTTTTCAGACTGAAGGCCTGTGACCAGTAGAGTGCCACAAAGATCGTTGCTGGGCCCTCTACTTTTTGTCATTTACATAAATGATTTGGATGCGAGCATAAGAGGTACAGTTAGTAAGTTTGCAGATGACACCAAAATTGAAGGTGTAGTGGACAGTGAACAGGGTTACCTCAGATTACAACAGGATCTTGACCATATGGGCCAATGGGCTGAGAAGTGGCAGATGGAGTTTAATTCAGATAAATGTGAGTTGCTGCATTTTGGGAAAGCAAATCTTAGCAGGACTTATACACTTAATGGTAAGGTCCTTGGGAGTGTTGCTGAACAAAGAGACCTTGGAGTGTAGGTTCATAGCTCCTTGAAAGTGTAGTTGCAGGTAGATAGGATAGTGAAGAAGGCATTTGGTATGCTTTCCTTTATTGGTCAGAGTATTGAGTACAGGAGTTGGGAGGTCATGTTGTGGCTGTACAGGACATTGGTTAGGCCACTGTTGGAATATTGCATGCAATTCTGGTCTCCTTCCTATCGGAAAGATGTTGTGAAACTTGAAAGGGTTCTGGCAAGATTTACAAGGATGTTGCCAAGGTTGGAGGATCTGAGCTGTAGGGAGAGGCTAAACAGGCTGGGGCTGTCTTCCCTGCAGCGTCGGAGGCTGAGGAGTGACCTTATAGAGGTTTACAAAATTATGAGGGGCATGGTTAGGATAAATAGGCAAAGTCTTTTCCCTGGGGTTGGGGAGTCCAGAACTAGAGGGCATAGGTTTAGGGTGAGAGGGGAAAGATATAAAAGAGACCTAAGGGGCAACATTTTCACGAAGAGGGTGGTACGTGTATGGAATGAGCTGCCAGAGGCTGTGGTGGAGGCTGGTACAATTGCAACATTTAAGAGACATTTGGATGGGTATATGAATAGGAAGGGTTTGGAGGGATATGGGCCGGGTGCTGGCAGGTGGGACTAGTTTGGGTTGGGATATCTGGTCGGCATGGACGGGTTGGACCGAAGTGTCTGTTTCCACGTTGTACATCTCTATGACTCTCTATGACTTTGCTAAAAGGTGAAATGTTGATGAAACATTTCATCTTGCACTCATCAAGACCAACATAAGTTGCTAAATTGCAAATGAATACAACAAACTGTACTATGGAAAATTTGATGATTGGTTGGTGAGTCTCAGCAGATTGGAAAACCACAAATATCAACAGTTGGAATAAAATCCCTACTGTGTGGAAACAGGCCATTGGTCCCAACAAGTCTACACAAAGTCACCCCCCTACCCTATAATCCTGCATTTCCCATGGCTAATCAACCTAACCTACACATCCCTGGACAGTATGGGCAATTTAGCATGGCTATTCCAGCTAAACTGAACATTTTTAGACTGTGGGAGGAAACCAGAGCACCCATAAGAAGTCTGTGCAGATACATGGAGAATGTGCAAACTCCACACAGAAAACCATACAAGACTGGAATTGAACGCAGGTCCCTGGCGTTTTGAAGATGGCTGTTGTAACCCACTTGTTCAAGAAAGGATCAAGACAAAAGATGGAAAATTATAGGCCAATTAACCTAACCTCGGTTGTTGGTAAAATTCTAGAATCCATCATTAAGGATCAGGTTTCTAATTTCTTGGAAGAGCAGAGTCTGATTAGAACAAGTCAACATGGATTTAGTAAGGGGAGGTCATGCCTGACAAACCTGTTGGAATTCTTTAAAGAAGTGACAAGTAGGTTAGACCAGGGAAACTCAGTGGATGTGGTCTATCTAGACTTCCAAAAGGCCTTTGATAAGGTGCCACACGGGAGGCTGCTGAGCAAGGTGAGGGCCCATGGTGTTCGAGGTGAGCTACTGGGATGGATTGAGGATTGGCTGTCTGACAGAAGGCAGAGAGTTGGGATAAAAGGTTCTTTTTCAGAATGGCAGCCAGTGACAAGCGGTGTCCCGCAGGGTTTAGAGTTGGGGCCACAGCTGTTCGCATTATATATTAATGATCTGGATGAAGGGACTCAGGGCATTCTAGTGAGGTTTGCTGATGATACGAAGTTAGGTGGACAAGCAGGTAGTACTGAGGAAGTGGGGAGGCTGCAGAAGGATCTAGACAGTTTGGGAGAGTGGTCCAGGAAATAGCTGATGGAATTCAACGTGAGCAAATGCAAGGTCTTGCACTTTGGAAAAAAGAATAAAAGCATAGACAACTTTCTAAACAGTGAGAAAATTCGTAAAGCCAAAGTACAATGGGATCTGGGAGTGCTAGTCGAGGATTCTCTAAAGGTAAACATGCAGGTTGAGTCCGTGATTAAGAAAGCAAATGCAATGTTGTCACTTATCTCAAGAGGGTTGGAATACAATAGCACCGTTGTGCTACTGAGACTTGATAAAGCTCTGGTTAGGCCCCAGTCCAGTTTTGGTCCCCACACCTCAGGAAGGACATACTGGCACTGAATGTGTCCAGCGGAGATTCACACGGATGATCCCTGGAATGGTTGGTCTAACATACGTGGAACGGCTGAGAATCCTGGGATTGTATTCGTTGGAGTTTAGAAGATTGAGGGGAGACTTAATAGAAACTTACAAGATAATACATGGCTTGGAAAGGGTGGACACTGGGAAATTGTTTCCGTTAGGCAAAGAGACTAGGACCCGTGGACACAGCCTTAAAATTAGAGGGGGTCAATTCAGAACAGAAATGCGGAGACATTTCTTCAGCCAGAGAGTGGTGGGCGTGTGGAACTCATTGCCGCAGAGTGCAGTGGAGGCCGGGACACTAAATGTCTTCAAGGCAGAGATTGATAGATTCTTGATGTCTCGAGGAATTAAGGGCTACGGGGAGAATGCGGGTAAGTGGAGTTGAAATGCCCATCAGCCATGATTGAATGGCGGAGTGGACTCGTTGGGCCGAATGGCCTTACTTCCACTCCTATGTCTTATGGTCTTATGGAGAACCCACATCTTCAGTAATATTGCCAGAACCCACAGCCTTTGCAGTATTCAACTTTTTTTTTAATGACAGGGAGTGAATCAAATTAGGTGAAGACTGGCATCTGTAATGCCACAATTCTGGAGGAGGCTGACATGACACTTCTGCCTGAAAATTGCTCTGAGTGCTTCAGCCTTACCTTTTGCACTGATATTCTGGGCTCTTCCATCATTAAGTATGGGGATTTTGTTGAGCTTCCTCCTTGTGAGTTGTTTAATTGTCTCCACCCATTTAAAACTGGATGTGGCAGGACTGCGGAGCTTAGATCTGATCAGTTGATTGTGGGATCGTTTAACTCTGTCTATCCTATGTTGCTTATGCTGTTCAGTCTAAAAGACATTAGTGAGCTGGATTTCTTTTCTGACAATGAATTCACAGTTATCAGAAGATTCTTAATTCCAGACTTTTTTTTATCAAATTCAAATTACACCATCTGCATTTGCAGAATTTGACCCGAGGTCCCCAGAACATGAACTGAGTTTCTGGATTGATAATCTAGTGACAATAATGCCATGGTAGCACTGTGGTGTTGTCCCTGACTCCATAGCCAGAGACACTCCTTCTGTATCTACATTGTCCAGTTCTTTAAGGATGTTATAATTTCTATGATTTTGTCTCTTATTCTTCGAAACAGAATTCCTGCAGTGTGGAAGCAGGCCATTTGGCCCATACTGACCCTCCAATTAGCATTCTACCCAGACTCTATAACCCTGCATTCCCCATAACTAATCCGCCTGTTCATCTTTGGACTATAGGAGGAAGCCGGAGCACCTGAAGGAAATCCATGCAGACACGTGGAGAATGTACAAACTCCACACAGAAAGTTATCTGGGGGTAGAATTGAACCTAGGTCCCTGGCACAGTGAGCAGCACTATGCCACCCAACTCCAGAGAATACAGGGCAAAAGTGAGGACTGTAGATGCTGGAAACCAGAGTTTAGATCAGAGTGGTGCTGGAAAAGCACAACAGGTCAGGCACTGTCCGAGGAGCAAGAAAATCGATGTTTCGGGCAAAAGCCCTTCATCCTGATTTTGCCGAAACGTCAATTTTCCTGCTCCTTGGATGCTGCCTGACCTGCTGTGCTTTTCCAGCACCACTCTAATCTAAACTCTAGAGAATACAGACCCATCTTCCAGCTAGTGTGTGCAGTTCCCACCTCTTCCCTTTCTCATAGCTCATTTTGAGTTCAGCTCTTCAAACTTTCTAGTGGACGATAAAAGGATATCATTGGTTGCGTTTGATGAATTAAGAAACAGTCTTTTTCATTAATTAATTAGCTTTTACTTATCATTCATATTTGAATCTAACTAGACCATCACTCGAGTTTACGGATGGTCAGTAGTAGAGATGGGATTGGAGGAAAGAAAGGAGTAAGATAGAAAGACAGGCACTTGGATAACACCTATATTTTGGGTTATATTTTAGTGTACTAGAAGAGAGATTATATGAAAAATTCTGTGATGTGTTAGATGATGTTTTCCAGTTAAATATTAAATATTACTTACCTTAAATGTATTATTTACAATTATAAATTCCTGCCTTACTTAGCCTAATGTTTTCTGACTGTTTTTTTAAAATGTTAGTTCCCTGTCAGATCTTTGAGCCCTTTGAGTTATGTCAGGGTATAATAGTGCTTATGTTGTTGAATTAACATCCTGGCAATGTGAATTCAGAATCCCTCCACAGCAGCTGGGTAAATTTAACTCAAATTAATTAAATAATTTAGGAATTAAAAACTAACATAATGCTGATTATGAAACTAGCAGATTACCATTAAACATTCTATTGGCTAATGCTGTTCGGAAATAAATGTCCCCAGTTTTGACCCGGTCAAGTCTATATTGGAATATTGAGTTCAATTCTGGTCTCTCTGCTACAGGAAAGAGGTTGTTAAATTTGAAAAAGTGCAGAAAAGATTACCAGGACGTTTATAGAGTTGGAGGGTTTGAGCTATAGGGAGTGGCTGAATAAATGGGGCAACTTTTCCTGGACCACTGGAGGCAGAGGTTTATAAGGTTTATAAAATCATGAAGGCTATGGATAGGGCGAATAGCCAAGGCCTTTTTCCCAGGGTATGGGAGTCTAAAACAAGAGAGCAAAGGTGAGAGGGGAGAGGGGAGAGATACAAAGGGACGTAAGGGGCAACTTTTTCATGCCGAGTTGTGCATGTATGAAATGAGCTGCCAGAGATGGTGGTGGTGGAGACCAGTACAATTACAACATTTAAAAGGTATCTGGATGGGTATGAATAGGAAGGGTTTAGAGGGATGAGGGCCAAGTGCTGGCAAATTGGACTAGATTGATTAAGGATATCTGGTCGGCATGGACGAGTTGGACTGAAGGGTCTGTTTCTGTGTTATATGACTCTATGATTCTATACGTGAGTCTAACCCTGCAGCAGTGTGGCTGAAGTTTAAAACTTCCTTTTGAAATTATCCAGGAAGCTATTGAGTTATAATCAAGTAGGTTGCTCCCAATAACCTCTCAAGGACAACGAGGGATAGACAATCATACCCATATCCTGTAATGGATTAAATAAAACCCATAAAATAATTTATCTCACCTGCCTATTACTGCCTTATCCCTACCCTCCAAGTCTTTGAATAGTTACTTTCCATTTTTAATTCTATTTTAAAGAAAGATGCATTGGATATTGTTTCAAATGGTGAGAATCTAGAAACTGTGAAGTAGCAAAGCAATTTGTCAATGAGTATAAAACATTAATATCAACTGGACAAACCACACAAAAAAATAACAAAAGGGCTAATGAAATATTCACTTAAATCTCAAGGAGTCTTGAATACAGTAGGATGGAAATGTTACTTCATTTGCATTTTGCTTGGGTCAGACCTATTTGTGTTCAGCTTTAGACAATGCACCTGAGAGAAGATGTAATTGCCTTCGTGAGGCTGCAATAGAGGTTCACTAAAATGACACTCGGGCCTGGGGGTCAGTTAGTTCAGTTGGCTGGATGGCTGGTTTGTGATGCAGAATGACGTCAACCAAATGGGTTTAATTCCTGTACCAGCTAAGGTTACCAAGAAGTCCCAACCTTCTCAACTTTGCCTGTGGTGTGGTGACCCTCAGGTTAAATTGACCATTAGTCATCTCTCTCGAATGAGAGAGCAGTCCTATGGGACTATGGCAACTTTACCTTCTGGGGCTTACAAGGTTAGATTAGGAGAAAGGTTTGCATAGATTAACACTCTGACTGGCACTTTCAGTGCAAGAGGTTGCTTGATTTGAAGGAGGTACTTAAAATGTTAAAAGTATTTGATAAGATAGATACCGAGAGACTCTTGCTTTTGGCAGGGAACCAAGAATAAAAGGGAACTAATCTTCAGGAGTGAAATCAGATAGCACATTTTCATTCAATAGTATTCTATGCCAAAAGCCAGTGGATGCTGGGACAGTTGATAATTTCAATTTGCAAGAGACTTTTCTCTTAGCTAAAATTACTTGAGGATACGGATCGATGATAGGAAAATGGAATTGAGATAAGACCTAACAGGATAGTGGGATGGGGTCAGGGAAAGTACTCTGAGGTTCAGTGGTTTAGCGGTTTCAGATTAATAAAGATTGGTCATGCTCAGGATAAATCTACAGTTCACCAGCAGTTGAAGGCAGTTGCAGATAAGGCTGTTCTCCTGGATGACAGATTATTGACGACCTCCAGTTTTTCATCCTGTGAGTACGGTCACACACACACACTGGGACACTATGATGATCAACTACTGGAGCCCACCAGTACTGATAGATTTCAAGGGTTCAGACCCTCTGTGCTGATCCTCCCCTATACCTTTATTAGCTGCAGAGGGAGGGAAATATGAGGAATAGAATAACTGGTTTACGGTGTCCAGTTGACCTTTAAGCACTCTTACTAGACTTGAGGTGGAGTGAGTGAACACTAAAACAAGAGCCTCATGAGAAAGCAGCATTGTCATAGTGAAAGGTCCTCCATAATTTTTAATCTGAATATCCTGATCCTCTGCTCTCTGGATGCACACACGCACAGGATTGTGGCCAGCTCTTGTAATGTATTTGGTATTCATGTCTACTGTCACCAACAGACAATCAATAAACTTAGTCTAGCTGTGACTTTCCTTCCTGAAAGAAAACCTTATTCTCACACCCACCAAACACTGTCAGCACACCCCATCCCAGTCTCACCTCTAGTCTTTAGAGTCAGAATATACCCAAAAGAATAGTTCTTTTTATTTTTATTCAGGATGGGGCCCTTTCTTTGGATGATGGATTGGCTCTGTGAATAAGGACTGCAAGGGCAGCATGAACTCTGAATCAGCAGAAATCGCCAGATGGTGCTGGAAAAATCAGTTGGTGACTGAAACCGAACGAATGTCCCATTCTTCAATCTCACGCCCTTCCTTTGTGTGAACAAAGCATGCAAGTGAAATTTGCTCCCACAATTTTAAAAACTCTTTTCATATCGTGCTACAGTTTGCTTCCAAACACTTCCCCCGAGTGCGTGCACAGCTACACTCAATGGTGTAAGTCATGGCATATATGCATTGTGTACAATGCAGAACCGTAAAGCTTTACAACATGAAAAATAAATCACTCTGTTTTTATTGGGGAAAGTTGCTGCAGTTTAGGTCATGAGTTTACTTTTTGCTGCAGTTCCTGGGGACTCTTTAAAAAAAACTCTATAAATAAACTTTCTTTTTGCCTTTCAGCTGCTTTGTTTGTTGTGCGTTCTGCCCTGATCTGCAATTCACCAACTGGCAGAATTGTCAATAAACAGTCTGCACAAGGCATAATCATTCAGATCATCTCAGTAATGGGTCTGTACACTCTGAGGCAGCTGCAGTAATTAATCCCATACACATTTTACTTCTTGCTCAAATATTTTTCCTCTTCCTGTTTAAATGCTGTCTGTGGGTAATGAACATATATTATTGAGTGGCTAGAGCTGAAGACTACACTGAAATTAATGCCCAATATGGAGAGTTTCTCTAAACCTGATATGCAATGGCCTAGTTTATTTATGCTGAATCAGAACCTGCAGGGTGTGTCTGCGGGTCTCTGTCAGGGCCTGGTGGGTTTAGGCTGCGTCAGGGTCCTATGTGTTTAAGCCATGTGAAGGCATGGTATATTTAGGCTTTATATCAAGGCCCTTACGCACTTTGGCTGTGTCAGGGCCTGGTGGGTTTAAGCCATGTAAAGGCATGGTATATTTAGGCTTTATATCAAGGCCCTTACGCATTTAGGCTGTGTCAGGACCTGGTATTTTTAAGCTGTGGAAAAGTCTGGTATATTTAAGCTTTATATCAAGACCTTTATGTATTTAGGCTATGTCAAGGCCTGGTGTGTTTCAACTATGTCAGGACCTGGTGTTTTTAAGCTGTGGAAAGGCCTGGTACATTTCAGCTTTACATCAAGGCCCTTATGTGTTTAGGCTGTGTCAGGGCTTGGTGTGTTTAAGCTGTGTCAAGGCCTAGTGTGTTTAGGCTGTGTTAAGGACTGGGTTGTTTGAGTAGACCTGTGAAAGGACCTGGTTTGTTTGGGCGAAGGCGGGTGTGTGGCATGACCTTTTCTTTATTTGGATCAGGCCAACAAGTTTTTTCTTTAAGAAATGGTAATGTTCCTTGAAATGGCAGAGTTATCTTGTTTGAATGTCAGATTCTATTCATAGTACAAAATAATAGTTGTGAGAATGTGAAATACTACAAAGAAGTGTTAGAAACGCTGAGGAGGAGTGTGGTGATTAGACATCATCTGAGAGGTCAATAATGGTCT
Organism: Hemiscyllium ocellatum; assembly: GCF_020745735.1. Classification (NCBI taxonomy): domain Eukaryota; kingdom Metazoa; phylum Chordata; class Chondrichthyes; order Orectolobiformes; family Hemiscylliidae; genus Hemiscyllium; species Hemiscyllium ocellatum. The sequence continues at coordinate 30,963,906 of NC_083401.1, read as the reverse complement.
TTGGTTCTGGATCAGTGGTGCTGGAAGAGCAAAGCAGTTCAGGCAGCATCCAACGAGCAGCAAAATCGACGTTTCGGGCAAAAGCCCTTCATCAGGAATAAAGGCAGTGAGTGTGAAGCGTGGAGAGATAAGCTAAGGCAGGGTGGGGGTGGGGAGAAAATAGCATAGAGTACAATAGGTGAGTGGGGGAGGGGATGAAGGTGATTGGTCAGGGAGGAGAGGATGGAGTGGATAGGTGGAAAAGGAGATAGGCAGGTAGGACAAGTCCAGACAAGTCATAGGGACAGTGCTGAGCTGCAAGTTTGGAACTCGGGTGACGTGGGGGAAGGGGAAATGAAGAAACTGTTGAAGTCCACATTGATGCCCTGGGGTTGAAGTGTTCCAAGGCGGAAGATGAGACGTTCTTCCTCCAGGCGTCTGGTGGTGAGGGAGCGACGGTGAAGGAGGCCCAGGACCTCCAAGTCCTCGGCAGAGTGGGAGGGGAAGTTGAAATGTTGGTGTGGTTGATTGGTGTGGGCATGTTCCCTAAAGCGCTCTGCTAGGAGGTGCCCAGTCTCCCCAATGTAGAGGAGACCACATCGGTAGCAACGGATACAATAAATGATATTCGTGGATGTGCAGGTAAAACTTTGATGGATGTGGAAGGCTCCTTTAGGGCCTTGGATAGAGGTGAGGGAGGAGGTGTGGGCGCAGGTTTTACAGTTCCTGCGGTGGCAGGGGAAAGTGCCAGGATGGGAGGGTGTGTTGTAGGGGGGTGTGGACCTGACCAGGTAGTCACAGAGGGAACAGTCTTTGCGGAAGGCAGAAAAGGTTGGGGAGGGGTGGGGTGGCGGGGTCTCTTTGGAGGTGGCGGAAATGTCGGCGGATGATTTGGTTTATGCAAAGGTTGGTAGGGTGGAAGGTGAGCACCAGGGGCATTCTGTCCTTGTTACAGTTGGAGGGGTGGGGTCTGAGGGTGGAGGTGCGGGATGTGGACGAGATGCGTTGGAGGGCATCTTTAACCACGTGGGAAGGGAAATTGCGATCTCTAAAGAAGGAGGCCATCTGGTGTTCTCCCGGGAGCAGATACGGCGGAGGCGGAGGAATTGGGAATACGGGATGGCATTTTTGCAAGAGGTAGGGTAGGAAGAGGTGTAATCCAGGTAGCTGTGGGAGTCGGTGGGTTGATCCACAAGCCTCTCCATCTCCATTAATGACGACCGACTTGACACTGACATTTTCTATAAACCCACCGACACCCACCGACGCCCCTGGTGCTCACCTTCCACTCTACAAATCTTCGCATAAACCAAATCATCCGCCGACATTTCCGCCACCTCCAAAAAGACCCCACCACCAGGGATATATTTCTCTCCCCACCCTTTTCTGCCTTCCACAAAGACCATTCCCTCCGTGATTACCTGGTCAGGTCCACGCCCCCCTGCAACCCACCCTCCCATCCTGGTACTTTGCCCTGCCACTGCAGGAACTGTAAAACCTGTGCCCACACCTCCTCCCTCACCTCTATTCAAGCCCTAAAGGAGCCTTCCACATCCATCAAAGTTTTACCTGCACATCCACTAATATCATTTATTGTATCTGTTGCTCCCGATGTGGTCTCCTCTACATTGGGGAGACTGGACGCCTCCTAGCAGAGCGCTTTGGGGAACATCTCCGGGACATCCGCACCAATTAACCACATCAACATTTCAACTCCCCCTCCCACTCTGCCGAGGACATGGAAGTCCTGGGCCTCCTTCACCGCTGCTCCCTCACCACCAGACGCCTGGAGGAAGAACGCCTCATCTTATGCCTCGGAACACTTCAACCTCAGGTCATCAATGTGGACTTCAACAGTTTCCTCATTTCGCCTTCTCCCATCTCACCCTAGTTCCAAACTTCCAGCTCAGCACTGTCCCCATGACTTGTCCAGACTTGTCCTGCCTGCCTAGCTCCTTTTTCACCTATCCTCTCCTCCCTCTCCTCCCTGACCTTCATCCTCTCCCCCACTCACCCATTTTACTCTATGCTACTTTCTCCCCACCCCCACCCTCCTCTAGCTTATCTCTCCACGCTTCAGCCTTTATTCCTGATGAAGAGCTTTTGCCCGAAACGTCGATTTCGCTGCTCCTTGGATGCTGCCTGAACTGCTGTGCTCTTCCAGCACCACTGATCCAGAATCTGGTTTCCAGCATCTGCAGTCATTGTTTTTACCTCAATGGTCTTTGGTAACAACTCTGTATGCCATTTGGGAATGTATTTTTTCCCCCATTGCTTTGGACACAGCAATCTATAATTCTGTTTGTTCAGTGAAAGTGTTTATAACGAATGCTCCCTTTGTCAATACCTCATGCAGCTTGTTACTGCCCTTTGGCAGAAATAGAAAACGTATTATATTTTTAAAAGCCAGGCTAGCCAGCTCAGCTATCCCTCAGTAATCATTCCAATTAGATCACTTTCACTATCTGCATCGGGCTCGATTTATTGCACCGGCTGCGTTTCGCACGTTTGCAAAACTGAGAACAAAAGACCTAAAACCTCCCTTTGACACACACACACACACACAGCATTCAGTGCTGACTGGTGGAGGTTAGAAGTGGGTAGATTTCACCCAGTCTCGTTGTCGGGGGAGAGGGGAACAGAATCGCTTTTAAAAAAAAGATAAATAACAAAAAGGTGTGATCCCTTTCTCTTTCTCCCCGCGCCCTTCTCCGACCTCGTGCATTAGGCACTAGTTAAATGCAAGCCCCCCCCCCCCCCACCCTCTGTAAACAGCCCGATCCTACACTCCGGTGAAACGCGATCGCTGTCAGGCACTTGACCCGGACCGTTTTAGGCACCGACGGAGACGGTACAGTGACCTGGGATCAGCACGCTGTCCCCAGGCGAGCCAGGAATCTGAGGGGGAGGGTTTCACTTTCATCTCCCGCAGCCTCCAACAAGCCCACGGAGATAGAGAGACAGAAAATAAAAAAATAAATAAATAACCCCCCCCCCCCCCCAGATCGAGCCCAGGACTAGCCAGAAATCTCAGAGCTGCTCACTTAAGGACGACTTGCCCTCTGCTGACAGCCCCGGCCCCGGGATAGATCAACCCTACCCATTCAAGGCAACAATTACTCTGCAGGATTCATTTTAGGCTGATGTTAACCTGCTTTTCCAATCACCCTGGTTAAAAAAAAATACTGGACACATTCCCAAATCACACAAAGGATCTCTCCCTTGTTTTGACGGTGTGCAGGCAGAGGGAGGATATTTCAGCCTGAGCTACAGTATTCCAAATAGGAGCGTTTACCTCCGCCAGCACGTTTCATACAACCAGAAGGATTATTGCAATCTCGCTATCTACCATTTACAGGGCGACAAGAGATAAGCGCTAAAACATACGTGTGTACACATTTGATGAAAAAAAATTTGCAAATCCTGCAATACTCACACGACTAATCTAGAGATGATCCATGAGACCATGGCGGTTGGAAGGGGCTTGTTTGTCTGAGAAACGAGGGAGGAGTTTACACTCTAACGAAACCAGCGTTAGACCATTCGCCTGTTTCGTCAGAGCTACTGTCAAGTCCAAGTGTCGAGAGAAAGGGTAAATAAAAGAAGGAGCGATGCTCGCGGTCTCACATTACCTATCCCCGTGCACAGGGCATTGAGGGGGAGAAAGGTTTCCCCTCCGTGTGTCACAGTCAGGGGTCACTCTGTCTGGTCACTGAACAGGCTCCCTGTGACCCCGGTGCACACCCCTCGAGGATCCCTGTCAGAGGGGAATGAACTGATACATATTCCACCCTAGGCACATCCAGCGGGATTAAGATGGAGCAAATCATGAAGTGATTGACACTACAAGCAATATTATTGTGCTCCTCCCTGTGTATGACATCTAGTCTATTTAAGTTTCCCAGAGGACTGCAGTTGGAGTCCATGGTACTTGCCTCCAGAGCTCATTATTTACAGTTTAGTCTACACACACATTTTCTCAAGGTCCTGTTAGAGTTTCTACTGCCTGACCCCTCCCTCTACATAATTACACCGTTACATCATTATGGTACATGCTGATGACAGTACTCTTATGTATCTCAAGATAGTAGTCATAGAGTCATGTAGAACATAAATATGCCCTTCAGCCCATCATGTCTTTGCCAAACAACAAACACTGAACTGCACTAATCCCATTCACTTGCATGTGGCTCATAGCCTATTATGCCCTGGTATTTCAAATACTCATCCAGATGCTTCTTCAATGTTGCAAGATTAACTGACTCAACACCTTTTCAGGCTGCACATTCCCTATTTCTACCACCCAGAAAAATCGTTGCCTCAGATTCCTTCTAACCCACTTGCTCCTCACCTTAAACCTATGTTGGCTGTGAGGAAGAGATTCTCAAAATCTACTCTGTCCAGCCCTGGCATACCTCAATCAGAGCCAAAGAGTATGGTGCTGGAAAAGCACAGCCAGTCAGGCAGCTTCCGAGGAGCAGGAAAATCAACATTTCAAGCAGAAGCTCTTTATCAGGAATGAGAGGGTGACCCAAGGGAGCTGAGAGATAAATGGGAGAGGGTAGGGCTGGGGGAAAGTAGCTGAGAATGCAATAGGTAGATGAAGGTCAGGGTGAAGGTGATAGATTGGAGAGGAGGGTGGAGCAGACATGTGGAAAGCAAGATGGGCAGGTAGGACAGGTCAAGAGGGTGGTGCTGAGTTGAAAGTTTGGATCTGGGATGAGGTGGGGGGGAAGGGAAATGAGGAAACTGGTGAAATTCACATTGATCCTGTGTGGTTGGAGGGTCCCAACGAGGAAGATGAGGCGTTCATCCTCCAGGCATCGGGTGGTAAGGATTTGGCGATGGAGGAGGCCCAGGCCTCGAATATCCTTGGGGGAGTGGGAGGGGGAGTTAAAGTGTTCAGCCATGCGGCGGTGGGTTTGTTTCGTGCATGTGTCCCGGAAATGTTCTCTGAAGCGTTCCACAAGTAGGCATCCTGTCTCCCCAGTGTAGAGGAGACCACATCAGGAGCAACAGATACAGTAGATGATGTGTGTGAAAGTGCAGTTAAATCTCTAATGGATGTGGAAGGATCCTCTGGGGCCTTGGACAGAGGTAAGCAGGGAGGTGTGGATGCAGATTTTCAATCAGCTTCTGCTCTTCACCACCACTCAGCCTCTTGTACTCCATGGAAAACAAACTCAGCCTATCCAGTCTCTCCTCCGAACTGAGACTTACTATCACAGGCATCATTCTGGTGAATCACCTCTGCACTCTCTCCAGTACAATTAGGTCTGTCCAATAGTGTGGTAAGCAGAACTGCACATTGAGGCCTGATCAATGCTTTATAAAGCTGTAACAAGAATTCCTGGCTCCTAAATTCTATGCCCTGGCTAATGAAGATAAGGATCCCATCTACCACCCTGTCCACCTGTGCTGACACCTTCAGGGGTCTAGAAAGTTGTACACCTTTTGATTGTCAGTGCTCCCTAGGGCCTACCGTTCATTGCGTATACTCTTCCCTTAACAGACCTGACAAAATACATCACCTAGGAGATAGTGAGGACTGCAGATGCTGAAAAGTCAGCATCGATAAAGTGTGGAGCTGGAAAGAGCACAGCAGGTCAAGCAGCATCAGAGGAGCAGGAGAGTCAACACTTCAGGTCAGGAGCCTTCGTCAGGACTGAACATCGACTCTCCTGCTCCTTTGATGCTGCCTGATCTGCTGTGCTTTTTCCAGCTCCACACTTTATCAAAAATGCACTTATCAGGATTAAATACCATCTACCTTTGCTTTGCCCAACCTACCAGCTGATCAATGCCCAACTGTAGCCTGAGACCAGTATTCTACTGTTACTCTACATCAGGGAAGGCAAGTAGTGAGCATGACACAACAAATCTGCAGAGGAACATAGGTTGGTTAACTGAGGGGACAAAAACATGGCAGGTGGAATATAACAGGGGGAAAGGTTATGTATTTTGGCAAGAAGAATTGAGGAGTTGAATGTTATTTAAATGGAGAAATACTGTTGAAAGATGCAACACAGAGGGCTTTGGAAACCATCATCCACGAATCACAAAAAAACTAGCATCCAAGTTCAGTGAATAATTGGCCTTTATGTCAATACAAATGGAGTATAAAAATAGCAAGGTCTTGCTAAAACTGTTCAAATACTAATCAGACAACAGCTGGAATACTGTAAACAGTTTTTGGTGTTGATATGTTCAGAAAGATATACTGACATTGGCAGCAGTCCAGAGAAAGTTCACTGGGTTGATACCAAGTATGGAAGGATGTCTTTGAGGAGAGGTCAAGTAGTTTGGGCTTGTACTCATTGGAGTTTAGAATAATGAAAGGAGACCTTATTGAAATATTCAAAATTGATCGGGTGTGTGACAAAGTAGATGCAGAGAGTTTGTTTCCCCTTGTTGTAGACACTAGGACTAGAGGGCATAATCTCAGAGCAGCTGGTCATCATTTACAACAGAGATGAAGAGGAATTTCTTTCTCTCAGCAGGTCCTGAATCTATGGAATTCTTTAATACAGAGGGCTATCCAGACTGGATTGTTCAGTATACTTAAGGCTAAGATTCTTGTGTGGAAGGTCGTTTTCCCCTTGTGGGAGATTCTAGGACTAGAGGCATAATTTCAGAGTAAGAGTTTTCCCATTCAAGAGAAAAAAAGTTCTCTCAGAGGTGGTGCATCTATGGAATACTTCACTGCAGAGGGCTGTTGAAGTTGAGTCATAAAATATGTTCAAGACTGAGATAGAATGATTTTTAATCAGTCAGGGAATCAAGAATGATGGGGATAAGGCTGAGGATTATTAGATCAGCCACGATCACGCTCAGTAGCAGAGCAGACTTGATAGACCAATTGACCTACTTCTATTCCTATGTCATCTGAATTACTCCATCCAATGCAATAGATGAGCCACAGCAATGTGGAAGTATTGCTCAGTACAGACAAAATGATGGAACAACCTTTTTCTGTGTTGTCTTTTTCCATCATATACTGTAACAAATGGACTGGATTGTCTGCCTCCCAATAGATTATTTCAGTTTGATAGATCAGGGATGAGTTAAGGCATATGTAGAGGGAGAAATCAATGAGACATAAGACTACTTTACACTTGGTCTCAGAACTATTTTGCTAGTTGGTGCCCTGTATCTTTGCTTTCATTCAAGAAGTCCTTAGCTGGGCAGAAATCATATCACCTAAAAAGTAAGAGGAATATTAGAACAGTTATAGCATGAAAGGAAGCAATTTGACCCATCATCTCTGGCCTGAACTTAGATTAGATTAATTACTTACAGTGTGGAAACAGGCCCTTCGGCCCAACAAGTCCACACCGACCCGCCAAAGCACAACCCACCCAGACCCCATTCCCCTACATTTACCCTTTCACCTAACACTACAGGCAATTTAGCATGGCCAATTCACCTAACCTGCACATTTTTGGACTGTGGGAGGAAACCGGAGCACCCGGAGGAAACCCACACAGACACAAGGAGAATGTGCAAACTCCACACAGACAGTTGCCTGAGGTGGGAAATGAACAATTCATTTGAAGGAGCAATTCACCTAGTGCCATTCCTTTGTCTTTTCCATAATAATTCAATTCCCTTCTGAAAACCTCAACTGTCCACCACATTCTCAGGCAGTGCATTCCAGATCCTCACTACTCCCTGTGAGAAATAAGAACATAGTAACAGGAATGAACCATTTAATTCCACAGGCCTGTTCCACCATTTATTGATCATTCAAAGCTGATACATGGCCCACCTATATTTAACTGTGCTTGGCCCATATCTCTTAATATTTCTGCTGAACAAAAATGATCTATCTCAGATTTAAAATGTACAACTGATCACCATCCACTGCCATTTGTGGAAGAGAGTTCCAAACATCTACCACCTCTTTGTGTCTAGAAGTGCTTCTGTACAGCCTGGCCTTGACTCTCAGGGTATGTTCTAGAATCCCCAACCAGTGGAAATAGTTTATCTTCATCTACTCTGTCTTTTCTTGTTAATATCTTGAAAACTTTGATCAGATCACTCAATCTTCTAAATTCTAGAGGAAACAGGCCTAATTTTTAAAATTTCTTCTCATAACTTAACCACTGAAGACCAGATATAAGTCTACTTAACCTTCATTGTATCTGTGCCCAGATGTGCTCACAGACTCCAAGCATCCTTTACTCCAGTCCTTTAGACATTAAAACCAGCATTCCATTGGCTTTTTTGATTATTTTCTGCACCTGTTCACGACATTTTAAAGATTTATGCACCTGAACATTCATGTTTCTTTGGACATCCACTATATTTAACTACTTACCATTTAGGAAGTACCTTGATCTATCCTTTCTCAGTCCAAAATGGATTGCCTCACACTTGCTTACATTGAAGTCCATCTGCCACAGTTTTGTCCATTCACTTAGTCTATCAATACCCCTGTATAATTTTGCGCTGTCTACAATACCACCTAACTTTGTGTCATTAGCAAATTTGGAGCTATGACTTTCTATGCCATTATCCAAGTTGTTAGTAAGTAATTGAGGTCCTAACACAGACTCTTGTGGGACAATTTTTCCTCGTGTCAACATTGTTTCTTTTGCCAATTACCTTTAATCTGTGCCTCTGATTCTCAAGCCGTCCACGAATAGGACTAATTTTCTCCTGCCCACTCTGACCATAGAATCCCTACAGTGTGGAAGCAGGCCATTCAGCCCATTCTGATCCTCCAAAGGGACTCCACCCAGACTCACCCCATCTACCCAATCCCTGTAGCCCTGCATTTCCCATAGTTACCTAAATCCTTGGACTGTAGGAGGAAACCAGAGCACCCAGGAGAACCCAGGCAGACATGGCAGAATGTGCAAACTCTAAACAGACAGTCCCCCAAGGGTGGAACTTGTGATGATGCTGCTCCTTTAACAAGGTTATGTTGTCCTTGTTTCCTTTTTCTGGAGGTCGTAAAGATACAGGTTCCGAAATGTCTGGGATTGATCAAATTGAAGATGTTTTTTAAGTTAAAAAAATACACTTGTACAATGGAAGTGGCCAGTTCTCGCAGCTCAGCTTTTCTTTGGTTTGGGTTTGGTTTTGACAAACAGTCAATTGTGAAGCTGCTGGACCCAAAGCAGGTCCATGCTGATCCTCCCTCTCTCTCACATCTCTCCTGTAAGACCCTGTGTTTGATGTTACCTTTTTTGCCAAGAAGTGTTTATGGGGATTGTTGCAAGTATTTAGAACTGCATGATTAAATTGGGATAATCTATTGGATTTTCAGATTGGTTGTTACTCTATATTCTGTTCTCTTTTGATTGTGGTTCCTTTGGCAGTCTTGTAAATAAATTCTGTTTTTTTAAACGAAGTGGTTGAACCAGCTGCATCACTCCTGGAATATACACTTTACACCTACTTCAAACAACTAGCAAAGTTAGGGTCCTGGCTACTTTCTTGAAATATTTTGAGGGGGTCTGCCCTGGTCCATAACAAATCAAACCTGGGTCCCATGTCAGACGACAATGCTAACCACTGAGCCACTGTGCTGTGAGCTATTCAGATTGCTCATGATTTATAAATTGCATCATTTTACTTTTTTCCGTGGAAGGGTGGCAAAGAATTAGTCTTTCACAATGGCCTCTGCCTCTGCCTCTGCCTCTGTAAAAATATTTTTTAAAATTTCCAACTCTTTTCAGTTCTGAAGAAGTGGCATATTGGGCTCAAGACATTAACTGTCTCTCTCCCCACAGATCTTCCCAGACCCATTGGGTTTTTTCCCAGTGTTCTCTATGTTTGCTTCAGATTTCCAGAATCCACAGTATTTTCACTCTATGTGGCAAGAAACTAGCTTGCTTTTGAAAAAAAATCAAAGAATTTGTTGTTTATCCAAAATACTAATTAGCAATTTAAATTAGGTTCATTGAGCATTATAATATTGGACAGTAAAGCTTGGAATTAGGCAAAGTAATCCATTCCAGTCAGTGGATTTTGGTTAACTAACGGTTATATTAGTTACAGGAATCCCTCCTTTGATCATAAATTCCATGGAGAAATAGATGGAGCAAGTGTAAGACCATAAGACCATAGGACATAGGAGCAGACGTTAGGTCATTCAGTCCAGCATGCCTGTTCGGCCACTCAATCATGGCTGATAAGTTTCTCAACCCCATTCTTCCATTTTTTTCCCTGTAACCCTTGATCCCTTTCACAATCAAGAATCTATCTATCTCAGTTTTAAATATACTCAATGACCAGGCCTCCACAGCCTCCTGTGGCAATGAATTCCATAGACTCTTCATTCTCTGGCTGAAGAGGTTTCTCCCTATCTTCGTTCTACTCTAAGGCTGTGCCCTTGGGTTATAATCTCTCTTACCAATGGTAACATTCTCCCAACATGCACTCTGTCCAGGCCATTCAGCATTTTGTAAGGTTCAATTTGATCACCCTCATCCTTCTAAACTCCATTATGTATAGACCCAGAGTCCTCCAACATTCCTCATATGTTACGCTTTTCATTCCTGGGATCATTCCCGTGAACCTCCTCTGAACACACTCCAGGGCCAGTACATCCTTCCTGAGATATGGGGCCCAAACCTGCACACAATATTCCAAATGTAGTCTGACCAGAGTCTTATAGAACGTCAGAAGTACATCCCTGCTTTGATATTCAAGTCCTCGCAAAATAAATGCCATCATTGCATTTGGCTTCCTAACTATTGACTCCACTTGTAAGTTTATCTTGAGAGAATCCTGGACTAGAACTCCCAAGTCCCTTCTCACTTCAGATTTCTGAATTTTCTACACATTTAGAAAATAGTCCATACCTCTATCCTTCCTACCAATGTGCATGACCTCATACTTTCCCATGTTGTACTCCATCTGCCACTCCTTTGCCCACTCTCCTAACCTGTCCAAATCCTTCTGCAACCTCCCTGCCTCCTCAATGCTACCTGTCCCTCTACCTATCTTTGTATAATCTGCAAACTTAGCTAAAATGCCCTCAGTTCCTTCATAAAGTGAAAAGTTGCAGTCCCAATACTGAGCATTGCGGAACATCGCTTATCACCGGCTGCCATCCTGAGAAGGACCAATTTATCCTCACTCTCAGCTTTCTGCCAGCCAGCCAAGCTTCTATCCATACTGGCACCTTGCCTCTGACACCAAGGGCCCTTATCTTACTCAGTAGCTTCCTGTACTGCACATTGTTAAAGGCCTTCTTGAAATCCAGGGAGATAACATCCATTGGGCTCTCCTTGGTCTAACATGCTTGTTACTTCCTCAAAGAATTCCAGCAGATTTGTCAGGCACTACCTCCCATTGATGAAACCATGCTGTCTTTGCCCTATTTTACCATACACGTCCCAAGTGTTCAGAAATCTCATCCTTCACAATGGATTCCAGTATCCTACCCATGACCAAGGTTAGGCTAATCGATCTGCAATTTTCTGTCTTTTGCCTTACTCTCTTTTTAAACAGGGATGTCACGTTAGTGATTTTCCAGTCCTCTGAGACCCTCCCTGACTTTAACAATTCTTGAAAGACCACCACTAATGCCTCCACTATCTCTTTAGCTATCTCCCTTGGTGTAGTCAATTTAGTCCAGGTGATTTATCCACCTTCTGGCCATTCAGTTTTTCTAGCACCTTCTACTTTGTGATGGCCACCATACTCAGCTCTGCCCCCTTCCTCTCTTGAATGTTTGGGATATTACTTGTGAAGATTAATGCAAAGTAATTATTCAGCTCCTCAGCCATTTCCTTGTTCCTCACTATCTCTCCAGTTTCATTTTCCAGTGGTCAATGTTCAGTATTGCTTCTCTTTTGCATTTATATATCTATATAAACCTCTTACATTCTTCCTTTGTATTACTGGCTAGTGTACCCTCATATTTAATCTTCTCCTTCTTTATTTCTTTTTTTGTTGCCCATTATTGGTCTTTATAAGCTTCCCAATCCTATGGTCTCCCACTGCCCTTCACACATTATACGCTTTCTCTTTTGCTTTTATGCTATCCCTGACTTCCTTAGTCAGCCAGGTTGCCTTACCATCCCTGTACTATGCTTCTTTTTCCTCGGAATGAATCTTTGCTGTGTCTCCTGAATGACTCCCAGAAACTCCTGCCATTGCTGTTCCACTGTCTTTCCTGCCAGACTCCTCTCCCAGTCAGTTCTGCCCAGCTTCTCCCTCTTGCCTTTGTAGATGTCTTTATTTAGCTGTAATACTGTTACCTCTGATTCCATCTTCTCCTTCTCAAATTGCACAATAAATTCAATTATATTGTGATCACTGCCTCCTAAGGGTTCCTTCATCTTAAGCTCCCTTATCAAGTCTGCCTCATTGTATAACACTAAATCCAGAATTGCCTGTTCCCTTGTGGGCTCCAGCATAAGCTGCTCCAAAAAGCCATCTCATAGATATTCCACAAATTCCTTTCCTTGCTATCCACGACCAACCTGATTTTCCCAGTCCACCTGCATATTGGAATCCCCCTTGATCACTGCAACTTTGCCTTTCCTACACATCTTTTCTATCTCCTGGTGTATCTTGTACCCCAGTTCCTGACTACTGTTTGGAGGCCTGGACATAACTCCAACTATGTTTTTTATTTTATCTTTGCAGTTCCACAATTCTCCCCATATAGATTCTACTTTGTTTCTTACTATGGATTTAATTTCATTTCTTACTAGTAAAGCAATCCCATCCCGTCTGCCCACCTGCCTATCTTTTTGATAGGATGTATATCCTTGAAAATTCAGCCCCCAATTCTGATCCCCCTGCAGCCATGCCATACCTGCCAATGTTGATCTGTGCCACAAGCTCATTTACCTTCTTCCTTATACTGCATGCATTCAGATATAACACCTTCCTTCTGTATTAACCATCCCTCTTCTCATTGTCATTTGTTTGCCCAGTGTGCTTGAAGTTTGATTACGAACCCTTTCCAAACACTCTGTCCTGTTTGAGTCTGTGCTGAAGACTTTAATGACCTCTCCTGAGTTCTGCACTCTTACTTCCTTCTTTAATTTCAGTTTTCTAATTCCCCCTATAACTGAGCCGTCCCATCCCCATGTCCATAAAGCCCTGTCCATAGCCCTAGTTATGCAATTCACTAGGTCCCAGCACACTTCAGATAAAGACCGTCCCATCGGAACAGGTCCCTTCTTCCCCAGTACTGGTGCCAATGTCCCATTCTCGAATTCGAACCTACTTCTCCTACATCAATCTTTGAGCTTTACATTTACCTTCCTAATCTTAATGACCGCTATGGCTCAGGTGGTAATCCAGAGCTTATTACTTTTTTTGGTTCTGCTTTATAATTGAGCTCCGGCATAAATCCTTCATCAGTGCCTAAAACATCGATTCTCCTGTTTCTTGGATGCTGCCTGCTGCTGTGCTTTTCCAGTGCCACACTTTTTGACTCTGATCTCCAGCATCTGCAGTCCTCACTTTCTCCTTTTTAATTCAGCTCCTTGCTGTTCATCCTCTCTAAGCAGAACATCTGCCTGAGTTTTATCTATGTTATTGGTACCTAAGGCCACTGGATCTTTACCCTCCTACTCTAAGTTCCTCTGCAGCCCAGATGAGATACCCAAATCCAGGCACCAGGCAGGCAACACAACCTTCAGGACTCTTGATCCTGGTCACAGAGAACAGTGTCTATGCCTTTAACTATACTGTTCCCAATTACAACATCATGTCTCCTTTCTCCCCTACTTGAATGGCTCCCTGCACCATAATGCTATGGTCAGTCGGCTGATCCTCCCCCTAGACCCCATTCCCATCCATGCAGGGAGCAAATCTCTTGAACCTTGGACATGGGCAGGGGCTGAGGCTCCTGCGACTCTATCTCCTGGATTGCTCTACCTGCTTCACTCACAGCCATACCCTCCTGTCCACTGGCTGAATTCGAGTTAGTTAGTCTAAGGGTGTGACTGTCTCCTGAAACACAGTGTCCGGATGACTCTCCCTCTCCCTGATGTGCCGCAATGTTTGAAGCTCAGACTCATCAATTCAGAGCCAGAGTTCTTCCAGCAACTAACATTTACATATGTGGTAGTCGCACTCTTGCCAACTGTTGGATAATTTAGATAGTGGGTATCAATCAAGGGCATCCCAAAAATATACATTTTCCTTTCCTTTTAAAGATTTTGGGGCTACAGGCCACTTTTACTGGACTCTTAACTCAATAAATATCTTTCAATCCACGATTGGAGCTTTCTTACTTCTGTCCTGCAGAGTCCCCCTTCCCTTCCTCTGAATAATCCCATTACAGGCCCTATCTGCCAGTCAGATTGGCTATATCCCTGTTGCCTAAGGTTCGTTTGGTATTAAGAACTGTAATGAGGCAAGAATCTCAATTCCAAGAACTCTGTTTCTCTTTCACAGATGTTGCCAGACCTGCTGAGTTTCTCCAGCACTTACTCCTTGTTTGAATGTGCTGCAGGCTCACCATTGTTTTGGGCCTAAGCATTTTAAAAAGAACTTACTGGAAATATTGAGTTGCCATCGGGGAGGCGTTGGCCAAGTGATATTATTGCTCTACGATTAATCTAAGGACCCAGATAATATTTTGGGGGCCATGGCAGACTGTGGAATATGAATTCAATAAAATTTTGGAATTAAGAGTCGAGAATGTGACTTGAAAGAAGTTCTGATATTTACATATTAATGAACGAAAACCTGCAACCCATTCTAAAAGATGAAAGACTTAAAAGCAAACTAGGTTTGTTCAATATATTGTTTCAGTTGCATGATACTATGATCTTTTGCTATAAATTCTGTGTCTTATGATTATGTTACACAGCTACCTGATGACGGAGCAGTGCTCCAAAAGCTAGTACTTCCAAACAAACCTGTTGGACTTTAACCTTGGTGTTGTGTGATTTTTAACGATGGCTATTAGGCAAAAGAAACCTAACTGATTCACAAATGTTCTCATGGGAAGGAAATTGCCATTCTTACCTGGTTTTGCCTATATGTGACTCCAGACCCACAGCAATGTGGTTGATTCTTAACATTGTCCTCGAGAAATTAGGGCAATGAGTGCTAGCTCAGCTAGTGACGTCTATATCCTGTGAATGAATTTAAAAATGTGTTGATTGAATGAATGGCTAAATACAGTTTTAAAAGTAAAAAATAATTCCTCTTAGCACATTGTCATCAACAGCTAACTCAGCAGCAGTAGCCTTGCAGCATGTCTCCATTGCCTGTTACTTAATTAACTTCTTGCTTCCCAGCTGGAATTGCCAGTTTCATTCAATCCAAACTCCCAGAACTGTAATCAACCTTTCTCCATCACAGAACATTGTGCAATACATCTTATTCCCCGTTGTAATGGCAACCCATGACTACTTTCCCAATGCTGTCCACCAATGATATCGTACCCTGTGACATCACTCCAGCTGTTACCTTTTCCAAATTAGAAATTGCTGCTAACACACAGCAGGCTAATCCTCACATATGCAAAACAAAAAGACAGGGTTGGTGTTTGGTGCCTTTTTACAATGCATTCGAAAATGTCACCATTGCTGGTGATTAGTGCAGCACAATCTCAAAGTTGAACAAAAGGTCAGGCTGTTGGGACTAAAAAAATCTCCTGAGCTTCTGCCATTTTAATTCTCTACCAAGCTCTTCTAAGGACATCTTCATCCTTGGTCTGTTGTGGTGTTAAAATGAAGGTTATTTAAAGTTTAAGAAGCAGCATCTCATCTTTCAATCAGGCACTTTACAGTCTTCTGGACTCAACATTGAGTTCAACAACCTCAGGCTGTAACTCCCATTTTATTTCTTTATTTTTGCATGTTACGGTCTCAATTTTCTCTTTGCTTATGGTCATACAGGTTATTTTTTAGAATTAGATCCCTACAGTGTGGAAACAGGAGCTTTAGCCCAACAAGTCCACACCGATCCAGCAAAGAGTAACCCACCCAGACGCATTCCCCTACCCTATAATTGCCCCTGACTAATGCCTCTAACCTACACATCTCTGAACACATGGGCAATTTAGCACGGCCAATTCATCTAACCTGCACATCTTTGGATTGCATCACATTATTTTACCATTCACACCCATTCTGGACAAATCTTTATCTTGCTTACTACAAACATTACAACTCTCTGGTATATTCCTGTCAGGGTGAAAGGAAAGGCTGGTAGGTATAGGGAATGCTGGATGACTAAAGAAATTGAGGGTTTGGTTAAGAAAAAGAAGTAAGCATAGTAAGGTATAGACAGGATAGATCGAATGAATCCTTGGAAGAGTATAAAGAAAGTAGGAGTATATTTAAGAGGGAAATCAGGAGAGCAAAAAGGGGACATGAGATAGCTTTGGCAAATAGAATTAAGGAGAATCCAAAGGGTTTTTACAAATACATTAAGGACAAAAGGGTAACAAGGGAGAGAATAGGGCCCCTCAAAGATTAGCAAGGCAGCCTTTGTGTGGAGCCACAGAAAATGGGGGACACACTAAACGAGTATTTTGCAACAGTATTTACTGCGGAAGAGGATATGGAAGATATAGAATGTAGGGAAATAGATGGTGACACCTTGAAAAATATCCATATTACAGAGGAGGAAATGCTGGATGTCTTGAAACGCATAAAAGTGGATAAATCACCAGGACCTGATCAGGTGTACCCTAGAACTATGTGGGAAGCTAGGGAAGTGATTGCTGGGCCTCTTGGTGAGATATTTGTATCATCGATAGTCAAAGGTGAGGTGCCAGAAGACTGGAGGTTGGCTAACCCGGTGGCACTGTTTAAGAAGGGTGGTAAGGACAAGCCAGGGAACTGTAGACCAGTGAGCCTGACGTCAGTGGTGGGCAAGTTGTTGGAGGGAATCCTAAGGGACAGGATGTACATGTATTTGGAAAGGCAAGGACTGATTAGGGATAGTCAACATGGCTTTGTGCATGGGAAATCATGTCTCACAAACTTGATTGAGCTTTTTGAAGAAGTAACAAAGCGGATTGATGAGGGCAGAGCAGTAGATGTGATCTATATGGACTTCAGTAAGGCGTTCAACAAGGGATTACCTCAGATTACAACAGGATCTTGAGTAGATGAGCCAATGGGCCGAGAAGTGGCAAATGGAGTTTAATTCAGATAAATTTGAGTTGCTGCATTTTGGGAAAGCAAATCTTAGCAGGACTTATACACTTAATGGTAATGTCCTTGGGAGTGTTGCTGAACAAAGAGACCTTGGAGTGCAGGTTCATAGCTCCCTGAAAGTGGAGTCGTAGGTAGATAGGATAGTGAAGAAAGTGTTTGGTATCTTTCCTTTATTGGTCAGAGTATTGAGTACAGGAGTTGGGAAGTCATATTGTAGCTGTACAGGCCTATGGTAGGTCACTGTTGGAATATTGTGTGCATTTCTGGTCTCCTTCCTATCAGAAAGATGCTGTGAAACTTGAAAAGCTTCAGAAAAGATCTATAGGGATGTTGCCAGGATCGAAGGAGGCTGGGACTGTTTCTCTGGAGCGTCGGAGGCTGAGGGGTGATCTTATAGAGGTTTACAAACTCATGTGGGGCATGGATAGGATAAATAGACAAAGTCTCTTCCCTGGGGTTGAGGAGTCCAGAACTAGAGGACATTGGTTTAGGATGAGAGGGGAAAGATATAAAATAAGACCTAAGGGGCAACTTTATCACACAGAGGGTGGTACGTGTATGGAATAAGCTGCCAGAGGAAGTGGTGGAGGCTGGTACAAATACAACATTTATGAGGCATTTGGATGGGTATCTTAATAGGAAGGGTTTGGAGGGATATGGGCTGGGTGCTGGCAGGTGGGACTAGATTGGGTTGGGATATCTGGTCCGCATGGTTGGACCAAAGGGTCTGTTTCCATGCTGTACATCTCTATGACTCTGTGACTCTGCTCTTTTTTGACCAGAAAATCCTTTGTCATTTAATTTTTTCTGCCCTCTCACTATCACAGACCTCCCCTTTTGTTCTTCTTCTCACCTTTCTCCATCTCTTCTTCAAAGTAAAAGAACTCTAGTTGTGGTAAACAGGAAGTGCTGGAGAAATTTCTATCTTCCTTCAGTTGTGAAGAAAGATCTTTGTCCTTAAATGTTAACTCTGGTTCCCTTCTCACAGAAGCTACCAGACCTGCTGAGTATTTTTAGCATTTTGTGTTTGTATTTTGTATTTCCAGCATCCTCAGCATTTTAAAATAAAAACAGAAACTCAGCAAGTCTGACAGCAATTTTGGGGAGAGAAAGAGTTAACGTTTACAATAATTTGGATCTGAAAGGGCCAGAAATTGTGGTTTTTATGTTGTTGACAAAGAGGGTGGAACAGTTGGTGAGGGTGTCCAATACAAAAGTTGAACTGATGGTGGTAAAAGTGAAATAGAGACACAAAATAGGTGTGAGTGGTAGGTTTAAAAAGGAGAAAACAAGTTGTCAAGTCACAAACATGATGAGGAGGTGGGAGGGGTGGGCAGCTGGAGTGTCTGTTGGGTGTTCAAAATGGTGTTCATTCTCTGAAGCTGTTGAACTGAATATTGAGTCCTAAGGTATGTGAAGTGCCTGTGGGAAATGAATTGCTGTTTGTTCAGCTTTTATTGAACCTTGCTGGAACAGTGCAACAGGTCTCTGACTGAAATGTTGGCATAGGACTAAGATAATTTATTGAAACAACAATCAACTAGAAGGTCGGGTTCTTCCTTATGAATAGAGTGGAGGTGACTGGCAGCAGTCACCTTGTCTGCGTTTGGTCTTGTCCATGTAAAGGAGACCACATGGTGAGCAGTGACTCGGTGAAAGCAAGAGCAAGTGAAGTGCTGCTTCAGCTTGAAGGTGTGTTTGGGGCCTTGGATGGTGAGGTGGGTGGAGGTGAATGGGCAAGGTCAAGGTGAATACAATCTGCGATAGCGTGGAAAGGTGCCACAGGAATGAGAGGAAACATTAGGAGTGATGGAGGAGTGGCTCAGGGTATCATTGAGGGAATGATCCCTGTGGAATGCTGACAGCAGAGGAGACAGGAAGATATGTTGGTGGTGACATCCTGCTGAAGGGTAATCCTTTGAATGCGGTGCCTAGTGGAGTGGAAAGTGATGACAATGTTTGTTTTCAGATGGTAGAGAAGAGATGAGGGCAGAAATGTGGGAAGTGGGTCTTGCGAATTATAGTGGGTGGGAATTCTCAGCTGAGGGAAAATGAGGTCTTGTCAGAGGTATCCTGATGGAAGGTGACATACTTGGAACAGAGATGGAGGAT
The DNA here is from genome assembly GCF_020745735.1 of Hemiscyllium ocellatum. NCBI lineage: Eukaryota > Metazoa > Chordata > Chondrichthyes > Orectolobiformes > Hemiscylliidae > Hemiscyllium > Hemiscyllium ocellatum. The sequence continues at coordinate 30,944,716 of NC_083401.1, read as the reverse complement.
CTGGGAAAATGGAATGGAGTCCTTGCAGGAAGCAAGGTGTGAGGAAGTGCAGTTGAGGTAAATTGGGAGTCAGTGGGCTTATAATGGATTTTAGTAGACACCCTATCCCTAGAAATGTAAACAAAGAAGACAAGGAAGGGAAGGGAAGAGTCAGAGATAGATCAGGTGAGATGGAACCTGGACGCAAAACCAGTAAACTTTCTAAATCTGGATGAGAGCAGGAAGCAGCACTGATGACACCATCAGTATGTTGGAGAAAGAGTTGTGGGTGGTGGCCCAACTAGAACTGGAGCAAGGAATTTCCATATATCCCACAAGGAGACAGCTATAACTAGCACTTTTGTCCTGAAGAACAAGGAGAAGTTGCTCAATGAGAATGAGCTCAGCCAAGCGAAGGTGGGTGGTGGCAGATGTAAACAGTTTAGACCTTTCTTTAAGGAAAAAGTGGAGTGTCTTCTGACCATTCTGATAGAGAATGGATATGAAAAGGGATTGCATGTCCATGGTGAATAAGAGGTGGCTAGGGCTAAAAAACTGGAAATTGTGGGACTGACATAAAATGTCAGAAGAAACATAGAAAATAGGAGCAGGAATAGACCATTTGACCTTTCAATCCTGCTGTGCTATTCAATATGATCATGGTTGATCATCCAACATAATAGATTGTTTTGTTTTTCCCCATACCCTATGATGTCCTTTGCTCTGAGTGCTGTATCCAACTTCTTCTTGAAATCATACAATATATTCTACTTGACTGTTTTCTGTGGTAGTGAATTCCTTTGGCTACTCACTCTCGGGGTGAAGACATTTCTCCTCATCTCAGTCCTACATGGTCTATTAGCCTCCTTAGACTGTGACCCCCTGGTTCTGGACACCTGTCATCAAGAACATCCTTCCAGCATCTAACCTGTAAAGTCCCATTAAAACTTTATAAGTTTCAATGAGATTTCCCCTTGTTCTTCTTATGAACTCCAGAGAATATAATCCTAACTGATTCAAACTCTCCTCATATGTCAGCCCTACCATCCCAAGAATCAGTCTGGTAACCTTGCTGCACTCACTGTACAGTAAGGGCATCATTCCTCAGATAAGGAGACCAAAACTGCATACAATATTTCAGGTAAGGTCTCACCAAGAGCAGCAAGACATCCCAGCTCCTGTATTCGAATCCTTTCTGCGAAGGCCAACCTACCATTTGCCTTCTTTATACAAACGTAAGTGGGAGGTTACTGAACAAAGGGCGAAAAATATAGTCAAAGTAGGAAGAAATAGTTCAGTGAAGAAGGAAGAGGCTGAAGAGATTGGGTCTGCCAGGTAGTCCTGTTTATTGATTTTGGTCAGAAGTCAAATACTGTCATAGAGATGTACAGCACGGAAACAGACCCTTCGGTCCAACCCGTCTATGCCGACCAGATATCCCAACCCAAACTAGTCCACCTGCCAGCACCCGGCCCATATCCCTCCAAACCCTTCCTATTCATATACCTATCCAAATGCCTCTTAAATGTTGCAATTGTACCAGCCTCCACCACATCCTCTGGCAGCTCATTCCATACATGTACCACTTTCTGCTTGAAAATGCTGTCTCTTAAGTCTCTTTTATATCTTTCCCCTCTCACCCTAAACCCAGTCCTCTAGTTCTGGACTCCCCAACCCCAGGGAAACGACATGTCTATTTATCCTATCCATGCCCCTCATAATTTTGTAAACCTCTATAAGGTCACCCCACAGCCTCCGACGCTCCAGGGAAAACAGCCCCTACCTGTTCAGCCTCTCCCTGTGGCTCAGATCCTCCAGCCCTGGCAACATCCTTGTAACTCTTTTCTGAACACTTTCAAGTTTCACAACATCTTTCCGATAGGAAGGAGACCAGGATTGCATGCAATATTCCAACAGTGGCCGAACCAATATCCTGTACAATCGCAACATGACCTCCCAACTCCTGTACTCAATACTCTGACCAATAAAGGAAAGCATACCAAACACATTCTTCACTATCCTATCTATCTGCGACTCCACTTTCAAGGAGCTATGAAGCTGCACTCCAAGGTCTCTTTGTTCAGCAACACTCCCTAGGACCTTACCAGTAAGTGTATAAGTCCTGCTAAGATTTGCTTTCCCAAATGCAGCACCTCGCATTTATCTGAATTAAACTCCATCTGCCACTTCTCAGCCCATTGGCCCATCTGGTCCAAATTCTGTTGTAATCTGAGGTAACCTTCTTTGCTGTTCACAACACCTCCAATTTTGGTGTCATCTGCAAACTTACTAACTGTACCTCTTATGCTCGCATCCAAATCATTTATGTAAATGACAAAAAGTAGAGGGCCCAGCACCTATCCTTGTGGCACTCCACTGGTCACAGGCCTTCAGTCTGAAAAACAACCCTCCACCATCACCCTCTGTCTTCTACCTTTGAGCCAGTTCTGTATCGAAATGGCTAGTTCTCCCTGTATTCCGTGAGATCTAGCCTTGCTAATCAGTCTTCCATGGGGAACTTGTGGAATGCCTGACTGAAGTCCATATAGATTACACCTACTGCTCTGCCCTCATCAATCCTCTTTGTTACTTCCTCAAAAAACTCAGTCAAGTTTGTGAGACATGATTTCCCACACACAAAGCCATGTTGACTATCCCTAATCAGTCCTTGCCTTTCCAAATACATGTACATCCTGTCCGTTAGGACTCCTCAAAAAAAGGAGCAGCTTTTACAGCCAGAAATTTTTCCCATCCTCCATCTTGGATTACCCAGAATCACAAGAGGTTATAGTCCAACAGGTTTACTTGAAATCACAAACTTTTGGAGTATTGGCCGTTTGTCAGCTTGTGATTGTAATCTGGTGTCATCCCAGTCCAACACCAGCACCTCCACATTATGGATTTTGGGAAGGAGGTGGAAGAGGACTTTGTCATGTTGGTGGTATAGAGGTGGAAAGATCTCCAAGGAGATGAGGTAACAGCCTGATGTTCAATGGTGGGGTCATGGTCCAGGGGGAAGTAGAAAGAAATCTCTGAGAATTGGTGACGGAGTTGACCTCAGACACAAAACTACACAAAGCAAATCAGCGCACACAATTTCCAATGCATGTAAATCAGATTCCTGTGTGCTGCTGACTTTGGCTCGGCCAGGCTTAATTACAAAATGGTTTTAATACAATGAGTATTCATAACATGTAAATGTGTTATACGTAGGATAACATGAGGCTTGACCCATGTTAAACATGCTGTTGAGTTAAACCTAGCTGGGAAGCAAATTAAGCCTGATTAAGTCAGGTTCATAGAATCATACAAATATATAAACCATATCAGTTAGAAGCAGGCCATTCGGCCTATCAAGTCTACACTAAATTGTCAAAAAGCATTCCATCCAGACTCACATCCCCCTCCCCAACCTATCTCAGTAATCCCATATTTTCCACGGCAAATCACCTGGCCTTCACATCCTTGAAAACTATGAGCAATATGGAATGGCCAATCCACCTAACTTACACTTCTTTGGACTGTGGGAGGAAACCAGAGCACCCAGAGCAAAACCATGCAGAAATAGGGAAAATGTGCAAACTTCACATAATCGTCCAAGGGTGGAATTGAACCAGGTCCCAGGTGCTGTGTGGCAGCACTGCTAACCATTGGTTGCAATCTGCATTCCCCATAATTGCAGACCCCTTCAAACAGTACCCTTCCCCCCTCCCCCTCCCCACAGGTCTGGTCATTTTTGGGACCTGAAAAGTCCCAGGTTAAATGCTTGATCCGTACTGCATTTAAATAAACAGGTTGTGGATGAAAGAGACTGTGTGTGGTAATTAGCCTTTGAATGTAGGAGCTAAAATAGATTTCAAAGAGATTTATATTGCAAAGAACATAGAACATAGAACATAGAAGGATACAGCGCAGTACAGGCCCTTTGGCCCTCGATGTTGCGCCGACCGAGTCCTACCTAACCTATACTAGCCCAATAACTTCCAAATGCCTATCCAATGCCCGCTTAAATGAACATAAAGAAGGAGAGTTCACCACTGATACGGGCAGGGCATTCCATGAACTCACAACCCGCTGTGTGAAGAATCTACCCCTAACATCTGTCCTATACCTACCACCCCTTAATTTAAAGCTATGTCCCCTAGTAACACCTGACTCCATTAGCGGTAAAAGGTTCTTAGTATCTACCCTATCTAAACCCCTAATCATCTTATACACTTCTATCAGATCTCCCCTAAACCTTCTCTTCTCCAATGAGAACAGCCCCAAGTGCCTCAGCCTTTCCTCATAAGATTTTCCTACCATTCCAGGCAACATCCTGGTAAACCTCCTCTGCACTCGTTCTAAAGCTTCCACATCCTTCCTATAGTATGGCGACCAAAACTGCACACAATACTCCAGATGAGGCCTCACCAGAGTCTTATACAACTGCAACATGACCTCAGGACTCCGGAACTCAATTCCTCTGCCAATAAAGCCCAGTACACCATATGCCTTCCTCACAGCACTATTTACCTGGGTGGCAACTTTCAGAGATCTGTGTACATAGACACCAAGATCCCTCTGCTCATCCACACTACCAAGTAGCCTACCATTAGCCCAGTAATCCATCATCTTGTTATTCTTGTTATGCATTAAAGAATGCATCATCAGGTGAGTGCTGTATATTCTCAGCCATTAAGTACATTTCAGCCTGAGATAGATGTTTAGATTCAAGGAAAACCAAGGGGGAATCAGGCAGCAAAGTTGTTTTGAGATCAAAGACCAGCCATGGCAGACCACACCCGAGAGAAATAAATGACGTACTCCAGAGTTCCAGTCCCACTTGTCCTGGTTGTGTGTCAGAACATGTCTGAAACGATTCATTAAAAATGAAAATAGGACCTAAGCCAGCTCCTATTTGTCATGTTCCTGTGTTCTGATGAAACAGGTATAATGACAATACAACACAGTCCTGATGAAGGGCTTTTGCCCGAAACATCCTCGGATGCTGCCTGACCTGCTGCGCTTTTCCAGCACCACTCTAATCTTGACTCTAATCTCCAGCATCTGCAGTATTCCCTTTCACCCAATACAACACAACAGTTGAGGCTAAACCAATGTTTTATAAACAACTCCCTGCTTTTGTATTCTATATATCGATTGATAAGGCTGAGGAAACATATGCCTTATGAACTTCTTTCTCAAGGTCTGCTCCTGTAACCCCATTGGAATTGTATCTTTTATTTTATATTACCTTTCTCTGTTCTTCCTATCTCAAGCTGCAGTGTGTCTGTCCACTCTACCAGCCTAGCTGCATCCCATTGAGGTCTAATACCATTGCCCTGGTATTTTCATCATCTGTAACTTCAAAGCCAAGTCATTAATATGGATCAAGAAAAGTCATGATTCTAATGCTGACTCCGGGGAAACCCCACGGAATATCCCATTCCAATTGAGAAACAATCATTCCAATCATGTCACTTAGTAAACTCTGTATCCCACTGATACTGCTCCTTTTATTTCATGCACTTCAAATTTGCTGGTAAATCTATGATATTTTCTTTTCACATGTGGGATGTGGGTGTCACTGGCTTCACTAGCATTTATTGCCTATCCCTAGTTGATTGTTGATTGATCGATTGACTTGATTTATTGTCATGAGTACCTAAGTACAGTGAAAAGCTTTGTTTGCAATCAGCATGGGCAGATCATAATAAGCAAGGATATACAGATCTTAGGGTGAAAAAAAACTTGGACAGAGTAAGGCATCCAGGTTATACCACCCAGGACATGCATTAGGCAAGATCAATATTAACAAGATTGGGGCAGCACAGTCACTCAGTGGTTAGCACTGCTGCCTCACAGTGCCAGGGACTTGGACTTGATTCTAGCCTCAGGCAACTGTCTATGTGGACCTTACACATTGTCCCTGTGTCTGTGTGGATTTCCTTCCAAAATCCAAAGATGTGCAGGTTGGGCTTTTGCCCGAAACGTCGATTTCGCTGCTCATTGGATGCTGTCTGAACTGCTGTGCTCTTCCAACACCACTGATCCAGTTAAGTGAATTAGTCATGCTAAATTGCCCACAGTGTTCAAGGATGTGTAGGTTAGGTGCATTAGCCAGAGGGGAATGGGTCTGGAGGGGTTACTCTTCAGAGGGTCGGTGCGTACTTATTGGGCCAAAGGGTCTGTTTCCACACTGTAGGGATTCTATGATTCTAAAAGAGCAGTATTATTTAAAATTAGACGGTCCATTCATCAGTCTAATAATGGCAGGGAAGAAGCTGTTCTTGAATCTGTAGGTGCCTGTGTTCAAGCTTTTATATCTTCTGCCTGTCGGAAGAGGTTGCAGAAGAACATTATTTGCCAATGAGAAGGTGGTGGTGAGCTGCTTTCTTGAACCGCTGCATTCCATGTGCCATGTCCATGACCAACAATGTCATTAGGAAAAGAATTCCAGGAATTTGACCCCATGACAACGAAGGCACATTGATATATTTCCAAGTCAGGATGGTGTGGCTTGGAGGGGAACTTGAAGGTGATGGTATTCCCATGTATCTGCAGCTTTTGTCCTTTTAGATGGAAGTGGTTATGTGTTAGGAAAGTGCTGTCTGAGGATCTTTGCTGAATTTCTGCAGTGCATTTTGTAGATACAACATGCTGCTGCTAATGTGCATTGGTGGTAGAGGGAGTGGATGCTTGTGGATGTTGTGCTAATCAAGCAGGCTGCTTTGCCCTGGATGGTGTCAAGCACCTAGAGTGTTTGTAGAGTTGCAATCAACCAGGCAAGTGGGGAGTATTCCATCACACTCCTGACTTGAACCTTAGACAAGGAGCAACAGTCATGAAACACATCTTCGCTGAATAACACTCAACACCTCATTTAAACTATTTTTCCTTCTGGTGTCAGACACTCAACTGAACGAGAAGCAATCACAATTTAGTCCAAATTAGTCTTGCCTGATCTCACACATCTGTATTGCCAGTAGACTGCTGAGCAATAATGAAACAGAAAGGTTAGAGTCAAAAAAAATTGCAGATGCTGGAATCCAAAGTAGACAGGCAGGAGGCTGGAAGAACACAGCCACCCAGGCAGTATAAGGAGGTGGAGAAGTCAATGTTACGGGTGTAACCCTTCTTCAGGCAATAATGAGAAGCACACCTTTAGAGGATGTGAATTGCCAAACCTCCCATTTCTTTGGAGTAAGGCTAAATAAATCAACAGAGAATTAAAACCTTACTGGACTGTATGTGGAACTTTAACAAATCCATTCATAAAATTAGGCACAGTGATAAAATAGTTTTACAAAAACTATCATTCAGTAGATGTATTTGCTGCATATGCAACCAAGCATAATATTGTGACTCAATGTCTTAGAGGCTTTAGTATCTCCTGATGACATGTTCATTCTCAGTAGCAGCCCATTTATGGTCACTTCAGTGTAGACGCGTGGAACTGGTTAAAGACAGAAAATATTGGAAAGTTCAGGAAGCCAAGCAAAATCTATGGCGAAGGACTTTACCAAGGTCCGTAAAGGAGCCCGCAGCATTCACACCCTGCATACCCCCTCACCTCGCCCCCACCGCCTCAGTCACCTGCAGTGTGTTACACTTTAGATCACTGAGAACCAAAAGGCGTTAAGAGATTTTACTTTTGGTTCGGGATGCCACAACTCTATCCCTCTTCATAAAGCCAGCTGAGCCTTTCTGGCATTTTCTGTTTTTAATTTAGATTTCCAGAATATTGCTTTTGTCTTTGAAACTAAATGCTCCAAGTGTTGACGGTTGCTGTGCAGTCCCCGCTGCTCAATGGCAATGAGAGAAGGGCAGTAAATCCTGTTCTTGCCAGCAAGGCCCACATTCCATGAATGAACAATAAACACAAGCTCCCTGATGTCTTTCACCTAGAGGAGCTCTGCCACACCCATATATGACACTGACATATGCTAAACCTGTCAGTTGTAAAAAATAATCACTTGCAAATAGGAATGGGCAATAAATATTCTGAAAACACATAAAAATTAAAGATCAGTAATGAGGGCATGAGCTCAATGAAAATAACCAAATATGTGCTATTTTGAAACATTTTCCATTGTTATCAGCGTGTACAAGAGGGAATATGCGTCAGTGGCAGAGAATTTCTCAAAAATGTCACAGGAGGGCAGGCAATATTCACATGTAGAGGCCTTTATCTGCACACAGCAGACCTTTCTGTGAGTCTGTTCTTATTAACCAAACATAACATTGGAAGATTTCACAGGGATAATAAACTGAGAGATATATTCAGAACCATGTGGAGTGGTAATAATGTCAGACAATTCCCTAGACTGATTGTTTTCCTTTAGAGAATTCAACTCACACATTATAAAATCCTCCTATATTGCAGTAATCATGCTCTAATATGATGGTTTATGACTATAGTATTGATGTAATCCTGTAATACAGACAGTTGAAAAAAAGCACTGTTCTTTTTTCTTTATTTTAGCGGTCTTTTTTTCATTAATTTACAATTTTGACTTTTCATTTAGTTCAGAATAATTTTATTTTGTACTTTAAATTTACCTATTTAATTGTACCATTATGTACTTGCCTCTCTTCTGAAGCCTGTACTTATACCAGTAAATTTAGAGTCATAGACATCACAGAGTACAGAAACAGACCCTTCGGTCCAACTCATTCATACAACCAGATATTCTAAATTAATCTAGTTCCATTTGCCAGCATTTGGCCCATATCTGTCTAAACCCTTCCTATTCATATACTCATCCATATGCCTTTTGATGTTCTAAGTGTACCAATGTCCACCACTTTTTCTGACAGCTCATTCCATACACACACTGCCGTCTGCGTGATAAAGTTGCCCCTTAGATTCCTTTTAAATCTTTCCCCTCTCACCTTAAACCCTAAAAGAGTTTTGGACACTTCTATCCTGAGAAAAAAAGACCTTGGATGTTCACTCTATCCATGCCCCTCACGATTTTATCAAATTCTATAACATCATCCCTCAGCCTCTGATGCTCTGGGAACATAGCCCCAGCCAGTTCAGCCTCTCCCTATAACTCAAAACCTGCAACCCCGGCAACAACCTTGCAAATCTTTTCCCAATTCTTTCAAGTTTTTCTTTCCTACACCAGGGAGACAGAATTGAATGCAGTTCTCCAAAAGTGGTCCGACTAGTGTCCTGTACAGCTGAAACATAATCTCTCAACTCCAATACTCAATTCACTGACTATTAAAGGCAAGCATACCAAATGCCTTCTTCATTACCCTGTTTACCTGCAACTCCACTTTCAAGGACTTGATTAAGCAGAATTCTTTCCAAAGTCATTTTCCAACCAATTAAGCAACTAAAAATTTGATTCACAAAGGAAGATTTAGGCGCCTTCACTTCTTCACAAGCGTGAAATTTGATGACTTGCTGTCATCGTACAGTTTCAAATGTTCACCACCAGGGAATATAACATCAGCAGTAGTTCAAGGTTAAAACTGAGTGAAATGTTTTAATTCCAAATGAAATAAAATGAAATGGGTGTCCCTTATTAAGGTCAATGCTAAATATGTCAAATTAAAACAGAGCAAGGAATCAACAAAGCCAATATTATGGAGTGCTATATAGCCAAAATAATACAATTAAAAATTCATTCAGGGTTGGTTGGACCAGTATTTATTGCCCAACCCTAGATGCTCTTGAGAAGGTAGTGGTGAATTGCCTTCTTGAACCACTGCAGTCCATTTGGTGTATATACAGCCACAATGTCATTTGGGGGGGTCTGTGATGTTAATAACAATGGACCAGTAACCCAGAACCACAGATTTATATTCTGGGGACCTTACCTACCAACTATAGGCCCACTGCACCAATTCGTGTCTTTTTGAAGTTCCACATTATTCTCCTCACAGTTTACAGTCCTTCCAAGTTGAGCATCAAAGACAAACTTTGAAATTGTCCCTGCACACTAAGATCAAGATCATTTATGTATCAGGAAAAGCAAGGGTCTCAACATTGGCCACTGGGGAACTCTACTCCAAATCTTCCTTCAAACAGAAAAATATTTATTGACATTAGTCTCTGTTTCCTATCATTCAGACAATTTTGTACCCACGTTGTTCCTGTTCCTTTTATACCATGACCTGGAACTTTCCTCACAAGTCTGATGTGTGGCACTGTATCAAATGCCTTCTGGAAACTCATATATACCATCTTAACAGTGTTACCTTAATTAACCTTTCTATTAACTCTTCAAAAAAAACTCCATCAATTTCACTAAACACAATTTCCCCATTATAAATCCATGCTGACTTTTCCTAACCAAACCGTCTTTTCCATGTGACTATCCCAAATAAATGTTTCTAGAAGTTTCCCCTATACCAAATTTAATGTAACTGTTCTGTAATCGCTGGGATAATCCTGACAACCTTTCTTGAAGAAGGCCATAATATTTGCAGTTCTCCAGATTTCTAGCACCTCCCCCAAGTACAGGGAAAACTGAAAGATTACGGATGGTGACCCGATAATTTTTACCCTCAGTTCCTTCAAAATGTTTGGATGATTGTCATTCAGTCCTTGTCAACTTTAAGTACCAACAATCTATCCAAGACTTTGTCCTTATTAACTTTGAACCCTTCTAGTGATTTCCTCCTCTGCTGCTGAATCTGATGACAATTTCTCATATTTTCCATTGATATTTCAAACCTCCGACATCTGCATAGGGTTTTTGTGATGCTTGAGCTCTGAACCCTAAAATATTGATTTCAACCTCTGCAAGTAAGAAGGAAGATTAGATGGAGTAGTGGCAGTGATGCAGAACAACTTGGTTAGGCCAAGGGGAGCCAATGGATGTTATCTATCTGGACTTCCAGAAGGCCTTTGATAAGGTGCCGTGCAAGAGGCTGCTGAGTAAGATAAGGACCCACGGTGTTAGAGGCAAGGTACCAGCATGGATAGAAGATCGGTGTCTGACTGAAGGTAGAGAGTGGGGATAAAAGGGTCCTTCTCAGGATGGAAGTCAGTGACTAGTGGTGTTCCGCAACTTTTCACTTTATATATTAATAATCTGGTTGAGGGAACTGAGGGCATTCTAACTAAGTTTGCAGATGATGCAGAAGTAGGTGGAGGGATTAGTAATAAGGAGGTGGGGAGACTGCAGCAAGATTTAGACAGGCTAAGAGAGTGGGCAAAGAAGTATGAAATACAACAGGGTAAGTGTGAGGTCATCCACTTTGGTGGGAAGAATAGAGGCATGGACTATTTTTTAAATGAGGAGAAAATTCAGAAATAGAAGTGCAAAGGGACTTGTGAGTCCTCGTCCAGGTTTCTCTCAAGATAAACTTGCAGTTTGAGTCAATAGTTAGGAAGGCAAATACAATGTTGTCATTCATCTCAAGATGCCTATAGTATAAAAGCAAGGATGTACTTCTCAGGCTTTATAAGGTTCTGGTCAGATCACATTGAGAGTATTGTGAGCAATTTTGGGTCCCATTACTCAGGAAGGATGCATTGGCTCTAGAGCAGGACTAGAGGAAGTTCACAAAAATGATCCCAGGAATGAACATATGAGGAACATTTGAGGACTCTGGAATTATATTTGATGGAGTTTAGATGGATGAGGGGGGGGGATCTGATTGAAACTTAAAGAGTACTGAATAGGCTGTACAAAGTAGACCTTGGGTTGTCATTGGCTGGAGAGATGAGGACCTGAGAGCACAAACTTACAGTAAAGGGAGATAAAGAGAAACTTCTTTAGCCAGAGAGCGGTGAATCTGTGGAATTCATTGCCACAGAAGGCTGTGGAGGCCAGGTCATTGAGTATATTTAAAACAGAGTTAGATAGGTTCTTGATTACCAGTGGGATCAAAGGTTATGGGGAGAAAACAGGAAAAAGGTGTTGAAAAACCCATCAGCCATGACTGAATGGCAGAGCAGACGCAAAGGGCCGAATTGCTTAATTCCTGCTTATGTTTCATGATCTTATGCCTTTCGTTTGTGTTGCAGAAATCTATAGTCTTATGTTTAAAGAAACAGGAGAAGGCCATTCAATCCTTTGAACCTATTCTGCTATTCTAGATTAGTTTTAGATGAGTGGTCAGCATGGACGAGTTGGACCGAAAGGTATGTTTCTGTGCTACACATCTCTATGACTCTATGTCTGTCTATAACATAGCTCCATCTACCTACACAAATTCACAAATACAATTCCGACAGCATCTGCATTCCTTACTATCTCCAAACAATCTCAGACAATTGTCTTAGAATCCATGATCTGTTGGAGAAAGAATTAAACTTATATATGACTCCTTATGTGATCTCCTCAAAAAAAAGTTCAACGAGATTAGTTAGGCGCGTTGGGCTGAACCTTAACAGAAATGGGCTGAATCATCTTTGCTGATTTTCCTGGAGACTTCCTCTCCTCAAGTCCTTGTGATATTTCTTGCGCTATCTTCCCAAATTCTCCTCATTGCTTATGCACCATATTCCTATGGCACCCAATTTCTGGAATTATCCAACTCACTATAGTGCTCTCTACTGCTGGGACCTCTCTGGATTTCTGGCAGCAGTGTCATCTTTAAAGCCCTGCTACACACTCAGTCAAACTTGCAGTCTGCAGTTGCCCAGTCTGGATGATTATTTGCCACAGACTCATTGGACAGAGGGTAATTGGCACACCACTTTGGAGATCTTACTGGATGGGGTAGGTGGGACAGGGTCACTGCCCATGGGACATACCCGGTGATGTTGGTGACTGATGGAGGTCTGGAAGAGCAAACAGCAAACCAGAATCACAAAGTAACAGCTCTGCCTTTCATGTGGGCAATTGTTGTCATCCAGTTTCCATCTGGCAGGTGAGAGGATGGGAAACTGCACATCAATAAGGCAGTTGTTGTCAGGATATTATTGAATGTATGTTTAACGATTTGAATCGGGTCTTGCTATTCAACACTTGGTTGGAAAATGGGGCTTTTTGTTCTTGACAGTGAGAAGCTCCATGTTGTCCACCTCTCTCACCAAAGCTCACATTTCAGTGGCCTAGGAAGATTCAATGTGATGTATGTTTTGAAAATCTCTAATTAGTGATTCAAATTGCTATTTCATAATTACCATTAAGCAATTGCTCTGCCTTTTCCTGATCTCTGTCCTTTCCTGTTTTCCTGACTTTAGACATTTGGAAAATTATGATGAATGCATCCACAAAGTTTCATTCCTCGTGTGGTAACCGGAGCACACGGGGAGAATATGCAAACTCCACACAGTCAATCGCCTGAGGTGGGAATTGAACCCGGGTCTCTGGCGCCGTGAGGAAGCAGTGCTAACCACTGTGCCACCATGCTGCCCACCAACTCTAGATGAATAGTCCAGCAACAATACCACTGGGCCATCACTGATAGAGATCACTCTGCTTTCTATTTTTATCTCAGCTTTCCAACATCCACAGTAAAATGCTTTTATTCTGTTTGTTTATTTGTGTTAAATCCAACAAAAGAATCTCTATTATATTTTTAAGGTTTGCTTGTAGTGCTAGTATTTTGTTTTCTCTTTCCAGTATGAAAATTGGCTTAGTCATAGAGATGTACAGCACAGAGACAGACCTTTCGGTCCAACTAGTCCATGCCGACCAGATATCCAACCTAATCTCGTCCCACCTGCCAGGACCTGGCTCATATCCCTCCAAACCCTTCCTATTCATATACCCATCCAAATGCCTCTTAAATGTTGCAATTGTACTAGCCTCATCACATCCTCTGGCAGCTCATTCCATACACGTACCACTCTCTGTGTGAAAAAATTGCCCCTTAGGTCTCTTTTATATCTTTCCCCTCTCACCCTAAACCTATGCCCTCTAGTTCTGGACTCCCCGACCCCAGGGAAGGGACTTTGTCTATTTATCCTATCCATGCCCCTCATAATTTTGTAAACCGCTATAAGGTCACCTCTCAGCCTCCAATGCTCCAGGGAAAATAGCCCCAGCCCGTTCAGCCTCTCCCTATAGCTCAAATCCTCCAACCCCGGCAACATCCTTGTAAATCTTTTCTGAACCCATTCAAATTTCACAACATCTTTCTGATAGGAAGGAGACCAGAATTGCATGCAATATTCAACAGTGGCCTAATGTCCTGTACATCCGCAACATGACCTCTCAACTCCTGTGCTCAAATACCCTGACCAATAAAAGAAAGCATACCAAACGCCTTCTTCACTATCCTATCTACCTGCGACTCCACTTTCAAGGAGCTATGAACCTGCACTCCAAGGTCTCTTTGTTCAGCAACACTCTCTGGGACCTTACCATTAAGTGTATAAGTCCTGCTAAGATTTGCTTTCCCAAAATGCAGCACCTCACACTTATCTGAATTAAACTCCATCTGCCACTTCTCAGCCCATTGGCCCATCTGATCAAGATCCTGTTGTAATCTGAGTTAACCTTCTTCACTGTCCACTACACCTCCAATTTTGGTGTCATCTACAAATTTACTGACTGTACCTCTTATACTCGTACCCAAATCATTTATGTAAATGACAAAGAGTAGAGGACCCAGCACCGATCCTTGTGGCAATCCACTGGTCACAGGCCTCCAGTCTGAAAAACAACCCTCCACCACCATCATCTGTCTTCTACCTTTGAGCCAGTTCTGTATCCAAATGGTGAGCCCTTCCTGTATTCCATGAGATCTAACCTTGCTAATCAGTCTCCCATAGGGAACCTTGTCGAATGCCTTACTGACGTCCATATAGATCACGTCTACTGCTGTGCCCTCATCAATCCTTTTTGTTACTTCTTCAAAAAACTCAATCAAGTTTGTGAGACATGATTTCCCATGCACATAGCCATGTTGACTATCCTTAATCAGTCCTTGCCTTTCCAAATACATGTACATCCTGTCCTTCAGGATTCCCTCCAACAACTTGTCCACCACCGAGGTCAGGCTCTCTGGTCTATAGTTCCCTGGCTTGTCTTTACCACCCTTCTTAAACAGTGGCACCATGTTAGCCAACCTCCAGTCTTCTGGCACCTCACCTGTGACTATCGATGATACAAATATCTCACCAAGAGGCCCAGCAATCACTTCTCGAGCTTCCCACAGAGTTCTAGGGTACACCTGATCAGGTCCTGGGGATTTATTCACCTTTATGTGTTTCAACATCACTAGGAGACAATGCTTGCAGCTGGTAATGACCAGCCTGATGCCCAGAATCATTGATGTAGCGCAGGCCAGAGGCAGTTGGTGGTGACGACGGAAGGGATTGATGGGACTGAATATTACTTCGCAGGGTTGGGGGGTTTGTGGGGGGGGGGTTCGGGGTGCATGGCCAGGTAGTGCACCTCCTTCCATTCCTCTTCCCAATGCCTGCTCACTCAGTTATGAATGGGAAACCTCACCCCACCCAGATTCCAGCAAGTAGTTCTGACAAGGTTTGCTGTTGCGTTTGGAGGGGAAGTGACATCTTAAATGGGCATTAATTACTCATTTTTGACTTTCTTATATTAGCTTGTAACTGTTGTTTTGTTCTTCTAGATGCTGTCAGGCTTGATATGTATTTCTAGCACTTTCAGTTTTTATCTCAGATCCCTGGAATTTGTGTTTTTGTGAAATATTGGGAGGCAAGATATGTTCACTGGCTTTTGATTCTGTAACCTAAATTTCATATTTAAAATTTTCAGATCATTGCTGCAGAAGTTGTTTGATAGAACAATTAAGGACAGCCGTGAAAGCTTAATGTGAAAATGAACTATATGGTTATTTGAAAATAGCAATGTGTGGTGTTACAGGGAGAAGACAGGAGAATGGAGATGCTTTTTTTGGAGAGATGTACAGAAGCAATGGGCTCAATGCCCTCCCTCCATACTGTCGCAATTCTATGACCTTGATTGCCAGTGGGAGGTGGGAGGTGGGGGGTGTGCACTAACTTTCTTGTCACCGAATTAATTGGGGCAGAGATGGGAAAGAAGCAGGGACGCTATGTGCCACCATTCCACCATTTTGTGAATGGTGTCGCTGAGCGGCAACTTGTTGGAGGGAGCCAAGAATAGATTCTTAACAGATACCCAAAGTGACACTTGAGAGTAGGAAGCAAAACCACTCCAGTGATGTGACTGTGATTAGCTAGATACAATTGTAACCAGGGTGGTGCAGTCCCACCCGACTGAAGGCCACAGGAGAGGTGCGAGAGCAGGATGGTGTGCAAAGTCAGAATATGAGTTTCCTCACAAAACTAAGATGAAGATTGTCATTCGCAAGAGGTACTACTCCTCCAGAGCTGATGCTGAAGTTTTGTCCTGGTGTTTTCCATTTCTCTTGGGGGTCATCAAGTTGAGATTCTCTGTAATATTCATTTTGTCCACATCTTTTCTCAGTAATTGTTTTCATCTTTGCTTTTGCTAGGTTTGACCCAAAATATTCTGGTTCCGTATTCCTTGTCAAATATCCTTTATGATGCTTTCACTTCTTAGAGTGACCTAGTTGCCCAAAAGGATGTGCCACCACCTTGTTCTGTCTCATAGAAGTATAAATGTGAGGCTGATTTTTTCTCATTACACCTCCAGTTCTATCATTGCAAATTAGAGATGGCATTCAGGACTGAAATCAAGAAGCTCTCCTTCATGAAAAGATACTAGAGTATGGGGAAGTTGGTGGCTTACTGGTATTATCTCCAGACTATTAATCCAGAGACCCAGATAATGCTCGAAGGGCTCATGTTTGAATCTTGCCACATGCAGGTGGTGGAATTTAAATCTCATACAAATTTGGAACTAATACTCTAATGATGACCGTAAACAATTGCCAGTTACTAGCAAAAACCCATCCGGTTCACAAACGTCCTTTAAGGAAGGAAACTGCCATCATTACCTGGTCTGGTCTACATGTGACTCCAGACCCACAGCATTGTGGTTGACTCTAAACTGCCTTCTGGGAGATTAATTTTGGGGAATAAATGCTGGCCTAGCCAGAGATGCCAACAGTCAATAAACAAAGTACAACAGGATTCTCATAATAACATGCTGTGGTTACCTTTGTTCCCCACGATGATTCATGGAAGTGATTTAATTTTCCACAGGGAGTTAACGTACCACCATTTCAGAACTTTATTTTATGTTCTTACTGTGATTTAATGCAATATTCCTGCACTTCATAGGTACTCATTCATATTTCATTGTGATGCCAGTATTTCTCAGAGGAATTTTGTTGCAACTTTTTTGATTATTACATGGTTTGATGTACTGCAGTTGTACAGTGCCATCAATATAGCATTGTTTACTGGAACACCACTTTAGTCTTTTAAGAGATTCAATGCAGACCCTTGTGTCATCTGCACCACTTCGATCAATTTGCTGTGATGGTCTAATTTCCCACAGGAATTCTCTGTAATACATTTCAATGCTGTAATTTATTGCCATTTGCAGCAATGCTTCATTTGTCAGTTTCCAGTTTCTCTACTTCCTTGCAGGATTTTCATGCTGGTGTGACCTCTCAGTGTTTCAATGTGCTCAGAGATGTAACAACATAATTTCACCATTATATTGACATTGTGAAAAATCTAAAAGCGAATGGAAGGTTGAAATTCTGACCACATTAAGTGACATTAAGCTTATATCAGAGGTTCATTTACATTGGCATCAAACCTCATTAGAGTCGAGAGTGTGGTGCTGGAAGGGTATGGTAGGTCAGGCAGCAAGCATCCGAGAAGTAGGGGATTCGATGTTTCGGGCATAAGCCCTTGATCAGCAATGAGGCTTGTGGGCCGGTGGGGGGGGGGGGGATGGGGGGTGATTGCTGAGACATAAGTGAGAGGGGAATGGGGTGGGGGGGGGAGGGTAGCTGAGAATGTGATAGATAGGTGAAGGTCAGGGAGAAGGTGTTAGGTCGGAGAGGAGGGTGGAGTAGATAGATGGGAAAGGTGATGGACAGGTCAGAAGGCCCTGCCAAGTTGAAGGCTAGTGACTGGGATAATGGGGGAGGGGGTGGTGGGGAAATGAGGAAACTGGTGAAAGCCACATTGATCCCATGTGGTTGCAGGGTGCCAAGGCAGAAGATGAGGCGTTCTTCCTCCGGGTGATAAGGGTTTGGCGATGGAGGAGGCCCAGGATCTACATGTCCTTGGCGGAGTGGGAGGCAGAGATGAAGTGTTCAGCCGTGGGGCAGTGAGGTTGGTTGGTGTGGGTGTCCTAGAGATATTCTCTGAAACGATCTGCAAGTAGGTGTCCTGTCTCCCTGATGTAGAGGATACCACATCGGGTGCATCTGATATTGTAGATGACATTGATGGAGGTACAGGTAAATTTCTGCTGGATGTGGAAGGATCCTTTGGGGACTTGGATTGAGGTGAGGGGAGTGGTGTGGACGGAGGATTTGCACTTCCTGCGGTGGCAGGGGAAGGTGCAGGGAATGGGGTGTGGGCTAGTGGGGGGGGTGTGGATCTGACGAGGAAGTTGTGAAGAAAATGGTCTCTCTAAAACGCTGATAGGTATGGGGAGGGAAAAATACATCTGGTGAAATATATCAAACCCTATTATTACATATTCTTTTCATGAAAGGCAGCTTCCTGATTTTAATCCTGAATGCCAGCTCTAATTTTAACGTTATTGCTGGAAAAAGTAGACGGTGTTATTTTCCCAAACACTGAGTGACTTGGGCATTCACAAGAGTGTTGAGGAATTGTGAGTTTAACAGTAAGGAGATTCCCAAAGGTCGAGAACAAAATATATCATGTTCCTAATAAGCGTTGCATCGAGAGAAGAGATTCTCACTAGTGAGCAGCGAGAGATCAAACATTCTCATTTCTATATCATTGATATGCAGTTTCCATTCTCCCACCTACTGGAGAGAAACTAGATAGCGACAATTCCTAACATGAAACTCAAAGTACGAAGCTGGGAACTCAGCTCACTGTTTGTTCCTCTGGCCCTCCAACTTGGGAGCGGTCACCAACATCTTAGGATAGCATTAATTAATTAATTAGTTTAATAAGCACAATAAAAATGGCAGGACAGCCAATGTGTCACAGCTGCAATATGAGGGAGTGCTTGAATTCCATGGCAATACATGGTAACTGCAGCTTTGGTAAGAGTCTGTAGGTTGAGGAGTGTCATTTCAGAGTTTAGTTCTGAAGATCAAGCTGCAGACATTGTGATACATCATGCAGGGAGAATGGTACCTGGTCACCTTTCCAGAAAGAGGTTACAACCCTTCGCCTGGTGTAATCTCTTTTTTTCTTGTGGGCAGGAACTGGAATTGAGGGGGATCATGAAGGTAGGAGTGATGGAGTATCAGCATTTACAATTGTCCAACAGGTTTGAATTTTTACAGCTTGAACGAATGAGAACAAGGGCTATAATGTGAATGAAGTAAAAACAGGAAATGCTGGAGAAACTCACCAGGCCCATGGAGGTAATGTTTTGAGTTCAGAATGACTCTTCTTTAGAAGTTAATGTGGCTGGAAATTAAAATTTCCACTTAAAATTCCATCAGCCATATTTTTGTCCTGTTTGCAGTGTAGTTGGAAAATGACTTCGGTATTCTTGTGAGTAAACTAACATGCAGGAAGGTTAATGGAATGTTAGTCTTTATTGCCAGAGGATGTGTGTATAAATATAATGAAATCTTGATTCAATTGTATAAGATTCTGATTAGACTGCATCTGGAGTGTGGTGTACAGTTTTGGTCTCTCTATCTCAGGAAAGATATTATTGCCACAGAGGGATTTCAATGAAGATTTACACGACCTATCACTGGGGCTGTGATTCTGTCCTATGAAAAGAATTTGGGCAAACTAGGCCTGTATTCTAGTTCAAAGATTGAGAAATAATTTTATTGAAATCTACAAAATAATTAAAACATATAGTCAAGGTAGATGCAGGCAAGTTGGGGAGTGTAAAACCAGAAGGCACAATTTAAAAACAGGAGATACGCCATTTAAGGCCAGGCTGGGAAGAATTTTAACCTATATGCAGCCTGGAAAAATCAGATGACTAAAAAGAGTCTAGATGAGGAATTTATTGTAGTATTTTGCTTTTAGAGTTGAGTTCCCAAGGTCAGTATTGAGATCTTTGTATTGCCTGATTTATATAAATATTGAAAGTTTTGTCCCCTCTAAAACTGTGTGCTTCTGGTGTTCCATATTTAGTATTTCTTGTGTAACATGGGACCTTATTTAATTGTGTTACAGTACTACCTAGCCTTCTACAAATGCAAGAGGAGAAGGCTAAGAGGAGATTTGATTACCATCTTGAAAATCATGAAGGGTCTTAAGAAAGGAGGTATGCATAAATGATTGCCATTCACAAACAGATCAAGAATCAGAGTTCTAAGAAGGATTTCTAAAGTGTTTTGCAAAAGAAATAAATGTGAGGGAAGAAAAAACGTTCATTCAGTGAATAATTAGGGTCTGGAATGCACTGCCTGGAGTGTAGTGCGGTCAAGTTCAATTGATGATTCAACAATTGGATGATTAGTGTTAAAATGTTCAGAAAGTTAGTGTAGACATGATGGGTAAAATGGCCTCCTCTGATAATTCAGTGATTTTATGTGTCAAGTGATTTTATACATATGAGTGTTCTCCTTAAAGCAAGGGAGATTCAAGGAAACTTGACAGATGTATCCCAGATTAAGGCAGGTTTGGGTAAGGTAAACAACAAAACTCTTCCCATTAACAAATGGTACAAGGACTCGAAGGTGCAGAATTAAGCTTTGGGCGAGAGGCGCAGGGAGAATGAGGAAGAGATTCAATTGTTGTAATCCCTATGATTTTCCTGTAAAAGCATAACATTAGATAATATAAATAAAACCACTACTCATTAATGAGATTAAAACAGTGACAATGTCCTATGGTTTAGGTTCCCCTGATATCACCACAACACTTTGAATGCTAATGACCTGGAACTTTCTGGTCATGAAGAGGTGGAGGCAGAGTTTGTTATTGATTTCAAAAGGAAATTGGAAGGGTATATGAAGAAAATAAACATTCAGTGCTACAAGTGCAGAGTAAGACAGTGAGACTGACTGGTTTGTTTGTATTGTGTGGGCATATATTGCCCATCTAAACTGCCATTGAGAGGTAGTGGTGACCTGCCTTCTTGAACTGCTCAAGTCATGAGGCTCTTGCACTTCACAACTTATAGTTTATTGTATGTTAGCAATGAATTACAGGTTACATTGATATGATAGTTGCAGAGACTTTAAGGAGGACCAGATAGTGCGACAAGAACTTAAACTGTTTTTACCACAATTCTATATGACACAATCATGGTAGGTAGTGCTAGTCAGTATCAACACGTTTAGACTCCTATACAGTAGTCTGCTCTACAGACAACTGGCATGCATTCAAAGTGCAAAATGACTTCTCTCTAGGTTGGAATAGTTGTATGAGACACAATGACCCAATGTCTTTTTTTCATTCACTTGTGGGACACGGACACCGCTGGGTGGCCATAATTTATTGCTCATTTCTACTTGCCCTTGAGAAGGTGGTCATAAGCTGCCACCTTGAACCAGAATCCAGAAATGTTACAGCACTTGAAAGAGGCCATTTGGCCCATTGTGCCTGCATCAGCTTGTTAAACGAGTCCATATCCTTGCACACTATTTTAGTCCAATCATCCGGTGTCTTTTGAACCAGCCTCCACCACATTTCCAGGCAGTGCATTCCATTTCCTAAATACTCAGAGCGAAAAAGTTTTCCTCACAGCAACTTTGCTTCTTTTGAAGATCACTTTAAACCTGTTCAGTCTAATTCTTGTTTCTTTTTGAGCAGGAACAGTTTTTTGATATCTACTCTATCCAGCCAGCTCATGATGTTGACATCCTTGATCAAATTTCCCCTTAGCCGCCTTCTCTTCAAGAATAACTGTCCCAAATTTTTCAAACTACTGTCATAACTGAAGTTCCTCATTCCAGGAACCATTCTTGAAAACCACTTCTGCACTCTCTCCAATGGGTTCACATCTTTCCTAAAATGTGGTGTCTACAACTATACACAGTACTCCAGCTGAGGTTTTATAAACATTCAACATTACTACTTGCTCTTGTACATCATGCCCACCATGCTGAGGTTACTGTATGCTTTCTGCTCTCTCTACTTGTCCTGCCACTTCCAATTATCTGTGGTCATGTACACTTCTGCACCCTCTCTTAGACTTGTACCTCCTACTTAATACTTCAATGGTCTTTCAAAAGTCTTCCCACCAAAATGTATCACCTTTGCATTGAAACTCATCTGGCACCTATTTGCCCACTCCATTACAGAGTCATAGAGATGCACAGAATGGAAACAGAACCTTTGGTAATTCATCCATGCCTACCTAATATCCTAAATTAATCTAGTTCAATTTACCAGCTCTTGGCCCATATCTCTCTCAACCCTTCCTATTCATATATCCATTCAGATGCCTTTTAAATGTTGTATTTGTACCACTTCCTCTAGCAGCCCATTCCATACACGCACCACCCTCTGTGAAAAAAGTTGTCCCTTAGGTCTCTTTTATATCTTTCTCCTCTCACCGTAAACATATGCCCTCTAGCTCTGGACTCCCCCACTCCTGGGAAAAGACCTTGTCTATTGGCCCTATCCATGCCCCTCATGATTTTATAAACCTCTGAACAATCACTCCTCAGCCTCCAATGCTCCAGGAAAAGTAGCCCCAGCCTATTCAGCCTTTCCCTATACTTCAAGTCCTCCAATCGTGACAATGGACAATAGGTGCAGGAGTAGGCCATTCTGCCCTTCGAGCCAGCACCACCATTCATTATGATCATGGCTGATCATCCTCAATCAGTATCCTGTTCCTGCCTTATCCCCATAACCCTTGATTCCACTATCCTCAAGAGCTTTATCCAATTCTTTCTTGAAAGTATCCAGAGACTTGGCCTCCACAGCCTTCTGGGGCAAAGCATTCCATACACCCACACTCTCTGGGTGAAGAAGTTTCTCCTCAACTCTGTTCTAAGTGGCCTACCCCTTATTTTTAAACTGCGTCCTCTGGTTCGGGACTCACCCATCAGCGGGAACATGTTTCCTGCCTCCAGAGTGTCCAATCCTTTAATAATCTTATATGTCTCAATCAGATCCCCTCTCAGCCTTCTAAACTCAAGCGTATACAAGCCCAGTCACTCCAATCTTTCAGTGTAAGATAGTCCCACCATTCCGGGAATTGACCTCGTGAACCTAAGCTGCCCTCTCTCAATAACCAGAATGTCTTTCTTTCCTCAAATTTGGAGACCAAAACTGCACACAATATTCCAGGTGTGGTCTCACCAGGGCCCTGTACAGCTGCAGAAGGACCTCTTTGCTTCTATAATCAATTCCTCTTGTTATGAAGGCCAGCATGCTATTAGCTTTCTTCACTGCCTGCTGTACCTGCATGCTTGCCTTCATTGACTTGTAAATCCTTTCTGAACCCTTTCAAGTTTCGCAACATCCTTCCAATAGGAAGGAGGCCAGAATTTCACACAATATTCCAAAAGTAGCCTAACCAATGTCCTGTAACATGACCTCCCAACTCGTTTACTCAATGTTCTGACCAATAAAGGAAACATACCAAATGCTTTCTTCACTATCCTATCTACCTAAGACACCAAGTGCAAGAAAGTGTGAACCTGTACCTCAAGGTCTCTTTGTTCAGGTCCCCAAGACCATTAAGTCCATTAAATGTATAAGTTCTGCCCTGATTTGCCTTTCCAGAATGCAGCACCTCGCATTTATCTAAATTAAACTCCATCTGACATTGCTCAGCCCATTGGCCAATCTGATCAAGATCCCAACTTGTATATGTCCTTCTGGAGTTCTACACTGTCATTTAACAGTTTACAATTCTTCCAAGGTCTATGTCATCTGCAATTTGTAATTGCCCCTTCCACACCAAGATCTAGATCATTAATGTATATCAGGAAAAGCAAAAAGTCCCAACGATAAACTTTCCTCCAGCCTGAAAAATAGTAATTGACCATTGTGCTCTATTGCCAATCAGTTCGCCAATTTTGTCCCAATATTACACCTTTTACTCAATGTCCTATAACTTTCCTCACACCTCTGATGTTTGGCACTTCTGAAAGACAATTTACATCACATCAACAGCATTGCTCTCATTGAATCTTTTGATTGCCTCTCCAAAAAAACTCTGGAAAAAGTGAGTTAAACATGATTTCTCCTTTTAGAAATCCATCTGACTTTTCCAAAATTAACTCATCTCTTTCCATGTTACTACTAATTCTATCCTGAATAATTGTCACTAGATGCTTCCTCACCACTGAATCTAAAGTTAAGTGGTCAATACTTTCTGGCCTTAACCTTACAAACTTTTGAGAACAAAGTAATAATGTTTATAATTTTTCAGTCTTCTGGCACCGCCCCTGAGTCTAGCGAAAATTGAAAAATTGTTGCCAGTGGCCCAACAATTTCCACTTTCATTTTATTAAAAATCCTTAGATTCATCTCCTCTGGTCCTGGTGTCTCGTCAATATTAAGTACCAACAGTCTAGGAGAAAGTGTGGACTGCAGATGCTGGAGATCAGAGCCGAAAAATGTGTTGCTGGAAAAGCGCAGCAGGCCAGGCAGCATCAAAGGAGCAGGAGAATCTATGTTTCGGGCACAAGCACATTTCTGAAGAAGGGCTTATGCTCGAAACGTCGATTCTCCTGCTCCTTTGATGCTGCCTGGCCTGCTGCGCTTTTCCAGCAACACATTTTTTGGAACCAATAGTCTGTCCAACAATATTACCCTATTAATTTTTAACCCTTCTAATGATTCAGTTCCATCCTCTTTGGTAAAGTTAAAAATCACACAACACCAGGGTTATTGTCCAACAGGTTTATTTGGAAGCACTAGCTTTCGGAGCACTGCTCCTTCATCAGGTAGCTGTGGTGTGTGACCATAAGACACAGAGTTTATAGCAAAAGATTACAGTGTCATGCAACTGAAATGATATATTGAACAAACCTAGATTATTGTTAAGTCTTTCATCTTTTAGAATGGGTTGCAGGTTTTGGCTCATTAATATGTAAATCCCAGAAGTTCTTTTAAATCTCTAGATAACTTAAGTTGTATAAAAAAAAAGGTGACATCTCAGCTCTTTGGTAAAGACAGATGTAAAGTATTCAATGAACACCTCAGCCTCAATGCAGTATCATTTTATGATTCTATAAGCTTGTCATAGTATCTCCTTATGTCCATTGGGCAAATGTTTGACAACACTTAGAACATTAGAACACAAGAACTAGAAGCAGGAGGAGGCCGTCCAGCCCTTTGAGCCTGCTTCAAATAAGATCATGGCTGATCTTTTCGTGGACTCAGCTCCACTTAACTGTGTTTTCACCATATCCCTTAATTCCTTTATTTTTCAACAAAGCATCTGCCTTAGGTTTAAAAGCAATTACTAAAGTAGCGTCAACTACTTCCCTGGGCAAGGAATTCCACAGATTAACAACCCTCTGGATGAAGACGTTCCTTCTCAGTTCAGTTCTAAACCTGCTCCCTCTAATCTTGAGGCCATGGCCTCTTGTCTTAGTTTCACCTACTAGTGGAAACATCTTATCTATTTCTATTTTATCGATTCCTTTCATAATTTTATATGTTTCTATAAGATTCCCCCCTCATTCTTCTGAACTCCAATGAATTATAACTCCAATCTACTCAGCCTCTCCTCATAAGCCAACCCCTTCAACTCTGGAATCAACCTAATGAACCTGCTCTGCACCTCCTCCAGTGCCAGTACATCCTTTCTTAAGAGACCACATCTGCACACAGTACTCCAGGTGTGGCCTCACCAGCACCTTGTACAGCTGTAACATTACCTCCCTGCTTTTAAACTCAACCCCTTTAGCAATGATGGACAAAATTCCATTTGCCGTCCTAATTACTTGTTGTACCTGCAGACCAACCTTCTGCGAGTCATGCACAAGGACACTCAGGTCCCTCTGCAAATCAGCATGCTGCAACTTTTTACCATTCAAGTAATAATCTATTTTGCAGTTACTCCTACCAATATGTATGACTTCGCATTTACTAACATTGTATTCCATTTGCCAAACCTTTGCCTGCTCACTCAATGTATCTAGGTTCCTCTGCAACATTTCACAGTCCTCTGCACACTTTGCCCTGCCGCTCATCTTAGTATCATCAGCAAATTTTGACACTGTACACGTGGTCCCCAACTCTAAATCATCCATATAAATTGTAAATAATTACAGTCTCAAAACTGATCCCTAAGGCACACAACTAGTCACTGATGCCAGCTAGCATAGCATTCATTTATCTCCACTCTTTGCTTCCTGTCAGTCAACCATGCACTCTATCCACGCTAATACTCTAGCCCTAACACCATGCATCCTTATCTTATGCAGCAGTCTCATGTGTGACATTTTATCAAAAGGCCTTTTGGAAATCTAAGTCCACTACATCCACTGGGTCCCCATTGTCCACCTTGCTTGAAATGTCTTCATAGAATTCCAAAAGATTTGTGAAGCATGACCTGCCCTTCATGAACCCATGCTGCATCTGTACAACAGGACAATTTCTTTTGAGATGCCCTGCTATTTCTTCCTTGATAATACTCAAATATCTCCCCCATTACAGAGGTTAAGCTCACTGGTCTATAATTCCCCATCTTTTGTCTACTTCCCTTTTAAACGCTGGCATCACATTTGCTATTTTCCAATCTGCTGGGACTGCCCCAGAGTCCAGCAAAATTTGGAAACTTACTGCCAGTCCGCCTGCTATTTCTCCCACCATCTCTTTTAGTACTCTTTTAGATGCATCCATCAGAGCCAGGAGACTTATCTATCCTTAGCTCCATTAGCTTACCCAACACTAGCTCTTCCATCATAATGACTGTTTCCAGGTCCTCACCTACCTTTGTCTCTTTGCCACTTACTGGCAACATTTACTTTAGCCACTCTTCTTCATTTTATATATTTACAGAAACTTTTGCTACCAGTCTTTATATTCTGTGCTAGTTTTTTTCTCATTCTCTATTTTACTTTTCTTTATAACTCTTCTTGTGGCTTTCTGTTGACCTTTAAAGTTCCCTCAATCTTCTAGATTCCTGCTGTTTTTGCCCACTTTGTCTGCCTTCTCTTTCACTTTGAGAGCCTGCCTTACTTCCTTAGACACCCATGCTAGATTACCCCTCCTCTTACAGTCCTTCCTTCTCACTGGAATATACTTTTGCTGAGCACTTTGAAAAATTTCTTTGAAAGTCCTCCTCTACTCATCAATTGTCGCACCATAAAGTCTCTGTTTCCAGTCTACTTTAGCCAGATCCTCCCTCATTCTATCAAAGTCCCCCTTATTCAAGCATAGGATCCTGGTATTGGATTTTATTTTCATACTATCCAGCTGTATTTTAAAGTCAACGATACCGTGATCACTCCTTCCAAGAGGATCCCTGACTATGAGGTCATCAACTAGTCCTGTCTCATTACACAGGAGTAGACATAGGGTAGCTTGCTCCCTTGTGGGTTCCATTACGTACTGTTCAAGAAAACTATGACGGATACACTCAAGGAACTCCTCCTCAAGGCTACCCTGATCAAGCTGGTTCAACCAATCTACATGCAGATTAAAATCCCCCATGATAATAGCCGCACCATTTTTGCAGGCATTAGTTATTTCCTTGTTTATTGACCGCCCCAATGTGTTGTCATTATTTGGTGGCCTGTAGACTAAGCCTATCAGTGACTTGGAATTCCTAATTTCCATCCAAATTGATTTGACCTCATGCTCAATAGAATCTATATCATCTCTCAACACAGCCCTGATCTTACCGTTGAATATCAGAGCTACACTACTTCCCTTGAATTCCTGTTTATTCTTCTGAATAGTCTAGTACCCCTGGATATTTAATTCCTAGTCATGACCATTCCGCAACCATGTCTCTGTGATGGCTACCAAAACATATTCATTCACAATGATTTGTGCAGTTAACTCATTAACATTGTTACGAATGTTACGAGCATTCAGGTAAAGTGCCTTGATGCTAGCTTTCTTGCTGTCATGATTCACAACATCTCTCATATATCTCCTGAGTTATCCTTCATTTTTGCTTCTTTCATAGTCTGCTTTGAACTTAAACCCTCCTGCATACATGCTAACCTGCTGCTTACCATGTCATTTTTCACCATACTTCCTGTTGCTTTCCCTCTCCCTTTCCCCCTGCTTACCAGTTTAAAGTCATAGTGACCACTGTACTTATCCTTTTCACTAGAAGACTGGTTCTAGATCAGTTCAGGTGGAGACTGTCCCATCGGTACAGATCCCCCTGGTTCCAAAACTGATGCCAATGCCCTATGAAATGGAACTCCTCTTTCCCACACCACTCCCTTGGCCGTGTATTTACTTCCCTAATTTTCTTGTCCCTAAGCCAGTTTGCACATGGCTCAGAGACTAATCCAAAGATTATGACCCTTGAGAACCTACTCCTTAATTTTGTTCCGAATGCTTCGTAATCCCCATACAGGTCCCCCATCCTAACCTTGCCTATGTTTAGTCCCAATATGGACCACAACAACTGGATCCTTCCCTTCTTGCTCCAGTATCCTATCCAGCCGGTCAAAAATGTCCTGCACCCTGGCACCAAGCAGGCGACATACCATGCAGGACTCCCGATCCAACTTGCAAACAACACTATCCGTCCTCCTAATTATAGAATCCCCTATAACTACTACTTGTCTTTTTGCTCCCCCCTCTTGAATGGCCTTCTGCACCATGGTGCCATGGTCAGTTGGCTCATCCTCCCCACAGCCCTTTTCCTCATCCACACAGGAGCAAGAACCTCATACTGTTGGATAAGGTCAAAAGCTGAGGATCATTTACTCCTGAACTCAGGATCCCCCTACATGCCTCACTTGCAATCACACCCTGTTGTCCCTGATCACTAACTGAATTTGAATTGCAAGGTACTTTTTGCAAAGTACTTGCATAAAGTACCTTGTTTTATACCAAAAACATGATATAAGTATAAGACATTGTAGGACATTATACCACACGAAGTCTGTCTCATTGAAGATCTGTGTTCTCTGAGGCCCATCCATCAGTGACTTCAAAATCCATTCACTACTGAGCAAGAAGACCCAAGTTGAATGAAAGATTCTCTCCATTTCTATGCAGAATTGATTTTCATTTTCCTCCTCTCTTCCTGACCTCTTCTTTATTTGGGTTGACCAGTCTGATGGTAGGAAAAAATCTGCATTATTTTGGATTAATTTTTCTTTGGTCTTCATAACTTTTTTGGCAGGTAATTCTTGAGTTACTCTCAATGACAAGAGATTTGTTTACCATCTCGAAAGTTCATTGTTGCCAAAGCTATTACTGTTGCTTTTCACAATAACCTTAAAACTTATTGCATCACAGTTTGTGAGAAGATTTGTAGCTCGAGTGCTCGTTGTTGCGGTTCTGTTCGCCGAGCTGTAAATCACTATAATGCCGGTGGAAACATCACAGAAGCGCTTCACAGGAGGCTCCCAAGCACTGAGGATGTCACCTAGACAGGGGACGAAACATCTGCAACACAAATTATTGCATCACATTCAGTCGGCTGCATGCTTGAGGCAGTGTGTTCATTGATTACCCCAGCACTGAAGCTATATATTCATAGTTTCACGTTGTTCAAGCATCAAGGATGAGATTAATGTTTTACAAGTTATGACTTAATTTATAAGCCTTATTAATATTGTATACAAGACCAAAAACTGTAGCAATATCCAAGCCATAATGCATTACAAGTAAATAATCATATTGGAAATTAATGTATTATCAATGAAGCATTTTGGATGATGTACAATAATTGCTGCAGATGAATGCTTCTAGTAACACACCTTCAGGGGGTGCCAAAGGTGAAGATATTTATTGAAGCAATTCCTCTAACATCCTTGCCTGAACTTCACTTCACTAACCACTGATACAGGTTTTAGAGTCATAGAGATGTACAGCTTGGAAACAGATCCTTCGGTCCAAACCATTCATATCGACCAGATATCCCAACCCAATCTAGTCCCACCTGACAGCACCTGGCCCATATCCCTCCAAACTCTTCCTATTCATATATTCATTCAAATGCCTCTTAAATGTTGCAATTGTACCAGCCTCCACCACATCCTCTGGCAGCTCATTCCATACACGTACCACTCTCTGCGTGAAACAGTTGCCTCTTAGGTATCTTTTATATCTTTCCCCTCTCACTCTAAACCTATGCCCTCTAGTTCTGGACTCCCCAACCCCAGGAAAAAGACTTTGTCTATTTATACAATCCATGCCCCTCATAATTTTGTAAACCTCCATAAGGTCACCCCTCAGCCTCCGACGCTCCAGGGAAAACAGCCCCAGCCTGTTCAGCCTCTCCCTGTAGCTCAGATCCTCAAACCCTGGCAACATCCTTGTAAATCTTTTCTGAACCCTTTCAAGTTTCACAACATCTTTCCGATAGGAAGGAGACCAGAATTGCACGCAATATTCCAACAGTGACCTAACCAATGTCCTGTACAGCTGGAACATGACTTTCCAACTCCTGTACTCAATACTCTGACCAATAAAGGAAAGCATACCAAACACTTTCTTCACTATCCTATCTACCTGCGACTCCACTTTCAAAGAATTATGAACCTCCATTCCAAGATCTCTTTGTTCAGCAACACTCCCTAGGACCTTACCATTAAGTGTAAGATTTGCTTTCCCAAAATGCAGCACCTCGCATTTATCTGAATTAAACTCCATCTGCCACTTCTCAGCCCATTGGCCCATCTGGTCCAGATCCTCTTGTAATCTGAGGTAACCCTCTTCGCTGTCCACTACACCTCCAATTTTGGTGTCATCTGCAAACTTACTAACCGTACCTCTTATGCTCGCATCCAAATCATTTATGTAAATGACAAAAAGTAGAGGGCCCAGCACCGATCCTTGTGGCACTCCACTGGTCACAGGCCTCCAGTCTGAAAAACAACTGTCCACCACCATCCTCTGTCTTCTACCTTTGAGCCAGTTCTGTATCCAATTTGCTAGTTCTCCCTGTATTCCATGAGATCTAACCTTGCTAATCAGTCTCCCATGGGGA
This sequence comes from Hemiscyllium ocellatum, assembly GCF_020745735.1. Taxonomy (NCBI): domain Eukaryota; kingdom Metazoa; phylum Chordata; class Chondrichthyes; order Orectolobiformes; family Hemiscylliidae; genus Hemiscyllium; species Hemiscyllium ocellatum. The sequence continues at coordinate 30,913,727 of NC_083401.1, read as the reverse complement.
ACCTTGTCGAACACCTTACTGAAGTCCATATAGATCACATCTACTGCTCTGCCCTCATCAATCTTCTTTGTTACTTCTTTAAAAAACTCAATCAAGTTTATGAGACATGATTTCCCACGCACAAAGCCATGGTGACTATCCCTAATCAGTCCTTGCCTATCTAAATACATGTACATCCTATCCCCCAGGATTCCCTCCAACAACTTGCCCACCACCGAGGTCAGGCTCACTGGTCTATAGTTTCCTGGCTTGTCTTTACCACCCTTCTTAAACAGTGGCACCACATTTGCCAACCTCCAGACTTCCGGCACCTCACCTGTGACTATCGATGATACAAATATCTCAGCAAGAGGCCCAGCAATCACTTCTCTAGCTTACCACAGAGTTCTCGGGTACACCTGATCAGGTCATGGGGATTTATCCACCTTTACTCGTTTCAAGACATCCAGCACTTCCTCCTCTGTAATATGGACATTTTACAAGATGAAAGTGAGGACTGCAGATGCTGGAGATCAGAGCTGAGGAATGTGTTGCTGGAAAAGCGCAGCAGGTCAGGCAGCATCCAAGGAGAAGGAGAAACAACGTTTCGGGCATAAGCCCTTCTTCAGGAGTGATAGAAAGGCTTATGCCCGAAACATCGATTCTCCTTCTCCTTGGATGCTGCCTGACATGCTGCGCTTATCCAGCAACACATTTTTCAGCATTTTGCAAGATGACACCATCCATTTCCCTATAGTCTATATCTTCCATATCCTTTTCTACAGTAAATACTGATATAAAATATTCATTTAGTATCTCCACTATTTTCTCTGGCTCCACACAAAGGCCACCTTGCTGATCTTTGAGGGGCCCTATTCTCTCCCTAGTTACCCTCTTGTCCTTAATATATTTGAAAAAACCCTTTGGATTCTCCTTAATTCTATTTGCCAAAGCTATCTCATGTCCCCGTTTTGCCCTCCTGATTTCCCTCTTAAACATACTCCTATTTCCTTTATACTCTTCTAAAGGTTCACTCGATCTATCCTGTCTATACCTGACATATGCTTCCTTCTTTTTCTTACCCAAACCCTCAATTTCTTTAGTCATCCAGCATTCCCTATACCTACCAGCCTTTCCTTTCACCCTGACAGGAATATACTTTCTCTGGATTCTTGTATCTCATTTCTGAAGGCTTCCCATTTTCCAGCCGTCCCTTTACCTGCGAACATCTGCCTCCAATCAGCTTTTGAAAGTTCTTGCCTAATACCGTCAAAATTGGCCTTTCTCCAATTTAGATCTTCAACTTTTAGATCTGGTCTATCCTTTTCCATCACTATTTTAAAACTAATAGAATTATGGTCACTGGCCCCAAAGTGCTCCCCCACTGACACCTCAGTCACCTGCCCTGCCTTATTTCCCAAGAGTAGGTCACGTTTTGCACCTTCTCTAGTGGATACATCCACATACTGAATCAGAAAACTGTCTTGTATGTACTTAAGAAATTCCTCTCCATCTAAACCTTTAACACTATGGCAGTCCCAGTCGATGTTTAGAAAGTTAAAATCCCCTACCATGACTACCCTATTATTCTTACAGATAGCTGAGATCTCCTTACAAGTTTGTTTCTCAATTTCCCTCTGACTATTGGGGGGGGGGGGGGGGGGGTCTATAATACAATCCCAATCAGGTGATTCCCTTTCTTATTTCTCAGTTCCACCCAAATAACTTCCCTGGATGTATTTCCTGGAATATCCTCCCTCAGTACAGCTGTAATGCCATCCTTTATCAAAAATGCCACTCCCCCTCCTCTCTTGCCTCCCTTTCTATTCTTCCTGTAGCATTTGTATCCTGGGACATTAAGCTGCCAGTCCTGCCCATCCCTGAGCCATGTTTCTGTAATTGCTATGATATCCCAGTCCCATGTTCCTAACCATGCCCTGAGTTCATCTGCCTTCCCTGTTAGGCCCCTTGCATTGAAATAAATGCAGTTTACTTTATTAGTCCTACCTTGTCCCTGCCTGCCCTGACTGTTTGCCTCACTTCTGTTCTCAGCCGTACCCATCTCAGATCGATCTCTTTCCTCACTATCTCCTTGGTTCCCACCCCTCCATTTTCCTCGTTTAAATCCTCCCAAGCAGTTCTAGCAAATTTCCCTGCCAGTATATTAGTCCCCTTCCAACTTTGGTACAATCCGTCCTTCTTGTACAGGTCACTTCTACCCCAAAAGAGATTCCAATGATCCAAAAATGTGAATCCTTCTCCCATACACCAGCTCCTCAGCCATGCATTCATCTGCTCTGTCCTCCTATTCCTGCCCTCACTAGCTCGTAGCACTGGGAGTAATCCAGATATTACTATCCTTGCGGACTTACTTTTTAAATTTCTGCCTAATTTTCTGTCATCTCCCTTCAGAGTCTCAACCTTTTCCCTTCCTATGTATTTGGTTCCAATATGGACAATGGCTTCTTGCTGGCCCCTTTTCCCCGTGAGAATGTTCTGCACCCTCTCTGAGACATCCTTGATCCTGGCACCAGGGAAACAACATACCATTCTGCTTTTTCTCTGCTGGCCACAGAAACATCAGTCTGTACTTCTGACTACATAATCCCCTAACACAATTGATCCCTCGGAAGCTGACGTACCCCTCTTTGCATTCCAGCCAATCTCAAGACCAGAAACTTGGCTGTTTGTGCTACTTTCCCCTGAGAATCCATCACCCCCTACATTTTCTAAAACAACATACCTGTTTGAAATAGGTCTATCCACAAAAGACTCCTGCACTAGCTGCCTATCTCTCTCTTACCCATCAATGTGACTGTATCTAAGATTGTCCCCCCTTCCTATAACTGCCAGCCATCACATACTGTTGCTGTTGCAAATTCCTCATCACTTCTATCTGTCACTCCAACCGATCCATTCGATCTGATAAGACTTGCATCCAACAGCATTTATGGCAGATATAATCCGCAGTAACCCCTAAACTCTCTTTAAACTCCCACATCTGACAAGAAGTACATATCACTGCAAAGGCCATTTTTGCTCCTTCACAATCTACAGACCCAGAAAATAACACTGTCTTATTCCTCTACAAACACTGCCCCATGTTAAATTAATAGCTGTGGCTTATATTTTAAGTTTAATCAAGAGACTTATCTCCAAAACATATAGTCAAGAAAGAATCCACTATACTCACTACTGCAGCTTTTCTCTTGGACAGACTTAAAACAACAATTAACTTATCTGATTCTGTGCTGTGAACTTCACCCAACAGTTCCTCCAAGATCAGTTGTGAATTTCACTGCTTGTTAATTTTCCCAGATGCACTCCGATGTCCAGCGATACACGAATTCAAACAGCAAAGGCAGTAACTGTGCAGGTTCTCTCTCTCTCCTGCACTGTCCTCACCATGTGCTTCCTTTGTCTGCTCTTCTCCCTTTTAAACTGCTGTTCTTTTGACTTTATTTTTCAAAGTTTTGCCTGGAAGTTTGTGATTTATTTGTCAAAAACTCCACTTACAGATAATCAAATGACAAGGTACCTCACTGGAGAAGATTAAAGAGTGTGGATTTGTAGAGAATGTGACAAAAATTGGTTAGAATGAAGGAAAGAGGGGGTGGTATTGAAGAATATTGCTTATTGTAGCACCATCTTGTATTGTGATAATAGAAGCAGGACATTCAGCACAAAAGGTACCATCCCAATGTTTCTGCTCCACACAAACCTCCTTCTTGCCTTTTTCATCTAACTACTTCAACTTATTATTTCCTCCCTCGTGCGCATGTCTAATTTCCTCAATAAATGTAATGTAAAACTGCTTCAACTAGTCCCGAAGAAGCTGTAAAACATAGATGAGAATTGTAGAATTTAGAAACGTTTATTGGGTTCCAAAAAGCCAATGGATGTATACAAATAAAACAGGATTTTATTTGGCACAAGGGTCGAACATTTGCAATTAGAGTCATAGAGCTGTACAGCATGGAAACAGACCTTTCAGTCCAACTTGTACATGCCAACCAGATTTCCTAAATTAATCTAGTCCCATTTGCCAGCACTTGGCCCATATCCCTCTAAACGCTTCCTATTCATATACCCATCCAGATGCTTTTTAAATGTCGTATTCACAGCTGTGTCAGACAGTAGGGTAGATTTTTTTTCTTGTTTGATTCACTGACCATTGTCTCTCTTTCTCCTTCTTATAATGCCACTGTTTGGAAAAAAGAATACAAGCATGGACTACTTTCTAAACAGTGAGAAAATTTGTAAAGCCAAAGTACAAAGGGATCGGGGAGTGCTAGTCGAGGATTCTTTAAAGGTAAACATGCAGGTTGAATCCGTGATTAAGAGAGCGAATGCAATGTTGTCATTTATCTCAAGAGGGTTGGAATATAAAAGCACCGTTGTGCTACTGAGACTGTATAAAGCTCTGGTTAGGCCCCATTTGGAGTATTGTGTCCAGTTTTGGTCCCCACACCTCAGGAAGGACATATTGCCACTGGAGCGTATCCAGCGGAGATTCACACGGATGATCCCTGGAATGGTAGGTCTAATATACGAGGAGCGGCTGAGGATCCTGGGATTGTATTCATTGGAGTTTAGAAGATTGAGGGGAGATCTAATAGAAACTTACAAGATAATACATGGCTTGGAAAGGGTGGATGCTAGGAAATTGTTTCCGTTAGGCGAGGAAACTAGGACCCTTGGACACAGCCTTAGAATTAGAGGGGGTCAATTCAGAACAGAAATGCGGAGACATTTCTTCAGCCAGAGAGTGGTGGGCCTGTGGAATTCATTGCTGCAGAGTGCAGTGGAGGCCGGGACGCTAAATGTCTTCAAGGCAGAGATTGATAAATTCTTGATGTCACAAGGAATTAAGGGCTACGGGGAGAATGCGGGTAAGTGGAGTTGAAATGCCCATCAGCCATGATTGAATGGTGGAGTGGACTCGATGGGCCGAATGGCCTTACTTCCACTCCTATGTCTTATGGTTTTGATCTCTTCCCCCCAAAGTTCCAAAACAACGCAACAGCTTATAAAACAGTAATTCTCCATTCCTCTGGTACCACTTCCATATCTAAACAGGATCAGAAGATTGTGGCTAATGCCTCCTTCAGTGATTGTAAGTTCATATCCACTTTTCACTTCTTCCCTAACTACTCACAACATTCTTGAATGTATCCCATACAGTATTGATGAGTTATCAGCTTTAAGTGCTTTATTATACCTTTTCGTAATTAATTTTACTCCACCTTGTATCACAATCGCCTCCTCTTTTGCTATTATGTCGCAACATCTTGTTCATTGATAAAGTACTCATTTAGTACCTCAGCCATGCACTTAGCCACCCTTTCTTTGCTCCATAATCAGCTACATCCTTCATTATTGCTATACTTTTATGGTGTATACGCCTGTGAAGGTATTTGTGGGAGACCAGCAGGAGGCTGGAAGAAGACAGCAAGCTAGGCAGCATCGGGAGATGAAGAAGTTGACGTTTTGGGTGTAACCCTTCTTCAGGTCCTGAAGAAGGGTTTCATCTGAAACATCGACTTCTCCACCTCCTGATGCTGCCTGGCTTGCTGTCTTCTTCCAGCCTCCTGCTTGTCAACTTTGGATTCCAGCATCTGCAGTTTTTTTTTGTCTCTGTGAAAGTATTTGTGACTACCTTTTACATTAACTGCCTGCATTTATTACTGAATACTTGAAGAGTAAGAACTAAACAATGCAATACCTTCCCAGTCCTTCTTGGTGTTCTAATGTTGGATTGTGTTGGACTTGAGATATTAACTCTGTTTCTCTCTCCAGATGCTGCCAGGTCTGTTGAGTTTCTCCAATACTTTAGTTTATTCCACTTTCACTGTCTAGCAGTCACAGTCTCCCTCTCTGACCTCACAAATTTAACTTCTAGAAATCCACATAGCTCTTAGCCTCACAGACGCACTACTGAAATCTGCTGATATTCAAACTCCAAATACCTTAGTGATGTCTTTTGAGTTACCTGATCAGCATTGTTTGTGATTATTATTGTATTAACCATCATCCAAATGTATGTATGGTCACCTCAGTTTAGGAAAACTGATGGGGAATATAGATCACCCTTTTCTGGAACCTGGCTTGTGAAATGAGAAACTTGCCAATCTACTATTCCTGATGAAGGGCTTATGCCCGAAACGTCGAATTTCCTATTCCTTGGATGCTGCCTAACCTGCTGTGCTTTAACCAGCAACACATTTTCAGCTGTGATCTCCAGCATCTGCAGACCTCATTTTTTACCCAATCTACTATTATACTGAGTTCAATCTGGCTTAGGTCTAAAGGACTGGATTCTCTTCCAAAACAATACTGAGTACCACTACATGTTTCCATGTTTAATTTTTCAGTTTTCTATCATGATCTCATTTTCCTGGGGACAAATAACTTCCACAGGCCTTGATTCTTTCCTGACACTCAAGTGTCATTCTTTATCCATAAAATGGTTACAGCAACAGAAGGTGGCTGTTCAACCTTTCGAGTCTGTACTGCCTCTCTGTAAGGGCAGTTTAGATAGTGCAATCCCCACCCTTCCCCTTTGTTCTTGCAAATAGTTTCTCTGCTGGAACACATCTTGTTTTGAATGAAGCATCCTCACTGGTGTCCAGCCCTGTCATTATCTGACATCCAAACAAATATAGGTTCAGCAAAAGTGTCTGATAACCATCAAGAACGGAACACTGAATGATTCATTCCATTCACCCCAGTTTAGTGCAATTCAGCCCCACAAACTTCCTGCACATTGCAATTAGGAAATGACTGATCTGTATCTCAACTCCAGTTTACTGCCTTAGCTCGATCTCCCTTGATACCTAACAAAAGTACATCGATCTTAGTACCAAACTTCATTCTCCTTAGGACACTTGTGCTGCCAGGAATCTCCGTTGAGAAGGGCTAACATAATGCAAATTGAATGCTGAATCTAAGGTGTTGTACTCTGCATGTTTTAAGCTGGCCAGTACACATACGAAATTACATGCCGGGTAACAGTGAAAGAGTCAAAAGTTTTACAGCATGAAAAAAGGCCGTTTGGTCCATCTAGTCTGCGATGGTCATCAAGCATCTATTTATTTTAAACCCATTTTCCAGCACTGAGCCCAGAGCCCTGCATGCTGTGATGTTTCCCGTCCTCATCTAATACCTGTTTCAACAAATGAGGTGACAGCCATGCAGTAGATAATTTCTGAGGTGAATGCCTGTAACAATCAAAGTCGATCTGCCTGGTTTAAAATTTCACAAAGCCTGCTGATAATTGCATTAATGAGTGCAACAATTTCAACAATCAGAACCAATTCACCAATCTATCAGTATTCTTCTCTCATGTAGTATAAATGATGATTATCCCCTTGAATTTGTATCCTTGGTAAACGTCCTGATGAATCCAAGACAAAATGGTTTTGATAAAATGTTTTTTTTTCAGTAATACTCATTTCCTGTACTACAAAAAATGTCATTTTTTTACAATGTACTAATGTAGCACGTATCCTTAAATCCCCTTTTTACATCTGTCCCACAATCCATAAGATGTACCATTATCATTAAGTAATGCTGAACAGAAACAAAAGAAAAATCACAGCCAAATCTTCAGTGGTGTGTAAAGTCTCTGAAGGATAACACTGTGCAAATGCAGGTTACAGTGCAAAGCTAACAATGTAGGCAAAGCTGAAGCAATAGGAGATTAAAAATATTACAGATAAAACTTTTGCTAAAACAAACTAGAAAATCTTGGGTTATTTTACTTTAAAAAAAGGGGCAACTTTAACTTTCGAAACTTTTAATCCACTCTTGACATCAACCAATTTCAATTTGAACAAGAAATTTTTTTTGTTGCAATGAGGCTCCAATAGAAAAAAAATCTTAGGTTGATGGCTGCTTCCTGGGTGTCTTATATGGGTGATCTCATCAACAACACTAGCTTCTGACATCCCTGTATACTTCGCTCTCCTTTTTCTGATTTTTCTCAGAGTCATAGAGATGTACAGCATGGAAACAGACCCTTTGATCCAACCCGTCCATGCCAACCAGATATCCCAACCCAATCTAGTCCCACCTGCCAGCACCCGGCCCATATCCCTCCAAACCCTTCCTATTCATATACCCATCCAAATGCCTCTCAAATGTTGCAATTGTACCAGCCTCCACCACTTCCTCTGGCAGCTCATTCCATTGTTTTACTGCCAGCATTTTGCTGCCCCCCCAAGCCTTTTCTTGTGTATTTATTTCTTGTATTTGACTGTGTTGTTTATTTAGCCTTCACTGTTTTAGCTTTCCAATTCTTTGTTTGATCCTTTTTATTTTGATGCCTTGTTGAGTGGGCTTATACTCTTTAGATTCTGTCTGCATTGTGTGTTTTATTGTATAATTTAGAAATCTACCAAATTGTAGGCCCACTCTCTCCCTCCAGCCTATGTTAATTGTGAGGGAAGTTCAGGCATTCAGTTCTTGTAGTCCATGCAGTTACAAATCATATGACATTTTTGATCTATTTACCTGATGTACAGCTAGCCTGTCTTCTCATGATCATCTTGACTATAATCTAAGTTTTAAAATTTGGTAAGAAAAGCAGCTTCCGTTTAGCTATTTTCATTGCCAATACAGATTACCTGATCAGTATTACTTTGATCTTTATGGGAGCTTGTTGTGTGCAAATTGATTGCCATTATTTCTACATTACAATTGTGACTACACTTCCCAAGTACATCGTTAGTTGTAAAGTGTTTTGCCTTGTCTATTGATCATGCATATCACTATATAAGACAATAAAACATAGGAGCAGATGTAGGCCATTCAGCCCATATAAATGGGCAAATCTGCAAAACAAAAGGAAAAAAATTATGAACAGTAAAGGCTGATGTTTTACTATTTTACATCATCATTTTCAAATATGAATTGCATATTAAGGCAGTTTTGGAGAGATGGATGGGTTGTTATCTAGAAGTAGTCTGACATTCCATGAGTTTAGATCAGAGTGGTGCTGGAAAAACACAGCGGGTCAGGCAGCATCCGAGGAGCAGAGAAAGAGATGTTTCGGGCAAAAGCCCTTCATCAGGAATGAGTATTCCATGAACCAAGCTTCTGTATTTTCAGAGAATATAGTTCATGAGAAGTGGGTTTTGATTGTTGGCCAGTATTTGTTACACATCTCAAGTTACCCTTGAAAACGTGGGAGTAAAGAGCCTTCATGAACTAATGCAGTCTACTTATAGCTACAACACAATGTTTTTGGGTTCCAAGATTTTTACCCAACGATCCTAAAGGAATGGGAATCAAGGTGGTGGCAAAGTAGGGCTCCGAAGCAGGAGCTCATTTGATCCAACTGCTGTTCTTTTTTTCTTTTTGTTTTAGTTTTTCTTTCTACTTACCTCTTGTCCTGAACTTGGAGGCATCAGTGGCAGCGAGGAATCCGCTCATGAACTTGAGTGGGCCCAGCGCGGACCTTGTGGTGACGGCAAGTGAGTCTCTACTTCCTTCTCTCGGGCGAGCACTTGACCTTGCATCAGAGTCAGCAGCTGCTGCATCAGTGGCTGTTAGTCATTCTTAAAACTATTCAAAGTGGCGCCAGATGAAGGTGACAGTGAGAAAACGTTTTTCATTGTATTTTACTGTTTTATCACAGTAAAACATTAATTCAAATCAGGACAGTGACTGGCTTAAAGAGGAATTTGTAGGTGAAGGTGTTCCTATGTAAGGTGAAGGTGTTCGTATTATTTGCTGCCCTTGTCCTTCTAGATGGAAGTGGTTATGGATTTGGAAGGTGTTGCCTCAGCAGCCTTGGTATATTTGGTAAGCTTGGCACAGCAATGAAAGATGGCGCATGAGGATCAGCGAATTTGTCGTTAGTTGGCTTGTGGCAGAACGGCATCATAGTGACATCAAAGTGGGCCCAAAGGCAAGAGATGCAGTTAGGCGGTAGTGCGGTTTTTTTTAATAAAAGAAAGAAGAAGAAAAAAAGGAGACTGCACACAGCATTGCCCTTTTGTGAAGGGCAGTGCTTGTGCACTGGCCACTCGGGTGTTTTCCTATCTTCCTGATGGTGGAAATTGAATAAAGATTCATGCACCTTGTGTCTCACACCTGCACACACACAACATGGATGCTGGGGAAAAGAATAAATAAATAAATAAATAAAATATATAAAGAAGGAGGCCATCTGGAGTGTTCTGTGGTGGAACTGGTCCTCCTGAGAGCTGATGCGGCAGAGGCAGAGGAACTGGGAATAAGGGACAGTGTTTTTACAGGAGGCAGGGTGGGAGGAGCTATAGGTTTGTAGAAGATGTCAGTGTTGAGTCTGTCACTGTTGATGGAGATGGAGAGGTCCAGGGGAGGGAGGTGTCTGAATTGATCCAGGTGAACTTAAGATTGCGTTGTCAGGGGCTCCCTTACATCCATCCAGGCAGCTGGATTAACCTGTCATCCAAAAGGCAGAACCTCCTGTAGTGATGACGTCAAAATATTTGATAACACGGAAGGAGGCTCTTCAGCCCATCATATGTATGCTAGTCATAAGACCATAAGACATAGAAGTGGAAGTAAGGCATTTCGGCCCATCGAGTCCACTCCGCTATTAAATCATGGCTGATGGGCATTTCAACTCCACTTACCCGCATTCTCCCCATAGCCCTTAATTCCTTGTGACATCAAGAATTTATCAATCTCTGCCTTGGCCGGCATCCACTGCACTCTGCGGCAATGAATTCCCCAGGCCCACGACTCTCTGGCTGAAGAAATGTCTCTGCATTTCTGTTCTGAATTGACCCCCTCTAATTTTAAGGCTGTGCCCACGGATCCTAGTCTCCTCGCCTAACGGAAACAATATCTGAGCGTCCACCCTTTCCAAGCCATGTATTATCTTGTAAGTTTCTATTAGATCTCCCCTCAACCTTCTAAACTCCAATGAATACAATCCCAGGATCCTCAGCCGTAGCTCATATGTTAGACCAACCATTCTAGGGATCATCCATGTGAATCTCTGCTGGACACGCTCCAGTGCCTGTATGTCCTTCCTGAGGTGTGGGACCCAAAACTGGATACAGCACTCCAAATGGGGCCTAACCAGAGCTTTATAAAGTCTCAGTAGCTGCTTTTATATTCCAACCCTCTTGATATAAGTGACAACATTGCATTCGCTTTCTTAATCACGGATTCAATCTGCATGTTTACCTTTAAAGAATCCTCGACTAGCACTCCCAGATCCCTTTGTACTTTGGCTTTATGAATTTTCTCACCATTTAGAAAGTAGTCCATGCTTGTATTCTTTTTTCCAAAGTGCAAGACCTCGCATTTGCTCACATTGAATTCCATCAGCCATTTCCTGGACCACTCTCCCAAACTGTCTGGATCCTTCTGCAGCCTCCCCACTTCCTCAGTACTACCTGCCTGTCCTCCTAACTTCGTATCATCGGCAAACTTCGCTAGAATGCCCCAGTCCCTTCATCCAGATCATTAATATATAACGTAAACAGCTGCTGCCCCAACACTGAACCCTGCGGGACACCGCTTGTCACCGGTTGCCATTCCGAAAAAGAACCTCTTATCCCAACTCTCTGCCTTTTGTCAGACAGCCAATCCTCAATCCATGCCAGTAGTTCACCTCGAACACCATGGGCCCTCACCTTGCTCAGCAGCCTCCCGTGTGGCACCTTATCAAAGGCCTTTTGGAAATCCAGATAGACCACATCCACTGGGTTTCCCTGGTCTAACCTACTTGTCATCTCTTCAAAGAATTCTAATAGGTTTGTCACGCAAGACCTCCTCTTACTAAATCCATGTTGACTTGTTCTAATTTCTGCTCTTCCAAGAATTTAGAAACCTCATCCTTAATGATGGATTCTAGAATTTTACCAACAACTGAGGTTAGGCTAATTGGCCTATAATTTTCCATCCTTTGTCTTGATCCTTTCTTGAACAAGGGGGTTACGACAGCGATCTTCCAATTATCCGGGACTTTCCCTGACTCCAATGACTTTTGAAAGAACTCAACCAACGCCTCTGCTATTTCCTCAGCCATCTCCCTCAGAACTCTAGGATGTAGCCCATCGGGGCCAGGAGATTTGTCAATTTTAAGACCTTTTAGCTTTTCTAGCACTATCTCTTTTGTAATGGCAACCATACTCAACTCAGCCCCCTGACTCCATTTAATTGTTGGGATATTACTCATGTCTTCCACTGTGAAGATTGACGCAAAGTACTTATTGAGTTCTCCAGTTATTTCCTTATCTCCCATCACTAGCCTTCCAGCATCAGTTTGAAGTGGCCCAATATCTACTTTTGCCTGTTGTTTGTTTCTTATGTATTGAAAGAAACTTTTACTATCATTTCTAATATTACTGGCTAGCCTACCTTCATATTTGATCCCCTCCTTCCTTATTTCTCTCTTTGTTATCCTCTGTTTGTTTTTGTAGCCTTCCCAATCTTCTGATTTCCCAGTGCTCTTGGCCACTTTATAGGATCTCTCTTTCTCTTTGATACATTTCCTGACTTCCTTTGTCAGCCGTGGGTGTCTAATCCCTCCCTGGATAATTTTTCTTTTCTTGGGGATGAACCTCTGAACAGGGTGTCCTCAATTATACCCACAAACTCCTGCCATTTTTGCTCTACTGGCTTCCCCGCTAGACTCTGCTTCCAGTCTATTTTTGTCAGTTCCTCTCTCATGCCCTCATAATTACCTTTACTTAACTGTAACACCATTACATCCGATTTTGCCTTCTCTCTTCCAAACTGCAGACTGAACTCTACCATATTATGATTGCTGCTTACTTAAGATAATCAAGTATTCGGTCCCATCTACTAGCACTTTACCAACAGCGCAGTGTGCTAGGCATTTCAAGTGATCATCCAAATACTATTTAATTGTTATGAATGATTTCCGTCTAAACTACCTTATATTGCTTCTAAACTTCCCACTGATTACAGTCTATGTCCCGTTATTGATCTCTCTCCTCGCGAAAAAAAGTTTCTTGTTGGACCTTTTGACTCGAGTCCTGCCGTGAGATTTATGTGACTCGGAGGTGAGTGTGCACCTAAACGACAACACTCAGTGCAAGTCTCATTCAAGAAATGAAACACATTATAAATACTCACTTTGCATTTCAATATCCGTCGCTCGCAAAGACTCCTTGTGTGTGTGTTTGCAATTGTGATGAGGAATGGCTGATTATCTCTCTCTCTGTGCACAGATGCTACTTAAGCGGAGGCGTACTCCCTAACACTTTATGCTTCTATTTCCGATATTTACCGACCGCAGCAATTTGCTTTTTTCTTCTTTTGCTGCTCAGAAGGCGAGGAGGGTAGTTTGCAATGATACATGGTATGCGCAAGTGCACTGTGATCTCTGAACTGCAGAGGGAGATAGATCCTGTTCAGTTTTCAGTACTCTTACCCCCACCCCCATCCCCAGAAAAGGAGCCTACGCACAAATCGGCACGTACTGTGTGAACCTGCTCACTCCCCACCAAAACAATGTCTCCCGCCGTCAGCATGCACAGGCCGCAAATGCAACACAACAGCTTTTTGTGTTTTTTTTCTTTTTTTTTGCAGCGGCAGCGAGCGTGCCCGGTGGCTCAACTTTCTCGGTTCGGCGCTGGGAAATGCATTAGAGTGGGGAACCTCCGCTCGTCAGGCGAGCTATTTCGCTCCGAGTGATTGATATGTGCCAGGGGCGTGGGTTAGGAGGAAATCCCGGGAGCGCAGTAGCTCGAGGTCCCTCCCGCCCTCACTGTATCCAATGAGCGGCGTTACATTGTTAGATTGTGTACGCGCGGCGGGGCACGGGCGTTTCGATGTAGCGGGTGGCAGCGCGTGGAGTCCGGAGTCCGGGCCAACGTTCTGAAGATGGAACGTTGCGACATGTCTCCTCTCGAGATGCAGCAGCAAGAGGCTGCGCCCTCGGAGCTGGTAGGAAAGCGCTTTCTTTGCATTCTCGGCGGTCTCAGCCAGGAGCTCCAACTCGGGCAAGTGTCTGAATGGGACTGGAAGGCGGGCATTATCAGAGCCGTCTCCCACAAAGATCCATCGCACCCAAATTTGCTGGTAAGTGCGAAATCCGGAGCTCAATTCGCGCCTGGTAGGCGAGGAGGGTTTTAAATTGTCGAACGTTTCAGTTTCAGTAGGAAAATTGTCCACTGAGAAAAGTACTTTTTTAAAAAAAAAGTTCTATCAATGATCAACTCGATGCACATTAGGGAGACTGGCAAGACGAATTCGGTCTGGTTTGGTGAAATGCGGTATTTCATTCAAAAGGTTGTAACTTTCTTTCGAAGTTTGATCGTTTTAAAGTTCATTGAAATGTCCCGTGTTTGTTGGATAATTTTAACCTAGGTAAAAACAGATGCTGGAAACCAGAATTTGGATGAGTGGTGCTGGAAGAGCACAGCAGTTCAGGCAGCATCCGAGGAGCAGCGAAATCGACGTTTCGGGCAAAAGCCCTTCATCACTAATCCAAAATCTGGTTTCCAGCATCTGTAGTCATTGTTTTTACCTAGGTTAAATTATCCAACAAACTCAGGACATTTCCATGAACTTTTAAAACGATCAAACTTCAAAAGAAAGTCACAACCTATTAAATGAAATACCGCATTTCACCAAAGCAGACTGAATTCGTTTTGCCAGTCTCCCTAATGTGCATCGAGTTGATCATTGATAGAACTTTTTAAAAAAAGTAGTTTTCTCATTATTCCTGATGGAGGGGCTTTTGTCCAAAACGTCGATTTTGCTGCTCCTCGGATAATTTAGCCTGTTCACTTTTCCGGCTGGTATCCATTGCTGTGTTTTGCGCTTCCCGTTAGAAATTTGGTCCACAGTTCACATTTTTCAGCTTGCTTAGGTCCTCGTTAGTTTAGTTTAAGCCATCTAAACGTTTCACCGATATAGACATGTAAGAGTAGACTAAACTAATAGTTCAGTTATTGCTCAGTGAATGTATCTGATCTCAGTAACTCATGTAGTATCAAGCCAACAGCAGAGGGAACCAGTCTTGACCCTGAGAGGATTAGTGCCATGCATTTTGAATTGATTTTTGGGGTGTTAAACTAGAGCAAAGCAGCTGCAAACTAGCAACTTATGAGTGATCATTCTAAGTTTGAAAGCAAAGCCAAGGGAGGAAAACATGCTGAGGAGCACCTTTTCCAAAACAAAAAGTTAGGGATAATTGTTGAGAGAAAACGTTGCTTGGGAGTAACTGAGCAGGGAACAACTTCATGAATGTGAAAAGGGAAAAAAAAATTAATTCTGCTTCTTTTTGAGGCAAGGGCTCTTGAGTGACACAGGGTTTGAGTTCATCCTTGGTCTTGATAGTTGTAAACAAGAAAGTTCATAATTGCAGGAATTATTTTATCCCGTGCCCACTACAAAAAGTGAAAGGCAAACAATTGATCATTGTCGCGGTGGGATGGAGAGACAATAGTGTGACACAAGAAATTATGACGGCCATGACGAAATGGCAAAGATTAGGGCTAAGCCCAAGGACTGGGGAAGTTTGGTCAGTTTTTTTCAAAAAATAAAATGAGGGCAAAGGTCAACTTTGAGAGTACACTTGTAAGTAACGACAGCAAGAACCTCTTAAAATATAGTGTTGCTGAACAAAGAGACTTTGGAGTGCAGGTTCATAGTTCTTGAAAGTGAAGTCGCAAGTAGTTAGGATAGTGAAGAAGGCGTGTGGTATGCTTTCCTTTGGATGCAGGAAATGATGTCACCATAGGAAATGATGTCGCCAACCTAAGGAAACCCAAACATAAATAGAAAGCAGAAAACACCAGCAGTGCTTGGTCCGGAGGCTCACTGAAGATGTCACCTAGTATGGTGACGAAATGTCTGAAAATGAACCTTTCACTGAGCGAGCAAACCTACATCCAGAACCTCAAGCTGAGATACAAATCTTCTCAACTTGCTAATGCTTTCGTTTATTGGTCAGAGCATTGGGTATAGGAGTTGGGAGGTATGTTGCAGCTGTACAGGATGTTGGTCAGGCCACTTTTGGGATATTGCATGCAATTCTGGTCTCTCTCCTAGTGGAAGGATGTTGTGAAACTTGAAAGGGTCCAGAAAAGATTTACAAGAATATTGCCCGGGTTGGAGGATTTGCACGAAAGGGAAAGGTTGAATAGGCTGGGGATGTTTTCCCTGGAATGTCACACGCTGAGGGGCAACCTTTTATAGAGGTTTATAAAATCACAAGGGGCATGGTTAAGAGAAGTAGACAAACTCTCTTCCTTGGGATTAGGGTTGGGAGGGACTAGGTTTAGGGTGAGAGGAGAAAAGTTTGAAAGGGACCAAAGGGCAACTTTTTCACACAGGATACTGCTTATGTGGAATGAGATGCTAAAGGAAGTACAATTACAACATTAAAATCTGGATGGGTATAGGAATAGGAAGGGTTTAGAGGTATTTGAGCCAAGTGCTGGCAAATGGGACTAGCTTAGATTAAGAAACCTGGTCGGCATGGGTGACTTGGACTGGAGGGTCTGGGATTAAGAGTCTAATGTTGCCCATGAAATAATTGCGAGGAAAAATTAATCTGGTTCAATAATGCTTTTTAGGGAAAGAAGCTGCTGTCCTCAGCTGGTCTGGACTACGTGATGCCAGACCGCCAGTGATGTGGTTGACTCTTAACTTCTCCTGAGATGGACAATAATTGATGGCCGAGCCAGTGGAGCCCTCATTCTGTGAATGAATTTTAAACAAAAACAGAGAGAGAGAGTCAACAATCAACTACACTTTTGTTCAGACATCAGTTAATGAAGTTTAATATTTAGATCAGAATATGCTCTGTTTAAGGTCCACAGACCCCTGAGGTAGATAATTCTAAAGGTTCAACACCCTCTGAATGAATGTCCCATATCCTGAGAGACTCATTTACCCTTGACTCATCAGCCTGGGAATACATGTGATTGACATTTAATCTAACATGCTCTGTAAGAATTTTATACACGTCAATGAAATCATGCTTCATTCTTTTAAATTAGATTACTTACAGGCCCTTTGGCCCAACAAGTCCACACCGACCCGCCGAAGCGCAACCCACCCAGACACCTACATTTGCCCCTTACCTAACACTGCGGGCAATTTAGCATGGCCAATTCACCTAACCCGCACATCTTTGGATTGTGGGAGGAAACTGGAGCACCCAGAGGAAACCCACGCAGACACGGGGAGAACGTGCAAACTCCACACAGTCAGTCGCCTGAGGTGGGAACTAAACCCGGGTCTCTGGCGCTGTGAGGCAGCAGTGCTAACCACTGTGCCACCGTGCTGCCCACAAAGCACTAGACCCATCTTCCCCAATATTTTCTCAAAGGACAGTCTGCATCACGTGGACACCCTGCACTTCCTCTGTATTTGTGATAACATTGAGTAAACACAGCATAGCAGATGGTTGGCTATTAATGTATAGGTTATATTTTAGATTGTTTGTTTGTCTCCTCACACTTCTCGGAAGTGAGAATTTTTCAGGTAACTGGTAAGGCTTCCGATTTGTACAAAGCTGTAGTATCTTGTCACTTTTACCTCCAGATAAGTCCAAAAGTTTTAGATAAAGGAGAAACGTTTGGTTACATTCATTCATTCTCCTGTTTGCTACTCCACTGCAGGTTTTTCTAGAATTCGATGAAAGCTGGTGTCGGTGGATGAAACTCCATGATGAGGAGCTCAGGATCTTCCTGATTGAACATCAGTTAGTCCTGGCTGACAGGAAATCTCCGAGAGGATCTGCAGATGACGTGCAGTGGCCTGGACTGGTGTGGAACTTTTTATGCCTTCAATTTTTCTTGTTGTTAGTATTAATGTCTGTTTGGCCAAACGCTCTTGGGCCCAAGGATGTGACAGGCAGCTAAGCTATTCTAAAGTGTGTGGTAGCTTGACACTGATCACTCCTATTATCCTGTTGCACTTGCAACCTCTGCAAGTATATAGTACTGACTAGGATTGTTTTCGGTAGTTTGCTGCCACCAGTCCCCCTTGATTTGCCTGGTCTTGGGGTATCTAATGCTTAGTAATAAAGGGTTACCATAGTAGAAGATTTTTCTTCCATATTTTGTAAGAAGCCCAGCATTGGCCTACAGGATTAATAATATTATCAACAAGCATTTTACAGCTGCATCAAAAGATTGTACTCTAGTCAGAGACATAATCATTAACTAAGTTGACATATAGACATCATAATTGTAGATGTTAATTATGTGATCAGAAGTATGCAGGTGGACCAACTGTTGTTTCTGTAATTTATACATTCCAAAGACTCAAATATTTTATTTGTTCCTGTTTTACTTTGCCTGTATAGTGCTTAGCTTATTCTAATCCCTAATCATTATATGACATGCTTATTTACACTTCATCTAATCAATGCAAGCAGTAAACTCCCACTGAAGCATAACCCAGCAGTTAACGCTTGGCGCTCTCAGAAGGTAGTGTGGTGCTGGAAAAGCATGGCAGGTCAGGCAGTATCTGCTCCTTGGATGCTGCCTGACATACTGTGGTTTTTCAGCACCATAGTATTGACTCTGATCTCCAACATCTGAGCTGCATCATTTTTGCAGTCCTTATTTTCTCCTTTCTCAGAAGATAGTCAAAGACATACATGAAAGATACAGGACATTGACCAGTTCCACATATTTCCTACAGTATTCAGTATCATCACTGCAATTTGGGTCTGATTTATAGGTTCATTATGTAGAGGGAATCTTGAACAACAACATTTTATTGAGGATTTCTTTCACTATATCAGAAGAAATTTCAAAAGTGTCAGGCTTGTTACTGGTATTTAGATCTGTGTAGTCATGTCAGATTTAGAATCATGCTTAAGATTTCTCTTTTGAAATTAGTGCAAAAGCTATTGTGATATATATTGTGAACATCTGAGGCCCTGAGTGCTGATCCTTACAGTATCCCACTAGCCATAGCCTACTCTGGTTTCTGTCAGTTTCCCAATCATTAATCCAAGTCAGTACATTATCTCCTCTGTCAACCTTAATAAAATCTAAATGTGCTACATCCATAAGCTCCCCTTTGTTAATTTTGTTAATAATAATCTCAAAATAGTGCAAGTTTTTGGAACACTGCTTTTCATCAGGAAACCTGTGCTGACTCTGCCTGGTCAGAACATTTTTATCCAAGTGTCCGTTTATTACATCGTAGAATTTTCCCTACTGCTGATGTCTGACTGTTTAGTTTTCCTTCTTTTTTTTAAACTAGTGGTTTACATTCGCAAGTTTCCCAACTGCAGGAATAATGCCAGAATCTCTAGAATTTTGGAGAATGATTACCAATGCATAGACTATTTCGTAGCCATATCCTTCAATACTCTGTGGTTTGGATTCAGGTCTGGGCACTAAGCCACTTCCAACCCCATTGATTTCTCCAGTGCTACTACTTACTGATCCTAATTTGTTTCAATTCCTTGTTCTCCCTAGGCATTTGGATATCTAATTCTGGGAGTTTTTTTTGTATTTTCCTCATTGAAATCAAACACAAAGTGATCAGTTAGCATCTCTGCCTTTTCTGTATTTCCCATTATAAAATCTCCTGACTCTGCCTATAATGGACATTAGTCTTAGCCAAAGGTTTTAGACACCTTCAGAAAGTTTTACAGTTCATTTTTAATGTTTTTGTTAAATTGCATTCTATTCCGTTCTTCTTTTCCTTTGTTTTGTTGCTTTCATTTGTTATATTCTTAAAACTTCACATTCCTCAGCTTTATTTCTAACCACTTTATAAACTTTCCTTTTACTCTTACGCAACCCTGAACTTTGTTCGCCATATTGACTAACCTTTGAATTTTTGCACCTTGAAGGAATGTGTAATTACTGTAAGTCATATAATAGTTATTTAAAGACTTAACATTGACCATGTACAGTCGCACCTTTTAATGTACTTTCCCAATACAGCTGAGCTAATTTTTTTCTCATGCTTTCATAATCTCCCTGAATCAAATTTAACACCTTTTGAACATCAGGTAAGTGCAGAAGTTGGCCATTTAGTCCATCGAGTCTGATCTGTCATTCAATGGGATAACTCTCATATCCACTTCCCTGCCTTCTCCCATGATCTATGTTTCCTTGCTTAAGAATGAACTATCTAATTTTCAAAAATACCATAAACGTCTATCATATTATGGTCACCCATCCCTAAAGTAAGATTATTAATTAGCCCTTTTCATTATGTACACTAGACCCAAAACAGTCCATTGGTCAATTCTTCAACATACTCTAGAAAGCAAACTTTAATGCACTTGGAAACTTGTTCTCAAGAGCTTCATGTTCTATTGGTTTACCCAGTCAATGTGCACATTAAAGTCACCCATGAGAACTATGGTGCACATGCTAAAAGCCATTCTCATCTCCTGATTTATTCCATAGAGGACACTGCCACCACTATTTGGTGGAAGCTTGAGATTGTTACGGCAATCAAGAGGTGGTCTTCCCGTTCCATTTTGTTAGTGAGAAATGTTGCTCTCTGTCTAAGGTCCCAATTAGTGTAGCAACCATTCCTGCCTATGGCTTAAGTGTATTCAAGTTTTGCATGTATCCATCTGAAAATAACGTATACAAAAACAGAAATTGCTGGAAAAGCTCAGCAAGTCTGGCGACATCTGTGGGGAGAATCAATGTTTCAGGTCCAGTAACCCTTCCTGAAAATAAAATACATTTTATGTTTCAGACATTTAAATGCTTGCTGGACAAAGTTGGTCTTGCATCAGTGACTCCTGTGGAATTTCTTGTAGACAAGTACCAAGTGTTTCTGCAAAACAAGGTCTCTCTTCAACCACTAAAGGTAACAAATTTCAGGTTCATTTTGGAAGAAGGTGGATCTTTGGCTTGTTTGAGTGAATTATCTTCTTTGCAAATTGCTGGCAGAAGTTACATTAAACATCTTGACCAAAGAATAAGTGTAATAGTGTGGCATTTTGCAGCTCCTGCATGGTTTGGAGCTCCTGTCCATGACTTTCTGCTGCTTCCCTGCCATGCCTAAGCTGATAGTGTTCTTCAGCCAGACAGCTGGCGATTAAAGCTCCAACTGTGCCCAGTAATGTGTCAAAAGTCCAATTTTCAGAGTTGCAGTGATTGCAGCATTGCCCCTCCTACTCATTCCTGTAACTTTGTGCATGACTGTCTACAGTATTTCAACCGACTGGAAGCCAAAATAATGCATTCAGTTTGTCAACTTCAGTTAAGTTGTAAATGTCTATTCAAATCTCTAAAATGGGAAAGAGGAAGTCTCCATTTTGACTGTTTGGCCAGATCTGCCAAAAACCTACCAAGATTGAATAGGATTCTGATTTCAATTTGATAGGATCAGTGTCCTCTGTGGGGCCTTACTAGAGGGATAGGATTGACACTGCCCATTTCAGAAGGATCCCTATGTTTTTGAGAGAAATAAGTTAACATTGCACAACATTTCTACGATACTTTAGACAATGTGTTTGACTGCACCTGCGTTCTATTTTTTTGTTTCCACTTCCTGTAGTCTCCCATGTTTGTTTTATCACTAAGCAAATGAGAGATCTTTCACACGGCAATACTAACTATTTTGTGCATTTCAGTTGATTATATTGAGATAATAAAAACCATGTAATTTTTGGTTCTGCTTCTCAGCCTCCTTTGCGTTTAGAGGCTGCAATGATGATCTTTGCAATACAGCAATTGCTACAGAATGATGAATTATGTAGTGTAAATCTTTTTTATAGATGAGAACTAAATTTATCTACCATGGCTCCATTAATGCCCTCCCTTGTGTGGAGATAGGGTTTGACTTTCGTTCCTTATCTTTCCTCTTTCCATTACATCCCCCCCCCCCCCCCCCCCCCATAACCATTACTACTGATCTCCTGTGCTGTGCTTCAAAACTCGGGCTCTATTTGAACTTAGATAATCCCCCATGACTTTATTTAACTCGGTTCCACTTTGGCACACTATATTCGTAAGCGGCATTTCCTCTTGGCTGTGCAGGTGAGGCTGCTTTAAGGGTCTGCGGAAGTAAGCGTGCAGGTGCTGAAGAAGGCAAATGGTATGTTGGACTTCACAAAGAGAGGATTTGAGTGCAGGAACAGGGACTTCTTGATGCAATTGTACAGGGACTTGGTGAGACCACCCACCTGGAGTACTGTGTGTAGTTCTGGTCTCTTTACCAAAGGCAGAATGTCATATTATAGAGGGAGTGCAGTGAAGGTTTACCAGATTCATTCCTGGGTTGGCAGGTCTGACATATAGAGATTGGATTGCTATATGCACTCTCAAGTTTAAAACAATGAACAGGAATCTCAGAAACCTGTAAAACTTCTAATGGGATTAGATAGGGCAAATACAGGAAGAATATTTGTAATGACGAACAAGCCCAGAATCAGGTGTCACCACCTTAGCATACAGGATAGGCCATTTAGGACTGAGATGAGATTAAATTTCTTCACCTGGAGGGTGGTGAGTAGAGAATTCTCTGCCACAGAAAGCAGTTGAAGTCACAACTTCTAATGCTTTCAAGAAGCAGTTAGATTTTTTTTTACAGCTGAAAGGGGTCAAAAGATTTGAGATAAATAATCTAGAAGAGGGCACTGTTGGTATGATCAGCAAGTTTGCAAATGACACGAAGATTGGTGGAGTGACAAAGCATAAGGGACTGTCAGAGAATACAGGAGGATATAGATAGACTGGAGAGTTGGGCGGAAAAGTGGCAGATGGCTTTCAATCCAGACAAATGTGAGGTGATGCATTTAGGCAAGTCTAATTCTAGTGCAAATTATACAATGAATGGAAGAGCCTTGGGAAAAGTTGATGGGCAGAGAGATCTGGGAGTGCAGGTCCATTGTACCCTGAAGGTTGCTGCACAGGTGGATAGAGTGGTCAAGGAGGCATATAGTATGCTTGACTTCATTGGACGAGGTATTGAGTACAAAAGCTGGCAAGTCATATTAAAATTGTACAAGACATTGGTTCGGCCGCATTTAGAATACGGTGTACAGTTCTGGGTGCCACATTACCAAAAGGATGTGGATGCTTTGGAGAGGGTGCAGAGAAGGTTTATGAGGATGTTGCCTGTTATGGAAGGTGCTAGCAATGAAGAGAGGTTGAGTAGGTTAGGTTTATTTTCACTAGAAAAAAGGAGATTGAGGGGGGAACCTGATTGAGGTTTACAAAGTCATGAAGGGTATGGACAGGGTGGATAGAGACAAGCTTTTTCCCAGGGTGGAGGATTCAATAACGAGAGGTCACGCTTTCAAGGTGAGAGGTGGAAAGTTTAAGGGGGATACATGCGATAAATACTTCACACAGAGGGTGGTGGGCGTTTGGAACATGTTGCCAGTAGAGGTGGTAGAGGCAGGCACTGTCGATTCATTTAAGATGCGTCTGGACAGATGCATGAATAGGTGGGGAGCAGAGGGATACAGATGCTTAGGAGTTGACCGACAGGTTTAGACAGTACGTTTAGATCAACTTGGGCTTGAAGGGCCTGCTCCTTGGCTGTAAACTTTGTTTGGTCTTTGAGAAGGCAGGAACAGGTGACTAAGACAGATGATCAGCCATGATCTCATTGAATGGTGGAACAGGCTCAAAGGGCTTTAAGTAGAGTGAATTCAATTGGTGCAATTGGCAAGCTTCCTACCAATCAGGACACAATCCTTTGGTACGACACAGAGGTGAACCCGTTTGTTAAGTAAACCCAAAAATCCAGAAAAGCTCACCTCTCCTCGTAATTTGTTAAAATGAGTGACAGAGAACTGCCAAATTCCTCTAGTTAAAGAAAAAACATCAATTTTATTTTGTAACTCTAAAAGTAAATGTTAAACAACAGTTGTTCACAGCCCTAATCTCCCCTGCCCCCCCCACACACACCAGTTCTCTTAAGTGCTTACTATCTGCCTCCAACTCTATAACAAAATGCTGTTTCAATAAGACACTTATTAAAATTATATCAACTTAATTTCAAAACCACACAGTTCCTGCTGAGGATCTCCCTAGGCCGTCATCTGTATTTTTACAACAAGTATGTTTCATATGTAAAGGTAATTTTGATAGAGAGTGTTTCCTAATTTATTGAAGAGAAAGACATTAGCTCTCCATGTGTTTGTCTTGATGCGCGCCCTCTCTGTCTCTCTAGGGAACGGTACACGCCTTCAACTTCATAACACCTCTCTACAAATGTTATTAAGTTCCTCTGTTGCATTGGTGTTCTTGGGAATTGTCCTGATGAGTGCAAGATGAAAAGCTTTCATTAATACTCGAATGCTGTACCACCAATAACTATTTCACATAATGCTGTCAAACCAGCATTTCCTGTATGCCTTCTATTTTTAAGATAGAAGTTAGTCATGAATTCTAAACAATGACTGATGGGGCCCAGTGGTGATGTTTTCTCAATTCAATCCACAACATTGTCCTTTACTGAACTGATTTTGATAACCTGCTAAAGCCATTTATTCAGTGACTGGCCACCAATTTCTGTTCTTTCACTTGTTATCTCGATAGCATACTTTTTTGTCAATTGTTTTAAAAATCAGAATTATCTGTAAAGTTGGATTTTTGTATGGACTTAAGTTGCACTGTAACTTAATTTAATAGATGACTATGAATTCCTGGGCAAAACCATTCCAGGATGATGAGCTTTGTGCCAAAATTAAGACGTGGTTCATTAACAAACGTACCCAAGAACTGCTCCTCTATGGTAAGCATCTTACTACTTCTCCAAAAGTTACGCAAAATTCTTTGATCATTTTGAAGACTGTATTTTAGTTCTTCTTGATGTGTTCTTTGCAACTCAAGTTTTCTTGGAAATTGAAGTGACACTATTACCCTTGTAAATTGCAACATTTCTGAATCAAACGTTCATGGCTATAAATAGGAATCAGAGCTTTTGACATTGGAAAGAGAAAGATATTTATGTTTTTGGTGGTAAATATCATTCAACGCACCTTCAATTGTGAAATGAAACTCAAATGAACTGACAGTGAATGATATCTTTCAAACTATCAGGATTTCTGGTTATGGGATAGGGTGCAGGAAATTATTACTACAATATGGTGTTCCAAATACTTTTGTTGCCCTAAACTTGATTCTCAAAGGGTGAAACTGAAGGTCATGCAGTTGAAAGATTTATTAGAATTGAGATAGTGCACTGATGTCAATTAAAGAAGGTTTGATTGCTAATATTGTACTTTGCTGCTGTGACATCTCTCTCTGAGCTCAACATAGGATTGTTGATGATTTAACCTGAAGGAATTTTCTCTTGACTAGGCAGTCAGTCAATTTGATTAAGTGGCTGCTGGAGTTAGGCTGACAGAGGAAATGTCAGTGGTCTATGAAGAGAGATGGTCTAATTCATGGAGATATAGCTACGGGCAATAGTGGAATTTTAATCCCTGTTGGAACAAAGATTTTTCTTGATTACACTGACTGAATTCTGTTCTGCAAGGCAAAGATAACATGGGGAAATTCAGATATGTTTATTGCTTTGAATTATTATGTTACATAGAATCATGGAGTCGTGCAGCATAGAAACAGGCCCTTTGGCCCACCATGTCTGTGCTGACCAACAAACACCAAATTGCCCATTTACCTGAACTTGGTCCATGTGCCTTAGCATTTTAAGTGCTCACCCAGATGCACCTTGAGTGTAGCAACAGTAAATCCACCACCCCACAGGGATCATGTTCCATATTTCTACCATCTTCCGGATAAGTTATTTTTTTCTCCGAACTCTGCTAAAATGTTTACTCTTTTCCTTAAATATGTGCTGTCTGCCATGGAGTAAAGATTCTCACTATCTACCCTGTGTATGCCTTTCATAATTTTGTAAACCTCCATCCCCCACCCCTGCTCCAAGGAAAACAAACCCAGTCTATCCAGTCTTTCCTTATAACTGAGAATTTCCATCCCAGGCACCGTCCTGGTAAATTTCCTTGCACCCTGTGTGAACTGCATACAGCATTCCATCTGTGGGTCCACCAATGTTTTGTAACAAGACTTCCTTGCTCCTATGTTCTGTGACCTAGCTGATAAAGGCATGCTTTCTGTTTGGCACCTTCATTGCCTTTACTGACACCTTCAGGTATCTGTGGACTTACGCACCAAGTCCCTTTGTTCTTCAGTACTCCCTATGGACTTGCCATTCATTGTGTATTTCATTCCCTTATTAGATCTCCTAAAATGCCTCACTCCACACTTTATCAGGATTAAGCTCCATCTGCCATTGCTTTGCCCAACACCCACAAATGGAGCTGCATTATAACATTATTCCAACAAGCCATCACATACTGCAGCACAGAGGAAAATCACCTCCGTGTATTCAAAAAGAATGGCTACCCAATGAATACAGTCCACAAATTTCTCAGCAGCAAGCCCAAGCAAGCAGACAAAATGTGCCCAGAAACCCAAGCCGGTCTCCCCTACATCAAAGGCATCTCCGAAATGACTGCCAGATTACTTAGACCTCTTGGCATCATGCTGGCCCACAAACCCACCAACGCACTAAAACAGCAGCTAATGAACTTAAAATACCCTACATAGACAAGCAACACGAACATCATTTACAAAATACTTTGCAAGAACTGTAACAAACACTACATTGGACAAACAGGCAGAAAACTAGCCACCAGGATACATGAACATCAACTAGACACAAAAAAAAGACCCACTCTCACTAGTATCCTTATACAGATGCGGAAGGACAGCACTTTGACTGGGACAACGCATTCATCCTAGGACAAGCCAAACAAGGACACACATGAGAATTCCTAGAAGCATGGCATTCCAACCATAACTCTATCAACAAACACATCGAGTTAAACCCCATCTACCACCTTCTGAGAAAAAGAACAAGAAATGACATCACCTCCCCAAGGAAACACATAAATAGAAACGGGACATAACACCAGCACTTCACTGGCGGCTCATTGATGATGTTACTTCATATGGTATCAAAACATCTGAAAATGAACCTTCCAGCTCAGCGAGCAAACTTACATCCAGAACCTCAACCTGAGCAACAAATCTTCTCAAAACCCACTAATGGCTTTGCCCAGTTTACCAACTGATCAATATCAGACATAGCCTGACACTGTCTTTGTCACTATCAACAACACAATAATTTTCAAGTCTTCTGCAGAATGACTAATTTAATCCTATACATTCACATCCAAGTCATTAATGTATGTGATAAACAGCAATGGTCCTGATGATACTCTGCTGGTCATGAGCTTTCAATTGCACAAACGTCCCTCCACCATCATCCTTTGCCTCCTACTTGCAAATCCATTTTGGATCCTGTTTGCCAATTTGCCTTAGATCCTGTGGGCTCTTAACTTTTGGACCATCCTTCCACGAAGAACCTTTGTCAAAAACCTTGCTGAAATCCACGTAAGCACATCACCTGCACTACCCGTATCAATATATTTAGTCATCTTTTCAGACAACTCAATTAAATTAGTCAGACAGGATCTCACTCGAACAAATTCATACTGATGATCCCTGATCAATCCCTGCCTTTCCAAGTGTTGATTAATCCTGTACCTCAGAATTTTTTCCAGTAGTTTCTGTACCACTGACGTTAGACTAACTGGTCTGTAATTACCTAGTCTATCCCTGCTCCCCATCTTGAACAAAGGAACCACGTTAGCCATCCTCCAGTCATCAGACACTTCACCTGTGGCTAGTGAAGTATTACACATTCCGGCCAGGGCCCCAGTAATCTCCTCCCTTGCCTCCCATCTCAGTCTGGGGTACATCTCATCAGGCTGTGAGGATTTATGTACTATATGTCTGCTAAAATATCTAATACATCCTCCTTGTAAACATGTTCTAGAACCTCACCATCCCAGTTGAATTCCCCCAACTACAATGTTGTTCTCCTCTCTGAATACACCTGCAGCTGTTGCTCTGCATGCTATTGCAATAAAATGGTTTCTTCATTCATATCTAGCTTTGTTTCTCCAAAGTATTTGCATGTTCTGCCTTTGCACAGTTTGAAGAATCGCACATACTAAAAATGCGATTATCTAGGTTGAAACACCATTTTATGAAATCGTGTGTTATGTTAATGCATGATTGAACATAAGTCTGAGCGAATGAACTGCCATTGTCTGTTCAAGGTGTGATAAATACCATTGAGTCAAGAAGACGTCAAAATATGATTCTGAATTGAAAGCTGAAACTGACATCTTGGCTTTTTTTTTGTTTCCATAATATATTCCCCTCTGCCTTTCACCACTTAAAGTCTAAGACTATTGACAAATTCCCGGGCTCAACTGACACCCATACATAGTGTGTCTGCTTTTGATCAAGCCATTTTAACAGCTAAGCAACAGCTATTGGTGTAGGGTAACTTTGCAGGAGTTCCTCAGGAGAGTGTCCTCAGCCCAACCATCAATTTAATTGCCCAGGTCTTGTTGCATGGACAGTGTTCATGGGGTGGCAAGTAATACAGAGGTGACAGACGATAACCAACTCCAACGCAAGAGAATCCAGCCATTGCTGAGTCCCCCACTATCTATATCTGTTCACTAGAAACTGAACTGTGCTAGCCACGTAAATACTGTGACCTCAAGAGCAGGTAAGAGGCTAGGAATCCTGCAGTGTGTAACTTACCCACTTTCTCCCCAAAGACTAGCAGCGAACTACAAGGAGAAGTCAGGAATGTGTTAGAATCACATCTTTGCCTTTCCTCTTCTCCCTCGTCCCTCAACACTGGCCCAAACAGCACTCATAACCTGGCACCACTCAGGACAAATCATCTCCCTTTACCCTGATAGAGCAGCAATGTTGAAATCCATCTGTACCTGGAAGAACAAGGGCAGCAGTTACATGGCCACCAATTTCATTTTCAAGCCTCATGACATCCTGACTTGCAACTGTGTGGGTGTTCCTTTACATGGCTGGATCGAAATCCTTGATCTCCTTTCCAAACATAATTGTGGGTGGGTGGGTGGATCAACAACATCTGGACTGCAGTGGTTCAAGGAGACAGTTCACCACCACCTTCTCAAAGGAAGAATTCTGGGTGCGGATGGTCAGTTAACCCTAGTCAAGTCAAAGACTTCCTGTGAATGAAGTTTTTAAAGAAGAAATCTTTATTGGCTAGTCTAAAATTTTCAAAAAAGGAGGAGACAGTGATTTTACTCGACGTAATCTGTGGCTTTACAAATAGTGGTCTGACCCTCTGAATAATTGATTGTCATAGACTGAAAACTTTAATGTTTGTTTACTTTCTACCGGTGTTCTTCTGGTTGTCAGGTACTTGCAACTTGGCTGGCTATAAAGTTAAGGTGTATGACTTGAAATCTGCTACTCATTGGTGCCCAGCAATAGTGACTCATCACAATTTAACAACCAGATTAATGCAGATCAAAAGTGAACAGGTAAAGAAAGCCTTTTGACTTCAGTTGAAAATGTACAGTTGTAGGCTGACACTTTTTTGTCATTCTATTGAAGATTATTTTAAAGATTTAAAATTAAATAGCTTGGTGGTTTTTCACTTGACCTGCTTATATGTAGCAGGTGTGGCTTGAACTTGGATTTCCTGGCCCTGAGGTAGACGCAGTACCAATGTGCCACAAGCCCCTGATGATGAACCTTAGTGCCTGTTAAAGCATGCTGCTCTGAGTAGTAAAACATTGGTTCTTCAATGTCATATGCTGCCTAGAGTGAAGATTGTGTATTTGATCAGATGGCTGACTGTTTTCTTCTTGAGTTCTCTGCCTGAAAGTGGGCCTGACCCACAGCACCGCAACCTCCACTCCCATGTCAGACAAAGGGGCACAACCTGAGTCCACTTCAGATCAAATCCTGTGCTGATTCGCTCCATCCCACCAACCAACCCTGCAAAGAGTCATGTTGTGGCAATGTACCATTTTGCCTGCATACTGGACACTGAAGCTCCAATGTCTTTCCATCGCAATCTCTCTTGCACTCTTACTGTATACCATTGGAGTGTTTTTGAAAGATTTAGAGGTTGATGGTCAACCTGTTTATCTATGTTATGAATACACCTTCCTTCACCATCTAATTCTGGAGTCGGGCTTGACCCTGGAGCTCCTGGCCGTGAGTATAGGAATCTGCCCTCTGTACCACAGAACTTCTGTGTTTATTGCTTCAGTTTTATTTTTTAAAATGCAAACAAGTTTTTGCATTATTAAAATTTGAGTTAAAATACTCTTTGAAGAGTTGAGAAAGTAATCGTCATACGCTAAGCTAAATGACTAGTTTCAACACAAAAGTCAAACTTTTTAATCACCTGTCGTGATTTTATATAACCTCCCTAGATTTATTTTATTTTATAAATGCACTGCTGGCTCTGAGTCCATAACACACTTATGCAGTGGCCTGTCCATTTTGAGAAATTTTTTTGAGAGTTTTCAAGAGGATTTTAATGATTTTTTTCATTGTTACAGTTTTCAGAGAAGCAACTAGTTGATCCAGCTCTGATTCACATGTCTTTCCTTCATGATGAAGATATTGAAGCATTGGCCAATGATGGTGAGTGTCAAATCTAGTTGTTACTAACCTGTCTCTTGTCAATGGTCTTTATGACTTAGGTGGAGTATGGGTCCACGTTGTTAATGTACCTTTCTCTTCTCGGCTGCTGTGCAGAGCAATTCCAGGGTCATATATAAATTTCTCACTGTGAAGTGATTGCTAGATTTTTGTGAATTTCTGGTACCAGGCAATTATCCGCTTTCTCTCCAAAATATTCTGTCTCAAAATAAAAAAAAAAGGAACGACTCTTGAAATCATTGTCCTTGCAAGCTACCGATATCCCTTTCGACATTGCCCACATCCCATGAATCAATATGTTCATCGCTGGTTGGCCACTATTCATTGCTCATCCCCAGCTGTCTTTGAATTGAGTGTCTTGCTAGGCCATTTCAGAGTCAACCACATTGCTGTGGGTCTGGAGTCACATGTAGGCCATAACCAGGTGAGATGGCAGATTTCCTTCCCTGAGCGACATTATGTGAAGCAGATGAGTTTCTCCAACAATCTGCAATGGTCATCAGCAGATTCTTAATTCCAAAATTTGTTTTCAATTGAATTCCGATTTCACCTTCTGCTGT
This sequence comes from Hemiscyllium ocellatum, assembly GCF_020745735.1. NCBI lineage: Eukaryota > Metazoa > Chordata > Chondrichthyes > Orectolobiformes > Hemiscylliidae > Hemiscyllium > Hemiscyllium ocellatum. The sequence goes on along the minus strand of NC_083401.1, from coordinate 30,882,700 downwards.
GGTGGGATTTGAACCTAGGTCCCCAGAACATGAGCTGAGTTTCTGGATTAATAGTCTAGCGATAATACTACTGGGCCATTGCCTCCCCTTTTCCTAAATCTGCGTCCCATCTTTCCTGGAACACCTGCTTGTATTCCTGCAATCTGGTTTCCACCCTCTGCATTGTCAAAGTCACAATTAATGTCCATTGTAATTGTGGTAAATGTAAACTATCCTATCACATTCTTCTTGACTAGTCTGCAGCTTTTAACACGGTTGTCCACACCATCCTCTTCCAAAGTCTCTCTTACCGTTCAACAAGTTGGGATTGCACTTGTCTGGATCCATTTGCATCTATCTGATCATAGTCAAATTATCTCTTCTTGCTCCCTCATCAATCTCGCTTTCACCCCCACCCCCACAAAAAAAATGTTGCATTTCTTATCTGCTGACAATGTTATCCAAAATGAAGTGTTAATTTTTACATCTACAGCTGGGTGTACCTGGTCATCAGTGTACCTTGCTGTCACTTCTAACTCCTCCCCTATTGCTAAGCTATCAGACAGCTATCCACATGCAGTACTGGATGAGCAGCCATTTCCCCCAACTATATGTTGAGAAAATGTCAGCCATCCTTTTATCTCAGTTCTCTAGCTACCAATAGCATTCATCTTCCTTGTGACTGTTTTATACTAAGTCAGGCGGTTTTCAATTTCCGTGTGATATTTGGTAGTGAACTTTGAGCCAAGTTGTCGTACTGTTGCTTAAGGCAGCCTCATTTCATCCCCATAACCACAACCCCATCTCTGCTCATCTGCTGAAACTCATTCATGCCTTTGTTACCTCTTTAAATCTGTTCTAATGCACTCCTGGCCAGTTCCTTACACTCTTAGCACTAGGACTGTTACTTGTAGCTTAGCGCACACCTTTTTTGTCTATATTTCCTGTGCTCGCTGACCCACCCGTCTCTAGTACAAACTGATATTTTGATTTTAAAATTATCATTCTTGTTTTCAAACACTTCAGTGGCTTTGCCCCTCCCTAACTCTATAATCTCCCTCAGTGCCACAACCTCTCCCACCTGTAATTCTACACTCTGGTACACCCCCAGTTTCAGTCACTGCACAATTACTGGCCACACTGTTAGCTGCCTAGGATCTAATATCTAGATTTTCCTCCCTACATCGTTCCAGCCCTTTTCTTATAGTCATAGTGCATGGACCCTTCGGTCCTACCATAATCCCAAACTAAACTAGTCTCACCAGCCTGCTCCTGTCCCATATCCCTTCAAACCTTCCTTATTCATATACTCATCCAAATGTGTTTTAACCATTGTAATTGTATCCGCATCCACCATTTCGTCTGAAAGTTTATTCCAGACACGCACCATTCTGTTCAAAATAAAATTGCCCCTTGTCTTTTTTAAATCTTTCTCCTCTCACCTTAATGTGCCCCCTACTCTTGAAATTCCCTATCCTAGGGAAAAGACAATTATGAAACGAGGGTGCTCTAAATTAATAATCACATTATTTATCTAATGAAAGAACTGACCTTAGTCAGTAAAAGGACTTTATTAATGTGCAGATATCTAACGCACTTCAGCTTATTAATTTCATGACCTCTATATATCTGGAGTTTCAGCTTATGGATACAACAAGTGGCTAACTGTGCCCACTGCCTACCTGATCTTCAAGCTGTGTGGAGGTCAGGTCCTTGGTTAGTTGCAGGCCGGGAAAAGCACGTATTGCTTCCCAGTTGAAGTTAAAGCAAAGTTGGCAAATGAAGGAGATGGGGAAAGCTCAGCAATGATTTAGAAATTGTATTTATGGAGCCAGATACAACATTGAAGTTGTCTATTCCCCTCCCCACATAGTTGTGGAGAACTACAGTACAGAAAAAGACCATTCAGTCCATCGAGTCTACACTGGTCAAAAACAGCCCTCTAACTATTCTAATCTTATTTTTCAGCACTTGACCCAAAACCTTGTATGCTTTGGCATGACAAGTGCTCTTCTGAATAATTCTTTAATATTCTGAGATTTCTGCAGTTACCACCCTTAAAGGCAGTGTTCCAGATTTCCACCAATTTCTGGGTGAAAAGGTTTCCCTCACACTTCTTCTAAATCTCCTTCTTCTTAAATCTATGTCCTCATCATCATGAGGAAAAGTTTCTTCTTCTACACTAATTATGCCCCACATAATATTTTACATCGCAGTCATATTCCCCCTCAGTCTCCTCTGCTCCAAGAAAACCAACCTGTCTATCCAGTCAGTAACTGAAACTGTCCAGCCTAGGCAACATCCAGGTAAATTTCCAGTGCTATTACATCCCTCCTGTAATGTGGATTCCATAATGCTTTAAAAACAAAAGATACAAATTAAGTTTGAGCAATTAATTGGGTGGTGCTTTAGAAATTGTTAGTTAGGGTGCTCTGCCCCTGAAAATGACAGGTGCAATATTGGTCTTCCATGCTCCATCCATTTTTAATTCCCAGTTTTACACTGAGCACTGGGTCCAACCATCAGATGCTGATTTGTGTATCTTTGTATTTGATGTTTCCATGGAGCACCAAGGGCACTTTACAACGGTAAAGGCCAGTTGAAGGTGGTTGTTAAAAGTATCCGCTTTCCTGAATGGAAGTGGAGGGCACCTGGAGTGCACAATGCTCAAGACCCTATCTTTGGGAACAGCTGGAGTGACAACTAATAAGTAACTACCTTCAGGTCTCTAGTGTTGCTTTTATACTTCGAAGTTAAAATTTGACCCAGGGAGTGCAGATTCTAGGAAAAGCTGTGTTAGACATTGGGGTATAATTAGAACAGGGTGTACATACCTTCAGTTGTTGTGAAGTCTTCCATAGAGCATAGAACGTTACAGCGCAATACAGGCCTTTCAGTCCTCAATGTTGCGCCGACTTGTGAAATTAGCCTGATACCCATCCAACCTACACCGTTCCATTATTATCCATATGTATGTCCAATGTCCATTTAAATTTCCTTGTCAGTGAGTCTACTACTGTTGCAGCCCTACTACTGAATTAAGAAACTACCCCTGATACCTGTTCTAAATCTAACACCCCTCAATTTAAAGCTAAGTCCCCTTGTGTTAGTCTTCACCATCCGGGGAAAAAGGCCCTCATTGTCCACCCTGCCTAACCCTCTGATTATCTTATATGTCTTGATTTAAGTCACCTCTCAACCACCACCTCTCCAACGAAAACAGCCTCCATTCCCTCAACCTTTCCTTGTAAGACCTCCCTTCCAAACCAAGCAACATCCTCGTAAATCTCTCCTGTACCTTTTTTTTCCAAAGCTGCCACATCCTTCCTATAATGTCGTGACCAGAACTGTAGGCAGTACTCCAGCAGAAGCATGACTTCGAGGCTCCAAAATTGAATCCCCCAACCAATAAGTGCCAACACACCATATGCCTTCTTAACCCTATCAACCTGGGTGGCAACTTTCAGCGATTTATCCACCTGGACACAGAGATCTCTCCGTTTGTCTTCACTGCCGGGAATGTTACCATTAACCCCGTACTGTACATTCCTCTTATTTCTTTTGAAGTGAACTACCTCACACTTTTCCACATTAAACTCCTTTTGCCACTTCACAACCCAGCTCTGCATCTTATCTATGTCCCTATGTAACACACAGCATCTTTCAGCACTATCCACAACTCTGCCTACCTTAGTGTCACCCGCAAATTTACTAACCCATCTTTCTACGCCCACATTAAGATCATTTATAAAAATGACAAACAGCAGTGGCCCCAAAACAAATCCTTGCGTAATACCACTGGTAACTGAGCTCCAGGATGAACATTTCCCATCAACCACCATCCTCTGTTGTCTTTCAGCTAGCCAATTTCTGATCCAAACCGCTAAATCACCTTCAATCCTGAATTTTGTGAAATAGCCTACCATGTGGAACCTTATCAAATGCCTTTATTGAAGTCTATGTACACCACAGCAACCGCTTTACCTTCATCCACCTGTTTTGTCACCTTCTCAAAGGACTCAGTAAGGTTAGTTAGGCATGACCTATCTCTAATCAATTATTCCTTTCCAAATTATTATAAATCCTATCTCTAAACTTTTTCCAACACCTTACCCACAACCAAAATAAGGCTCACTGGCCTATAATTACCAGGGTTGACTCGACACCCCTCCTTAAACAAGGGAACAACATTTGCTGTCCTCCACTCTTCTGGCACTACTCATGTTGACAATGATGACATAAAGATCGAAGCCAAAGGCTCTGCAGTCTCCTCCCTGACTTTCCAGAGAATTCAAGGATAAATCACATCCAGCTCCTGGGTCTTATCGATTTTCAGATCTTCTAAAATTGCTTTAAAAAAATCTCCTTTTGTCGACCGCAATCCCATCTAATCTCCATATTGTCACTAACATTGCCCTTTTCCAATATGAATACTGAGGAAAAGTATTCATTAAGGGCTTCTCCATGTCCTCAGATTCCACACACGGCTTTCCATTTTACACTTGGTCTTAATCTCCAAAATAAATCAACAACTGCATCAATAATGGAACCAGCCAACGTAATCTGGGCTGGGAAATTGCATTAAACAAAGTGAAGACTGTCCTTTATTCCTAACTGTCACTAGCAAGCACAACATTATTGCCACAAAAACCAAAACTGTTGGAAAAGCACTACATTATTACATTATACTGCAAAAATGCACTTGTATTAATTGTAGGGGAAAATGTCTCTGCAGAGTCTCAGTTGGATTTCGAGTCCCATTAGTCATACTGATCTCTTGAGTGACAACACCCAGTAATATGTTAAAAGACTATTATAAATGGTGAAACAAGTGGCAAGATTTCAACATGAAAAGGAAAGATTCTTTATCAGAAAAGAAAGGAATAATGTATTGGCAGAAGGACAACTTTGTTATTGCACACACAGCCTCAAATTGATATGTTCAATACTGGTCCAAAATTGAGAAGATAACACTTAGCGAGCTTGGAAAACATTTGTAGCTCAGGTTGAGATTCTGAATGTAAGTTTGCTTGCTGAGCTGGTAGGCTCGTTTCAGATGTTTTGTCACCATAAGTAATATGAGTGAGCCTCCAGTGAAGCACTGGTATGCTGCTTTCTATTTGTGTTTAGCTTTCCTTGGGCTGGTGATGCCATTTCCTGTGTTGATGTCATTTCCAGTTTTTTTTCAGTGTGATAGATGGGATCCAAATTGTTGTGCTTGTTGATAGAGTTCCAATTGGAATGCCATGCTTCTAGGAATTCTCATGTGTCCCTGTTTGGCTTGTCTTAAAATGGATGTGTTGTTCCAGTCAAAGTGCTGTCCTTCCTCTTCTGTATGTAAAGATACTTGTGACAGTGGGTCACAAGTTTTTATGTGGCTATTTGATGCTCATGTATCCTGGTGGCTAGTTTTCTGCCTGTTTGTCCGATGCAGTGTTCGTTACAGTTCTTGCACGGTATTTTGTAAATGGCGTTTATTTTGCTTGTCTGCATGGGGTCTTTCAAGTTCATTAGCTGCTGTTTTAGTGTGTTGGTAAGTTCATGGGCTACCATGATGCCAAGAGGTCTGAGTAGTCTGGCAGTCATTTTTGAAACAAATTTGAAGAAATCTATAAGACCATCAATAATATTCTTACAGGCTTAAAATTCACAAAGGAGGAAAACAACAACAAACTGCCGTTCCTAGATGTCATAGTAGGGTGAATAGTCAATGGGGCACTTGAAACCAGCATCTACAGGAAGACAACACATAGACCAAACACTGAACTGCAGAAGCAATCATCCCAACAGTCTGAAATGAAGCTGCATTAGAACATTATTTCAACAAGCCACCACATGCTGCAGCATCAAGGAACTATGAAGAAAACCACAAATACAGTGGAAATGACTGCCAGACTACTCAGACCCCTTGGCATCATGGTAGCCCACAAACACCTACACACCAAAACAGCAGCTAATGAACTTAAAATGCCCTATACAGACAACAAGCAAAACGAGCATCATTTACAAAATACCTTGCAAGAACTGTAACAAACACTACATTGGGCAAACAGGCAGAAAACTAGCCACCAGGATACATGAACATCAACTAGCCACAAAAAAAAGACCCACTCTTACTAGTATCCTGGTACAGATGAGGAAGGACAGCACTTTGACTGGGACAACACATCGTTTCTAGGACAAGCTGAACAGCGACACGCACAAGAATTCCTAGAAGCATGGCATTCCAACTGGAACTCTATCAACAAACACATCTACCACCCTCTGAGAAAAAGAACAGGAAATGACATCACTAGTCTAAGGAAACCTAAACACATAAATAGAAAGCGGGCCATACCTTCACAGGATGTTCACTGACGTTACCTAGTATGGTGATGAAACGTCTGTAAACAAACCTTCCAGCTCAGTGAGCAAATTTGTATGCATAGAATAACACATATATTTAATTACTATAATTTGTATGTATAATCTTACAATGGGGTGGAATCCCCTTGTCAGTCTGTCTGTGTTCTTTCCTGTGGTTGATGGGCACTTTCTGGCTGAGAGCTTTTGGAAGCCGTGCCTTTTTTAAACTCCATGTCTGACTCCATCCTAGTCTTTAAAGGGACTGCTGATTGAGTTTTCTTCCCCCCCCCCAAAAATGAAGGATGCATTTCATCAAATCCTTTCCTCATCTTTGAAAGGTTTGCATATTTTGTAGAAATCAGGTTGTTCACACATTGTTAATAGTGTGTCTCCCAGGTTATTACGGTATTATTTTGTCCATCCATCCAACTTCATCTCCATGTAATTGATCATCCAGGGTATCAATGAAGTCAATGTAGTAAGAACAGTTTCACTTTTCAATGACACTTTTTCAACCATATAGGTAGAAGGAGGGGGACAATTTTTTTTAAAAAAAAGCAATAATTCAGTCAGTACAACAGTTGTGAATATGATGCATAAGGCAATTCCTTTTATAGGCTGGAGGAAGCCCATGTTTATCCTTTGTAGTATTGTGCTGATTACACAATTGATTTATTTTGACTTAAAATGCAGTCACTCTAATCAAAGTTAAAAGTTTACTTCAAATGAGTGAAGTAGAAATAGATGTAAAAACGTGGAATTACGAAAATTATTGATTGTAAGTTGCATGCCTGATCTACAATCGATTAAAAATCTTGCTGCCTTAATTGCTTTCAGGTATGTTAAATGGTGGTAATTCCAAAAGAACAGAATGCATGAAACGAAAATCTATGGAAGGACATGATGACAGCAGAATAAAAAGAACAAAGTGTGATACGTTGGCTGAGAGCAAGAGCTGCAGGGCAGAGCAGAATACTGAAGCAACCGAGCGAAGTGAAGATCAGTGCAGTAACAAACAGTCACTCCACTCTGATCCCGGAAAATTAACAGGACAGGATAATGTGCAAATGCAGCAGTTCATAGAATCCAGAACCTGCCATCTGAACAGACTACTTACAAAGGAGGGCATGGAAAATGTGAAAAGTGCAGATCCTCAAAAGCCAAAGTCTTTGTTTGGGTTTGATGGCAGCTGGAATAGTTTTAATCTCATTTTTTCAACTCGGGCGACTGACAACGGAAGAACGGTGGTGGTCGAGGATAAACTCCAGCCAGGGACTGAACCTCTAGCACCCCATCGAGACTCTGCTCCATCACTGAAAGCTCAGCGTTCTTTGCAGTTAAACAAAGGAACAGCTAATTGCTCTTCTGAAGTAAGGCTTATTTTTCTTTATTTCACTTTTTAAACCAGCTGTCTGTGACCACTATTGCCTGTTGTAAAAACCTAACTGGTTCACTAATGTCCTTCAGGGAAGGAAGTGTACCATCCTTGCCCAGTCTAGCCTACAGGTGCCTCCAGATTCACAATACAGAGATGGGCTATAAATACTAAATGTACAAAACTCCTGAAGAGGTGCAGACAAGAATGACGTACCAATATCTGACCTAAAATAATATGTCAGTAGGCTAGAGGATGTTTTCTAGAAAAAGAAAAGCTGAGCATTATCATTGAGTTGGATAGGATGAGGATACATAGACCAGTGCTGGGGTCACAATTATTTACAACATGTAGTAATGACTTGCATGAAGTAAGCGAATGTTCTATTGGCAAGCTTTATGGATGACACAAAAGTAGGTGGCAAGACAAATGTTGAGGATGACAGAGTCTACAGAGGGATATAGACAGGTTGTGCATGTGGGCAAAAATTTGGTAGATGGGATATAATGTGTGAAGCTAGGCATTTTAGGAAGAGTAGAGGACCCAAATGTTATTTAAATGAAGAAAGACTACAGAAGGCTACAGCACAGAGGATTTGGAAGTCCTTGTGCATACATCACAAAACATGAGCATCGAAGTTCAGTAGGTAATAGGGAAAGCAAATCGAAGGTAGGGAATGGAATATCCTAACAGGAAGATGTTTGCTAAAATTATACAAGGCTATAGTCTGACCACAGTACATATACTGTGAAAAGTTTTGGTCACCTTGACTAAGGAATTGCCCACTTGGCTACTAGCATTGCAGGTGGTCTAGAGAAGGTTCAATAGGCTGAGCCCGAGTATGAAGGGGCGTGTCTTATGTTTTCACTGGAATTTAGAAGAATGAGAAGTGATCTTATTGAAGTTGACAGAAATGCTGGCCAGAAGTACAGAGTTCTTCGGGAACAAGAGAAGACTAAAGAACTGTGGATGATGTAAATCCGAATTGAAAACAGAAATTGCTGGGAAAACTCTGTTCTGAAGAAGGGTCGCTGGACCTGAAACATTCACTTGGTTTCACGCCCACAGATTCTTAGGGGACTTGACAGATGCAGAAAGGTTATTTTCCTTTTATCGGATCCAAGGACACATTCTCATATGGGGTCACACATTTAAATTACAGATGAGGGGGAGTTTCCTGAGGATGGTGAATCCATCACTGGGGAAGACAGGAAAGAGGAGTTGAGGATGATCAGTAAGGCACAATCTTGTTGAATGACGGAGTAGACCTGACAGACAGAACAGTCTGCTTCCATTGCTTTGTCTAATAGTTTAGAGAATGTGTTTCCAGTCGAGCAGAACAAACCTAGAGGCCGTAAATATAAGGTTTCTGTAAATAGAACCACTAGTGAATTCAGGAGGAGCATATTTGCAGAAAAGCTGGCCAGCATGTGGAACCTGTTATTACTACTGGTTGTTGGGATCAATATAGTTAAATATACATGCAGAGAAATTGGATAAATGAGAATTGAGAGGGTTAAGATAGCTGAGGTAGGGTTCATAACAGCAGCTACACTAAAAAAGGAAGGATATAAATATAGTGTGCTTCATGAGAACATTGTAAGGAACATTTGACAATGAGCCCCTGTGAAGGGAGGTTTTAAGGGGCAGAGCAAATTGGAGAGGTTAAAGGAAGAAAAATAGGTCTTGGGGCCGAACACATGGCTGCGAATGCTGGAGCAATTAGAATTGACAATGTTCAAGGTCTGAATTAGGCTGGTAAGTGTCTTTTGAGGATTGGAGCAGGGGAGGGGTGTGAGGCCGTGGAGGGAATTGAAAACTAAGATGGGAATTTTAAAATCAAGATGGTGTTTGACTGGGAGCCAGTGAAGGTCAGAGAGCACCGAGTGTGGTTGGGTAGCTTGGTTTTTGACCCAGTGTATTTCCCGTTCCCTATAAAATGTGGGAGTTCTGACTGAAGAGGGTGAGAGGCACAAAGAGGTTCATGTGGAATATCAGAGTCTAGTGGGGCTGAATTATTATTATCGTTGTCATCGTCCTCGAATGGAGCTCATTTTACCTATCTGTATGAAATAGATATGCTGTGCATGTGGTTGACTAGATATTTTAGTTGGGTAAACTTTGGCAACTGGGCCAATTCAATGCTGGCTGTCCTGTCATCCTAGTTCCCTACCTTTCCCAAACAATAATAGATGAGTCCTGCAAATGTGTTGCTGGTCAAAGCACAGCAGGTTAGGCAGCATCTCAGGAATAGAGAATTCGACGTTTCGAGCATAAGCCCTTCATATTCCTGATGAAGGGCTTATGCTCGAAACGTCGAATTCTCTATTCCTGAGATGCTGCCTAACCTGCTGTGCTTTGACCAGCAACACATTTGCAGCTGTGATCTCCAGCATCTGCAGACCTCATTTTTTACTTAATAATAGATGAGTCATAGAGTTTTAGAGTTGTACAGCTTTTGGTCCAACTCATCCATGCTGACCTAACCTAGTCTAGTCCCATTTGCCAGCCCTTGATGCACATCCCTTCCTTTTCTTATACACATCCAGATGTCTTTTTAAATGCTGTAATTTTACCAGCCTCCACCAGCTGCTCTGGCAGTTCATTCCACACACTCATCACCCTCTGTGTGAAAAAGTTGTCCCTTTTTATATCTTTCCCCTCTCACCTTGAGCCTATACCCTCTGGTTGTGAACTCCACACCCCCCCCCCCACCCCCATTATAAACCTCTATAAGGTCACCCCTCAGCCTGTGACGCTCCAGAGAAAACAGCCCCAGCCTGTTCAGCATCTCCCTGTAGCTCAAATCCTCCAACCCTGGCAGCATCCTTGTAAATCTTTTCTGAACCCTTTCAAGTTTCACAACATTCTTCCCATAGGATGGAGACCAGAATTGCATGCAATATTTCAAGTGGCCTAACCAATGTCCTGTACAGTCAGTAAAAAGCTTTGAAATAAAACTTCCTTCAGCTCTGAAACCTCATTTTATTTTACATTAATCTTTAACTCCAAAACACCCATGGGTGACAAAATGTGGTATGATAAAAGGGCCAGAGTGGTGAGACTTGTGTTTCTACCTGTTTTTGTTGTCGTCAGCACAAAGTCCAACACCATCTAAAGTGGGGGTTACTGGCCTCACTGCAGCCCATGCTATCACCTACTGTCCACAATGAAAATCTCGTCTATGCAGGCACTTTGTTGAAAGGTGAACAGTTTGAGCTGGCAGCTACCTGCTTCAGAAGGTAAAAACCCAGCCCACTTTCTCTGAAGTTTAGTAGATATTTGTTTTAGGGGAAGAAACTGTGTGTAATGTCATCAAAATAGTCAGGGAGAAGCTGATGGGATTAGATGACCTTGTATATACTTCAAGGTTTATGTATCAATTCTTCCATGAATGATGTGTGACTGTTTTCCACTTGCTCTGGGTGCTCAGTTACTTGGGTATTGAGGATCCCGATATACTCAGTGCAGCATCAAAATGAAGAAAGAAGCATCTTTGCGTGGAACTGCTGCTAGGTTATTGCTGACCCATTGCCTTATTCCTGCTGTAGGCTTCACGAACGATCCGGGCAGCTCAGTTTGTTCACTCCAGTTTGGGTGACGTGTTGCTGGGCAGTGCTGCTACAACGCCTGAAAGGAAAGATTTGAGACAGACTACTCCTCCGCCTGCGAATTCTCCCCCAGCCATCACTGCAGTGGTGCCCCAAGGGTAAGTTAGCTGAGTTTTAAACCTCCGAATTCCCACCCTGTATAATGCGTGCTTAACATGGGGCTGATTTGTCTTGAGTTCAGTCTTCAATGTTACTCTGATGTGATCTCCAGCATCAGCAGTCCTCACTTTCGCCTAGTCCATTCTAAAGAACCCCTAACGTGAACTTGAGAGACCTACGTTCATTTTCAGTCGTTGTTCTTTTCTTTTGACATACGAGTAAACAGGATTCCAGGCGCACACGAGCACAACTCCCCCCTCTTCAGGGAGCTGGGCAGAGATGGCACTGTCTGGATGTATTATCATCTGGCCATTCCAAATGGGGCTGGGTTCTACCCGGCAGCACTGGGGTTATTACTATCTTTAAACTCTCTTAATTCTCACTTTCTTGATGGGAATTAACATAAGATACAAGGATGTGTCAGGTGGGGAGAGGCTGGATGGACTGGGGCTTTTGTACCTTGGAGTGTCTGAGGCTGAGGTTTATAAAATCATAAGGGGCATGGATAGGGTAAATAAGCAAGGTCTTTTCCCTGGAGTTCAAAACCAGAGGGTGTAGGTTTAAGGTGAGAGGGCAAAGATATAAAAGAGACCTAAGGGGCAACTTTTTCACGGAGTGTGGTGCATGTATGGAATGAGCTGCCAGAGGAAGTGGTGGGGGCTGGTACAATTGCATAATTTAAGAGGCATTTGGATGGATATGTGAATAGGAAGGGTTTAGAAAGATATGGGCCAAATGCTGGCAAAGGGGATAGATTTATTTAGGCTATCTGGTTGGCATGGAAGTATTGGATTGAAGGGCCTGTTTCCATGTTCTTTGATTTCTGTGACTCCCAAGATCATAAAATGTAGAATAGAAATGGGCCATTTGTCCCATCAAGACTGCTCTGCCATTCAGTGCGATTTATGTTTGATATGATCATCTTCAACCCTACTTGCCTGCCTTTTCCCTATAATCCTTGATTCCTTTACTGACTATAAATTTTATCTGTCACCGATTTGAATCTACTTAAGCACCCAGCCTCTCCAGTCCTGTGCGATAAAGAATTCCACAGATTAACTGCCCTCCGAGAGAAGAAAACTCCTCCATCTGTATTCAATGGGCAACTTCTTACTCTTGGCCCGAGACACTCACAAAGGGAAACAACCGTTGCACATTTTGATTTGTGGGTAATAGGGAAGACAAATGGAATGTTGACCTTTATTTCAAAGGGATTAGAGTATAAAAATAGGGAGGTTTTGATAAAACTATACAAGGTTTTAGCCAGATCACAACTGGAATACTGAACAAGTTTTTTTTTTGGGACCTTACCGAAGACAAAGTGCAGAGGAACCTCGATTATCCAAACTAGGTGGGCGGGAACTATTTTGTTTGGATAGTCGATTATTCACTTAATTGATTTAAGCACCTTTCCTCTGGAGCTCAGAGGCAGCAGCACATGAGCCCCCCCCCCCCCCCCCCCCCCCCCAAAATCCAACAGTATCAGCCCCAACCCCTCTCTGGGGCAGCTGGACTGGACACCAACAATAAGACTGCTGCTGCCTTTGTGAGGTAAGTTTCCAAATAGCACACCGACACCGACACAGCCAGAGCCCCCCCCCCCCCCCCCCCCCCCCACCCCCAAACATCTTTTTGGCAGGTTCCACCTTTGCCTTGTATAGGACAGTGTTAAGAGAGGTTATCTGGGGAAGGGGGGGTTTAGGGGAGACTCTAAGACTAAAGGAACAATGTCAGAATAAAGGGTTGCAAATTTAAGACAAATGTTGAATTTGTGAAATTATCTAAAGTTTAGGCTTTGTCTTTCTGTATTCAGGGCTAAGAGTGACTGATTTTAATTGAATAAGAGAGTTGAAGGTTATAGAAAAAGGCTAGGAAGTGGAGTTGAAGGTTATCAGATGAGCCATGATCTCATTGATTGGTGGAATATAATCAATGAGTTGAATGACCTACTCTGCTCTTTTGGTGTTATGTTCTTATCTCCCTTTCAATAATGGGGCCCAAACTTCCTTTATTTTTTACCATTCCAATTGACATCTCAGTTACCTGGTGACCTCGGATACTGGTTTTTCTGTGATCCGTGTGCAAGGACTCCTCTGTTGTGGATTTCTGCAGCCTTGTCTGAGTTTGTTAGCCTGTTGGAATAACCTGAAATGTAATCATTGACACCGCATGACTAAAATTGTGCTGTAAGGAGCAGTGTGCATTTCATCAGGCACGTGTTTCTTTTTTGGAAGAATGGTTGAGAGTTTTTTCCTTTTTTTTAAGGATGGTGGAAGTGTTGAGTGAAAGGCAGAGTCCTCCAGTAAGTAGCAGCTACACTAACTCCATCTCTTCAGAATCCGGGCTGTCAAAGCTATTCTTGGGTGGTCAGAATAAATCTCCTTCACCAGGACACCATTCAGACGCTGGTGTTTTTGACGAGAGCAGGCCACGGCCAGGGATTTCCAGTAACCGCACCATGGCATGTCTTCCGTTGGGAACGTTATTTCAGACTTGTGGAAACGGGCAGCCAGAGAAGTGTGAGAAAGAGAAATCTCTCCATCAGGAGAAGGTGACAAACATTCTGATGACTGATCCTTCTAAACGTGAGACTTCACTTCCTGTGAAGGGAGATGCAGCAGTTGGTATTCAGAATAATTCGTCACAAACGTTTAACCCGACTGGTGGTTTTGCACTGAGCAAATGTAGTCAGCAAGCTGCCCTACCTTCAGATCTTTCTGAACACACAGAATCAAACGGTGCCAAAGCTTTACTGGTGAATTCCCGACTCTGTGTTGACGGAAGTGAAAGCGACACAGAAAGTACGACAAGTGACTTAAGCTGTTCATCAGGACTGAGTTCCGACCTAGGATTTGAGCCCTCGACCCCACAGGGTTTGAGGAACTCATCGTTCCACAAGACCTGGTCTCCTAGTCCGAAACAGAGAAGGGAAAGAGGTGAGCTGCTGAGAAATACTGTCTTCAAAGAAAGAAGAGGCAGAGGTGAGTAGTTTGTTTTGTCAGGTAAAATCAACTCTGAATAAGTAGGAACAGGATGCACCATTGAGGCCCCTATGGAATAGTACCTTAAGTCTAATCTGCCATTTAGTGGAATGATAGCTGATACATGGCCAAACAACCATGTCTATCCTTCATTATTTTCAAATAACAAATTTGCCAATCTCTGCATCAGTTGCCATTCATTGAAGTGTTCCAAACGTTTTTTAATCACCTTCTTCTGATTTTTGAAAAATTACTAACATTTTAACCTGAAAGCACTGGTTGTCATTTTCAGATGTTCTCTCGCTCTAGACTCTGCAATGACAGGAAATAGTTTCTCTCTATCTATCCAATTGGTTTCCTTCTAATTTCCTGAAAGTTTCAGTTGGGTCAGTCCTGAAAACCCCTCCCCTTCACCGTAACCACTCCTTGTAATATAACTCTAGGAGCCTAGGCATCATTCTGGGCAGCTGGTTCATTCTTTTAAGAATGTGAACATCCTGGCATTATCGCTTTGTTCTGTCCTGTCTACTTTGCAAGTGACTACCCATATACACAAGATTAGAACTTACAATCTAGATTGTGACAAGCTATCACTTTGTGGGGCAGTATAACAGCTAAATCTGATTTCCCTTATGACAAACAGTTGAACCTAAAATGACTGTGTTGGAAGGCCTGCTGTTTATTTTCCTTGTCATCAGTAATCAGCTGTTCCTGAGGCCCATGGTAGTGTTCTCCCACAATGCAGTGGCAGCAGGCTTGTAGCAAGATAGAAGCTAGGTTTTATTACTGACCTGGTGCCCTCGTTAACTTATCATCCCAACTGTTGTAACCCTTGTTCTGATTTGATCTTTAAAATCATTCAGGTAGCACCCCTAAGTGTTTACGCATTTGTGCAGCAGACAGTTTACTAGGGATCTGCAGTTGACCTAGATTTTCCACAATTCATTCTCCTGATGAATTGCTGGTACGTTTGGGGTGAGTTGATGGGGGTGACAGACTCCATCAGTTCCTTGGGGAGCTACAAGCTGGCATTTCCTGACTGGAGGTAGGGGCAGTCATGGAATGGGGCAATATATCAGACTTAGATTACCTGCGGTGTGGAAACAGGCCCTGCGGCCCAACAAGTCCACACCGACCCTCTGAAGAGCAACCCACCCAGACCCATTCTCCTACGTTCAACCCTGACTAATGCACCTAACACTACAGGCAGTTTAAGCATGACCAATTCATCTAACCTGCACATTGTTTGGACTGTGGGAGGAAACCGGAGCACCTGGAGGAAACCCACACAGACACTGGGAAAATGTGTAAACTCCACACAGATAGTTGCCCGAGGTGGGAATTGAACCCGGGTCCGTGGCGCTGTGAGGCAGCCGTGCTAACCACTGAGTCACCGTGCCGCCCCATGCATTTCCAGGTAGATCATTTGCTGTTTGCACTGTTCATTATTTGCCTGAAAGGCTGCTTGGGGATATAAAACACCTCTGGTTGTGCAGTGGCGTGTTTGCTGTATAATAGAACTGCTACTTTCATGGCTGTTGCTGTATTTTACAGTTGATGCCTCCCAGTCTGTGCTGAATGATGCTCAGAAAGTCCGGGCTTTGCAGCAGAGCGGTGAGTCCTTTCTGCAAGACGGCTCCTGTATTAAAGTTGCTCCTCACCTACACAAGTGCAGAGAATGTCGTTTGTCCAGTTATCACCGACGCAGAGATGAAGCAGATTCCAGTGTCTTCTGCAGGTTCTTCCACTTCAGGAAGTGAGTGAGCATTGGATTTTCTAATGGATTGAAAGATGCACAAAACATCTGTTTTCTGTCACTTCACTGTACTCGCATGGTCAGAGCATGTTTTTCACGGCAAGCCCAACTATACATTGGTGTCTGCATGTGCTGCACAGTGCTATTTAGAGCAGAAAGATTTCAGTGGAAATTATTTTTGCCAACTGACCTGACCACATGAAGAATGATCACTGGGCTAAAGCCTGGTCTCACGATTCCAAGGGAACGGCTTCAGTGATAGTTTTGATGCATTTAAATCCACTGGATTGTTGTTGGTGGTGTGTTACCAATGGGGAGGGTAACTTGTAATGAGTGCATGCTATGGCAGGTAGTATTCTTTCAAGCAAAGACCTATCTGCAGAAATCAAGATTTTAAAACCTATAAATTTGTAATAAAAATGATCACCTTTGGCTTCTCAAGTCATCTATTTACTCCATGTGAGGTTTAGAACACTGGTCTTCTAATTAAATGTCATTTTTATCATTAATCATTTAGAGTATTTAATATTAAAATTAGATTCTCAAATCACTTGGGGTCAAGTAGATGAGAAAGTGTTTTACTCGGAAGTACAAATCTATGAATTAAGAGCAGGAGGAGGCCATTCAATCCCTAGAGTCTGCTATGCCATTCCTTAAAATTGTGCACTGATCTGATTATAATGTGGAGTGCACTGCAAGAAAGGCTGTTATAAGTGGTAACTTTCAAGGAAATTGGAGATCTATTTGTCTGAGGAAAAGTAGGAGGATGAAGTAATTAGTAGCTCTTTGCAGAGAACTGACAATGGCACAAGGGGCTATGAGAACTCGTCCAAATATGCTTGGACATTACAAACAGTCACTTGGTAATACTGAATCTAACTGTTGCTGAAATGAGACGTGTTGCCAAAGCTTGCATTTACCAGGTTGTCTCTAAGAATGTTGATCACAACCATTCGTACTATAGGTCGAAAGGGTGCTGGTTCAATTTTAAGATTGACTGATCGTGTCTGAGGTATTGCCTTGGAGTAATCTTGAGGGATTTGTATTCACCCCAGGCTCCTGATCAACTATGTGTCCTAGCCTTTGACTAATCCAACGAGCATGGTCCTTTAGCTGTTCCGGGTGGACAGAGCACAGGCTGTTCTCGACCAGTCAAAACCTAACCAAGGTGTGATGAATGTGACTCTGTGATGGGAAAGTATGACCTAAACAGTCCTGTGTGTTAATAATGACACTAACAACCTGTTGAAGATGATCAATTTCATAATAAGACACAGATTTTTAATCGAGGAGAAAGTGAGGTCTGCAGATGCTGGAGATCAGAGCTGAAAATGTGTTGCTGGAAAAGCGCAGCAGGTCAGGCAGCATCCTGCTTGGATGCTGTCTGACCTCCTGCGCTTTTCCAGCAACACATTTTCAGCACAGATTTTTAATCAGCTTGTTCAGACATGTTCTGACACTGCTTTAGAGTAGGTAGGGCATGAACACAGATCTTCTGGTCATGGGTATTGCACCAAAGTACCATAAGAGCCCTTTTGAACATTAGTTTAAGTTTCTGCGCTGGTCCTCCAAGTTGACTTGCCATCTGAATCAGCATTTTTGTTTTTCTTTGGGGAATAAAATGATGTGATTGTTTGTTTGAAATTTGACATTTCTTGTATTTGTCTTGTTCAGTACAGGATAACCTACATTCACAATACTCAAAGATAATATTCTTTCCACAAAGAGACTGTGTGCAGGCTCAAATTGTAAACCATTTGCTATCATTGAAACGTAGCAGCTCTAAGTTTTTCAACAACACTGTCATTTTAGGTTGCATTTTAACAAACATGGAGTGCTTCGTGCAGGAGGATTCCTCACTCCAAACCAGTGTGATCCAGAATCCTTACGCTTGTGGATGCCCTCTGATGCTAATATTGAGGGTTTGGACCTGGATACCTCTAAGTATATTCTGGCTAATATTGGAGACCACTTCTGCCAATTGGTCATGTCTGAAAAAGAGGCGCTCAAGTTGGTGGAGCCTTGCAGTAAGCATTTCTGACATTTTCTTTTCATGATTTTTAAATTTTGTAAACTTTCTGCCAAGAGTTTTGTTTTTAAATTTGTTTTGTTTTATTTGTATCATTGGCCTATAACAACTGCAAATCTGTTTAAAAGATCAAACACCAAACTTTCTACATGCGACAAAGTTATTAATGAATGAAACCTTGTCTGGTGGAACTATGTGGGAATTACAAGATTGAAACTTGCTTGCCTTTCTCACAGGCAAGCACTCCTTATACTTGTATATCCATACTCCTTCATTTTACCCTCCCTCTTTGTTTCCTTATCTGCCCAGCCAATCTAATCTTGCATGTTTAAAATGTTTCTGCACCAAGCAGTAACCAAGCCACTGTCCACAACTTCTCAGTTGAATGTGTGAATTTTCTCTTGTTCTCTGAATTGACTGAGGTGCTGTCTGGTATGCAGTGCGGGTTGCACGTCCCCTAAATGTTCAAGATGTGTCAATAATGTGGAGTCTCATTGCTGCACATAATGCTGAGAGATTTCATTAAGACTTAAACAGGCTCTTTGTTACTTGTTCTCACATTCTACATTTTTATAAAAAGCATCATCTTGTGCGTGCTGACATTGATTTTATCTGCCAGTTTTTTTAAGCTTGTCATTTCCTTCATTCCTTCGCTTTTTGTAGTTCCCTAAATATTACATTTTTCTTTACAAACTTTTACACACTCTAACCAATTATTCAAATCATTGACATGTTTAAGTTCCATTCCATTGTGGAATGATGACATCCTCTTTCATCCTCTCTGTAAAGTCTGTCTTAGTTTCCATTGAGTTAGTTGTGACCCTTGTTTAAAATTTTTTTTTAATCCAGTCCTCCGCATGATTCCATACATTCTTAGTGATCGCAACAATTTTAGATACTGGTACCTTTACCAAGATGCTGCTTAAACCAGAATGGTGCCCTGTTGTAGGAAGGATATTATTATAGCTGGAGAGGATTCAGAAGAGCTTTAACAGAATGTCGCCAGGATTGGAGAGTTTGAGTTATAAAAATAGGCTGGGACGTTTCACTGGGGTATAGGTGGTTGAGAGGTGACTGTTGCAGAGGTTTATAAAAGCTTGAGGGGTATAGATAAGGTGAATTGCAGGTGTCTTTTCTCTAGGATGAGGGAATTTCAAGACTATGGGACGTATTTTTGAGGCAGGCGAAGAAAGATTTTTTTTAAAAAGCTTGAGCAATTTTTTTAAATACTGGTTCATGTGGGAAATAAAGTTCCTGAGGAAGTGTTAGATGTGGGTACAGTACAACGTTTAAAAGACATTTAGATAAGTACATGAACAGTAAGTGTTTGGAGGGATATGGGCCAAGCGCAGGCAGGTGGGGCTAGTTTAGTTTGGGATTATGATCAACTTGGATTGATTGGACCAAAGGATGTGTTTCTGTGCTGTACAACTCTGATTCGCTAGAGTTTGGGATGTGGTGAGAGTCTTATGGAAATCTGTAAAATTCTGACAGGGTATATGTAGGAAGGATGTTCCCTGATGTTACCCCTAGTTTGGACTACCAGTCAATGTAAGGATATGGGGTAGGTTATTTAGGAATGAGATGAGAAATTTCTTCACCCAGGGAGTGGTGAGCATGTGGAATTCTCTGCATTAGGATGTGGTTGCAGCCAAAGCATTGAATGTTTTTAAGAAGGAGTTAGATATAGTCCTCAGTGCTAAAGGGATTGAAGGGAGAAAGTGGATACAGTGTGCTGAGTTGGATGATCCTCCTGTTTTCTAGATTTTAAAAATATTTTCCAATTTCTCTGCACTGAAGTGTAAAGTGCAGGCAGGGGAAGGGCCTTGTTCACTTCTGCCTCTTTGCTCCATTAGAAAGAATTGCGTGGAAGCGTGCGGTCCGAGGAATTCGGGAGATGTGTGATGCCTGCGAGACAACCCTCTTCAACATCCACTGGGTATGTCCCAAGTGTGGTTTTGGGGTGTGTCTTGACTGCTACAAGATGAAGACCACCAATCCACAGCAAGGTAATCTGAGGAAATAAGAATGAGGGGAGTTACCCTCTGAGGAGAGGCTGAGCCACTTGGAATTGTATGCACTAGGATTTAAAAGAATGAGAGGGGGTCTTATAAAAACATAAAATTATGAAAGGGATAGATAAGATAAAAGCAGGCAAGTTGTTTCCGCAGGTGGGTGAGACTCGGACGAGGGGACGTGGCCTCAAGGTTAGGGAGTAGATTTAGGACAGAGATGAGGAGGAACTGCTTTTCCCAGACAGTAGTGAATCTATGGAATTCTCTGCCCAAGGAAGCAGTGCAGGCAGCTTCATCCAATATATTCAAGACACAGTTGGATGGGTTTTTGCATGGTAGGGGGATTAAAGGTTATGGGGATAATGCAGGTAGGAGGAACTGAGATGATGGATAGATCAGCCATGATCTTAATGAATGGCAAAGTAGGTTCAATGGGCCAAATGGCCGCCTCCTGCTTCTTTTACTATGATACTAGAAATGAACTCGACCAAAATCTTCAGTGAGATCAGATAAGGCTTCTGGAACACATATATCTGCATTGGCACAACATTCTTAATTGTGTCAATGGCCAAACTGCAGTGATTTATTGAATGTCTGGAATGTTCGGTCCAGTTCCCTGATGATCCGAGTGTTTTGGCAGTGAGATGGCTCCGAGGATTTCCTCCGATAATCCAGCTTTGTTCAATCTTTGCAGGTGAACTGGGTGGATATCATGGAGATACTTGGAGCAGCAGACCCCAGATGTTCTAAAATGCTCCTTGACCATTGAAGTCAGTGTTGATGCTGATGTAATGGGCTGTGTTAGGAGTGTCACTGCTCTAGAGCCATATTTTTGACCATGGCAAGCTTAATGGGCTGAAGGGCCTTTTGTTGTGCTACAGACCTCTGACTATGTCCAAGCACTTGTACAGCCCGTACTGCTTGCCTTTAGCTAGTCTTTGTTTTTAACTTGTACGTCATTATATGTATTTGGTAAATAATAAACCAGATGAATGCATTGTATCTAATAGTATTGGAGAAATAATGTCTTTATTACAGAGGTTGAGAAAAGAACACTTTATTTTAAAATAAACATTTTTCCATCTTTCTCCTGCCCCCTCACCACCCTCCCTATGCACAGATTACAAAGAGGAGATGTTTGCTTGGTTGAGATGTGCTAACGGCCACGTCCATGAACCAGAGAAGCTGATGCCGACGCAGATTATTCCTGGTTCAGGTAAATGGGTGTTTAATCACAATTGTGAAGGTTGTTTTGTTGGATACTCACTCGGTCCGTATAAGCTTTGAGGGGTTTACAGGACTGTCATACAGTATAGAAACAGGCCCTTTGGCCCATAATATCTGTACCAAACACCAACTGAATTTGATCCAAAGTCCACTACACCCTGTGTTCATCCAGATGCTTCTTGAATGTTGAGAGTACCTACTTCCTCCACCCTCTCAGGCAGGCACACTCCACATTTCTAAAATCCTCTGGGTGAAAACATTTTTCCTCTCTTCCCATCTAAGAGACTTACTCTTCACTTTAAACTTATGTCCTCTGTCTTTCCCCATGGCAGACACATCTACCTCTGCCATGGGGAAAAGACTCTCATGGTCTATCTCCCATCAGTGCCTCTTAATTTTGTATACCTAGACTATTCAGTCTTTCCTTATAATTGAGACTTTCCATCTCAGGCAGCAGCCTGGTGAATTTCCTCTGCCCCCTCTTCAATGCATTCCTGTCCTGCCGATAAAATGGCAAGTGGAACTGCATACATATTCCATTTATGGCCTAAACACAGCTTTATAAAGCTGTAACAAGACTTCCTTCCTCTTGTACTTTATGCTGTGGGCGAATGAAGGTAAGCATCTGGTAAGCCGTCTTCACCACCCTGTTCACCAGTACTGTCACTTTCAAGGATCTATGGACTTGCACGCCAAGGTCCTTTCTTCTTCAGTGCACTCCTGGGACTAACCATTCATTGAGTATGCCCGGCCCTTACTAAACTTCCCATAATGCATCACCTTGCACTTATTAGGATTAAGTTCCGTCTGCCCAGTTTGCCAGCTGATCAATATCGGATTAGCATGGGACCATCCTCCTCTCTATCAACAACACTGCCAATGTTCAGGCAGACTTACTAATTATACCGTCTACAATCACATCCAAGTCGTCGATGTATATAAACAACAAGGATCCTAGCACCAATCACTGGTCACAGGCTTCCAGTTGCCATCGCCAACTATGTGGGCAATAATCTTAAGAGGGCACTCCTTACTGACAAAGGGGAGATTTCAGTTAATTTGAGTTTTGTGCATTTGAATGACATTAGTATGTCAAGCTAGTATCTGACATTTATCAGTGATAGACAACAGGGTCTTAAAGTATTGTCCTGCCTCACGTGAGTTTGCTGTCCTGGGAATTTTAGTGCTAAAACTAATCAGGAGAAGAAAGGCACTTGTTGCTTGTTACCCAATCAGAGGTAATCCACCATAGTCCTCACTGACCATTAGAGATGAGTTTAACCAGATGAAGGTCACCACTCCTCAGGTAAATGGTGCGATTGGAAAGGTGGGCTCTTCATGGTAACTTTAGCTGGTGCAGGAATTGAATCTGTGCTGTGGGTATCACTCTGCATCACAAACCAACAATCCAACCAGCTGAGCTAACCAACTCCTTTGGACTGTAGGATGTGAAGGTTTGATCATCACCCCTTGTAATGTTGGGTTGAGTTGATTCTAATGATCTTATGAAAGGTCAGGCAGGATCTTCGTTTTCAACACACAACCCAACACCTTTGATTTGCAACAAAATAGAAGGCCCATGCAGGCTTCACACAAATTAGTCCCTTTGAGTTTTTGTGTGTGCAGTGACAGAACATAACTTAGACAGTCAGTGCGTTTTTTTATAGATATTTTTATTGAAAATTTAACATTTCTACAAGTTTACAAATTAAAAAAACCACAAGTATTAACATTAATATACAATTAAATCTTAAATAAATAATAACAGAAAAAAGAGATACAGAGGTAAAAAAACAAAACTCGACTAACTACTAATCTAACCTACAACTAACCAGAGTGTATAATTAAGTCTCTTACATTATTCAGGGGCAAAAAAATGATGGATGAAACAGGAATTGAGTAGTGAGATACATGCTCGGAATGTGTTAACATCAAATGTAACAAAACCCGTATTCGTGCGGGATTCCTCTCCCAAGGGGCCCCGGAGCAGCCAGGTTCGCCATCTCAATTAAATAAAAGCCCTTGTTAGGATGGCCGAAATATCTGTATTGGTGTAATTCGAGAAGGGCTGCCATATTTTATGGAATAATGTGGTCTTCCTGTGCACCATATTTGTAAGGAAATCGAAGGGAATACATTCCATGATGATTCTGTGCCAGTTCGAAAGTCCAGGGGTGCTCTCAGCCACCCAGTTTACCAAATTATTTTTCCTTGCACAGAAAGAGAGAATAGAAAATAATCTCTTCCCGTGCATACCCAGAGAGGGTAAGTTCGAAAAGCTGAAAAGGAGAGATCCAGGGTCCACTCTAATTTCCGTTCCTAAGATTTCTGTCAGAGCACTTGCTACTTTAATCCAATATCTACAGATCTTATGACAGGTCCATAGGCAATGTACAAGAGTGCCCACCTCTATTTTACATTTGGGACACATTGGAGATGCTCCTGCCTTAAATTTTGCCAATTGGTCCGGTGCTTTATGGGCCCTATGAAGTATCTTCAACTGAATGGCCTGAGTTCTGTTGCAGCTGGAGATTTTTCTGGCATTTTCCCAAATGTCATTCCACATTTCTATAGAGATTTCCAGTCCCAAATCCTGAGCCCATGTTTTAAGCAGATTGTCCATATCTCCCGCTACTTCATCATGTAATAAATGATAAATAGTGCTGACCGAAGATACCTCCATTGGCCATAACACTCTACGTTCTCTGTCTGATTTATAAAGACTGTCTAATAGCGTAGTCGTCTTCTGTATGTAATCTCGAATTTGGAAGTATCGAAAGAGATCACCTTAGGTAATCCAAATTTCTGATGCAGCTGTTCAAAAGACATCAGGACCCCTTCTTTAAACAGATCCCCTAAACAGGAGATGCCCCTGGATATCCAGAGTTTAAAAGTGGCATCTGTAAGCCCGGTTGAAACCCCCATGCTCCCGCTATTGGAATATAGGGGGATGTTTTGTGTGAGTGGCCCTCATTTTGCCGCATTATATTCCATGGTTTAATTATATTTAGTATTATAGGGTTTTTACATTGATGATTTTCCTCCTGTCTGAAAACAAGAGGTTAATAAGTGGGCATTTTACTTGAGAAACTTCGATGTCCAGCCAGATTGATTGGGTCTTGTCTGACCCGCAATCGGCCATGTAGCTTAATAGGGAATTAACTGATATTTCCTAAAATCTGGGAAATCCAGTCCTCCCCTTGCCTGTGGAAGCTGTAGCTTCTTCAGCTTAATGAGGGGCCGTTTATGATTCCAGACGTCAGTATGTTTAGCCACGCATTGAGGGTGCAATTTATAAGAATCCTTGTTGAACCTTATTACTGTCTCACCTCCAAATCCCATCAGCGTGGAGTGATGCATTTGTTTGGATTTTGACCAGGATTCTCCAGTATGGAGCTGAGAGTGGGAGTCCAGAAGATGCCATTACCTGCCTGGTGCCACAGTTCAGGACATATGCTGTGGCCTGGGCAGCAGTCTGCAGTTGGGTGGGAAGGTCCAGTGGTCGTGATCCACTGGGAAGGGTAGAACTGGGAAAGAGGTTGTTCTTGGGGATTGAGCGGCAGGGTGTAAGGATGGGGCTGGCTTAAAGATCTGCCTTGGGGATCCAACATGTGTCTGAAGTTTTTAATAATTAAGAATAAAGCATGAAACTAGTATTCTGTCCTTGCCCTCTACCTCA
Organism: Hemiscyllium ocellatum; assembly: GCF_020745735.1. Taxonomy (NCBI): domain Eukaryota; kingdom Metazoa; phylum Chordata; class Chondrichthyes; order Orectolobiformes; family Hemiscylliidae; genus Hemiscyllium; species Hemiscyllium ocellatum. The sequence continues at coordinate 30,857,604 of NC_083401.1, read as the reverse complement.
CTCCTTCCTGCCACAGATGCTAAATTTGTCCAGATCTGGAGTGTTGTGCATAGTTTTGGTTCTTTTTGGGGGGAAAAAAAATGTTTAATTGGATTAGAAACAGCTCAGAGAAGGTTCATTCAGGTCAGCACGGTGGCTCAGTGGTTAGCACTGCTGCCTCAGTGCCAGGGACCCGGGTTTGATAACACCCTCTGGCAACTGTCTGTTTGGAGTTTGCATGTTCTCCCTATGTCTATGTTTCCTTCCACAGTCCGGGCATGTGCAGGTTTGGTGGATTGACCATGGGAAGTGCAGAGTTACAGGGATAGGGTATGGGTCTGGATGAGTTGCTTTCTGGATGGGCCAAATGGCCTGCTTCCTACACTGACCTGATTCTAGGAACTCAATCCTGAGGCAAAGGGCTTATCTTATGCGGAAAGTTTGAGCGGTTACACTTCGGAGTTTAGAAGAATCAGAGGTGTACATGTGAATATCCCAAGAGAACTTGGTAAGTTAGGCGCCAGAGAGACCAGAACTGATGTAGTTTGTTTCCCTTGATAGACAGATGAGGTGATTATTTTCCCCCATCTGAGATGTTGGGCTCTTGCTGAGAAAATAGTGGAGATAGGGTGACTGAATTTATTTAAAACGGAGTTTACTATATTTTTTGATAGACAAGGGCTTTGGGGTCAGGCAGAAAGGTGGGGGTTGTGACCACAGCCAGACCAGCCATTAAATGTTGGAACAGATTCAATGGACTGTTTGGTCACTCCTGCTCCTGTGTCCTATGTTCCTATGAGAATCATTTTGCTGTCAGGGGCAGCACGATGGCTCAGTGATCAGCACTGCTGCCTCACAGCGCCAAGGTCCCAGGTTCGATTCCAGCCTCTGGTGACTGTCTGTGTGGAGTTTGCGCATTCGCCCAGTGTCTCCGGGTGCTCCGGTTTCCCCCCTCAATCCAAAGATGTGCAGGTCAGGGGAATTGGCCATGCTAAATTGTGCATAGTACTAAGGTACATTGGTCAGAGGAAGGTGGGTCTGAGTGGGTTGTTCTTCGGACGGTCAGTGTGGACTGTTTACACATTGTAGGGAATCTAATCTAATCTTTCCCGGAGTGTACAGTTTAGCCTCTAGTTTGTGAGGGACAGAAGGTCTGCTCTAATATAAAACTGTAATTAATGGAAATATTAAATGATCTTAAGAATACAGCCTGTGCATGTATTTCTAATGCCATACATAGTTCCAGTTGAATGCAGCATTTTTAGTTGCCTTGATATTCACACAAACTGGCAGTAGATTTTAGATAATCTTCTGAGTAAGTCTCTCGCTCATGTCCAGTGAATAAAGCTTTACCTTGCCTGTCAATGATTGAACTGTGTAATTACACAGTTCATTACCACTCCAGCTGCTTTTTGGATTCCAGCTGGGCACAGCCCTGTTTATGTAACTTGGCTTTGCTTGTTGACTTCCAGAAATAATTGTATGCACACCTGATGCAGCTTAGCAACAATCTGAATTTATGTGAATGCATTAAATGCAGGGATTAACTGAGGTTGTTCTCGTGATGATATTGTTGATCCATTCAGATGACCTTTACTTAATCCTTGTGTCTTTTCCATTTTGTTTCAGCCCTGTATCAGATTGGAAACATTGTACATTCGACGAGGGGGAGATGGGGCATAAAAGCCAACTGTCCTTGTACTGTGAGAAAGAACAAGCCATTGTTTAAGCCTCCTGTGACCAGTGAGGAAAATCAGGTATAGAATGTAACAAATCATTGGAAGTTTTATGATTTCAGTAGTTGCAAGTATTCTGCAAATTCAGTGTGCAGGTCTCCTTTAAGGCTGTTATGTTAGATGGCTACAGATCTGTTTCCCATATTTCCTTTGATCTACCCTCCGGCTGTGCCTTCACAGATAGGAGTCCACTATGACCCTCACATCTGTGCACGTTGTCGTGCTGCAAGTTGTTGGAGTTTGCTGTGTGCCAACTTCGTTGCTATCTTTCCCATGTTGCAGCAGTGACTGCAGTAGAAAAATACACAATTCTTTCTGAACCTTGATGCTGTCAGGTATGCATTACTCCTTCCAAATTGCACAGCGATGTCGGCCTACATTGTGTGCTCTTGACTCTGGGATGCATCCATAATCTCCCGAATCAGATCTCAGAAATGACAATACAATTAACTGCTATTGTAAAAGTCACAGTAATCGGGTTTTTTTCAGCAGTGAGTGAGATTCACGCCAACCTCATGATGGAGCAGTAATTTAGTCTCAACTGTTTTTATTCTTAATTGATTTCTGTCTGAATTCTTGTTAATTTGTGCATGGGCCTGTATGCTTGAACCTGTAGTTCTTTAATATTGACTTGTGCGGTTGAGATTGAAGGGGACAGCTTTGTGTGGCCTGCCCTTCTGTATTGTTGAATGACTTTATGAAGTTTGCCAAAATAGAGCCATGTTTCAGCCCGGTATGATGACTAGATAGTCACCTGTTGCAGCATTGGACAGGATAGTGACTCTCCTGTGTTTGAACCTATAGTGCGTATTGTTTATTTGCTGCTTCTTTCACTTGGGTTCTGTTTTCCAATTGTTGTCTCTATCTCAGTGAAGAACAAAATGCTGCTTTTGAGTGAGGTACTAAAAACTAGTTTGACAAACAGCTAATGAACGTAATCTGAAGTTTTTCATTGTTAATGTGAATTTTCCTCTGTTCCCCTTGTTGTTTTGAAGTCCCTAAAGCGCCCCCCAATTCCCTCATGTAATGTCCCTTTAAAGGGGTTTTCTAGATGTATCTTAAGCCGTGAATAGACAAATTTGATTATGATCCTTCTGAAGAGATATCTAGTATGATAGATAAAAGGGTACCAGTCGATATAATACATTTGGAATTTTTAAAAATTCATTCATGGGTGAGGGTGTCACTGATAATCTATATTTACCCAGAGGGCAGTTAAGAGTCAACTACATTGTTATGTGCCTGGAGTCATATGTAACCCAGACAAGGTAAGGACATTAGTGAAACCAGATGGGTTTTTACTGACAATGGATTTATGGTCATCATCAGACTTTTTAATTTCAGATCTTTAATTGAATTCAAATTCCACCGTCTGCTATGGGAGGATTCGAACCTGGGTCCCGCGAACATTATCTGGGTCTCTGGATTAATAGTCCAATGATGATACCACTAGGCCGTTGCCTCCCCTTCCAGAAGGCATTTATAATGTAACACATGATAGGTTACTAATTAGGATTCAAACCCATGGTGTTGAGGGTGGTATACCACTGTGAATGGAGGATGAGCTAACTAATAGAAGGCAGATTGAGTAAGAGGGGTATTTTCAGGGTGATGACCTGAGCTAGTGGAATGCCCCAGGGGTCAGTGCTGGGGCCACAATTATTTGGAATGTATATCAATGATGAGATGAAGAAAGTGCGTTTACTGTAGTCAAGTTTGTGGATGATACAAAAATAGGTCGGAATGCAAGTGGTGAGGATAAGCCAGGTTTTGCGAGATTAGAAGAAACCAATATTATTTAAATGGAGAGGGGGTGCACAGGGATTTAGAAGTCTTTTTACATAAAACTGGTGTCCAAGTTCAGCAGGTAATCAGGAAGGTAAATTAAATTTACCTTTGTACACCATTTCCTTTGAATTAAAATTGGGAAGTTTTGCTAAAACTGTCCAAGGCACCAATAAGACTACAATTAGAATATGGTGAAGGGACCATCTACTGCACTGGAGGCAGTCCAGAGAAGGTTCACTGGTTTGATCCCTTGGGGCTGTCTTATAAGGGGAGGTTGAGTAATTTGGATTTGGACTCACTCATGTTTAAAAGAATGAAAGGCGATTTTATTGAACTATACAATTTTCTTAGATGGTTTGAAACGATATTTAAAGGTTGTTTTCCTTCCATGGGGGAGTCTTGGACCAGAGGTCATAACCTTGTAGTAAGGTGTCACCATGGAAGACTGAGGAGAAGGAATTCCTTCTGAGGATAGTGAGTGTGGAGTTCTTTGTCACAGAAGGCTGGTGAGGCCACGTGCATTCAAGTTCAAATAGACAGGATTTTGGTCAGTGAGTGGAGTTGAGGATCAGATCAGCTGCAATCTCATTGAATGACAGAACAGATTAAATGGGCTGAATGGCCTGCTTTTGTATTTTGTGGTCTTTTGGAATAGACAGTAAAAATCATTCAAAATGTCATATTTTTTATGTTTCAGAAAGTAAATAACAGTGTGGTTTCCAATGACACTCCAACCTGTAATAAACCACCAGCCTCTGAATGCAAGTCCGTGCTGAGTGTGACGAACAGCAGCAGCAGTGCAGCTCCTGTCTCTTCTCCATTGCTGAGAAAGGAAGAGAACTCTCCCTTCAAATGGCTGATGGGTATTGGCGATATTAAAGGCAAGGAAGAGAATAAATGGAATCTTTCCTTCTAATATGCATTAATTCTCTCTAACTTCTCTAATTCTCACCCCAAATTCCCCTTCCTGTCCACCTAGCTATTCCACGTGCCTCAGTTGCGTCAGCCCTCACCACCTTCCCTCTGATCTACAAGTCCAGTCAATCCAGTTCACTGCCAAGAACTGTAGCACACTCTCCACAGACTTCTGCTCCTTTCCTGTGCAAACACTTGCACCCCATCACGTGGTTACCAGAGCTGCGCTCCCTCCCTCTTGTGCTCCCTTATGCTCTCTCATTCTTTATAAAAATCATGTGGAGTATGGATAGGGTGAATAGCCAAGGTCTTTTTTCCAGGGTAGGGCAGTCTAAAACTGGAGGACATAGGGTTTTAAGGGAGATGGAGAAAGATATAAAAGAGATTTGAGGGGTAATGATTTTCATGCTGCGATGGTGCATGTATGGAATGAGCTGCCAAAGGAAGTGGTGGAGGCTGGTACAATTATAACACTTAAGGTACCTGAATGGGTACATTAATAGGAAGAGTGCAGGGGGACATGGGCCAAGTGCTGGCAAATGATACTAGTTTGGATTGGGATGTCTGGTTGACAAAAACGTGTTGGATCGGAACGTCTGTTTCCATGCTGTATAACTCTATGAATATGACTGAAGTAGCAGAATGATTGCTGAAATTTTCTTCCCACATCATAGGTTATGGGTTTGAGGTCAGTTGAAGACGGGAATTAGAATGCTAAAAGTGTATGCACTTATCAAGGAATGTTCCTGTAATCATTGCAATTATTTTTGATAAGCTTACACTTATGTCCCAACACTATTTTAGTATGAGTGTTGTCCCAGTTCAATAATCTAGCCAATGAAAGCAGTAAGAACCAATGCTGACATTAAAAAAAACAACGCACAATCAGCTCATAAAATTTACAGCACCTTCTAAAGTCCTGGAATGAATTACAAGAGAGTAATCACTCGCTGCATAAATTGCCTGAGCTTTGCACCTGACTTTGATTTTGGAAATGATGGTCTGTTGAATAAATGGTTTGACTTGGAAACTTGCCTCCCAATTGCTGCAGTGGTTTGAAGTTTGTATGCAAATATTGACTTGGATCATTTTTGGAAAGGTGGAAAATCAGGCACATTGATGATTGGGAATTCTCATTGCTCACCTGCATCCTCTACTGGTAGGAGTGGGATATTGCAGCAGTAATTCTTGAAAAGACTTCAGATTTTTACAATGGTTAAAAAAGTAGAATTGATGCAAATCCTCAGCAGGTCTGGCTGAGTCTGTGGAGAGACAAAGAAAGCTAATGCTTCAGTTCAAGGGCTTTTCTTTAGAACTTAATGTTCAGCGCTAGGAGACACTCTTTCCCAGGACTTTAAACCTCTCATTTAAGGAGGTGAATTTGAGGAGTTGGTAGAGCAGAACAGTTGCAGATGCAGCTGTATCACCTGGGCAGTTGAGGGTGGGGTGATAAATGCTGTCCTAACCAGTGATGTCCATGTCCCATGAACAAATAGAAGAGTATATTTTCTGTGCTTCCCAAAATATCTATTTGACTTTTCTTTTAACATTCTGGATATCCAAACACCAAAAAATCAAATTGCTTTTGCTCAGTTAATTTAAGTTTGCTGGAATTAAATATTTAAAACTTGACTCCGGAAACTAAATCAATTCAGAGTTTGGCCACGTAACTAAAAGTCTGACATTTGCATGGTTAGTTACATTAACTCTGCACCCTTCCTACAGGAAACCTAAAGCAGCCTTCGGTGAATAAAGAGACGAAGCCTGTTGGCCTGTTTGACTCCTTCAGCACTTTGTCGAAGCCTTTGGCATCGCTGCAAACATTCAACAGCTTGTTAACACTCTCACCCAGTAGCTGCAACACAACCAGCTCATTGAGAAATCTCCTCTCCACTAGCTCAGGGAAGGTAAGCTTCATTTCTCCACATTGGGTATTGTTGTCTGTTTGGCTGACCACTGCTTTTCCTATTTGTTTTAGAGTTTTAAATTGTTTTAAATTGTGTGATGGAAGTACACTAAACCATTGCCATGTCTTTTTCTCAGATATGGCAATTATGGTTTTGGACTCGTAATCTAACGATAGTCCATTTGTCACTCTGGCATAGTAAATTTTGAAATTGAATTTAATTATATGATTAACAAAAGAAAAATAATACACTAACTTCTCTCACAAACTAGTTCACTAATATTCTATAGGGAGGCTGACAAATTATTGCTGCTTACCTGTAGCTCCAGACCTATGTTGCACTTTGGAGTCTCAATGTTCTCAGTGTCACACAAACCTGTGAGTTGAGTTCACTACATCTGAGCCTGTGAATGGATTAGAAAGGAAGAAAAACAAAGACCCAGATTATGGAGGAGTCCCACACCTCACTTCCACCAGTGTTAAGTGGGTTTCCTTTTTCATAGATCCAAGCAAGGAATCAATTAAGTCCCATTGCATGGTTCCCTTTTTAACCTCAACTAACCTGATATATTAACATTTGAGTTAAAATGCAGTTGCTTCAAGAAAGTGGCTCATTATGATATTTTCAAGGCAACTTGGGATCAGCAGTAAATGTAGTCTTGCCATTAAATGCATTAAACATGATTGAGAATCTGCCAAGCCAACATACAACTACTTCTGCATCAGTCGTCTTTGAAGCATCTGTTGAAATGATTAGTCTGAAGTTATGGAGAAATTTTGTTGAGTTGGTCTCTCGTTGTTTGTAGAAGTTTGGTTGAACCAATGCTGTTCCTGTAAAAGGAGATGAGTGTTTAGATTTTGATGTGTTTTTTTTTCTTTAAATGTTTGTGTTAGTCTGATACAGGATCCAGTACCACCTCCAACCTCCTTGATGACATCTTTGCCTCACTGGTGCAAAACAAACCCTCCAGAAATGGATCAACCGCAGCGAGCAAAACTGGTGATACCCGAGAGTTCCACAAGGCTGCGCCTGGAAAAGTGCTGATTTTTGGCTCTGACACCCCGCATACCTGGTACTGCGGTGGCCGTTTGCTGTGCTTACAGGATCCGAGCAACAAGAACAATTGGAATATCTTCAGAGAGTGCTGGAAGCAAGGACATGTAAGTGTGGCACCTGGAAAGCAAAGACCAGGGTTGTGGAACCATTCACACGAGACGCAGTATTGATTGTTGTTGACGTTGCAGAAATCAAGTCAACATAGCATTACTTTAGTTGTGCTCGAGGGTCTTGTGGTACAATGGTAGTATTCCTCCTTCAGGGTCAGAAGATCTTGGTTCAAGTCTGACCTGCTGGATCGTCGCAGAGTCGTACAGATGGAAGCAGACCCTTTGGTCCAATCAGTCCATGCTGACTATAATCCCAAACTAAAGTCCTACCTGCCTATCATATCCCTCCACCTTTCTTATTCATGTACTTACCCGAATGTCTTTTAAATGTTGTAACCGTACTCACATCCACCACATTCTCTGGAAGTTCATTCCACACACGAACCACTCTCTAAATTAGTGTATTGTAACAAATCCCAACAGGGTGACTAAAAATTACTTTTTAATCCGATGTTGAGAGCAGTAAGAAAATAAGAAACTCCTGTCCCTTTGGGTAGAATTACAATTTTCTTCCTTCCTTTCTGGTATTTTGTTTTCTTTGATTCTCTAGCACTAACTGCTTTCTTCTTTATCTTGTGTGCCCAGCCAGTGACTTGGGTGCAGAAACTACTCCTTATATTGTCACAAATATCAAATCATTTACTCAATAGTACCCAGATTCACTTAATTATCATCATTCACACTCCCCTGAGGACTGCCTAATGCCTTAGTCGCAGCACCTGTTGTTCCTCCTTGAGTCAGTTGGCCATACAATTCAACCAAATAGAGTCCATGTTTCACACTGGGCATCTTCATTTTAGGGGAGGTGATGGCCTACTGGTATTACCCCAAGGCTGTTCATTCAGAGACCCAGGTAATACCCTGGGGACTGGAGTTCCAGTCCTACCACTGCTGATGGTAGAATTTGAATTTGATTTTAAAAATCTGGAATTAAGAGATTGATGACTACGGAACTGTTGTAGAGTTGAGACCAGGACAAAATCACCGGTGATCGTGTTAAATAGTGGAGCAGGCTCAGAGGGCTGAATTGCTTACTCCCACTCCTAATTCCGAATGTTCCAATGTCATTAATCAGACCAGATAGTATTTAGTGAGGCAGTTCTAACTTTTGTGGTGCAGTGGTCATCTCACTATATCTGAGCCAGAAGACAAGTCCCATCTGTGTCTGTCATAATATATCTGAACAGGTTGGTTATTTTTTTTTAAATCTAGCTTTTGCTGCCTGAAGCTCATTAACCCTGTATTGGATCCAGCTTAACTACGTTCTAAAAGGCTATTGCTGCCATCTGCCCAGTTTCCTGACTAGGTGTCTGTATATTTTTTACTTTTCCATTGTTTCGCTCAGTTAGTTTATTTACACTGAGCCACTTACTCACTCATTCTTGCATATGAATTATTCCCCTTGCAATAAATGCCAGCATTGCATTTGCCTTCCTAATCACTTACTGTATCTGCAGATTAACGTTTTGTGATTCATGTACCTGTGCACTCTCATCCTTTTGCACCTCAGACCTGCACACACACATTCCATCTAAATAATGTACTGCTTTTCTATTCTTCCTGCCAAAGAGGAAGACTTTGTAGTATCCTCTTCTCCTCTTCACACCTTGCTTTTCCACGTATATTTGTTTCATAACAAATTTAGCAACTATTCATTCCATTCCTTCATGCAAATCATTGAAAGAAATTGTGAATAATTGAGACCTCAGTGGTGATCCATGTGGGAGTCAATTTATCACAACTTGCCAAGCTGAAAATTACCCATTCAGACTTGCTTGTTTCACAGAAACCTAGAGAATAGGTGCAGGAGTAGGCCATTTGGCCCTTTGAGCTTCCACCACCATTCAGTATGATCATGGCTGATCATGCAATTTCAGTATCCCTCTCTTGCCTTCTCTCCACACCCCTTGACCTCTTTACCTGCTCCCTCTTGAGTATATCTTAAAAAAAAAACTGGCTCCAACAGCTTTCTGTCGGAGAGAATTCCACAGGTTCACAACTCTGAGTAAAGAAATAATTCCTCATCTCAGTCCTGAATGGCTTACCCCTTATTCTGAACTCCCCCCAACATTGGAAATATTCTTCCCACATCTAGTCTGTCCAGTCCCCTCAGGATTTTATACGTTTCTATGATATCCCCTGCCTCATTCTTCTAAATTCCTGTGAGATCAAACCCAGTTCAATCCAGTTGTTTCTCATATGTCAGCCCAGCCACCCCAGGAGTCAAGACTGGTGAACCTTCGTTGGACTCCCTCAATAACAAGAATGTCCTTCCTCAGAGTAAGAGACCAAAACTGCGCACAGTACTCGAGGTGTAGCATAACTGCAGCAAAACATCCCAACTCTTATACTGAACCTAGCTTTCCTCACTGCCTGCTGTACCTTCAGTGACTGTTTCACCATGACACCCAGGTCTTGTTGCACCTCACTTTTTCCTAAACTGCCACCATTCAGTTAAGCTGCCTTCCCATTTTTACCAAAGCAGATAACCTTACAACTATCTACATAATTTGTTTGACAAATATTTGCCCAATTCGCCAGCCTATCCAAGTCACCCTACAACCTCTTAGCATCCTCCTCATAGTACACGCTGCCACCTAGTTTAGTGTCGTCTGCAAGTTTGAGATCTTGCATTCAATTTCGTCATCCAAGTTGTAAATGTATATTGTGAATAGCTGAGGTCCCAGCACTGAACCCTGCAGTACCCTACTCATCACTGCCTGCCGCTTTGAAAAGCACTTGACTATTTCACCTCTCTGCTTCCTGTCTCCACTCAGTTCTCTACCCATGTCAATACATTACCTCCCCTACCTTGAGCTTTAATTTTCATTTACTAATCTCTTGTGTGGGACCTTGTCAAAAGCCTTTTGGAAGTCGAGATGCAGAACATCCACTAATTGACCCATGTCCACTAGTCACATCCTCAAAGAATTCCATGAGATTTGTCAAGCCAGAATCCATGCTGACCTGAATCAATCCTGTCACCATTTTCCAAACGCTAAGTTATTACATTATTAATAATTGACTCCATCTTCCCCGCGCCCCCCTCCACTGATTCAGGCTAACTGGACTATAATTCTCCATTTTCTCTCCCACCTTTATTTTAAAACATGGGGTCACGTTAGCTACTCTCCAGTCCATTGGATCTCTTCCAGAGTCCATAGAATGTTGGAAAATGATCACCAATGCATCTGCCACTTCCTTAAGCACTCTGGGATGCAGAGCATCAGGCCCAGGGAACCTGTCTGGTTTTAATCCTAACAATTTCCCCAGTACCATTTCTTGGCTAATAAGGATTTCCTTCCGTTTCTTTTCCATGCTTGACCCTCTGTCCCCTAGCATTTCCAGAAGGATATTTTGTCCTGTTTAGCGAAATCTGATCCCAATTTGTTTTAGCTAATCAGTTCTCTATCCATCGTATGATGATGCAGTTACTTGGTAGCATTGTCTTCTATAGTTATGTGGTTTTCTTGTCCAGAAGACAAGATAGCACGATTTAGTTTTGATTTATTCCACATTAAAAATGAACAAAGAATGCTGTATGGTGTATCATTCCATATTGTTTCCAAAATGGGATCATTATAAACAACCCCTCTTCCCCTATCACACTCGCTGATCTTCTGCAGAAACATTACCAAAAATCAGAAAGTTGCTTTGTCAAGGATCAACAATATTTTGAACGACTTGATGTAGAATTTTTTCAACTACCTCCCTTGATGTATCAATACTGAGTGACTTTGAAGCATTTAGCGATCATCTTATTAGAGCCCATGATGGGGAGCCATTATGTTATTACTTTTCAAGTAATTATAAATAGCTTTGTTTCATTTTGTAAAGCCATCTTTTTAGAACGAATTTGAATCCTTCAGTTAAATTTTAGCTCTGCATTCTTACAAAATCAAGAAAAGTAGAATGGTTGGCATCTTATAGATGTACACTGCTGCGATTATGCATTGTTGGTGGAGGGGATGGATGTTTGAGGATGTGGTGCCAATCATGTGGCTGCTTTGTCCAAGATGGTGTCAAGCTCCTTGAGTGTTTTTTGTTTTGTAGCTGCACCCATCAGGCAAGTCCATCACACTCCTGACTCTTGTCTTGTTGATGGTGGGCAGGTTTTGACCTGCTCTGGTTTCCATTCTATTTATATCAAAACTCCAGTTGAGTTTCTGGTTGATGGTAACCCCCAGGATATTGATAGTGATGGTAACATCATTGAATGACTAGTGGCAATGGTTAGATTGTCTCTTATTGGAGATGGTCATTGCCTGGCATCTGTGTGGCATGCATGTTACTTGCCACTTGTCACCCCAAGCCTGTATACTGTCCCATATATTTTTCAGTTCTTCGTAGTGGATGAATATGAAAGACAATTCCAAGGTTTATCCTGTTTTCTTTCCTGATAATGTTTTACAGATCATTTATGAAGAGAAATAGAGCTGCCAATCATAATCAGCCTGTCTTCTCTTGTCCAGCCAACATTTTAGCCCTGTTCTCTTCATCTTAACCGTCCCTACCCTGTACCATATGTAGTAGCTTTTTTATGTGGCACCTTGTCACATGTATTCTGGAAATTTAAATCTAGCACTTCTACTGGTTCATCTTCATCTACATTCCTTGTTAACTTCAAAGAACACCAATAAATGAATTGGATTTCTCTTTCTCGTGTTGATTGTGCTTGGCTACATTGAAAATTTTCAGCTTGTGGCAGATGTTCTGCTTACTGACCAGTGGCTTTCTGTGTCTCCATTTTTGAATTTGTGATTTTTCCAATCTGATCGAACCATTCCCTGTTATAGATGAATCACCACAAGTTACCTTTAATTCGGCTATTTATTAAGAAATCTCACAGGCAATCAAATACAGAAACCATGATTTAAACTTTATTGCATCTAAAAACCAAAACAAGACCCCTCAGTAAGCAAGTTAAGTCTTACAACCCAACCCTGCTTAATGGTGGAATCTGAGCAGGGTTTCACCAACAATGTCTGTCCATAGAAATGTCCAGGGTTCAGTCCTTGTGCAGTGTCGATCTTAAGTTCAGCTTCTGACTTGTTCCAATTGTTAGATTTTTATACAATTTTCTCTCTTTCAAGTTTGTGGTAAGATATTATTGATAATTTAATAGGTTCTTTCATCCCTAGCATTGGTTACATTTCTGGAGACCTCAAGTCTGCAGCTTGCCTTCTTATCAGAAGTAGCTCCCCTGTTTCTTATTACAATCAGGGTTAGCTGTTTAAAACACAGTTTTTCCTTCAGTTTAACTCCTTAAATTCTTCTACAGGGCAATCAGTTATCCTTGTGGCAGTAAAGCATCCAGTTTATCAAGCAGGTGTCGAAGCAGCTTTGTTTCTGTCATCTCGCCAAGGCGTGCCTGATTTGCTTTCAGTCTCTGTGTAACAGCTTATCTTTGTCCTTTCCATCTTGAGAAACAGTTTATTCCAGAAAGAGTTATTGCTGACTCTTTCAAACCATGAACAGTTTTAAAAGTTGTGAAGTGTACGTTGCCACAACACTTATTGTAACGCAAAAGATGTTTCTGTAGAAACCTCTTGTTTTCTGTGTTGGTGGCTTCCTCGTATTCTAATTTCTCCCTCACTAATATTTTAATGGTTCTTGACATTCTTTGTATTCTGTTAATACATCTGGTATACCACACCTCTTTATAAAACTGGCGATTTTGTTTTCATCGAATGTGCTCAGATATTATGAAGCGCCCTCTGGAACTGGTGGGACCTGAAGCTCGGTTCCTGAGGAGACACTCCTGTTCTGATCATGTTAATATATAAGAAATTGTTGATTTTTATAGCAATTTTCTGACAGTTTGAGTTTGTAAATAAGCAACAGTTTAGACATAATGCGTTCTTTAATTAGATAATGTGTAGAACTGTGACAGTTGACAGATACCAGAAGACGCAGGCTGTGCTCCTGGGTCTTCCTCCCCTTCTGTTCTGTCAGCCATCTGCTCAAGGAAGACTGTTCTGAGGTCCCCCTCAACGAGAACTGTAACAGGGTCTGCTTGAGAACTGCTGCCTGAGGATCCTCCTCTGGCCTAGGGGCTTATTGTTATATTTCTAGGGGCTTATTGTTATTTTCTGCATTGATCTAATGTCTGAACCCTTTTGGCCAGTAGCCATGCAACAACTACTCATGTCAGATGACTGTTGTCCCTTTGTCCACTTCTCTTTTGAAGGTTAGTTTTCATTCCTTTTTAGAACAAAACCTTATTTTCAAAAATCATGTCTCACAAACTTGATTGAGTTTTTTGAAGAAGTAACAAAGAAGATTGAGGGCAGAGCTGTAGATGTGATCTATATGGACTTCAGTAAGGTGTTTGACAAGGTTCCCCATGGGAGACTGATCAGCAAGGTTAGATCTCATAGAATACAGGGGAGAACTGGCTCAAAAGTAGAAGATAGAGGGTGGTGGTGGAGGGTTGTTTTTTTTTAGACTAGAGGCCTGTGAACAGTGGAGTACACCAGGATTGGTGCTGGGCTCTCTACTTTTTGTCATTTACATAAATGATTTGGATGCGAGCATAAGAGGTACAGTTAATAAGTTTGCAGATGACACCAAAATTGGAGGTGTAGTGGACAGCAAAGAGGGTTAGAGCTGAAAGTGTGTTGCTGGAAAAGCGCAGCAGGTCAGGCAGCATCCAAGGAACAGGAAATTCGACGTTTTGGGCATAAGCCCTTCATCAGGAAAGAGGGTTACCTCAGATTACAACAGGATCTTGACCAGGCGGGCCAATGGGCTGAGAAGTAGCAGATGGAGTTTAATTCAGATAAATGCGAGGTGCTGCATTTTGGGAAAGCAAATCTTAGCAGGACTTATACACTTAATGGCAAGGTCCTAGGGAGTGTTGCTGAACAAAGAGACCTTGGAGTGCAGGTTCATAGCTCCTTGAAAGTGGAGTTGCAAGTAGATAAGATAGGGACGAAGGTGTTGTTTGATATGCTTTCATTTATTGGTCAGAGTATTGAGTACAGGAGTTGGGAGGTCAAGTTGCGGCTGTACAGGACATTGGTTAGGCCATTGTTGGAATATTGTGTGCAATTCTGGTCTCCTTCCTACCAGAAAGATGTTGTGAAACTTGAAAGGGTTCAGAAAAGATTTACAAGGATGTTGCCAGGGTTGGAGGATCTGAGCTACAGGGAGAGGCTGAACAGGCTGGGGCTGTTTTCCCTGGAGCGTTGGATGCTGAGGGGTGACCTTTTATAGAGGTTTACAAAATTATGAGAGACATGGATGGGATAAATAGACAAAGTCTTTTCCCTGGGTCGGGGAGTCCAGAACTAGAGAGCATAGGTTTAAGAAGAGAGGGCAAAGATATAAAAGAGACCTAAGGGGCCACATTTTCATGCAGAAGGTGGTACGTGTATGGAATGAGCTGCCAGAGGATGTGGTGGAGGCTGGTACAATTGCAACATTTAAGAGGCATTTGGATGGGTATACGAATATGAAGGGTTTGGAGAGATGTGGGCCGGGTGCTGGCAGGTGGGACTAGATTAGGTTGGGATATCGGGTTGGCATGGACAGGTTGGACCGAAGAGTCTGTTTCCATGCTGTACATCTCTGACTCTATACTAGGGCATGGACTTGTGTTTCTTGTAATCCTTCCCTCTGTTTCCATATGAGAGAGTCTTGGAGAGTTAAGTTCTGTTGTAATCGCTTTTAAGTGAAATATCACATGCGCAGTAAATACAAGGAAAATTCAGTTTTTCTGGAGTGCCAGTAATCATCGATAGAAATCCCTTGCCTATCTGTTTTGCTAGCTTTCTCGCTTCTTCCTTGTTCGTATTTTATTCACTTTTTGCCATTCCTTTTATTCTGTTAATTCATCTGAGCGACCAAATGTCTTTGCAGAATTATAGGTATTTTGTAATCAGCCAGTTCTGAGATGTTATGATACATCTCTGGTGCTGGTGAGACTTGAACCTGGGCTTTCTGACACCACAAGAGCTCTCATATAGTACAATGTGGGTGGGATGCGAACCCACTCCCCCAAAGGGACTGAAACCTTAAACCAGTGCCTTACACCGCTCGGCCATGCTACCGAGAAGTTTAAAATGCTAGCTTTTGATTCACACTTATGTCCCTCAAACTGAATGAGCTACCCGTACATCTATTCCCTTGTTTCCTCTCTGAAATATCATGAACCCTTGAGTATTTAGGTTCTAACTTTTGTTATCTTGCAGCCATATCTTTGTAGTGGTGATTGAATCATGCATGTTTTCTGTTAATGCTGTCAATTCATCTGCTACAAATGTTACGTGCATTCAGAAACAAAACCTTCAATTCTGTCTTTTGACTATTTTTGTAACCTCAAGCCTTATCAGGTGTATTCTTCGATTTGCTCACCCTGTCCGTTCCTGCCACGCTGTGATCACCATCTTCCCTTTACCTTGCTTCCTTGTCTTGTCCTTTCTCTGAAATTTTGGAAGGAAGGATATGTGAAATCATTGACCCCCTCCATTTAAAGGCCTCTCGATCTCCCTACTTATGTAACCAGAATACTGGTTCCAGCATAGTTCTCAATTTCCCCAGGACTGGTGTCAATGTCTAGGGACTAAAAAGCCATTTGCGAACAATATTTGTTGATCTATGTATTTAATTTTCAAATCTTATTTATTTCCAATGTCAATTTGCTCATCTGGGGTATAATCCCAAGAGATTGCTACCTTTTTTAAAGATTTGCTTTTTAATTTTGCTTCAGTAGCTTATACTACCTTTTATGCCTAGTTCATCCTTTCTAGTTCTGAATATGTCATTGGTACAATGTGGACCGTCCTCATGTGACCCTCCCTTCCCACTGCATGCTGTCTCACGACCCAGCAAAGATGTTCTAAACTCTTGCATTGGACAGACACAGCCACCTGGCTTCTGCTTTCAGCTGCAGAGAACTGTGTTGTTGGCTGATACGTGTACATGCACACACATACGTGTACACGCACGCTCACTCACTCATTACATTCCAGGAATGGCCACTTGGGTCAAGTTTGCTCATCCTCCTGCAGCCATAACTTCCTTCCAGCAATTCAGGAATTTCTTCCATGCCCTTCCCTCCCTTCTACCCACAGTTAGGTGGAAACTTGGTCCTACTTGTTGCAAATTCTGTAGGACTTGAGCCTTTCACCTGATACATGCTGTGATAACTAAAAAAAAACACATCTGGGAAGGAACACCGGTTATTGTTGAACATTAAAATAGAGCCAATATTCTTGGTATGCATAAGCTAGCCTTAGCCTGGGACAGATACTTCAGCTGACCCACCCTGGGTCTGCTTTATTTTATCTGGAAGTGCGCTCAAATGGTTGTTATTGCACATCCCTGGAGCAGGTGGGATTTGAACCCATGCTTTTTGGCTGGGTCTACTTTATACTATCTAATCAACCTGTTCAGCGATGTAATTACTCATCTTTTGGAGCATGTGGGACTTGAACATCAGTCTCCTGGCTCAGAGATAGGGACACTACAACTGCACCATAAGGCTCAGGTGACGAGTTCCATCTGGGCAAGCCATTGCTTGTTACCAAGGGAACTCCTACTCAGTGAGCTCTTTGAGGAGATTAATTAGTGATTCCCCATGGGCCTTGTCACACATGTCAAATACCTTTTGGCGATGCAGCTGTTTTAACTGGCAATTTATTTCACAAAGACTGTCTTATGACAGGTAATATTCCTATTAAATAAACTGAGAAACCAGTCAGTGTGACGTAGACAGCGACGTTTTACTTTAACACATCAGCATTTCTAGTGTTATACACAATAGTAGGAGTACATTATTCAGCTCTGGTATTTTTTTTCCCATTACTCTCACCATGATTATGGAGATCAGACAATGTGGTAAAGCTTCGCGGGAAACTGGAGAACTAAGAGACACCCTTTAAAAATCAGCGGAGGGTAACTAAAGAAAAAATCCTGAGGGAGAAGATTAAATATGAGAATAAGCTAGCTGCTAACATAAAAGAATATTACAATGCTATTGAAACTTACAGAATACTGAGGTTAGATAGATGATGTTTCCTTTTGGAGAGATTAGGACCCGAGGGCACAGCATCAGAGTGAAGGGACTGAGATGAGGCATCTCTTTTGCTGGACCGTGGTGAATCTGTGGAACTCGTTGCTGCAGGATGCTGAGGAGGCTACGTCATTGATTGTATTTAGGACTGAGATAGGTTCTAGGGTTGCTGGAAGAGCCAGGAGAATGGAGTTTTCTTTCCTTTTTAATCTCTCAACTATAATGTTGAATGTTGTATTAGCTTTCTCTTTGTCTCCAAGTACTTCATTTCATAGTAATCTCTATATCAACCCCAAAATCACTTTTTAACTTCCACTGCCTGATTTTTTTTTTCTTCAGTTTATTACTCTGATTTGTCCCCAGTGAATTACGTCACATTACTGCCATAGATCTGAATAGTTTGAGAACGTGAACTGTGCAATCCATTTTCTCCTGAATGTCCTCCTTTGACCAAATGTTAGGCCCTTCTAATAGCTCATGTGTCTAGGTTTTAACATTTTGTCTCCTATCTTATAAATACAAGATATAACGGTAGACTTGCCTGCCATTGCTTCCTCCCTCTAACTGCTTTGTTCTTTTACTGCTGACTTCAGCTTCCTTTTAACAACAGTTTAATTTGTACAAATTTTGTTTAGCCGGTCATTGTGTCTGGAGTTCACACAAAGTTACGTGAAGAACTCTGGAAGCCAGAAGCATTTGGGGAAGAGTTTGGAGAGCAGGACGCTGACCTGATTGATTGCAGAACAAACACCATTATTGCTGGTGCGAAAATCCGAGACTTCTGGGATGGATTCGAAGACCTTTCACGTAAGTGGTGCACTTGCCTTTGAGGTTGTTTCCTTTGTCAGGAAGATTGAAAAGCAGGGTGTAACTTAAATGGATGATGACTGGAAATCCAAGGTGCAGAGGAATTTGGGTGTTCTAGTTCACATGTCACCAAATTTAGTATCAGGTATCGTAGGAAATTAAGGTTGAGAACACCAATGGAATGTTGTCCATTATTAGTAGAGGAATTGAACATGAAAGTAGGGATGTTATGCTTTAGTTAAACAGTTGAGATCACATCTCAAATCTTGAGATGCACTTGTAGTCTCCTTATTCAAGGAAGAATGTAAATGTGTTGGAAGAGGTTCATAGGAGGTTGATAACTGGAATGGATTAGGATTCTGACCAAGCAGATTTGCATGCCAAGTCAATGGTTAGGAAGGCAAATGCAATGATGGCATTTATTTTGAGAGGACTTGAATATAAAAGCAGGGATGTACTTCTGAGGCTGTATACGGCTCTGGTGAGACCACATTTGGAGTATTGTGTGTAGTTGGACCTCATATCTCAAGAAGGATGTACCAGCCCTGGACTGTGCTCAGAGGAGGTTCACAAGAATGGTCCCAGCAATGAAAAGCTTACCATATGAGGAATATTTGAGGACGCTGGGTTTACACTTGATGGCGTTTCCAAGGACATGGGATCCAATTGAAACATACAGATGACTGGATGGCCTGGACAGAGTAGATGTTGGGAAGATATTTCTGTTGGGAGGAGAGATTAGAACCTGAGGGCACAGCCTTGAGTAAAGGGAAAACCTTTTAGAATGGAGATAAGTTGAAACCCCTCCAGCCAGAGAGTGGTGTATCTATGGAATTCGTGGCCACAGAAGATGTGGAGGCCAGGTCATTGAGTGTGTTTTAAGACAGAAATAGATGGGTTCTTGATTGTCAAGAGGATCAAGGGTTGTGGGGAGAAAGTGGGAGAATGAAGTTGAGAAACTAATCATCCATGATTGAATGGTGGAGCAGACTCAATGGGCTGAATGGCCTTATCTCTGCTCCTGTGTCATATGGATTTATGAGGATACATTGAACAGTCTGGGCTTGTTTCCCCTGGAGTTTGGAAGAGTGAGGGGGTTATCTGATTGAAATGCATAGGATCCTGAATGGTCTTGTCGAGGTGGATGTGTTTTCTCTTGTGAATGAGTCAAGAACATGGGGCCAGTGTTTTAAAATTAGCCGTCACCCCTTTTTAGGATGGGGCTGAGGAGAGGTTATTTGAGGTTGTGCCTGTATCAAGTGGACGTGCGATCGTTGAATGTATTTCAGATTTCTTACACGATAGAGGAGCTGGGAATGTGGAATTCGAAATAAACAGTTCAATCAATACCTTCCTGAATGACACAACAGGCTTGAGAGGCGGAATGGTTTATTTCTGCTCTCTCTTCACCTGTTTGTATGTAGCATCTGTCATCACCTCAGGATATGCATAAGTGCTAACAGTCAGTGAAATGCTTTTGAAGTGCAGGCATTGTTATGATGTAGGAAATGAACAAGAAGCTCCCAAACTCAGCAACAACATGACTGGCTAATCTGTTCATGTGATGTTTTCTTACGTTGATTGAGGGATAAATATTGGTTTTCTCTGTTCATCTGAAAGATGGCAGTGCAGCACGCAAGCAATGCATTGGATTGTCCAGTTTCAGTTCTGAGTTTATCTCTTGATTTTGGAACCTACAACCTTCTCACTTTGAGGCAAGAGCATGTCTCTTAACCACAGTTGGCGGTACTCTTCAAAGTGACATAAAGCCTAAAGCAGCAAGGAGACACCGTCAGGGTTCAGAGATTAACCCTGTCGTGCTATTTGTTTCAGAAATGTAGTCCATGTTAGCAGTGGGTGAATGATTTTTTTTTTCGCACCCTCAATTGGAACCTGGTGTCTGTTGTCAGAGGTGGTGCTCGCTTTAGTTGAGTCATGTAGTTCTATTTGTAACGCTTTGTACTTGAATACAGAAGAGGGGGAAGAATTTACTCCTCTTCTCAAAACATTACAAAATACCAGATTTCAGATAGTTAGCTGCATAATAAGAGGATGTTGCAGCATCATGGTAAGTCGATTGGCTAATATTCCAAGACCCCAAGCTCCTGTTCCGTGGCACCTTTGGTTTGATTTGTACTCTGGCAGGTGGTGAAATTTGAATTCTGTAGAATCCGGAATTAAAGGCTTTGCTAATTGTGAACAGGTTGAGTTTTACAGCAATCAACCGTGGTCACCCAGGTCCCTTTTTCAGTCCCTTGTGATAGGCTCATCCAGAACAATAAGATGCATGGGACATACAGGAACCTGGCCGCGTGGATTCAAAATTGCTTGCTCGTAGACACAGGGAAAGCGAAAGGGTGTTTTGCAGGCTGGAGTTCCGTGACTAATGGTGTTCTGCAAGGACCCCTATTGGGACCTCTGCTTGTGATACATAGAAAAGTTTTGGATGAAAATGGAGAAAGGTGGGTTATTAAGTTTGCAGATGATACAAAGATTGGTGGAGTTGTGGGTAGTGTATAAGATTGTCAAAGGATACAGCAGGGTATATATAGATCAGTTGCAGATATGGACAGTGAAGTGGCACATGGAGTTTGATTCGGGTAAGTGTGAGGTGCTGCACTTTAGGAGATCAAATGTTGAGGAAAAGTGTGCAGTTAATGGCAGGACTCTGAGCAGCATTAAGGTACAGAGGAATCTTGGGGTTCAAGTCCATAGCTCCCTGGAAGTGGTCACACAAATCGATAGGATGGTTTAAAAAAAGCTTTATGGCATGTTTGCCATTATTGGTAAGGGAATTGAGTACAAGAGTCAGGATATCATGTTTTAGCTTTATAAGACTTTGGTTAGACTTTGTATTGCTTTCAACTGTGGTCACCACATTACAGGAAGGATGTGGAGTCTTTGGAAAGGGCTGAAGAGGTTTACCAGGATATTGCCTGGATTAGAGGGTATGAGCTATAAGGAGAGGCTAGCAAAACTCTTGTTGTTTTCTCTGGAGCGTTGGAGGCCGAGGGGGGTCTTGACAGAAATCTATTAAACTTATGAAATGCATAGATCAGGTTGATGGTCAGAATCTTTGTCTGAGTTGAAGTGCCTAGAACTAGGGAACATGCATTTAAGGTGAGAGGGGGAAAGTTCAAAGGAGATGTGAGGGGCACACATTTTGCAGCGGTAGGAGCCTGGTACCTGCTGCCAGGGGCGGCGGTGGAGGCAGATATGATAGGCAATTTTAAGAGACTTCTAGATAAGCACACAAATGTGCAAGGAATGGAGGAATATGGAACAAGGGCAGTCGAAAGGATGAATTTTACTTGGCGACATGTTCCTGTGCTGTACTGCTCTTTGTTCAATGTTCTATATTCTAAATTTATTGTCCTTACCTGATCTGGCCTATGTGTGAATCCAGACCCACCATAATGTGGCTGACTCTTAAATGTCCTTTTGGAGAATAAATACTCATATTTAGCAGTGTCCATATCCAATGGAGTGGCATGGTGGCTAAGTGGTTAGCACTGCTGCCTCACAGCACCAGGAACCTGGGTTCGATTCTATCCTTGGACGACAGTCTGTGTGGAGTTTGCATGTACTCTGTGTCCACTTGGGTTTTCTCCAGGTGCTCTGGTTCACTCCCACAATCCAAAGATGTGTAGTCTAGGTGGATTGGCCATGTTAAACTCGCCCATAGTGTTCAGGAATGTGTAGACTGGGTGGATCGGGATTCTATTCTATTTTATGAAATAATAAGGTGGAAACATTGGAGGGTACTTGCTCTGGTTTCATTTGAGAGAGGTTGAACAAGAGGTGGTAGGTTTTTTTTAATGACTAGAGTTTCACAATGACGGTGTTCAAGAGAAGTTTGTTTTCCCCCTGAGGGTCATTAATCCGTGAACCTCTCTTCAGCAGAGAATAGTGGAGGCTGGATTATGGGATATCTGTGAGGCTATAGTAGACATTAAGTGATCAGGGTGTCAAAGCTATATTAGTGGATAGACAGGAAAGTAGAATTCTCAATCAGATTGTGAGGCCATAGGTTTTGTTTTCAAAAGTTGGGACAATAGAAGCAGCCTGGTTGGGTGTGGCAGCTCTCCCAGGCAGGATTTCTGATTGTTTGTTTTTTTTTAGATTTGGCAGAAGCTGTTGGAGTTTTGAAGAAGTAGAGGTATTATCTCTCCTCTCGCTGTTACACCTAGAAGCTGGGGCTTCTGTGGGTGTTGCGTGTGAGAAAGTCTGATTTCTGAATTTGCACTTGTTGCTGAGGGGTGTGTTGATGGGATGCTGTTATAGTAGAACAGTTATTAGTAATAGTTACCATATCTATTATTCTAAATTTTCCAATGGCGTTGAGTTATTCTAAACTATTCTTTCTTTTGTTGTAATTTAAAATTTTGTGCAAAACACAATGTCGAGTGGTTTAACCAGTCACATTGCATCTGGAATGCAGCATTTTACATATACCTTTAAAATAAGAAAATGTTAGGGTCTCAGCTCCCTTTCAAATATTTTGACGGGATCTGGTCTGGTCTGTGACAGTATTTTGAAAGGATAGATAACTCTTTTCCACAGTCGAGATAGTGTAGTTGTTTTCTGAGGTTTAACGTTAATTTCTTCCTTTTAAAGGACGCCTTGCCACAAAAGAGAGGGAGCCTATGGCTTTGAAGCTGAAGGATTGGCCTCCAGGAGAGGATTTCAGAGACATGATGCTCTCTAGGTAGGTGGACTACTCTTCTAAAGGTGTGACTGTCAAAGAGCAGGTTATGCTGTACTGCAGGAAAATTTATGTTTTAAGATTACAGACCTTTTACAGCACAGGAGACCATCATGTCTGCACTAATCGGTAACTGACTACACAAATCCCACTTGCCAGCTTTTGCTACAGTAATGCAAGTGAGTATCTATATACTGTTTTAATGTTTTGATAGTTTCTGACTCACTCTCCTTTTCAGGCAGAGAGTTCCAGACACCCACCATCCTCTGGATGAAATTAAATTCTCCTGAATGCAACATTTAGCATGCTTATTGTTTACCTTTAACCTATGCCCCCTAGTATTGACCCCTTTGCATTCTGGGGCTACAGGTGTTCCTAACAATTAGCCTTGAAGGTGGTATTAAGTGGTTTCCCTTCTTGACATACTGCGATATTTTTTCTGCCTCTGAGGGTTGATAATCAGTGAACGTAGTCCTATAGCACTGTTAAGTCAGGAGCTTCAGGATCAGGAGTTCCATTCTTTGTTGTAGCACTGATGAAACATTGGTCATTTCTGTAGTTCCTTAGTGTCCTGTGCCTTTTCCTTACAGATTCAATGACCTGATGAATAATCTGCCCCTGCCTGAGTATACCAAGAGAGATGGCAAACTGAACCTGGCCTCCAGATTGCCAGATTTTTTTGTTAGACCTGATTTAGGTCCAAAAATGTATAATGCTTATGGTAAGTGAGCAGTGTTGCCCTTTGCATGGTGGATGCTCATATTTGGAGAGATTTTAAAAGTGGTTCTTATTGTAGATTATTAACTTTTTTTTTCTCTCTCTCTCATTTCTTAGGATTATTATCGGCAGAGGATAGAAAGTTTGGAACAACAAACCTTCACTTAGATGTATCAGATGCTGCTAACGTTATGGTGTATGTAGGAATCCCCAGTGGCCAGCCCAACCATGAAGAGGGTGAGTGTTTAATAGCCCTAACCCTCTAAACTAAAATGTCAATCACTTTTAACAAGTCAGTAAACAGCAAGTCTTGCTACTTCAGTGGGATTGCATATTCTTTGGGGTGGGTTGTTATCCGCAGCTCAGCAACAGCACTCTCGCCTCTCAGTCACAGGTTTTGGGTTTAACTCCTATTCCAGATTCTTGAAACACCAAATACCTAAACTGATGCTCCAGTCCGGTACCAGGTGAATGCTGTGTTGTGGGGGGTGCACCTCCCCCTTTTGTTTTTCGCTTTATAAATCAGAAAAATTCTCTAGTCTGAGGCCTGTTTAAAAAGCCGGGACCCCTCATGTAGTGCTGAGGGGATGCTGGACTGTCAAGAGTGGGAGCCTGCAATGCGCACTTTTGAGGCTTCCGTATGTCAAGATATGCTGAGGAATATCTGCTGTTTAAACTCCCTCATGTGAAATGTTGGTTTCTGTGTTAGAAACCTAGTTCCTTTTATGAGAACATCTCTAACTTTTGCTATTGCACCAAACAGCAATGTTTACTTAAAAGCCAATTTTAACCAGAATTGAAACATCCAATTCTACTGCAAATTTATGGTTGAACTAAAGGGTCTATTTCTGTGCTGTGTGACATACCAATCTGGAATGGAGACCAGCAATTCATATTTTTAGATGAGTCATGTTATTTGTAATTGTAACCATTCTTACAGAGCCAGTGGATCATGATACCAGATGGTTTGACAATGAACCAGAGATTGGTATTATTTGAATCTGGTTTGTGTTAAAATACAGGTATTGACTGACCCATTGCTGAGGTCACTGGTTAAGTTTGAAGTGTCTATGACCAAGCGGGGAGGATGATCAAGTAACCAGGGCTTTCTGTTCCTGATTTGGTATTCAGAGTGCTACAGCAAGTGCGGGTGTGTAAATTTTTTTTGAGCACAGGGTCAGACCTTTGGGACGAGAAGGGACAGTAGTTTCTAAAAGATGTATCCAACAACCGTTTTGCAATGTTGTTGGCTGCAGTTTTTGTTACAGAAAAATTTAATCATTTACTTTGGTTATTTTATTTAATTTTATGTTGACCAGAAATCCTGAAGACCATGGAGGATGGTGATGCAGACGAGTTAACAATTAAACGCTTCACAGAGTCCAATGAAAGGCCTGGTGCCTTGTGGCATATTTACTCAGCCAAAGATGCAGAGAAGATCCGAGACTTGCTGAGAAAGGTAACACTGGGGAGATGGTCAGGGTTTGGCAGAAAGCATGCGTCAGAATTTTGAGATCACTAGCATAGGGGAATTTTTGTACATCTTCCTTATCTTCCAAGATGATCCGAGAGAGAGGTGGTCTCAGCTGAGATAAGGAAGATGATGCTGTTTCAGGTGGCCATCTCTTTCACCATCATTTTTACACCACCTAACTACCATTCGTCCTTTGGCCCTCATTTCCCTGTTTCAGCCAATGCAAACTGCTTCAGCAGCACTCTTCCTAAGCCCTAACTGGGTTCTGTATGTGAGTAACATTGTCACCTGTCTCAGTTTGCAAAATGGCATCCATCCTTCTGTCTTCAACAATGTCTTGCTTACATTGTAGCCGTCTTCTCTTTGCCAGCTGTTTATTTTTTTTTTCCTTTCATCATCAAACCAAAACTCAATAACCCCAGTCCGACAGCCCCAATTCTCAGTGTCACTTGATTGCACTGCTGTTCCCTCATGGCTAAACTTTCCTTCTACTCAAGCGGAGCTCAAAATTCCTTTCCAACTAAAACCTTTGACCTCAGTCCACCTCCTGGTCCCTTGATCCTCCCCACACCTGACTAAGGAGAGCTGTATACTGTGCTACAGGTGCATTCTCAGTACTGCCCTGTACAGTTGTTGTAGACTTTATATTCAAGGCCATCATTCTATTTGCTTCCTAATTATTTTTCCATGTTAATGTTATGATTTATGTACACAAGCACCTAGGTCCCTCTGTACCACAGCCGCCTTTCATCTCTCTCTCCAGTTAGGCTCTCTCCAGGCTTCCACCCTGTCTACAATTGCCACAGCTGTACTGTGTGTATGGTATGTTGTACCATATCATCTCAAACTATTGCCTGGCATGCCTGCCTCTCAGCAACTCTGATAAATGATACTTTGCCCAGCTCAATGTTGGCACATGCATAGATCTTGTTGCAGGAACTTTTGTACTCTTAATCCTTGATTCCAGGTGCTTGCTTAGATTGACCCCAACAATGAAAGTCTTAATTGTCTAAGCTGAAATCGACACATCTGGTCTACATTGTGGTACTGTGCACTTTGCTATGTTTGACTACTGTCATAGAGTCATAGAGATGTACAGCATGGAAACAGACCTTTCGGTCCAACCTGTCCATGCCGACCAGATATCTCAACCCAACATAGTCCCACCTGCCAGCATCTGGCCCATATCCCTCCAAACCCTTCCTATTCATATACCCCTCCAAATGCCTCTTAAATGTTGCAATTGTACCAGTCTCCACCACATCCTCTGGCAGCTCATTCCATACACGTACCACCATCTGAGTGAAAAAGTTGCCCCTTAGGTCTCTTTTATATCTTTCCTCTCTCACCCTAAACCTATGCCCTCTAGTTCTGGACTCCCCAACCCCAGGGAAAAGACTTTGCCTATTTATCCTAACCATGCCCCTCATAATTTTGTAAACCTTTATAAGGTCACCCCTCATCCTCCGATACTCCAGGGAAAACAGTCCTAGCCTGTTCAGCCTCTCCCTGTAGCTCAGATCCTCCAACCCTGGCAACATCTTTGTAAGTCTTTTCTGAACCCTTTCAAGTTTCACAACATCTATCCGATAGGAAGGAGACCAGAATTGCACGCAATATTCCAACAGTGGCCTAACCAATGTCCTGTACAGCCGCAACATGACCTCCCAACTCCTGTACTCAATACTCTGACCAATAAAGAAAAGCATACCAAACTCCTCCTTCACTATCCTATCTACCTGCAACTCCACTTTTAAGAAGCTATGAACCTTCACTCCAAGGTCTCTTTGTTCAGCAACACTCCCTAGGACCTTACCATTAAGTGTATAAGTCCTGCTAAGATTTGCTTTCTCAAAATGCAGCTCCTCGCATTTATCTGAATTAAACTCCATCTGCCACTTCTCAAGCCCATTGGCCCATCTGGTCCAGATCCTGTTGTAATCTGAGTTAACCCTCTTCACTGTCCACTACGCCTCCAATTTCGGTGTCATCTGCAAACTTACTAACTGTACCTCTTATGCTCGCATCCAAATCATTTATGTAAATAACAAAAAGTAGAGGGCCCAGCACCGATCCTTGTGTCCTTGGCAACTATTCTTCATCTACCTTATGCACATTCCGTTTCGGGTTCAAATTTCCTTCACTTATGTCTTGGCATGCACTAAATCCCAATCAACTATGTTCTTTATTCTTAACTGACCTCAACCCTCCAACATTCAACTACTCCCTTTTGTGTTTTAATCTTTACGGTCTTGTCTCCTCTGTTTGAAGCCCTTTGAAGTTCCCTGTTCTCCTTCTGTCATTCTCAGCCTTATTCGTTCTTTCAGTTTTTCTTCAGGTTTTGGTAGCCACGCTGACAGTCACTCCATCACAACATGCTGAAGCCCTTCCTAATGCCCTCCATTTGTTTTGCTTACAAACCCTCCTTTTAAACTTGTCAGTTGTATCTTCTGTCAGTTCCACACAAGTCCCTGGTCAGTGTCCAGTTCTTCTCTAAAGTGTCATTGATGATCTTCACTAGATCAGTACCACTGAAGATAGTGAGGGCTGGTCAGTCACATTTCTCCAAAATCCAGTTATGAACTGTCTGTTGAATAATTCTGCTCCAAGTTTGAACACGAGAGAAATCTCCTTGCACGGCTCTGAATGATACCAGGACACGATGCAATAGCATCATCATAAATAATGTCCCAATACTGATCTGTTTATATAATCTGATTTAAAGTATGATGGGTGAGGAGGTGTGGAGAAATGGTACACAATATTGTCTGGAAGTGTTCCAGGAAAGAACGTGACTGTGTTAAATATTACAGGGATTTGGCAAATTGAATCGCTTTCCTCTGTTTTAATTTGAAAACGCAAAACAGAGATAATCTAAAATCTGTTGTGATACCAAGTGAGGGGAAATTTGAAAAGAACAATTAGAGCACAGGGACAGGCCCTTTGGCCCCCCCAAGACTGCGCCAATCCAGTTCCTCATCTAAACCTGTCACCTAATTTCTAAGGATCTGTATGTCTCTGCTCCCTGCCCATCATGTATCTGTCCAGATCCATCTTAAATGACACTATTGTGCCTGCCTCTACCACTTCCACTGGCAATGCATTCCAGTATCCACCACCCACTGCGTAGAGAACTTTACATGCATATCTCCCTCGAACGTTTCACCTCTCTCCTTGAACTCCTGTCCCCTGGTAATTGAGTCCCCTACTCTGGGGGGAGGGGAAGGCTTCTTGCTATCCACCCTGTCTAATCCTCCCATGATTTTGTAGATTTCAATCAGGTCCCCCCTCAACCTCCGTCTTTCTGTCCGCATTATTCTAAATGTGGCCGAACCACAGTCCTAAACAATTGTAACATGACCTGCCAACTCTTGTACTCAGTACCCTGTCCAATGAAGGAAAGGATGCCGTATGCTTTCTTGACCACTCTGTCGACTTGTGTTGCCACCTTCAGGATACAATAGACCTGAACACCAGATCTCTCTGTACATCTGAGTTTCCCTCAGGGCTTTTCCATTTACCATATAGTTTGCTCTTGAATTGGATCTTTCAAAATGCATCATCTCGCATTTGCCAAGATTCAACTCCATCTGCCATTTCTCTGCCCATCTCTCCAATCTATCACTATTCGGCTCCATTCTCTGACAGTCCCCTTCACTGCTACTCCACCAATCTTAGTGTCATCTGAAAACTCGCTAATCAGACCAACTACACCTTCCTCCAAATCTTTTATGTATATCACAAACAATAGTGATCCCAGCAAGGATCCCTGTGGAACACCACTGCTCACAGTTCTCCATTTTGAGAAACTCCCTTCCAGTACACCTATCCTGTTGCCCAGCAGTTTTCTGTCCATCTAGCTAGTACACCCTGGACCCCATGTGACTTCACTTTCTCCATCAGCCGACCATGGGGAACTTTATCAAAAGCCTTACTGATGTTCACGTATATGACACATACAGCCCTTCCCTCATCAATCAACATTGTCAGTTCCTCAAAGAATTCTATTAAGTTGGTAAGACATGACCTTGCCTGCACAAAACCATGTTGCCTATCACTGATAAGCCCATTTTCTTCCAAATATAAATAGATCCTATTCCTCAATATCTTGTCCAGCATCTTCCCTACCATTGATGATAGGCTTACCAGTCTATAATTACCTGGATCACCCAGCTATCCTCCTTAAACAAGGGGACAGCATTAGCAATTCCCCAGTCCTCCAAGACCCCACCTGTGTTCAAGGATGCTGCAAAGATTTCCCCTCTCGCTTCCCTCAGTAACTTTGGATCGATCCCATCTGGACCTGGGGACTTGTCCACCTTGATGCCTTTTAGAATATCCAACACTTCTTGCCTCCTTTTGCCGACTTGACCTAGAGTAATTAAAAATCTATCCCTAATCTCAACATTGTCATGTCCCTCTCCTCGATGAATACCGATTCAAAGTACTCATTAAGAATCTCGCCCATTTTCTGACTTTATGCGTAACTTTCCTCCTATTTGCTAAAGATATTTCGTGACCCCCTTTAGCCCTCTTAATTCCTCGTTTCAGATCGGTCCTACTTTCTCAATATTCTTCCAAAGCTTCATCTGTTTTCAGTCACCTAGACCTTACGTGTACTTCCTTTTTCCTCTTAGCTAGTCTCACAAATTCACCATCATCTAATCTTGCCATTTCTATTCCTCGTTTTCACAGGGACATGTCTGTCCTGAACTCTAATCAACTTCTCTTTAAAAGCTTCCCTCATATCAAATGTGGATTTAACTTCAAAGAGCTGTTCCCAATCCACATTCCCTAGCTCCTGCCAAATTTTGCTACAATTGGCCTTCTCCCAAGTTAGCACTCTTCCTTGAGGACCGCTCTCGTCTTTGTCCATGAATATTCTAAAACTTACAGAATTGTGATCACCATTCCCAAAGTAACCCCCTACTGAAACGTCAGCCACCTGGTCAGGCTCATTCCCCAACACCAGTGCAGTATGGCCACTTCCTGAGTTGGACTATTTATATACTGCTGTATAAAACCCTCCTGGATACTCTACAAATTCTGCTCCATCTGAACCTCTAACACTGTATCACTAAATGAATCCCAGTCAATGTTGGGAAAATTAAAATCTGTATTATCACCATCCTTTGGCTCCTACATCTTTCCATAATGTGTTTACATATTGCTACCTCTATCTCATGCTGTTGGGAAGCCTACAGTACAGCCCCAACATTGTTAGCACACCCTTCCTATTTCTGAGCTCTGCCCATATTGTCTCACTGCTCGAGTCCTCCAGTGCTGTCCTTCAGCACAGTAATGCAACTTCCTCACTCCCCCTCCACCCTTTACCACCTCCTCTATTGCCCCTGAAGCATTATATCCTGGGATATTTAGTTGCCAATCCTGCCCTTCCCTCAACCATGTCTGAGTAATAGCAATAACATCATACTCCCAGGTACTAATCCAAGCCGTAAGATCACCAGCCTTACCTGCTACACTTCTCACATGAAAACAAATGCACCTTACACCACCAGTCCCTATGCGTTCATCAGCCACTTCCTGCCTGCTCTTCCCTTTAGTTATTTAGTTCCTTACAGGCTTTAGTTACTACCTCCTTTCTGTCCACTAACCTCCTCATTTGGTTCCCATCCCCTGACATATTAGTTTAAACGTTCCCCAACAGCGTTAGCAAAAGCACCCACTAGGATGATGGTTCCAGTCCGGCCCAGTAAACCGTCCAATTTGTAATAGTCCAATCTCTCCCAACTGGTCCCAATGTCCCAAAAATCCGACCCCTCCCTCCAGCACCATCTCTTAAGCCACGCGTTCATCCTGCATGTTCTTTCATTTCTTCTTTGCCAGTGCTACATGCGAGTCAATCCTGAGGTTACCACGTTGGAGGCCCTACTTTTTAATTTGGTTCCTAACTCCCAAAATTCTGCTTATAGGACCTCATCCTGTTTATTTTTTAGCCTGTGTCATTAGTGTCTCTATGCACCGCAACAACTGGCTGTTCACCCTCCCTGTTCAGAATATTCTGCAGCTGATCTGAGACATCCCTGACCCGAGCACTTGGAACACAACATAATATCCGGGAGTCTCATTTTCAACAACAGAAATGCCTATCTACTCCCCTCACAATTGAATCCCCTCTGCCTATAGTCCTTGCACTCTTTTTCCCGCCCTTCTGTGCAGCAGAACCAGCCATGGTACCTTAATCCTGGCTACTGCTGCCTTGCCCTGGTGAGCCATCTCCCCCGGTGAGCCATCTCCCCCCAGCTGTATCCAAAAACAGAATAGCTGTTTTGGAAGGAGATTACCGCAGGGGACACCTGCACTGCCTTCCTGCTCTTTCTCTGCCTTTTGGTCACCCATTCCCTTTCTCCCTCAGCAATCCTAAACTGTGGTGTGACTAATTCACTGAACGCGCTACCCACGACCACCTCAGCATCGAGGATGCTCCAAAATGAGTCCATCTGCAGCTCCAGAGCCATCATGCGGTCAAACAAGAGCTGCAGCTGGACACACTTCCTGCATGTGAGGGAGTCAGGGACATCAACCACATCCCTGAGCTCCCTGACCTCCCACATTGAAAAGATTAACTATTTTTTCTCTTGGTCATTCTGCATGGTTTCTGTCTTTCCCTATTCTTCACCCCCCAGCTCCCCCGTCACCTTGCACCTTCAGGAAGTTCTAACCCAGTCACTTGCTGTTTTTTGTGTTTGGAGCTGAGGTGCTTGGTGTTGTGTAACTAGTTTGTGTTTGGATTGTTCACCAGTTTCCTTCTGATGAGCTTGTGTTCAAAAGATCACAAGATTAGTTTTGGCAGTATTCTGTATGCCGCTTGGGTTTTCACTCCAAATCCCTGGTTACTCCCTTGTATGTGCCGAAAATCCTTCTCGGAGGCATGGGTATTCCTGACAAACTTCAGGTCCATTCTGACTGCCCTTTTGAGAAGTTCAGAGGGAACTTGAGACTCAACTACACTGGTGATGAAGTTGCCGTTTTGTAATAAACAAACAGAATAAAATAGTTGGATTTAAAACATTGAAAGGGTAAGCTCGCTATTCTTCGTGTCTTACCTGGTAATTATTTGGAACAATTAGGAGAATTTTATTTGTATCACTTAAATAAATGGAGATGGAAATCGCCAAAGAATGTGATCCAATGCAAACAAGGCTGCTCAATGTTTCAGGTGGCAGAAGAGCAAGATCAAGAAAACCCGCCAGACCACGATCCCATTCATGACCAGAGCTGGTACCTGGACAGTACACTACGCAAGAGACTTTACCATGAATATGGTGTCCAGGGTTGGGCCATTGTGCAGTACCTCGGTGATGTGGTTTTCATCCCTGCTGGAGCTCCACACCAGGTCAGTGCTAGGTTCACTTTGCCTTCTGTTTAAGTGCATTTTGTTTCTTTCTTACTATCTCGCGTGCAGTCTGCGATTCCTTGCTATCCCCCCTACACACGCACTTATTGTTGTAGAACCATGTTTATTGGCATTCTGTTCAATCAGTTATCCTCATTGCTTGCCCTTTTGGTTTAAACGGAGATCTACTCTTCGGTTTCTAAGCATCAAGACCTGTACAGGAGAAACCATTTCCCCTTTTCCTGGCAAAAGAGTGAATTCTGGTTAACATGTATCCAGAGTAGTATGGATGATTATTTTTGTGTTTCGGGGAACTCTTTGCTCGACTAAGTTTAAGGAAGTTGTATGTACAGGAAATGTGTAATACAACTAGTCAAGAGGCTAATCAAAATTGTGGGTGGAGGGGGGGAGCTACTTGATTTGCTAAGTGTGCACCACTCTGGAATGCCTGCATTGAAGGGGCTGATGAAAAGGAGGGAATATACCGTTCCACTGAAGTGGTCTGTATCTCGCAGGACGGTCATTCTGGGTGTATTTGCACCCTTAATGTAAACGATGATGTGCCTGGAGATTGTTTGAGAGTCTAACCAGAGCAGGACTTAAATGTCCTGTCCAACTACACTTGCAGTGGCAGAGAGGATTCCTCCCTATCCTTATCCAGACCTCGTGATGTTGAGAATCTATTCCCTTCATGGGGAACCATCCCAGCTTCGATCTAGACCCATAACTGAAGCTTCTCATCCCTAACCGCACTTTTGTAAGTGTCTTCTGCATTTATTTCACTGACCAGCTGGACTCGTGTTGTGCTACATTTCTGGAGGTGGAATTTGCAACTAACTTGAAGTATTATCCTGTCATTTGCTACAGGTGCACAACTTGTACAGTTGCATCAAAGTGGCAGAGGACTTTGTTTCAACCGAGCATGTCAAACACTGCTTCCGGCTTACACAAGAATTTCGACACCTGTCTAACACACATACAAACCACGAGGATAAACTACAGGTACCTGGAATCAACCTCTGCGTATGATAAGTTGTATTTCGCTAGGTAAAAACAATGACTGCAGATGCTGGAAACCAGATTCTGGATCAGTGGTGCTGGTTCAGGCAGCATCCAACGAGCAGCGAAATCGACGTTTCAGGCAAAAGCCCTTCAGGAATAAAGGCAGAGAGCCTGAAGCGTGGAGAGATAAGCTAGAGGAGGGTGGGGTGGGGAGAGAGTAGCATAGAGTACAATGGGTGAGTGGAGGAGGAGATGAAGGTGATAGGTCAGGGAGGAGAGGGTGGAGTGGATAGGTGGAAAAGAAGATAAACAGGTAAGACAAGTCCGGACAAGTCATGGGGACAGTGCTGAACTGGAAGTTTGAAACTAGGATGAGGTGGGGGAAGGGGAAATGAGGAAGTTGTTGAAGTCCACATTGATGCCCTGGGGTTGAAATATTCCAAGGCGGAAGATGAGGCGTTCTTCCTCCAGGCGTCTGGTGGTGAGGGAGCGGCGGTGAAGGAGGCCCAGGACCTCCATGTCCTCGGCAGAGTGGGAGGGGGAGTTGAAATGTTGGGCCACGGGGCGGTGTGGTTGATTGGTGCGGGTGTCCCGGAGATGATCCCTAAAGCGCTCTGCTAGGAGGCGCCCAGTTTCCCCAATGTAGAGGAGACCGCATCGGGAGCAACGGATACAATAAATGATATTAGTGGATGTGCAGGTAAAACTTTGATGGATGTGGAAGGCTCCTTTAGGGCCTTGGATAGAGGTGAGGGAGGAGGTATGGGCGCAGGTTTTACAGTTCCTGCGGTGGCAGGGGAAAGTGCCAGGATGGGAGGGTGGGTCGTGGGGGGGGGCGTGGACTCTTCCGTAATTACACCGGCACCACTCCCCACATCTTCCTCCGCTACATTGATGACTGCATTGGCACCACCTCGTGCTCCTGCGAGGAGGTTGAGCAATTCATCAACTTCACCAACACATTCCACCCTGACCTTTACCTGGACCATCTCTGACACCTCCCTCCCCTTCCTTGACCTCTCCATCTCCATTGATGACGACCGACTTGACACTGACATTTTTTACAAACCCACCGACTCCCACAGCTACCTGGATTACACCTCTTCCCACCCTATCTCTTGCAAAAATGCCATCCCATATTCCCAATTCCTCCGCCTCCGCCGTATCTGCTCCCAGGAGGACATGTTTCACCATAGAACACACCAGATGGCCTCCTTCTTTAGAGACCGCAATTTCCCATCCCACGTGGTTAAAGATGCCCTCCAACGCATCTCGTCCACATCCCGCACCTCCGCCCTCAGACCCCACCCCTCCAACTGTAACAAGGACAGAACGCCCCTGGTGCTCACCTTCCACCCTACCAACCTTCACATAAACCAAATCATCCGCTGACATTTCCGCCACCTCCAAAAAGACCCCACTACCAGGGATATATTTCCTTCCCCACCCCTTTCCGCCTTCCGCAAAGACCGTTCACTCCGTGACTACCTGGTCAGGTCCACGCCCCCCCCCCCCCCCCCCCCCCCCCCCCCCCCCCCCACGACCCACCCTCCCATCCTGGCACTTTCCCCTGTCACTGCAGGAACTGTAAAACCTGTGCCCACACCTCCTCCCTCACCTCTATCCAAGGCCCTAAAGGAGAATTCCACATCCATCAGAGTTTTACCTGCACATCCACTCATATCATTTATTGTATCCGTTGCTCCCGATGCGGTCTCCTCTACATTGAGGAGACTAGGCGCCTCCTAGCAGAGCGCTTTAGGGATCATCTCCGGGACACCAGCACCAATCAACCACACCGCCCCGTGGCCCAACATTTCAACTCCCCCTCCCACTCTGCCGAGGACATGGAGGTCCTGGGCCTCCTTCACCGCCGCTCCCTCACCACCAGACGCCTGGAGGAAGAACGCCTCATCTTCCACCTCGGAACACTTCAACCCCAGGGCATCAATGTGGACTTCAACAACTTCTTCATTTCCCCTTCCCCACCCCCCCCCCCCCCCCCCCCCCCCCCCACCTCATCCTATTTTCAAACTTCCAGTTCAGCACTGTCCCCATGACTTGTTCGGACTTGTCCAACCTGCTTATCTTCTTTTCCACCTATCCACTCCACCCTCTCCTCCCTGACCTATCACCTTCATCTCCTCCCCTACTCACCCATTGTACTCTATGCTACTCTCTCCCCACCCCACCCTCCTCTAGCTTATCTCTCCATGCTTCCAGCTCACTGCCTTTATTCCTGATGAAGGGCTTTTGCCCGAAATGTCGATTTCGCTGCTCGTTGGATGCTGCCTGAACTGCTGGGCTCTTCCAGCACCACTAATCCAGAAAGTTATGTTTCGCTTACAGGCCAGCACCTTGCTAAGGAATGTGGTTCCCATCTTCTCAGCAGTGGCACTCAACTTTTAATTACAAGAATTTAGGTTCGGCATGAGCACAAAAATCTGAGCTAATCGCCCCCCCGCCCCCAGTGCACAGCACTGTCGGAGGCAGTGCCTGCATATGGAGGTGTAAAAGATCCCGTTGTACTTCATTTCAGTGACAAAAAGTTAGCCCTGGTATCTTGCTCAATATTTATCCACAAAAAAGCCGGTTGTCTGATTGCTCTCTGTTAAAGTTTAATGAGTCCAAATTAGCTGCTGTGTTTCCTACATCGTTGGCCATACTTCAAAAGGCAGCTTCAGATGTCTGGTTTAAAAAAACAGACAGTACATAAATGCAAGTCTCTCTTTTCTAGAATACAAGTAAAGGCCATTCAGAATTAAAATGCAAGGCGTTGCATGTACAAAAGGGGAGAGCCTAAACTGCTTCAGCATGACATGGAGAGGAGAGCAATGTTAAAGTGAAAATTGCTACAGATAAAGTGACAGAAGGTTTTGAATTAAACCTCTGAATGAAAGGGTTTCAGTTCACCTCCAGCTCCAGAGACCTGAGGCCAAATATCTCCAGTGACAGTGCAGTACTATGTGGACTGAGCACACTATTGGAGGTGTGTTGTTTCAAATGAGATGATTGGGCTGACACATGACCAAGTAACATGCATGCCCCGCATGCCTTTCAAGTGCCAGGCAATGACTGAATCTAACATGAAAATCTAACCGTTGCCCCTTGACATCCAACAGCATTACCATTGCTGAATCCTCCACTCTTAACCTCCTGGAGTGTTAGAGGAATACCCATGTAGAATATTAGTTATTTGAATAAAGGTGCAGCACAGAGCAGTTTGGGAGTCCTTATGCACAAATCACAAAAAGCTAAACTACAAGTTCAGTTAATAAGGAAGGCAAATGGAATGTTGGCCTTTATTGAACATAGAATAGCACAGCACAAAAACAGGCTGTTCAGCCCTCCGTGTCTATGCTGAGCATGATGCCATTCTAATCTAATCCCCATTTGCCTGCACGTAGTCTGGATCCCTCTATTCTCTGCCTGTTCATGTGACTGTCTAAATGCCTGTTAAAGTTTGCTAATGTATCTGCTTCTACCACCTTTCCTGGCAACGCATTCCAGGCATCTACCACCCTCTGTCATTTTAAAAAAAACTTCCCTCGCACATTTAGATAAGATTAGATTAGATTCCCAACAGTGTGGAAACTGGCCCTTCGGCCCAATAAGTCCACACCAACCATTCGAAGAGTAACCCACCCAGACCCATTTTCCCCTAACTAATGCACCTAATACTATGGGCAATTTAGAAAGGCCAATTCACCTAACCTGTACATCGTTGGACTGTGGGAGGAAACCAGAGCACCCGGAAGAAACCCACGCAGACACTGGGAGAATGTGCAAACTCCACACAGACGGTCACCTGAGGCTGGAATCAAACCTGGGATCCTGGTGCTGTGAGGTAGCGGTGCTGTGAGGTAGCAGTGCTAACCACTGAGCCACTGTGCTGCCCCTAAATACAGCAACGCTTAACACACAGAAGTGAACCTGCGACTCTCACAAATGGTAGCGGTGGGATTCGAACTCACGCCTCCTTAGAGACTGGAATCTTAATCCAGCACCTTGGACCGTTCGGCCACACTATCAGACACGCTATCATCTCCCTTATACTTTCCCTCTTTCACTTTAATCCTTTCCCCCCCTCATCTTAATCCAATACCCTGTTTGACATTTTCATCCTGGAAAAATGGACTGATTGTCCACCCTATCCATTCCTCTCATAATTTTAAATACTTCTTTAGATCGCCCCTCAGCCTTTGATACTCTAGAAAAAACAATCCAAGATTTGTCTCCTTATAGCTAATACATATCAACCAAGCAACATCCAGGTAAACCTCTTCTGCACCGTCTCCAAAGCCTGCACATCCTTCCTCTAGTGTGGGGACCAGATTTGCACATGGTGCACCAAATGTGGCCTAACTAAAGTTTTATACAGTTGCAACATGGCTTGTCAGCCTTTGTACTCAGTAACCCAAAGAATGAAGGCAAATACACAATATCCACTTGTGTTGCCACTTTCAGGGACTCGAACCCCAAGATCTCTCTGTACATCAATACTCCTAAGGGTCTAGCAGCAGCTGAGGAGAAATCAGAGTTAACATTTCCGGTCCAGTGACCCTGAGGAAGGTTCACTGGACCAAAATGTTATCTCTGATTTCACTTCACAGATGCTGCCAGACCTGCTGAGCTTCTCCAGCACTTGCTGTTTTAGTACTTCCATTTAGGTCTTGCCATTAGTTGTATATTTCCATCTTGCATTTGACCTTCCAAAATGCATCACCTCATACTTGTCCAGATTAAACTCCCATCTGCCATTTCTCCACCCAACTTTCCTCCACTCCTGCATTCCTTCATATCTTTCACTGCTATCCACAACTTGATCAATTTTTGTGTTAATTGCAAAATTACTAATCCAATCAGCTACACCTCCATACATATTACAAATAACCGGTCCGAGCGCTGATCCCTGTGGAACACCACAGGTCACAAACCTCCAGTAAGAAAACTACTGCTCGACAACACCTCTCTCCTATGACCAAGTCAGTTTGTACCCAATCTATCAACTCAGCATGGATCCCATGTGGTTTGATTTTTCTGGATCAGCCTACCATGAAAATCTTTTTCAAATGTTTTAGTAACATCCATGTAGACAATACCCATTGCCTATTCTTATCAACCGCCTTTGTCACTTGCTTTAAAAAAACACTCAATAGTTTGAGATGAGACCTCCCCACAAAAAGCCATGGTGACTATCCCTAATAAATCTACTCTTTTCCAAATGCAAGTAAATTCTGTCCCTAACAATCTTCTCCAATAATTTCTCAACCACTGATACAAAGCTCTCTGGCCTATAATTGCCTGGATTATCCCTATTGCCCCTATGGCAAATAACATAAGTTATTCGCCAGTCTTCTGGTACCTTACCTGCAGCTAAATGGAATACGGAGATCTCTGTCAAGTCTCCAGCAATCTCCACCCTTGTGTCCCTCACTATCCTCTGATAGATCCCATCAGATCCTGGGGACTTAGCCACTTTGAAGGCATTTCAAGACATCCGATATCACCACCTTCTTAATATTGACACATCCTAGAGTTTCACCTTACCCCTCCCTAATCTACCATCATCTATGTTCTTCTCTGTGAAGTACGCATTAAAGACCTCACCCACTTCCTCTGGCTCCACACATAAATTCCCTCCTTTCTGATGAATGTACCCTTTTTCCCTAGTTACTCTGTTACATGAAAATGTATACCAAATATAGATTCATAGAGATGTACAGCTTGGAAACAGACCCTTCGGTCCATCCCGATATCCCAATCTAGTCCCACCTGCCAGCATCTAGCCCATATCCCTCCAAACCTTTCCTATTCATATACCCATCCAAATGCCTCTTAAATGTTGCAATTGTACCATCTCCTCCACATTCTCTGGCAGCTCATTCCATGCACGTACCACCCTCTGCATGAAAACGTTGCCCCTTAAGATTCTTTTATATCTTCCCTCTCGCCCTAAACCTATGCCCTCTAGTTCTGGACTCCCTGACCCCAGGGAAAGAAACTTTGTCTATTTATCCTTTCCATGCCCCTCATAATTTTGTAAACCTCTATAAGGTCATCCCTCAGCCTCCACTCCAGGGAAAACAGTCCTAGCCTGTTCAGCCTCTCCCTGTAGCTCAGATCCTCCAACCCTGGCAACATCTTTGTAAATCTTTTCTGAACCCTTTCAAGTTTCACAACATCTTTCCGATAGGAAGGAGACCAGAATTGCACGCAATATTCCAACAGTGGCCTAACCAATGTCCTGTACAGCCACAACATGACCTCCCAACTCCTGTACTCAATACTCTGACCAACAAAGGAAAGCTTATCAAACACCTTCTTCGCTATGCTATCTACCTGCGACTCCACTTTTAAGAAGCTATGAACCTGCACTCCAAGATCTCTATGTTCAGCAACACTCCCTAGGACCTTACCATTAAGTGTATATGTCCTGCTAAGATTTGCTTTCCCAAAATGCAGCATCTCGCATTTATCTGAATTAAACTCCATCTGCCACTTCTCCGCCCATTGGCCCGTCTGGTCAAGATCCTGTTATAATCTGAGGTAACCCTCTTCACTGTCCACTACGCCTCCAATTTTGGTGTCATCTGCAAACTTACTCCAAATCATTTATGTAAATGACAAAAAGTAGAGGACCCAGCACCGATCCTTGTGGCACTCCACTGGTCACAGGCCTCCAGTCTGAAAAACAGCCCTTCACCACCACCCTCTGTCTTCTACCTTAGAGCCAGTTCTATATCCAAAAATCCAACTTGCCAAGGACATCTCATGGCCCCATTGAGTCCTCCTAAGTTCTTTTCTGCATGCTTTTTAATTCCTCGTGGGATTTCTTGAAGTTCAGTTTCCTAAACCTACATATGCTTCCCTTCTTTTTTGACCAAGCTTTCAACATTAAGGGTTCCCGAATCTTGCCTGCCTTCTCTGTCGTCCTCACAGACTGGTCTTGAACTTCGATCAACTAGCCTTTAAAAGATTTCCACAAATCGGCTGTGGATTAACCATCAAACGGCCACCATTCTAATTTCTCCAGTTTCTGCTTAATACTATTGGAATAAGGGGGTGACCTTTATAGAGGTTTACAAAATTGAGGGGCATGGATAGGATAAATAGACAAAGTCTTTTCCCTGGGGTGGGGGGAGAATCCAGAACTAGAGAAATAGGTTTAGGGTGAGAGAAGAAAGATATAAAAGAGACCTAAGGGGCAACTGTTTCACGCAGAGGGTGGTACGTGTATGGAATGAGCTGCCAGAGGATGCGGTGGAGGCTGGTACAATTGCAACATTTGGATGGGTATATGAATAGGAAGGGTTTGGAGGGATATGGGCTGGGTGCTGGCAGGTGGGACTAAATTGGGTTGGGATATATGGTCGGCTTGGACTGAAGGGTCGGTTTCCATGCTGTACATCTCTATGACTCCAAGCCTTCCTTCAATTTAGCACTTTCACCTGAAGACCAGTCT
This sequence comes from Hemiscyllium ocellatum, assembly GCF_020745735.1. Classification (NCBI taxonomy): domain Eukaryota; kingdom Metazoa; phylum Chordata; class Chondrichthyes; order Orectolobiformes; family Hemiscylliidae; genus Hemiscyllium; species Hemiscyllium ocellatum. Next base: position 30,816,568 of record NC_083401.1, on the reverse strand, counting down.
TAGTCTTATCCATAAGTAATTTTAAACTTGCAGAACTATGATCACTGTTCCCAAAATGGTCCCCACTGAAACTTTGATCACCTGACCAGGCTCATTCCCCTAGATGGACTATCTGCATATTGTTTCAAGAAACTCTCCTGGATACACCAAAAGCAATGGGACTATTGAAAATAGGTGCTGCTGAAACTATGCAGTGCACTAGTTAGACCAAACAATATTGTTTTTTTTAATCCAAGGAAAGATACTCTGGCATTCAAATGCACCAGAGAAGGTTCATTCAGTTGATTCTGGGTATGAAGGGATTTCCTTACAAGGAGAGGTTGGATTGAGAAGAATGAGAGGTGAACTTATTAAAACATACAAGGTTCTTAAGGGGCCTGACAGGTAGATAGTGAGCAATTGTTTCCCCTTGTGGGAGAGTCTGAAAATGAATGCTCTCCCAGTTGGATCAGAGATGAGAAATGCTTTTGAGGGTAGTATGTCTGTGAACTTCCTTACTGCAGAGGGCTACTGAGGCTCGGTTATTAAAGATGGACAGATTTTTTTTAATCAGTAAGGAAATTCAGATTATGCGGAACAGGTAGGAAAATAGTTGTAAATTTAGCCATAATCTCATTAAATGATGGAGCAGACTCCGTGAACTGAAAGGCCTACGTCTGCTACGTCTTGTGTTCTTATTAGCTAAAAGGTCATGGGCAGGAGATACTACGGAGCACCACTAAGTGTATATTTCCATTCAAGCCACTCACTGTTCTGACTTGGAACTATATCGCAATCCCTTTGCTGGACTGGAATCGAACTCCTGGAACTCCTTCCCCTGCAGTATTAAAGGTCTGCCTACATTGTATGGACTACAGTAGTTCAAGAAGGCAGCTAACCATCACCTCCTTGAGGACAATGATGGATTGATAATAGTAGTTGCTGGCCCACATAACTCTGTCTGCATTCCAGTAAGGAATATAAGAACAAGAGGCCCCTGCTCCCTGGGGCTGTATGTGAAAAACAAAAAGTCGGCAAGTTTTCCTCAACTTGTCATTATCTATTCTGTGACCAACATCATAATTATCTGGTCTTTTGTCTTAATACTATTTTTAAATAATTAATTTACTCCAAAGTGCCATCCTAAGATCATGAATGTTGCTGTATATAATGCAAGTTTCATCTTATCAATATAAAACATTTGGGGATATAGCATAAACTTTGTTGAGATGCTGAACAAGGGAATTTTGTCATCACCTCAATATGTGCTGTTTCTCACCAAACAAGTGTTGAGCCCATGATTCCATCCATTGAATCAAATCTGATTAGTTGGGTCACAAGCTAACAATCTGTATCTTTGGGTATTGAAATTAATGACTGTACTAAGAGTTCTATAATACATTTTATGACTTTCTTTTGTATAGGTGAAGAATATCATCTACCATGCTGTGAAGGATGCTGTTTCAATGTTGAAAGCTCATGAGTCCAGCCTTCTCAAGAATTCAGTCTGAATCCCAGTTGAAAGCTGTGTTTTCCTGGAAAATCTGCACTGTAACGTTAGTGGCACCATCGTAAAGGAAAGAATAAGCCCTGTCCATGGAGGCAAACTGATATTTTTTTCAATGAACTTTGACAGTAAATGAGAAAAGGAACATAACACAGATCTCTACTTCATCTTGTCTTAATTTTGTACAAGTAAGAAATGACAATAGTCTGTACAATTCTGTATGTTTGTAGCCAGTAAATTTTAGTTCCTTCTTTATCTCTTTTCTTGGTTAATACAAAATAGATTTTATTCTACTTCCCACTATTCAATTTATTCTCCTCTTTCCCAAAAAGAAATTAATGAGATCCATCTGTCTCAAGAAATGCTTTAAAGTAAAATGAGTTGCCTCAACATCTGCAGAAACAGCAAATAATGGAGAGAACCCACACACAATGTAGCTTTATAAATTAGTTGAGGATGCCATGGCCAGTGATCCCAGCAATCAGCAGCATCTTATTCCTGTATGGATCCTGTTTTGGAAGTCAAATTTCCATTTTCAACCATTGGACACTGCTAAAAACTAACCAAATCCTTTGTAAATATATCCTCTTTTGCTGCTTCAGTCACAGCTGGATGCTGCTCCTTTCATATCCGGTTAATCAATGACGCACAAATTTCACCACAAATACATAGTTTGTGTATTCTGATATCAATATCCCAGATCTGAATATGCCTTTTTTTATTATTGTTTTACCATGTCTTGTACTTCCACTTTGTGTAAATATTTTTGAGATACTTTGGGTGGAAGCCCTTTTCTGATTAAATGTTGCTAAACCATTTGAAAAATCGGATGGGTCTGGTCAGCCAAGAATTAAAGATATACAGTATTGGGATTGTTTACTTGTGCAGTACATGAGGGATGTTCCACACAATGCTAATTATATATACATCAATAAAGCAGATAAGCTTAGCTTTTGATTTGTGGGGATGCCATTTCACATCATAACACGTACAAAGCAAAGGATTCGCCCATTTTGATGCGACTACTGATTTTTTTTTTTGCCAAACTATTCAAAGTTTATTGCGAAATAAGGTCATTTCCTAGACGAGTATTCTAAATGAAGGTGGCACATGTTGCCCTGTATTTGTAATGAGTAGGATCTAATGGTTGTTCTCCCAAAATAATACTGTGCATTACACTATATATAAGCAAATTGCATTGTTGGGGAAATCAACACTGTATGAAAGAGTTCTGTCTATTTTCTCAATTTACCTCATAGTAAACCAAGGGTCCGATTCTTCAGTTTGAAGCTGTAGTACTGAGTTGTTTTCATCTTGACTTAATTGATTATTAAAAATACTAACTGGAAAGCAATTTTTCTTTAGACTTATATACAACCAATGTACCAACAAGCAAAAGTTTTTAGTTACCTTGAGCATGGAATTGTGGCTGGAAAGTTGAGAGAATTCTTTGAGCTGCTTTTTAAAAATTCTTAGAATGCTTGACATTTCCTTTATCTTCTGTATTAAGAATTTTGGATTACTCAGGACCCACACTTGAATGTTTAATGTATCATGTTGATTTGTTTGTTTTGTACATTTTTCTCTTGTAGCTTAAATACCGTGTGACTGAAGTTTGAGATCTGGAAGATGACGAGTTGATCAGTATAATTGTTTACAGATTGTTTGCAGTGGTACTTGTACACCCTGATAATGTGATTTTTACACAATATATGGAAATGTTCTTGAAATTCAGTGCAAGCTTGCTTTAATTTGATGACTGAGTTGGTTTCAATGTTTTTATTAAGATCCAACTTCTCAATGTCACTTCTGGCTATCAGTTTACATCCATGAAACACTGATTAATAAGGACCCAGTTGGGTTTGAGTTTTACCTGCTAACTGCATATTAGCAGTTTAGTGGTAGAGCTTGACCGAGTCGTGTGTTTGATGCAGTGTAAAACTACAAGACCTAATGCTGTGTGAGTGATTTTTGGTTTTTTTCTTGAAAGGCTGATCTGGAAAGACCAGTATTATAAAACTCAGCCAGCTTAGTAAATTAAACTCTGACAAATGGACTTCAGTATAATGTACAGCTATCCACTTGGAAACCAATACAATTATAATATTTCCTTAATAATGAGACTGAAAACTATGGTAAAGCAAAGGGCTTTGGGTGTCCATGTGCACAGGCGACTACTTGTACCTGCGAGCTAGCTATTAGTAATGCAAAAGGTTAGCAATCGTGGGCCTTATTTCAATAGGTTGGAAGTTGTTTCATCTTTATGGAGTCTCAGCCAAACCCATCTGAGGTCTGTATTCCAGTTTTAAAAAATCCTAAGTTCTGTCATTATCCTCTCTCACATGATTTGACTCCTCGCTTGCCTGCTTATACAAGGCCTTCGATCTAATGTTGTTATCCTTTGTCTTCATGTTCCCTATGACATCCCCACCATCCAAATCTGTAACCTTCACTAGTCTCAACATCCTGAGACAGAGGGTGAATGACTTCCTTCACAAAAAAGAAGCCTATGGTGAGCCAAATGCTGCTAACAAGACTGATTTAGTGCAAAGTGGAACTTCTACCCTCTGGCATTCTCAGCTCTGGCAGTGGCAGGGAACGTCTGTAATCCAGTCAGAGGCTGTCAAAGAAAGCAGGGCCTTGTTTCTGGATCTTGTGCTTTAAAGCCTTTTGGACCCAATGATAGAGTTCAATTATGTGTGATCATAAGTACTGTTTTTTTAGGAAAGCAGAAGCTGGTAATTGTGCTGTGACATTTCTAGTTCTTCCAACCCATTAATCCCTGCCCTTTGCCATGGCTGTCACTTTTTCTATTATTGCATTTTCCATACCACAGCAGTGACCCTGTCTTAGTGTTGAGGGAGGAGAGGAAAGAATGATCATTTTCATCTCAAGTAGGAAGTCATTTGTAAATTCTGTAGGTCTCATCACTTGCAGAAGACACATCTATTTAGCATCCATCCTATCCAGTTCTTCAGGATCTTGTATGCTGCTTACATCTGGCTTCTCATTCTGCTGGAAACTCATCAATACAGGCCCATACCTTCCTCATAAGCTAACCTCCATTCAAGGAATCAAATAGAGTGAACCTTCTTTGTATTTCTAAAGCTATTATATCCCTTCAAGTAAAAAGATTGAACTGTATAGAGTATTCCAGACGTGGCTTTAATACTGTACCATATACAATTGTAGTAACATCCCTATTCTAATATTTCATTCCACTTACAATAAACATTTCAATCATTTTTTCCCTAATCATGTGCTGTAGTGAATCAGATGTACAGTATGGAAACAGACCCTTAAATAAAACCAGTCCCATTTGCCAGCATTTCCCTCATACCCCTCCAGGTGTCTAAGTGTTTGTAATTGTACCAGCTTCCACCACTTCCTCTGGTAGCTTATTCCATATACACACACATCACCCTCTGTGAAAATGCTGTCCCTTAGGTTGCTTCTAAATATTTCCCCTCTCACCTTAAATCTATGCCCTCTAGATTTGGACTCTTCCCACCCCAGGGAACATACCTTGTCTATTTACCCCATCCATGCTCATACTGATTTTATAAATATCTAAGGTCACCCCTCAGTCTCTGACGCTCCAAGGAAAACAGCCCCAGCCTATTCAGCCTCTCCCTATAGATCAAACCCTGGCAACATCCTTAAATCTTTTTAGGAACCGTTCAAGTTTCCCAATACACTTCCTACAGTAGGCAGACCAGAACTGCATGCAGTATTCCAAATGAGGCCTAATCAATGTCCTTCACAGCTGCAATATGATCTCCCAACACATACTATGCTCAGTGCACTGAGAAATAAAGGCAAGCATACCAATTGTTGCTTCACTCTCCTATCTATCAGTGACTCCACTTTCAAGGAACTATGAACCTACACTCTAGGGTCTCTTTGTTCCACAACCCTCTCCAGGACCTGAGCATTAAGTGTATAAATCCTGCCCTGATTTTCCTTTCCAAAATGCAGCACCTCTGATTTATCTAAATTAAACTCCATCTCCCACTCCTTGGCCCATCTGATCAAAATCCTGTTGTTCTGAGGTAGGCTTCTTCGCTGTCCACTATACCTCCGATTTTGGTGTCATCTGCAAACTTACTAACCATACCTCCTATGCTCAAATCATTTAAATGATGAAAAGCAGTGGACCCAGCAACAATCCACGCAGCACATTGCAGGTCAAAGGCCTTCAATTTGAAAAGCAATCCTCCAACACCACCACAACCCCCTGGCTTCTACCTTTTGAGTCAGTTCTGTATCCAACTGGCTAGTTCTCCCTGTATTCTGTGATCAAACCTTACTGCTAACCCAGCGTATCATGAGGAACCTGGTTTGAATGCCTTACTGTAAGTCCCTATAGATCACATGTATCACTCATCTTATCAAATCCTGTTACTTCTTCAAAAAACTGAAGTTAATGAGAGACAATTTCCAACGCACAAAGCCATGTTGACTATCTCTAAGTCTGTCTTTCCTAATACATGTAATTCCTGTCCCTCGGGATTCCCTCCAACAAACTGCCCACCACCAATGTCAGGCTCACTGGTCTATAGTTCCCTGGCTTTTCCTTACCACTTTTCTGAAATAGTGGCACCATGTTAGCCAATCTCCAGTCTTGCAGCACCTCACCTCTGGCTATCTATGATACAAAAATCTCAGCAAGGAGCCAGGTCATCACTTCCTTTGCTTCCCACAGAATTCTAGGGTATACCTGATGAGGTGCCAGGGGTTTATCCACCTGTGTGTTTTTAAGATGTCCAGCACCACCACCTCCGTAATATGGACATTAAGATGTCGCTATTTATTTACCCACATTCTATATCCTCCACAGTAAACAAGGATGCAAAATACTCATTTAGTATCTCCTGCGGTTCCACACATATGCCCTATTCTCTGCTGAGTTACTCTTTTGTCCTTAATGTATTTGTAGAATCCCTTTAGATTCTCCTTAACCCTATTTGCCATCTTGATTTCCCTCAAATATACTTCTGCTTTTATACTCTTCTAGGCATTCAGTCTATCTCTGCTGTCAGTATCTGGTGCATGTTTCCATTTTCTTGACCAAAACCTCCATTTCTTTAGTCATCCAGCATTCCCTACACCTACCAGCTTTGCCCTTCACCCAACAGGAATATACTGTCTGGACTCTCACTATCTCATTTTGGATTTTCAAATGACCCTATTATTCTTATAGATAGCCTTACAAATTTGTTTCTCAATTTCTTACTGATTATTGGGGGTCTACAATACAATTCTGATAAGGTGATCATCCCTTCTTAGTTCCACCCAAATTAACATCCCTGGATGTATTTCCAGGAATATCCTTCCTAAGTACTGTGGTCATGTTATCCCTAACCATAAATGCCACTGCCCTCCTCTTTTGCTCCCCCTTTCTATCCTTCCTATAGCCTCTATACCCTGAAATATTAAGCTGCCAGTCCTGTCCCTTCCTGAGCCACGTCTCTGTAATTGTCAATTCTATGCACCCAACCATCTGCTGTACCAGCATTGATTTTGATGAAAAAGATCTCTCAGTCCTGTCTTATTTTCTACTTTGTTCCTGACTGTTTGACTTGCTCCTTTCCTTACTATCTCCCTGGTGATGTTTGTGCAGTACTCACACACATTGTCCTGTTCATGAGGCAGGACAGAATCTGTCAAGTGGTATAACAAGTTTTTCATAAACACGACAAATTTAAAAGTTGTATAAACAATTTATTAAGTTGTATTATGAAAAAAAAACCTCAAACAAAGCTCCAGTAAGCAGTACAGATCCAATGAATCTCAACTATTTTTGGGTAACAATGAACTGAATCATTGGCATGTTATTTCCTGTACCTCCATCCTTAAATGTTTATGGATCCAAATACTGCATTATTTGATGTTAGTATGAGATTGCAATATTATTGGAGGTCCAGTTTGATGAACTCTTACCTCAACAATTTTTGAATGCATCACTGCAGCCAATCCTGCTTCAGCATGACTTCAACATGAAGAAAGAAACAGATTGTGATACAGTTCTATTGAGGATGATGTGTTGGGGACTGCAATAACCAACTATGAAGTTACTACTTAAAATACAGCATATATCCGGAGTCTAGATTCCTGCTCGATTTTGAGTATTGTCACTCAGGAGTGTTTCTATAATCTTCTAAACCAAATGCAAAATCTACAATCCATCCATAAATATGTATCAAAGCAAAAAAGTCAAATCCTCATTAAAGTTGCTCTACTGCATTGTAGCCCCAAGTGTAGTCCCATTGTGATTCCTACATTATAATAGTGACTATTCCAAGTATTTAATTGATATCTCAACGTCAAAGGCTCCATATGCGGTGTTTTATTCCTCCAGCTGAACAAACCACAAATACACTTGTCAGCATCTTGTGATGGGGGAGGTTAGTAAAAATACTCTTCACAACCAAGGTTCTTTTCAAGCTGCACAATCTTGCAGCAATTTGCAAGGTTCCAAATGTTGGCCCTGTTAATTTAACATACACCTGCACAAGAAAATTAAAGGCTCCGTGGGGAAGCAAAAACATTTCGCAAGTAGATCGTGTTGCTCAGCAATGAGGTTAGTGTTTTACTGGTAGTAGTGCATCTTCCAATTCAAACTTTTTGTGATGGAAAGTCAGATGAAACATTAACTGTTTTTCTCTACATACAGAATAAGTATATCCAGCATATTGCTTTTAAATTCAGATTTCTGGAATTTTTGCAGTACTCAAGGCAACAGCTTTAAAGACTACAGCAAAAAACTCAAAAAAATTCAAAATCCCTAGATAATTTCACACTTTGTGATAAAGGGGGCAATGCAAAATTAGCTGCCTGCAGTTTATAAGAAAAAACTTGCTTTAAGTAACAGAACACCTGTATGAATGACTATATAAGCAACCAGATACATATCCCCTAAGCAATTATCATTGAATTTTTAACTTTCATTCCAAAGGGTTTATTTTGAATCACTATGAACTATCCATTTGATACAATTAAGGCCACATGAAGTATCTATACATGTTAAAAAAAACTAAGTTTGGACAGCTAACATTACTACCCCAAATGAAAAACATGCCTTCACTATGTACTTCACAATGATTATTCAAATTGCTCGAGCAGGGACCCCAAACTTCATTGCATGCCTGGGAAGTACACTTAAAACAATAAGAAATCAATATTGAAGTACTGAAATCACCACGCTGAATGATAAACTGAGAAAAGTATGTTAACAAGACAATGCTTTAGCAAAGAAGTAACATTCACAAGTGCAATTTTTGTTTTTCTTCAGAAACCTTCCCATCTATACAAATTTAACTGTAGTTACCTTTCATTAAGAAGGAAATGTTTACTCATATTTGGAAAAACAAAATTACATTGAACAGAAAGTAGAAAGGATATCCATTAAGTGCAACTGAATTATATCACTGGAGTAAATTTGTAAAAGGGCAAACTGTACAACTAAGTTATTTACATATTTAACTCCGTAGGGCAGCCAGTCGTGACTGCATTTCTTCAATATCTTCCTCTGCCTCACCCTCATCGGATGCAGCGGTAGCCCCTTCAAGCTCTGGTTCTGGGAGAGCATCTGTGACTTTACTGGGAGCTTTCCCAAGAGCACCTGCAAAAACAAATGCATCAAAAGATGAGGACATTAAAAGGTAATATTTCCAAATTTGTAGATGATACAAAAGCTGGGTGGAGGATGAGCTGTGGGAAGGATGCAGAATCATGATCATTATTAGATACTTAATTCCAGATTTTAAAAAAAATTGAATTCAAATTTCACTATCTGCCATGGCAGGATTCAAACCCAGGTCCCCAGAATGTCACCTGGATCTGTGGATTAACAGTTTAGCAATAATACCACTAGGCCACTGCCTCTCCTGAAGGGGGCAAGCAGTTCAGGATATTACTACATTTCAAAAATCTATATCGAAACCCAATTATAAATCCACTAATGTTTAAAAAATGCTCACAGGATGTGGATATGTTAGATGGGCTGGCATTTATTACTTACTCCCTCATTACCCTCAAAAGGTGATGGTGAGCTGCCTTCTTGAAATGCTGCATCCCAAATTGGTGCAAGTGAACCTACATTGTATTAGGGAGGAAGTTCCTGAATTTTAACCCAGCAAAATGAAGGAATGCCCATGTTTTAAAGTCAGGATGCTGTGTGGTTTGGACAGGAGTGTGCAGGTGGTTGTGTTCCCATGCACCTGCTACCCTTGTTCTTCTAGATGTTGAAGGCTGTATTTTAGAAGACGCAGTCTAAGGAGTTTAATGAGGAGCTACAGTGTGTCTTGTGGGTTGTGTCTTGTCAGTGGTGGAGTGACTTTTACATTGAAGGTGTTAGATGGGTGGAGGAGGTGAGGACTGCAGATGCTGGAGATCAGAGTCAAGACTCTGACGCTGGAAAAGCACAACAGGGCAGGCAGCATCTGAGGAGCAGGAGAACCGGCGTTTCAAGAATGGGGCTTGTGGGCCGGGGGAGTGCTGAGAGATAAATGGGAGGGGAGGCTGGGCTGGGGGTGGGGGGGGGAGAGACGGAAGTAGCTGAGAATGCAATAGGGAAGTTTAGATGGGTGTCAATGTAACTGGATGTCAGCTCAATAGCCTATTGACAATCAGCAAGTCCAAAATTAGGCAACTCAGAGTTAGGTTTTCTTTAACTTTGAACTTTAATATATTAAGTATATTCTTAACTAAATTTTACTTGAAAGCTCCATTTCTCTTGCTAACCTGTCCCCTAAAAACCTCCTCCCTCCCATTAAAGGGCAATTACATACTGGCAATAGTGGAGAGATGCAGACTGAAAAACAATTATTTTACCCCCCAAATCTTGTCCCAAAAATTTACTAGCAGAGATTTGATTTCTGAGAATGATACTGGTAAAAGTTCCTTGAGAGATTCAGTATTACAAAAATTTTTAAAGACATAGTGGCCTTAATTTACCTGCAGTAACCTCAAAAAGTATCTTGTCAATTTCCATCTCTGCTGCTTCTTCCATTTCTTCCTCATCTTCCATGCTTTCAAAAGTATCCTCTAACATCTCCTCAATAATCCCTGCCTGGTGAATACAAGACAGTGCAGAATGCAAAACAATAGTTGATTATAATTATGGATATGAACACATTAGAGATTTACAAGAATCTAGGAATGAGAAACTTCATAGCAAGTTTTGAGAAGATTTGTAGCTCAGGTTGAGGTTCTGGACGTAGGTTTGCTCGCTGAGCTGGAAGGTTCATTTCCAGATGGTTCTTCACCCCACTAGGTAACATCTTCAGTGGTAACGCTTCGCCTGGAGTCCCACTGAAGATGTCACCTAGCAGGGTGACAAAATGTCTGGAAATGAACCTTCCAGCTCAGTGAGCAAACCTACATCCACAAAAACTTCATTTACAAGACAGATAGATAAGTTGGAGCTTTCGTCCTTGGACAGGAGAAGGCTAAGAGGAAATTTGACAGAACTTTTCAGACCCATGAGCTAGACAGCAGCACTCACTAATTTCCATTCTGGCTGTGTCGGCCTTTGAGACCCTTCTGCGGCAGTAACTTCCAGAACTGTAAGTCAATGCCACGATCAGTGATAAGTTGCACAACGTACAGGGAACATTACTAGACACCGTAGGTAGGGAGAAACTGCTCTCACTTGTAAAAGAATCATGAACAAGTGGACATAGTTTTAAAATGACTTGCAAATGAAGCAACTGTGAAGTGAAAACACTTTCACATAGGAACTTGTTAGGGTCTGGAATGCATTGCCTGAAAGTGTGATGGGGGCAGGTTCAATCAAAGATTTCAAAAGAGCATTTGATGATTGTTTATATTCAAATAATTTGCAGAGGTATGGAGAAAATGTACTAAGTCATAATGCTCATTTGGAGAGCAGGTGAAGGCCCAATTGGCATTTTCTGTGCTGTAACAATTCTGTGATTGTTGACAATGCTATTAATATCATTGCCTTGACAGAAATATAAATTATTTGACTAATCTATTATCTATTGACTAAAAAAAGCAGTAAGTACAAGAAATATAGAAGTACAAGAAACTCTCTCATTGCATTGTTTTTAAAAGCACCTATAACTGAAATATCTCTTCAAAGATTCTGTCTGACTAATCTGTTCAGTGTTTATATTTTACATTTTGGTTCAGGTTTCGAGCAGCTTTTTTTTGAAGCTTTTTTGGCTTGGGAAGTTGATTCACCAAGCAGCTGTGATAAGCCAGCTTTCATCTGCATTCGTCGTTGAACTGGCTGATCATGGGTAGAACAAGATGACACTATATTCAGCCTCAGCAATTATGGATACATCCTCTAATCTAGTACACTACACCTGCTGCTCATGAAAATATCATTATGAGAGACATATATTGAAACAATCCAGCCTAGCATGAACTTTGTGTAGCTAGTTAGGTCACAGGTTTGATTTCAATAAGTGAAACTATAGAAGAAATCTCACTTTCCACAGCTCTCAGGCAGGAACCGATGATCATGATCTTCTGATTCTCAGTGGAATTCCATGGAATTACAGGGTTGGTCCTGATAAATATTCTAAATAGATGGGCTGTATTTTTACAACAATAACAACAGCATACACAATACAAGTTCAAACTAAAATGTAACTGTTCTATAGAACTACAATTCTAAAGGCTAGGGCCTAGGTTTTGTCTCACCTTCATCATTTCTTTGGACAGATCTCTCATGGTGGCTTGAATTTCAGGAATTTTTATTAAACTTTGCATGGCTTTCATCACCTCTGTGCTCTTCTCTAAGGAACCAGTGACTTTCGCTACAGCTGTGAAGAAAGGACAAGGATAAGAAAATGCTCATCTTCAGTTAACAATCTATAGCAATTTTATGACCATTTCATGATGACTTAAAAAACAATCAGGGCTCCAACATTTTGAATAGAAAATCTCCAAAAATAGTAATCACTGGAATACTTACCTATAAACGATCAAAATGAACAAGAGGCCTAAGCCTGAGCAAAAGAGTCCAGAATGTGTTTGGAGAACTTGGCTAAGCTCATTTCAGTCAAGACATTTTTAATGATCTTGTAATGTGGGAAGTGGATTTGTGATGCCTGTCATACTTAGCAAGGGGCATAAGGGTGGACATGTTAAGGAATCTGGGCATGCAAGACAAAACTGGGAGGAAGTGAAGACTGTAAAAGAGCAGAGACAAAATATGAAGCACTGTTGCTGATGTTGTAATTTTGTTACCAGTCATTAAATAGGCTCTATTTTATATAGATAATTGAGTGTGCAGTTTCCAACTGTCATGTGGGTCACCTTATACCATAAAACATATCTTTGCATTTTATATGTGTTGTTACCATGCAGATATGATGCACCTTTTTAGGGGAATAAAATATAATTTACATATTGCATCTTATCATTAGAGCTGTAGACAGCAAATATGAAATGATGCTTAGTCCTTCCCCATACTACTCTCTAGTCATTTACATTTGAGGATTCTGACAGCAGGATATCTTTGCTAATGTGTTTTTTAACATTAAAATGCATTTACTCTGGTTATACATTTTTGAAAACTAAAATTTAAGCAGTAACAGTGACATTTGGATTAATCACAATTAACTGATGAGATTATTATTCTCAAAACGTGTTTGAATAGGTACTCTCTTCTTCACACTGGCACTGCCCCCTTCCCAAGCCAAGTTCTGAGAAATGTCTTCTTCTAGTTGAAAGGGTAACTATCTCCTCTATTGCCTCATTCAGAGTCACTACTTAAAGACTATAGGTCACAGGACAAGAATTAGATCATTCTGCCCATCATGTCTCCTCCACCATTCATTGAACATAAAACATTACAGCACAGTACAAGCCCCTCGGCCCTCGATATTGCGCTGACCTGTGAAACCAATCTGAAGCCCATCTAACCTACACAATTCCATATCATCCACATCCTTAAAGATGGCAAATCTATTACTGTTGCAGGCAGGGTGTTCCATACGCTTATTACTCACTGAGTAAAGAACCTACCTCTAACACCTGTCCTATATCTAGTGGTGGACTCTCCCTCTTTATGGGCATTTAAACGGGCATTGGATAGACATATGGAGGATAGTGGGCTAGTGTAGGTTAGGTGGGCTTGGATCTGCGCAACATCGAGGGCCGAAGGGCCTGTACTGCGCTGTATTTTTCTATGTTCTGTTAGCCTTCAATTTAAAGCTATGTCCCCTCATGTTAGCCATCACCATCAGACGAAAAAGGTTTCACTGTCCACCCTTTCTAATCCTCTGATCATCTTGTATGTCTCTATTAAGTCACACCTCAACCTTCTCTCTAAAGAAAACAGCCTCAAGTTCCTCAGTCTTTCCTCATAAGACCTTCTTTCCATACCAGGCAACATCCTAGTAAATCTCCTCTGCACCCTTTCCAATGCTTCCACATCCCTCCTACAATGCAGTGCCAGATATCAATGTGATATCATTGATACTCTGGGTTTAACAACAGATTCTAAATAATATTATGCTTCTGTCAAAGAGTGGGTGGGAATAGCTCATCTATTGTGAAACCATGTAATGCCCATTTGTCAAATATGCCCCTCCAAAGCAAAACATCATACATCAGATATATACTGCTGTCAGGATAAATAGATAAATCACCAGGGAGTAGAGAATGTGTAGGTGATTAGAATATAATAGATAACAGTTGCTTAAAAACAAAGTTATATTGAGTGTTAAAGCTTTTTATCATCTTATAAAACATTCTTCTGGGGTATATTTGAAACCATTCTGGTGGCACATATGTCAGTAGCAATTCTAAATCACTTATTCTATGTAGTTACAGAATGTTACATTTCTGCTTACGGTATTTTAGTATTTTGATTTATTCATTTAAACTCTGAAGGGATTATTTTCCTTGGAAAATTCACTATCAGATAACATATTTGAGAGTTTGAGCACCACCCCCACTATTTAGTACACAATGCTGTTAAAGCTTTAGGACAAAAATACATTGCCTGCATTCATGAATTATCATTTCTTTTAACAAACCATCTACTTTATATAAAAATCCAACAATTATGAGAAGATGAATCTCCAATCAAGATAAAAGCTACATAAACTTGCACCTCTACTTAAATGATTTGAAATGAACATACTCTTTACTATAATTCTAGTGCTTTTAAGAATTCAAAAAACACAAACTTAAGTCAAGGCTATCTTTAATATTTTCATTACATTTCAAAATAAAGGAGAACCCAGAGGAAACCCATACAGACACGGGGAGAATGTCTGTGTGGAGTTTGCACAGTTGCCCAAGGCTGGAATTGAACCTGGGACCCTGGTGCTTTGAGGCTGCATATCTAACTACTGAGCCACCATGCCATCCCTAAGGAGTCAAAACAAAGTACAGGGCCAACATCTTCATGTCCTATCGCATTAAAATCTGCTTTTCCTCAATTCAAAATATTTATATCTGGTCTACCTTTGATCTTTTCCATGACTATCTTAGATCTTATTGATTTATGATCACGATCACCGAAATGCTCTCCCATAGATACCACCCTCAAGTTTTCACAGTTATCCATCCCAGTTAATTCTGGAGAAGTTGAAATCCCCTATAACCTTTTTACTTTTACACATCTCTGAAATGCGTCTACATTTCTGTAGTTCTTTTACTTCCTGACTATTTGGGATCTATAGTATACTCCAAATGTGACTGCCCTCTTTTCATTTTTAAGTTTCACCTATTTGGTCTCAATTGAGAAGCCCTTACAAGATGTTCCTCTTTATTGCAGTAATTGACTCCTTGATCAATACTGCCACACTACCTCCTTTTATGCCTTGCTATGTCTCACCTGAATATTGTCCACCCCAGAATATTGAGATGTCAGTCCTGCCCCTCCTTCATCTAAGTCCTCATGATAGCAATGTTGTCATTTGGGAGTCTTAAACTGATCAGACTGGGTCCAAAGCAGTCATCACAAGAATTTCACGAATTGGTTATTGCATTTTTCTGACATTGGAGCGACAATACTAATAACTTACCTAGCTGGTTTTTCATGCTCATAAGGACAGAGTTCATTTGAGCTTTTGATGCATACAGCTTTCCCACAGCCTTTCTTGAATGCACAATTTCTTTAGCTAATATAGTGCACACATCCCTTTGGCCTTTCTTTGCAGCATCTTTTACCGATCGCTTGACTTTTTCCTCTTCTCTTTGAATATCTAACGAAAAGATAAGAAAGTATTTTAAAAAACACAACTCTATAGTGCCTTACTTATTTAATGGCTTATCTTCACTTCAGTATCACCATGTACTGCAGCAGTTCAAGAAGTCAGCTCACCACCAATTTGTGATGGGTAAAAAATGCTAGTCTAGCCAGTATTAGCCACATATTACGAATACATATATTTTAAAAATCACGTTCCTTAGGCTGCCCCAACAGGTTTCAGAAAATTATCTGAAGTGCACTTGTGGGGAGCGGTGAACCTGGTAGACATTTTGCTCAATCATTCTATTATCAGCAGAGAGATGTTTGATTTTCCTTGCAAAAAGAATGTTGGAATGCACATCAGAATTTAAGGTGTAGGTTTGCTCGCTGAGCTGTAGGTTTGATATCCGGACGTTTCATTACCTGGCTAGGTAACATCATCAGTGGTGACCTCCAGGTGACTTCACTGATGATGTTACCTAGCCAGGTAATGAAACGTCTGGATATCAAGCCTACAGCTCAGCGAGCAAACCCACACCCTAAACCTCAACCTGAGCTACAAACCTTCACAAAGCTTGCAAAAAACATCAGAATTCACTGTTTCTTTAAATAATGTCATTTAAATAAGTTAATAAAGTTGGCAACATGTATCAATGGATTTCAAAGCACTGCAGTACTCCGTACTCTGCAGGATTGCCAGTCAAGATGGTACAAACTAAAATTCTGAAGTGAGATTTAAACATGTGACCTTATTTAGAAAAATTCCAGCATGGTCTGCATAATGGCATTTTTAAAGAGCTTAGTCATTCTATCTAAAAAGAAACATGCAACTTGTAAAAGATTAATGAGAAAAAAAATTGCTCCTTTCAGAAAAAAAGCTTGCAAAATTAATAGGAACAACAGTTGAAAAAAAACAAAACAGGCCAAAAGGCAGGAGGAAACAACATGCAACCTCAGAATTTAGTAGAGCATATTGTGAACCGTACAAACACACTTTCAATAATGATCAGTGGGCAGCAATCAAGAATAGGCATCTTATATAATTGTTCCTCTTTTGCTAACTGGGGGTCAGTTAGCTCAGTTGACTGGATACCTGGTTTGCAATGCAGAGTGATGCCAACAGCATTGGTTCAATTCCTGTACCAGTTGAGGGTGTTGTGAAGGACTCAACCTTCTCAACCTCTCCCTTTGCCAGAGGCATGATGACCTTCAGGTTAAACCATTGCCAATCATTTCTCTTAATGAGACAGCAACCCTATAGTCTGGTAAAACTTTGGCCATTGCTAAGCAGGAACTCCAAAAAAATCTGCATTTTTCCTATAACCATCCTGGCTGAGACTAACCAACTCAATGCAGGGCAGTGAACTGGTGACCGAAACGTTGATTTCCCTGGACTTTGGATGCTGCCTGAACTGCTGTGCTCTCCCAGCACCACTAATCCAGAATCTGGTTTCCAGCATCTGCAGTCATTGTTTTTACCTCCATAATCTATGACACACACAATTTGAAAGGCATTATCACCTTCTTATAAAACTTGCATCAGTTCAGACTAATTAAACTGTTCTGAGAATTGCAATGTGGATGTGCCAATGTTGGGCTGGGGTTGACAAAGTTGAAAATTACAACATCAAGCTATAGTCCAATAGGTTTATTTGTAAGTACAAGCTTTTGAAGCATTTCTCCTTCATCATGTAGTTAGTGGGGCAGTATCATAGGACACGGAAATTATAGTAAAAGTGTCATACAACTGATGCAATGTATTGAACAAACCTAGATTGTTGTTAGGTTTTTAATCACTTGGAATGTGTTGCAGATTTTGATTCATTAATATGTAAATCCCAGAATTTATTTCAAGTCACATTCCCGACTCTAACCTCACACCTTTAATGCATTGTCTGAGCTGAGATGTCACTCTTTTGTTATAACACCTCAAGCTATCTCCGGAATGTGACTTGAAAGAAGTTCTGGGATTTACGTATTCATGAATCGAAACCTGCAACCCCATTCTAAGTGATTAGCAGCAATCCAGGTTTGTTCAATACATCATGAGGGGCATTAATAGGGTAATTTCGCTGCACTTTGGATGCTGCCTGAACTGCTGTGCTCTTCCAGCACCACTAATCCAGAATCTGGTTTCCAGCATCTGCAGTTATTGTTTTTACCTCCTAAACAGACAAGGGCTTTTCCCTGGGGTAGAGGAGTCCAGAACTAGGGTGAGAGGGGAAAAATTTAAAAGGGACCCAAAGGGCAACATTTTCACAGAGGATGGTGCATGTATGGAATGAGCTGCCAGAGGAAGTGGTGGAGACTGGTACAATTACAACATTTAAAAGTCATCTGGATGGGTAAATGAACAGGAAGGGTTTAGACGAATACGGGCAAGTGCGGGGCAAAGGGACTAGATGAGGTGAGGATATCTGGTCGGCATGGACAAGTTGGACCAAAGGATCTGTTTTTGTGCTGTACATCTCTATGACATTGCAACAGTTGTATGACACTTTGATCTTTTACTATAAATTCTGTGCCCTTTGATCGCACCCCACTAGCTACCAGATGAAGGACCATGCTCCAAAAGCTTGTACTTCCAAATAAACCTGTTGGACTATTATCTGGTACTTTGTGATTTTTAACTAAGGATTGTGGAGTCACCTATGATGCTTTAGTTATTTAAACTAAGCTGGTCTCTCACTAAACATAGATAATTGATAGGGGGTTTAAAGATTATCACAGATATAGGTTGATCTTTGCTAAATTTGGAAATCACGAACTAGAAATATCTTTCATAGGCTTTCTGTATTTATTTCTTTGCATTTCTTTGTTGCTTTTTAAATTCAATTCATAAATCCCAATTCTTAAGAACAGGCAGCTAATCAGCTCATCCAACATGGGCAGCACAGTAGCTCAGTGGTTAGCACTGCTGTCTCAATGCCAGAGATCCGGGTTCAATTCTACCCTGGCTGTGCACAGTTTGCACGTTTTACCCGTGTCTGCATAGGTTTCCTCTGCTTCCCTCCCATAGTCAAAAGTTGTGCAGGTTAGGTGGCCTGGCCACGCTAAATTGCCTATAGTGTCTAAGAATGTGTAGGTTAAGTGGATTAGCTGTGGGATATGCAGGGTTATAGAGCAGGACGGGGTGGGTCTCGGTGAGATGCTCCTCAGAGGGTTAGTGTGGACTCGATGGGTCATATGGCCTGCTTCCATCCTGTAGGGATTTTATGTGGAATAAACAAACGTGACTGTTATATTAATATTCTAATTGTAGAAATCTGTTCTTTCAAATAGCACATTGTCACTGGACTTGATTAGACTCTAAGAGATGCAACTAGAATGGCTCAGTTTTGATTTTTTAAATTCACTCCTGGGTCATATAAGCCTCGGTGGTTGGCCAGAACTTATTACCCGTCCTTAGCTGCCCTTGAGAAAGTGGTGATGAGCTTTCTTCTTGAAATGTGGCAGTCCATGTGCTGTAGGTGACCCACAATGCTCATTAGGGACTAAATTCTAGCATGTGACCCAGCGATACTGCAGCAGCGGTGATATAATTTGAAAGTGTGGACAGTGAGAGGCTTGGATGAAAATGTGCGGGTGGTGGTGTTCCCATATATCTGCTGTCCTTGTTTTTCTATATGGAAGTGCTTATGGGTTTGGAAGGTGCTGCCTTGTGGATCCTTGGTGAATTTCTGCAGTGTATCTTGTAGATAGTACACGATGCTGCTAGTGGTGGATGGAGTGGATGTTTGTGGAGGTGGTACCAATCAAGCGGGCTGCTTTGTCCTGGATAATCAAAAATGAATCAAGTATAGCAAAATGTTTACATAATACCCATTTTTTAAAAGTGAAAACTGGTTCCAACATTGAAAAGTTTGGATGAAGGAAGTTTTATTTTAGATAAAAGAAAAACACTGCAGATGTTAAGATTTGAAATAAAAACAAGGCGCTAGGGAAATTCAGAAGGTCTCACAGCATCAATGGAGGGAGAGAGAGAGAGAGAGAGAGAGAGAGAGAGAGAGAGAGAGAGATTAATGTTTCAAGTCCAATATGACTCTAAGATACCTGCTGAGTTAGGCTGGCATAGACAGATTCCTGGTAAACAGGGGAATCAAGGCCTATGGGAAATGGGCAGGTAAAACCTTGAGGCATGTTGGATTAGTCATGAGTCTAGATTACAGCGGTGCTGAAAAAGCACAGCAGGTCATGCAGCATCCGAGGAGCAGGAAAATCGGCGTTTCGGGCAAAAGCCCTTCATCAGGACTGAAGGCAGGGAGCCTCCAGGGTGGAGAGATAAATGGAAGGGGGGTGGTTATGGGGAGAAGGTAGCAAAGAGTACAATAGGTGGATGGGGGTGGGGATGGAGGCGATAGGTCAGAGCGGAGGGTGGAGTGGATAGGTGGGAAGGAAGATTGGCAGGTAGGACAGGTCACGAGGACAGTGCTGAGCTGGAAGGTTGGAACTGGGCAAAAGTGAGGACTGCAGGGTAAGATGGGGGAAGGGAAAATGAGGAAACTGGTGAAGTCCACATTGATGACCTGGGATTGAAGTGTTCCAAGGCAGAAGATGAGGCGTTTTTCCTCCAGGCATTGGGTGGTGAAGGAATGGCGGTGGAGGAGGCCCAAGACTTGCATGTCCTCGGCAGAGTGGGTGGGGGAGCTAAAATGTTGGGCAGTGGGATTGATTGGTGCAGATGTCCCAGAGATGCACCCTAAAGTGCTCTGCGAGAAGGTGTCCTGTCTCTCCAAAGTAGAAGAGACCATATCGGGAGCAACGGATACAATAAATGACATTGGTGGATGTGCTGGTGAAACTTTGATGGATATGGAAGGCTCCTTTGGGGCCTTGGATGGAGGCGAAGGGGGAGGTGTGGGCGCAGGTTTTGCAATTCCTGTGGTGGCAGGGGAAGGTGCCAGGAGGAGAGAGTGGGTTGTTGGGGGCATGAACCTGACCAGGTAATCACAGAGAGAACGGTCTTTGTGGAAAGTGGAAAGGGGTGGAGAGGGAAATATATCCCTGGTGGTGGGGTCCGTTTGAAGGTGGTGGAAATGCCGGCAGATGATGCGGTTTATGAGAAGGTGTGGAAGGTGAGGACCAGGAGGGTTCTGTCCTTGTTACAGTTGGAGAGGTGGGGGAGGGCGGAGATGCGGATTATGGATGAGATGCATTGGAGGGCATCTTTAGCCATGTGGGAAGGGAAGTTGCGATCTCTAAAGAAGGAGACCATCTGGTGTGTACTGTGGTGGAACTGGTCCTCCTGGAAGCAGATACGGCGGAGACGGAGGAATTGGGAATACGGGATAGCATTTTTGCAGGAGGTAGGAGGTGTCTTCGCATTGGCGTCTGGCTTCAGCGGTGTAGAGGTCAGTGTGCCAAACTATCACTGCACCCCCCTTATCCACTGGTTTGATGGCGAGGTTGGGATTCCTACTGAATCGTGGAGCAGGCTCGAGAAGCTAAATAACCTGCTCTTTTTCCTGTTTCTTTGGTTTTGCAGTTTCTCTAGCACTTTGTCGTTATTTCAAAGCTACATTCTGTTTGCATTGCTTGGATGTTTTTGCTCAGGAAAACCTCTCCATTTATGAAACACTTTACTAAAATTCCAGACCTAGGCCTAGAGATTTCACTTTATTCAGTGTACAGCACTAAAACATTCAACTGAATCATACAGTGGAAATATAAAATCTTTACTTACCTCGGATTTGTCGATCAATCACCCTCATTTCCTTTCTTATTTTTAATGACCATTCTGTGACCTAATCAGAATCAAATTTTAATAGTATTAAAACCAGATAAATTATTTTGAATAATGTTAAGATCAAAATCCTGAAATGTTCTATCTAATGGCACTGAGAGTGTACCACTGCCTCAGACAGTAGCAGTTCCAGGCTAGGCCTCATCTTCTCACAAACAATTATGGTATCTGCGGACCAGTGATCCTTGCAAAGTCTTCTGCAGTAACATCTATCCCACAGACTAGTGAACCATCAGCTTGATGTACTCATATTCACAAATCATAGCTTACAATCAATATCCTGGATACCCCATTACTATCTCTGGCTGTCCTGTCCTACTGACTAGAAAGACCCACCACATGTTACAGCAGAATGGTACACAGCCAGGAGGGAATAACCCAGAGTCAAAATTGTCTCAAACACAATGAAGTTTCATGGCATCAGGTCAAACATAGGCAAGGAAGCCTCCTGCTGATTACCACATACTGAGCCACTCTGGCTGATGAGTCTCCACAGTGTTGGAAAATCACTCAAGGAGAGCACAAAGAGTAGAAAGGCCAAAGAATATATACTGGGGTGAGGGACTTCAAATGTCCATGATCAAGGATGGAGCAGTAGCATGACTAACTACAGTCCTAAAGAATGTATCTGTCAGATTGGTCTGCATCAAGTGTTGAGGGTCCAACAACAGGGAAAAGCTATTCGCCTTCATCCTTGCCAATCTACCCAGTGCATATATATCTGCCAATTACAGTAGGAGCAACCATCACATGGTCCTTGTGGATACATATCTTAATAGTGATACTATTCATGTTGTGTGACAATGCCACCATGATAAATGGAACAGATTCAGAACAGATCTAGCAGTGCAAAACAGGGCATTCATGAGACATTGTAGACATCGAGCAGCAGAATTGCATTCAACTACGATCTGCGACTGCACAGCCCAACAAATTCATCACATTATCATGAGGAAGACCTACAAATAAGTTAACCTCCTTAAGCTACCACGCAGGATTGCATGCGTACTAAATAATGGAATGAGCATGCTATGGCCAAAACCAGTGCAATCCTGCCATATCCACTCATGAAGGGTAAACAATACCTCGATCCTTAAAGATGACAGAACCAAGTACTTTATGCAAAACACAGGCCTAAAGCAGAAGCAACATCTTCAGAGGTGTAGAGTGAATGATCCATCTTGGCATCCTCCAGAGGTCCCCAATATCACAGAGGCCAGTATTCACTCCATTCTTTGAGAGTGATAAAGAAGGTAAAAGCACATGGAATCCAGGATAACTTCACAAGTTGGATCCAAAATTGGCTTTGTGGTAGGAAACAGAGCACAGTGGCTGTTTGTGTGACTGGAGACCCCGTTCAGTGGTGTACCACAGATCAGTGCAGTATCTCTTACAGTTCATAATATACATATATTTAAGAAAATGTGAGGGAGATTGATGTATAAATTTGTGGATGACACAAAGATTGGCCAGGAGTTTGACAGTGAGGAAGAACGTCTTAGGATATAGAAGGATATAAACAGAGCAGATGAACATATCACTGGCAGATGGAACTTAACCCAGATTAGTGCAAAGTGATGCACTTCAGAAAAAGTAACAAGATAAGGAGGCATGGCAGGAGACTAGAAGGTCTGAGGAAGAGAGAGAGAGATCTTGGGTGCTTCTCCTCAGATCCCTGAAGATGGCAGGACAGGTTTACAGGGCTAATGCCTGAAATATAGACTCTCCTGCTCTTCGGATGCTGCCTGACTTGCTGTGCTTTTCTGGAGTTTTTGACTCTGATCTCCAGCACCTGCAGTCCTCACTTTCTTCTAGGTTTACAGGGTAGTTAAGGTGGCAGATGGGATACTTGTTTTTAATCAGTCATGGCATAAAGTATAAGAGCAGGGTAGTTACACTGGAGCTGTAGAAAACTTGGATTAAGCCACAGCTGGAGTAGTGTGTGCAGTTCTGATCACCACCTTACAAAGGAAGGATGTGATTGCACTGGAGGTGATTCTCCAGGATGTTGCCTGTGCTGAAGCAGTTTAGCTATGAAGAGAGGCTGGGTAAGCTTGGGTTAATTTCTTTAATGCAGAGAAGGCTGAAATGGAACATGATTGAGGCCAATAAGATTGAGGTGGTTATGGACAAGGTGGATCATTTTCAAGGGGGCATAATTTTAAGGTGAAAGGCAGGTGGATGAGAGGGAATTTGAGGACAACAAATTCACTAAAAGGGTGGTTGGAATCTGGGATGTTGTGCCTGCAAGGGAAATTGAGGTGGGAAACCTCACAAATTTTCATAAGTACTTGGATAAACACTTGAAATGTCATTACATTCAAGGCTCTGGACAAAGTGCTGGAAAGTATAAATTTAGTTTAGTTTTTATTGGTATGGACTCAAAGGGCCAAAGAGTATCAAATGATTCTATGATTCATTAGTATCTTTCCATAGAATATCAAGAAACAGGTGGAGATACTGGATACGGCAAAAGCTACAGGCCCCGATGACATCCTGACAGTAGTACTGAATAGCTGTGCTCCATAACTAGCAGTATGTCTAGGGAAACTGCTCCAACACTGATATTGTGGCTACAACAAGGAAAACTAACCATGAACATCCTGTTTATAAAGAGGCAAGACAAATCCAAATCCACCAAGCATCACTGTTTTAGTCTACTCAGAAATCAGCAAATTACTGAAAAGCATGCTTGACAGCGTTGAGGGGAGAAACTTGATTGTCAGTGATGCTCAGTTTGGGTTCCACCAGTGCCACAAATCAGCTTTGATCAAAACATGGCCAAAGAGCTGAGGTGTTCAAGAGGTGAGGTGACATCAAGGCAGAATTTGACTGAGTGCAGCATCAAGGAACCTTGACAAAATTTAAATTAATGGGAAATTGAAGAGAAATTCTCCACGAGTTGCAGTTACACCTATTACAAAGAAAACTGGTTGTGACTGTTGGAGATTAATCATCTCAGCTCCAGGAGTTCCTCAGGATAGTGTCCCAGGCCCAAAGAACTTCAGCTGCTTCAATGACTTTCTCTCCATCAGAAGGTCAGAAAAAATGATCGTGGATAATGACTGTACAATGTTCAGGACAATGTACAATTCTTGACTACTAAAGTAATTTGTGTCTCTATGTGTCAATGCCTGAACAACATCCAGGTTTGTAATAACAGGTGGCTTCTAATACTCGTACCACAAATTGCCTGGCGATACCAATTCCGAAAGGACAAAATGTAACCATCTTCCCTTGATATTACCATTAGGTATTACCATAACACCTTGGAAAGTTATCACTAATGAGAAACTGAACTTAAGACCAGCCATCCGAATACTGTGGCTACAGAAGCTGGTCGTGGTTAGGAATTCTGCAATGAGTAACTCACCCCCTTACACACCAAAGCATGTACACCATCTACAAGGCATAAGTCAGGATTGCAATGGAATATTCTCCATTTGCCTGAATGTGTGCTGTTCCAACAATATTTAAGTAGTTCAACACCAACCGGGAGAAAAAGCTTGCTTGATCAGCACCCTAGTAATCAACTTGTAACCACCTCAAAACATGCATGCTCCCACTACCAATGTACATTGGAAGTAGTTTGCACTATCCTCAAGAAGCACTCCAGAATCTCACCAAAGTTTTTCAAAAGCTCTTTCCAAATCTGTGACCCCTAACTTGTAGGATGACAATGACAGCAGATGCATGGAAGCAAGTTCTCCTTCAAGTTACCTACTAACTTGACCTAGAGTAAAATTCCTTCAATGTTACTGAGTTAAAATCCTACACCACCCTCCCTAACTGTACCGCGGGTGTGCCTGTACCACATGAACTGCAGCAGTCCCCCGCCACATTCCTAAGATTAACTAAGAACCTAGGCAATAAATGCTGGTTTTCCCAAAAAAGCTCAAATCACATGAAAAAATATCAACAAACCATTTGATAAATAAATTTTGGCTTTATTAATGAGCATCCACATCTCAAGGATTAATTTTTGAAAATTTCTCAGAAGTCTTATAATACACAATGAGGCCATTTGGCTAAAGCATGCCTGCACCATAATTCAACAGGTTTTTATAATTCAGATAGAAATTAACAGCTGGACTGTCATTAGTACAGCTGCAAATACAAAGACAATATTAATTTCAAATCATTATCAAAAAATGAAATTCTCCAAAGTCCAGCAATTGCAGTAAACTTCTCTTTTACAATTTTAAAATATGAGAACCTTAGAATGGTCACGATTTCAACGGTCTGACTGTGGAGAAAATACCGTGTTCCTAAAAATAGTGATCAGTCTAAGGTTCTCATTTTTAAATTGTAAAAATGATAAAAAGTATTGGGGAATAATAATGAATCTGTAACTAATAAACAAGAGGAATTCACTTTTCTAAAGCATTCATAATATTCAGCGAACAGAATGAGACACATTCTTTACCAGGTCTGATTTTTTAAAAACATTTTCTTAATTAGCTGGGGTTTGTAAATCTCTAACCTGGAACTATACAACCTCAGGGAAGTAGGGACTATATTACAATGTACTGCATAAGTTTGGGACAGGTAGGACTCTGTATAAAGTACATGTCCAAAACTGCACTAAATACCATTTCTCATTAATTTCTACACTCAACACTGGCCTGCACTGTTCCTCAGTCCCTAGTACAACTGTCATCCTGCACAAAACACAACTGCAGAACTCCAGTAAGGATTTTTAAAAATATATTTATTCACAGAATGTGGGTATCACTGGTTAGGCCAGTGGCTATCCCCAATTGTCCAGAGAGCAGTTAAGAGTCAACCACATTACTATCGGTCTGAAGTCACATGTAGGCCAGACAGTAAAAACAGCAGATTACCTTCCATAGAGGTTTCTACAACAATCCACACTGGTCCCTAGTAGGTCAGATTCTAGTTTTTATTGAAATCATATTTCATCAGCTACCCTACTGGAATTCAAACTCGTCCCAAGTTTTGGATTGCTGGTCAGTGACATTTTCATTATGCCACCACCTCCACAATTCACTTGCTTCTCTGATATCCAATTAGACAACAAAATAGCTGAAACTCAAGTATTTTATTTCTTCATCTATAACTCTAGACAGTGACTATAAATACTCAGTGAGAAATAAACGCTGACACAAATTTGGTTTTCTTCTACTGAAGAGCTAGCAGTAAATTGCTGTCTCATGTAGGTGAACTAAAGCCCTAGCCTCATTAGAAACTGTATCAACTAAACATATTTATTGTCAGCTTGTGTACTTCACTTTGTCCTTAAGTTATCCTAGAAACTTATCCAATACTTTAGAGGAAATATAAACAGATTTAATATTTTTATATCACATTTACCTGACTCAGTTCTTGCCACAATGACACTCAGCTATTTTTAAAAGTAATCCTCCCAAGTAATGGAGGAGACTTAGCACCAATTTTAGAGGAACTGGTAATGCAGTGTAATGTCAGGGGGTTAATATTCTAGAGACTAATGCCCTGGAAACAGGAGTTAAAATCCCATCATGGTTACTGTTTGAATTTTAAATTTAATTAAAAAATCTGGAATTGAAAGTTAACTTTCAGTAATGATAATCATAACAATTAGTGACTGTTGTAAAAAATACTTCCTAGTTCACTAATTTCCTCTATGGGAGGAATTTTGTGGTCCTTTTCTGATCTCGCCTAATCTGCCTCCAAACTCATAGCAATGTGGTGGACTTTTAACTGCTTTGTGAAATGGCCCTAGCAAGCCAATCACGTCAACTAATGATGGATAATAAACACTAATAACATTCATAACCCATGAAATAAAAAACATTTTGTATACCAAGGCATAGACTTAGTTAAGTGACACAACACCAGATAATTTGTTTCAGTGAGGCTGATTGGGAAACACAGGGAAGAACTCCACTAACAGTCTTTGAAGAATTCCATAGAATTGCTTCCATCCACATCAGATGGTAATTAGGGTTTTGCTTTGCCATCACACCAAAAAAGTCTGAATTTCACACTGTATTCACAATGAGCACAATGATGGGTGGCACGGTGGCACAATGGTTAGCACTGCTGCCTCACAGCGCCTGAGACCCGGGTTCAATTCCCGACTCAGGCGACTGACTGTGCGGAGTTTGCACGTTCTCCCCGTGTCTGCGTGGGTTTCCTGCGGGTGCTCCGGTTTCCTCCCACAGTCCAAAGATGTGCGGGCCATGCTAAATTGCCCGTAGTGTTAGGTAAGGGGTAAATGTAGGGGTATGGGTGGGTTGCACTTCAGCGGGTCGGTGTGGACTTGTTGGGCCAAAGGGCCTGTTTCCACACTGTAAGTAATCTAATCTAATCTAATGAGCAGATATATAGTGAAAGAGCCAGAGACTTTGTGGACTGGTTTACAATCTTCTTAATCAATGGTGACAAGTTTAACACATGAAAAAACATTATGAGTAGGATTGCAACAATAAATAAATTTTATGTTGTGCCTTCAATATTAAAGCATTCCAGCAGCATTATCAGAAAAGGACAACAAGCTACACAAGATACTGCATTGGGACAGGCATCCATAATTTTAGTTATGCAGGGTCACCTAGAAAGGAGGAGAGGTCCAAAGCAGAGACCTTGAGGAGAAAATTCAAAATCTTGGAACTTTGATAAAGGAAATGGGGGATACACAAAAGGCCTAATGTCATCAGACTAGTAGCCTGTACAATTTGGAGATAATGGTGAGTTTGAGGCGGGTAGAGGTGAGGTAGGAATCTGTGTACACATGGAAATTTTTATTGTGTTTACAGATGATGCTGTAAATCGTAGCATGCAAATGAGAAGTAGGAAGGGGCAAGGAAAATGTCCACTGAGCAATTCTCATCCTCCCAATGTTTACAGGCAGAAGCATCAAGTGTTTATGGAGCAATCCCTCTCCCCCCGCTGTACTTATAGATAACATCAAGTGTCTGTGGAGGAGTCCCTCCCTCCATATTTACAGGCAACTTGAAGTGTCTATGGAGAAATCACTCCCATTCCCCCACCATGATACCCCCAACCCCAGTATTTATAGGCAGCATCAAATGTCCATGGAACAATCCACCTCCCCCCACATTTACAGGCAATATCAAGTGTCCACGAAGCAATCCTCCTCCCCCAGTATTCATAAGCAGCATCAAGTGTCCATAGAGCAGTCCTCCTCCCCCCGCATTTACAGGCAGCATCAAGTATCGATGGAGCAATCCTCCTCTCCCCAGTATTTACAGGAAGCAGCAAATGTCCATGAAGCAGCCACTCCCCCCGCAGATATTTACAGGCAGCGACTCAACCAAACTCGCTGCACCCCCCCCCACCTTTTATGACCTCACCTGACTGGCAGCCGTATCAGCCACTCAGTGAGGTCCGGGAACGCCAATGGACCAATGGACTAAGACAAGAGGTGAGACCCCTCCCCTCCCCTCCCCTCCCGTCCCCCACCGGTATCAGAGTAGGTTTCACGCTGCTGTGCTAATCGGCCAGAAGACCACCCGCCCTTTAAACCCCACACCGGAAATAACAAACACGGTGTCAGGCCGAATTCACAAAGCCGCAAATCTGACAGCGGTTCCGCTCCCTCTGTGCAATATCCCAGCGACCTCACTCGGTTTGGGTACAAAATGTGTGCCAAATTCGAATATAACACTGTTTTTAAAAATGGCAACGTAAGAAAATACCAAATCCTTGGGTGGCCGCTCCTGCGATTTACCGAACAGCCCCATATCGCCGAGCTCGAGCAAGCTGTTGTCCCGCCCCTCTCGAGGCACTTCCGGTCCCAATGACGTCAGCAGCGGCGGACCGTGTGCTCCCTTGGACTGCCGCAGGAGGCGCTGTGGCGGCAGACTACAACAAGAACTTGGATTGATGTAGCTACTTTGACAAGGCAACAGAGAAAGGTTCCTTCTCCTTCTATACCCCTCTCACATTGTCATAATCACTGTTGTGGCGCAAGATATCCTTAGGAATTGGAAGGGGTGGGGCAAGCGCTCATTGGAAAAGTAAACATAGGGCTCTTGTAATAGTGTCCACCCAAATGCAATTATCTTGAAAGGTTAGGAAACCTGGATGAAGGTCATTACAGAGTCAGGAGGCATGAGGAGGTATTTGAAAACGAAGATGAAAACTTCAGAATCAAGGCATTGTTTGAGAAGAACCCAATATAGGATCGCAAGCTCAGGTGGGATACATGATTATATGGGTAAAAAATGAGGTCTACAGATGCTGGAGATCACAGCTGAAAATGTGTTGCTGGTTAAAGCGCAGCAGGTTAGGCAGCATCCAAGGAATAGGAAATTCGACATTTCGGGCATAAGCCCTTCATCAGGAATGATTATATGAACATGATTATATGCACAATATTTGCTTCAGTCAAGCAGTCTTGAATGACCTCCATTGCTAGAAGATAGAAAATGAGACACATATCAAGAATGCTTTCATCAAATCTAGAAGTAACATCTAGAGGTAAAAATCTGGAATTAAAATTCTAACGATGACTATGAAACTATTGTTGATTGTTCACTTCACTAATGTTCTTTAGAGAAGAAAACTGCTTTCCTTATCTGGTTTGGTCTATATGTGACTCCAGATCCCAGTACAGGAGTTGAGAGGTCATGTTGCTGCTATACAGGACATTGGATAGGGCACTTTTGAAATATTGCATGCAATTCTAGTCTCCTTCCTATTAGAAGGATGTTGTGAAACTTGAAAGGGTTCAGAAAAGATTTACAAGGATGTTGCCAGGGTTGGATGATTTGAGCTCGAGGGAGAGGTTGAATAGGCTGGGGCTATCTTTTGTGTGTGGAATGGGCTGCCAGAGGAAGTGGTGGAGGCTAATACAATTGCAACATTTAAAAGACATCAGGAAGGGTCTATGAATAGGAAGGGTTTAGAGGGATATGGGCCTGCTGCTGGCAGGTGGGACTAGATTGGGATGGGATATTTGGTTGGCATGGACGAGTTGGACTGAAGATCTGTTTCTGTGCTGTACATCTCTATGCTCTTTGACTCTAATTGCCCTCTGAAATGGTCTAACAAGCCTCTCAGTTGTAGTAATCACAACAAAGTCTAAAGAACAAGATAAAACCAGATGGGCCATCAGGCATCAATAGTGGCAAACACAACCTGTCAACCTTGCAACATCCTCCTTACTAACATCTGTAGGCTAAAGTTGGGAGGGCTGTCCCACAAACAAGTTAGACAACAGTCTGATATATCAAACTCCAGAATCACACCTTACAAACAACAATGTTATCATTTCTTAGAGGTGTGTCCTGTCCTGTCCCACCAGTAGGACAGACCTAGCAGAGGTGGCAGCATAGTAATATATAGTAGGGAGAGAGTTGCCTTGGGCAATCTCAACATTGACTCCAAATCTCATAACGTCTTATGAGACTGGTTACAACATATATCTAGCACCCCTGCCTTGACTGATGAATCATTATTCCTCCATGTTGAACCTCACTTTGAGGAAGTAATGAGGATGGCAAAGGACCACAATGTGCTCTGGAATGGAACGCATCAATGTCCACCACCAAGAGTGGCTCAACAGCAGGTCCTAAAGGGCATTGCTGCTTTTTGTTGGATCTGTGGCAGGTGGTGAGGAAACCATCAAGAGAGAAAAACATATTTGATCCCATCCTTACCATTCTGCTGGCTGCAGATACATCTGTCCATGAAGTATTAGTGAGAGTGACAGTCCTTGTGGAGATGAAGTCCCACCTTCACATTGAGAACTCCCTCCATGTTCCATGGCAATATCACCTCGCTAAAAGGGTCAGATTTTAAATAGAACTAACATTCGATTTTTTGTTGTCACATGTATTAAGGTACGGTGCAAAGTTTTGTTTTGTGTGCAGTACAGGCAGATCATAACATACAAGGACAAATAGACCATAGAGTGTTTAGAGTGAGGCATACAAAGTTACAGTTGCACAGGAGATGCACAAAAACAAGATCAACATTAAATTTGAAATTAGAGACGTCCATTTGGCAGGCTAAAAACGGCGGGGAAGAAGCTGTACTTGAACCTTTTGGTACTTGTGTTTAAGCTTCTTTGCCTGACGGAAAAGGTTAAAAGAGAGTATAACTAGGCTGGGAAGGGTCTTTCATGATGTTGGCTGCTTTTCTGTGGCAACGAGAAGTGTAGATGAAGTTAATGGATGGGAGGTTGGCTTATGTGATGGTCTGGGCTGCATTCACAACTTTCTGTAGTTTGCTACAGTCCTAGGCAGGACAGTTGCCATACCAAGCCATAATGCACTCAGATAGAAATCTTTCTATGGTGCATCTGTAAAAGTTGGTGAGGGTCCTTATGGACATGCCAAATTTCCTTAGCCTCCTAGGCAAGAAGAGGCATTGTTGTGCCTTTTTGACCATTACATCCCTGTGCGAGGACTAGGACAGACTGTTGGTTATTGTCACTCCTAGGAATCTGATGCTCTTGACCCTCTCCACTTCAGCGCCATTGATGTAGATTGGGGAGTATCCTTCTCCTTTCTTCCTGAAGTCAACGATCAGTTCTTTAGTTTTGTTAACATTGAGGGAAAGATCGTTATGTTTGAAACACAACACCAAACATTTGATCTGCTTCCTGTATTCTGTCTCATCATTTTGTTTGATATCCAGTCTACAATAGTGGTGTTGTCAGTGAACTTGTCGATGGTGTTTGGATGTATTTAGCCACACAGTCATGAGTGCACAGAAAGTATAGTACGGGGCTGAGTATGCATCCATGTGAGCACTGGTGTTGAGGATTATCATAGAGGAGATGTCATTGTCTATCTTCGCTGATTGCGGTCTGTAGGTCAGGAAGCTGAGGATTCATTTGCAGAAGGCAGAGCCGAGAAATAGGTTTCGGTGTTTGGAGATCGACTTGGCTGGGATTATAGTGTTGAAGATGGAGCTGTAGTTCGTAAGTAGAAACCTGACATAAGCCTCCTTATCCAGATGTTCCAAGGATGAATGTAGGGCTAATGGAATGGCATCTGCTGTGGACCTGTTGTGCCATTAAGCAAAGGATTGAGGCAGGCTGGGAAGCTAGAGTTGATGTGGGCCCTGGCTAGCATCTCAAAGCATTTTATAATCATGGAGGTCAGAGCCACCGGATGATAGGCGTTGAGGGACGTTGCATATGTTTTCTTTGGTATTGGGATGATGGTGGTCTTCTCGAAGTAGGTGTGAACTTCAACTTGTAGCAAGGAGAATCTGTACTCCCGCCAGCTTGTCTGCTCAGGATCTGTGTGCACAGCTGGGACCTCCACCTGAGCTAACCACTTTCCTCGGGTTCACCCTCAAGAAGACTGATCTGACATCTGCAGCGGTGACTGAGGGAAAAGGTGTGTATGGAGCTGTCAGGGCAGGGGACACTGTTCCACTGGCATTCTGCTCGAACCGAGCGTCAAAAGCATAAAGTGCATCATGAATGAATAAGTTTTTGTTCACTACTTTCTTCTGCTTCATTTTGTATGTCGTGTAGGCCTTGCCACAGGTGGCAGGTGTCCGTGTGGTTGGTTTGGGTCTCTAACTTGGTCCAGCAATGCCTCTTGGCATATCTAATGGATTTGCCATTAGAGGTCATATCTGGATTTCTTGTAAAGCTCTAGGTCATCTGTCTCAAATGCCGCATGCCTGGTCTTCAGTGGCCAATGGATTTCATAGTTTATCCGAGGTTTCTGGTTGGACAACATACGGATTGCCTTCTTTGGCACACAGTTCCCATTATCAATGAAGGGGGTGCCCAGCATATCAGTGCAATAGATAAGGTTGAAACACAGATGCTAGTTTTCAGCCAATTCGATTCACTCCAATGTGATACCAAGAAACAGTTAGAGGCATTGGTTACTGAAAAGGAGATGGATCATGATCATATTCCAGCATATCAGAGCATAGACAGGTGATGTTAGGAACAAGGAAATAGGCAGTCTTAGTGATGTGAATGTATGCCCAAGAACCAGCATGGGTTGTAAATATCTGACTGGTCTTGAACTGTGTCAGTAAGAAAGATGGATTCAGTAGCTCAGAATGGAGTTTAGAAGAGGGACTGAAAACAAAGGCATCAATCTCCTTAAATTTATTTGGAGTACAACTAATAGGTGAAATATGCCTGATTATTCAATTTTCTAACTCAAATCTTTTCATCTCTAACAGTACCTTAATTAATTCCAGCTGTGACATTTCTTCCAATTCTAAACATCGATTAATCACTAGAAACATCTCATCATTATTAAATACATCTTTTACTTCTACCTTTAATTTGAATTCTAACTCTCACCTTAGCTTTAGTCAAGGATTCCATATAATCCACTATTGTGTCTTGCACCTCAAGAAAACTCTTAACAATATTCAAAGCCATCTTCAAATTTTGTGCAATAAATTTCAGTGCCACACAACTGTTTATGTCCAGAACTGTCTGTTACTTTAAAAAGACACAGATTCCTCTTAAATTCAATGAATTAAAATCCCATAGCAGCCCCCAATTCTGTGATCCCTGCTGATATTATCTGAAACTATCCAAAAACTGTTGATAGATGGTTTTAATTTAACAAGGTGACCTTTCATTAAACACAAACACGCAATACTGAAATTTTAGTTCTAACAATAAAACAGAAGTTTATTTGCAAAAGAAAAAATAATTGAATGAATCAAGCTAGTTATATATGATCCAATTTGAATGCTCATAAACATAAGAAAAATAAAATCCCATCCATCCCAAAATCATCACTTTACACTCATACACCAGAGAGAATTTTCTTCTCTATCGCATCTGCAGGTTTAACTTAACTGTTTCTTTCGATTCTTAGTCTTGAGAGGTTGGTGGTGTCTTCCGTGATTAGTCACATAACTGAGCTTAGACTTTCTCCTCTTTAAATAACATTTTAATGGTTTTAACCAATAACCTCTGATCTGGAACTTTCAAGCTAAAGTCCTTACATGGAGTTAACCTATTTCCTAACAATTCTAAATTATTTCCTTTCTTCAGATAAAATTTTTCATTTACCTCATTTCTACCAGAATCTCTGAGAAGTAAAAAGTAAAATCTTTCCATGTTGTGTTTTTCCCCGAACAAATCCTGTTCCTTTGAAACAGAAAGCAAGTTAATGCTGCTCAAAGTTTAGACTGCTCATAAAACTTTCCTAGTGTAAATAAATTATATTAATACCTCAATAATCTCTCACATTCTTTTTAAGAAAGAATAGTCCAGAGATACTAACAAGTTAATCACAGACCACCTAAAAAAACACAGACCAAAATCTACATACCATTAGCTCAAATCTAAATTCTAAAATAAATAACATTTATTACATATTTATAACATACACATTACATGCACGAGTTGTAAAAAGCTGAGAACACAATAAAATCCTCTGAGGGATTTGACTTATCACATCCTGTCAACCAGAAAAAAACCCATTTATCCACTCTCTCAGTTGTCTGCCAGCTATTCTTCTTACCATGTTAATATTGAATTAATTACATCATGAACTCCTACTATGATTAATAACATTTTTATTGACACCTTGTTCAATGCATTCTAGGTCTCCAAATGTGATACTCTACAGGCTTCCTTTTATCTAAAATGCACTCCCTTTGCCAGGAAGAAAAAAACAAAGAGTACTCCTTAAACAGAGAACAAAACCACTGAAGAATTCTGAGGTGCAGAGGGATTTAGATGTTCTGGCGCATGAGTCACAAAACATTAATACACAGGCACAGTATGTAATTGAGAAGCCTAATGGGATGCAACCCTTCATTATGACATCAATTGAATATAAAAGTAAGGTTGTTCTGCTTCAGTTACACAGAGCATTGGTGAAACCACAACTCAAATCTGTACGCAATATGGTCTCCTTTTTTAAGGAAGAATGTAGATACATTGAAGGCAGTTCAGATTAGGTTGGAAAGGATATTTTCCCTTAAGAGTTATGCCAGAACTAATGGGCACCACTTTAAAATTAGGAATTGCCATTTAAAGGCAGAGATAAGGAGAGTTGTGAGACTTTGGAACACTCTGCCTCAAGTAGCTTTGCAGATGGTGACATTGAATGTTTTAAACAGAGATGAATAGATTCTTGTCAAGCAGGGGAATTGAGGATTTGTGAGTTTGGAATTTGACACATAGATGGAGCAGCATTAATTCATTGAATGTCAGAGCAGGTTCAGGGGGCCAAATGTTCTACTTCTGCTCCAACTTTTAGTATTTGCACACAAAGAACTTTTATAAATTGCTTAGCCATGATTTCACTTTCACAAAATTTTGCTGATTTTTTCCAATTGCCTTGTGATTTTCCCTCATGTCGTCTAACTCTTTTGCTAATTATGTGTCCTCTGATTACTGTTCCTCCTACCGCTGGAAACAAATTCTCCTTATTCTATTAAAACTGATTGCAATCATAAAAGAACTGAACATAAATTCTGGTAAGTGAAATAAATATGTAGATTTATAGGGAATGCAATTGTTTTGCTGTTGCAGACAGCTGACATCTACACAAATGTTACCTACCACTTATCAGTCCAAATAAGGTTCCGCTGCCTCTTAGTCAGAGAATCATGGGCTCTGAAGGGATTAGTGTTTTGTTTAATGATGTTGAACCTGCAAAAAGAACTATCAAAATATTCAAGATGTAAGTAACTGAATGAATCTGTAAATTAGAAGTGGTGACAAGGTAGGAGATAATTTTGCTGATAATGACAGTGCAAGGTTAGACGGATTAAGACACTTTTTAAAAATAAATTACTAGGTCCCCTTTTTTATGAAAAATAATGAGTGAATGAACACTCGGGAAAGCCAGGGTATAAAAGGGGGCTGGATGCTCTGGATGCAAAGAGGAGGAGAATGATGTCAGGAAAAGGACCAAATGTAGTTTGTTTTTATATAATCATGTACATCACAAACAAGGGTATAATCCATATGATAATTACATGCAACGTTGAATTGTCAGAAGGGCAATATAAATGTATGGGAGACATTTTATATCAGTAATCTGAGAGTACTCTCCTTGTGTGTATACTTGTACTGATCAACTACTGCTTGATTTACTTTACAGTAGAGTCATGTTGAAAACCTTTAATATTTCTACACCAGTTCAAACCCTTCTCCAGAGACTTGGCACCAAATCAAGGCTAATACATGATGAACTACTGATAGAATCATACAGATGTACAGTATGGAAATAGACCCTTCGGTCCAACCCGTCCATGCCGACCAGATATCCCAACCCAATCTAGGTCCACCTGCCAGCACCCAGCCCATATCCCACCAAACCCTTCCTATTCATATACCCATCCAAATGTGTATTAAATGTTGCAATTGTACCAGCCTCCACCACATCCTCTGGCAGCTCATTCCATACATGTACCACCCTCTGCGTGAAAAAGTTGCCCCTTAGGTCTCTTTTATATCTTTCCTCTCTCACCCTAAACCTATGCCCTCTAGTTCTTGACTCTTCAACCCCAGGGAAAAGACTTTGTCTATTTATCCTATCTATGCCCCTCATAATTTTGTAAACCTC
Source organism: Hemiscyllium ocellatum (assembly GCF_020745735.1). Taxonomy (NCBI): domain Eukaryota; kingdom Metazoa; phylum Chordata; class Chondrichthyes; order Orectolobiformes; family Hemiscylliidae; genus Hemiscyllium; species Hemiscyllium ocellatum. The sequence continues at coordinate 30,779,660 of NC_083401.1, read as the reverse complement.
TATAAGGTCACCCCTCAGCCTCTGACGCTCCAGGGAAAACAGCCCCAGCCTGTTCAGCCTCTCCCTGTAGCTCAGATCCTCCAACTTTGGTAACATCCTTGTAAATCTTTTCTGAACCCTTTCAAGTTTCACAACATCTTTCCGATGGGAAGGAGACCAGAATTGCACGCAATATTCCAACAGTGGCCGAACCAATGTCCTGTACAGCCGCAACATGACCTCCCAACTCCTGTACTCAATACTCTGACCGATAAAAGAAGGCATACCAAATGCCTTCTTCACTATCCAGTCTACTTGCGACTCCACTTTCAAGGAGCTATGAACTTGCATTCCAAGGTCTCTTTGTTCAGCAACACTCCCTAGGACCTTACCATTAAGTGTATAAGTCCTGCTAAAATTTGCTTTGCTTTGATGTACAACTGAATCAGTCCAATTTAAATCAGCCATTAAACTTAGACCGCATCTAGCAGCTCATGTGGATGCAATAGATTCCATGATATTACTCAAAGAGGAGAGAGCTCTTGTGGCACACCTGGACCAAGAGGCTCAGGTTCAAGTCTCACCTGCTCCAGAGGTGTGTATTGTAATATCTTTTGAATGCGTTGATTAGAAAATATCTATTCAAAAAGGAGCAAACTTTGCCCAATGTTTATCCTTTAGCGAACATCACAAACACATAAATTGGTCATTTATCACATTCAAGTTTGCTAATAGGTATCTTGTTGCCTGCAGGTTGGTTGCATTAGTCCCCCAAATGACAAAGGTATCTAATTGGCTTTGGTATGTCATGCAATTCACTATAGAAATGCATAGTAGGATTTTGTGGGGCAATGGTAATGTCCCTACGTCTGGGGTAGAAGGGTTCAAAGCTCACCTACTCAAGCTGTGTCATAACATGTCCCAACAGTTGATTAAAATAAATATGAACGCAAGTTCTTTACTCAGTCCTCTTGGAATTCTCTTGATGGACCTCTTGAAATTCTCTCTTCTTTCACAGACTACAGTGTTTGCACTTTCACACACAAAATAGGTGTAGTGTTTACAATTCAGGTTATTTTTACACTATTTATGTATTGGATATGAGGTGATTTGACATTGTTTCTCTTGAAGTTAGTCAACAGATCATCTTAAACTTTACAATTAAAATCCTGTAAGTGTGAAACAACTATTTTGTGGGCTCAAGATTACATTTTATTGAACATGAAAGTAGCCATCATAAATATTATATTTTTGCAGCAATCTGAACTTTTAAATATTGTCTGTAACCAGTTGACAATCTTTTATAAGTAACAAATGTTGTCATTGTATTTCTCCTCACACATTCAATACTCTCTACTCCCAACCATCATCCAGGGTGGCACTGCTGCCTCGCAGATCCAGGGATCTGGGTTCAGTTCCAGCCTTGGGTGACTGTCTGAGTGGAATTGCACGTTCTCCCAGTGTCTGTGTGGGTTTCCATTGGGTGCTCCAGTTTCCTCTCACAGTCCAGCTTGGCGGAATTGTCAATGCTAAATTGTCTGTACTGCACAGGGATGTGCAGGCCAGGAGGATTAACCATGGTAAATGCGGAGTTACAGGGATAGTTTAGGGGGTTGGATTTGGATGGGATGTTTTTTTGGAGGGTTGGTGACTTAATCGGCCTCTTTCCACACCTTAGGTATTCTATAATTCTTCTCTCAACAAACACACACAAGAAAATTAGTTGTATCCTTTAATCCAATTTTACTCTAATTTTCTATAAAACTAATTTTAGGAAGCAATAACTGTTATTTTTCACTCTTAAATACAATGCAAGAGGAGGCTAGACTCTCAAAATCTGAACACACTTCAAACTATTCCGTTTGGTCTATTTTAAAATTACAATGCTTTTCAAAATCTTCCTGTTGTTCCCAATTTTCTAGAGCAGTTCTAAAACACTTCCTTCTAAGTTTGGGAGAAGATTTGTAGCTCGTTGCTGTGGTTCTGTTCGCCGAGCTGGGAATTTGTGTTGCAGACGTTTCGTCCCCTGTCTAGGTGACATCCTCAGTGCTTGGGAGCCTCCTGTGAAGTGCTTCTGTGATGTTTCCTCCGGCATTTATAGTGATTTGTACCTGCTGCTTCCGGTTGTCAGTTCCAGCTGTCCGTTGCAGTGGACACACACAAAAGAAGTTGCATCAAGACACTGTTCAGAAGGGCCACAACACACTGCAGCACACCAGAACTGCAAAAAGAGGAAGAAGAACACCTATACAATGTATTTGCCAAAAACGGATACCCCCGCAATTTCATCAACAGATGCCTAAGGGAAAGACAACGGAATGAGAACATGCCACAACCCAAAGGACTAGCTACACTACCATACATCAAAAACATTTCTAAACTTACAGCCAGACTACTGCGATCACTCGGACTCATAACAGCACACAAACTAACAGCCACTCTCAGACAACAACTCACTAGAACGAAGGACCCGATACCCAGCATGAGCAAAACCAATGTAGTGTACAAAATCCCATGCAAGGACTGCACAAAACACTACATAGGACAAACAGGAAGACAGCTAACGGTCCGTATCTATGAACACCAACTAGCCATGAAAAGACATGACCAGCTATCTTTAGTAGGCACACACTCAGATGACAAGCAACATGAGTTCGACTAGGACAACACTACTATTATGGAACAAGCAAAACAGAGAACAGCCAGGGAATTCCTAGAGGCATGGCACTCATCCACAGATTCTATCAACAAACACATCGACCTGACTCAATATACCGGCCACTGCAGCGGAGAGCTGGAACTGACAACCAGAAGTGGCAGAAACAAACCACTATAAATGCCAGAGAAAACTTCACAGAAGCGCTTCACAGGAGGCTCCCAAGCAGTGAGGATGTCACCTAGACAGGGGACGAAACGTCTGCAACACAAATTCCCAGTTCGGCAAACAGAACCACAAGACTTCCTTCTCTCTCTACAGTCAAATTAAATCTCAATTATATTCTCCTAAACAGTGTCTCAGAAGTGTAGAACTCCTTAATTTTATCATTCTTACATTTCAATACTCAAGATCTATGTCTAAAGTTTTTTAAAAAATTATTCATTTGTTAATGTGATGTGGGGATCACAGCCGGGCCATTCGTTGCTCATTCCTTGTTGTCAGAAAGCAATAGTTCACTATCTTCTTGAGCTCCTGTGATCCATGTGCTGTAGGTAGGCCCACAATGCCAATAGAAGGGAGTTCCTGGATTTTGACCTAGCAACAAAAAAACGGCAATATATTTCCAAGTCGGGATGGTGAGTAGCTAGGAGGTGGTGTTGCCCATGTCCTTCTAGATGGCACTGGTTATGGATTTAGAAGGTGGTGTCCGAGGTGACTTGCCTCCTGCACTGTAACAAAGAACAAAGAAAATTTACAGCCCAGAAACAGGCCCATCGTTCCCTCCAAGCCTGAACCGATCCAAATGTACTGTCTCAACCTGTTAGTCAATTCCCAAGCATCTGTATCCCTCTGCTCCCCACTTACTCATGCATCTGTCCAGATGCATCTTAAATTAATCTACCGTGCCTGCCTCTACCACCTCTGCTGGCAACGCATTCCAAACGCCCACCACCCTCTGTGTGAAGTACTTGCTGCGTGTATCACCCTGAAACTTTCCACCTCACACTTCGAAAGCGTAACCTCTTGTTATTGAATCCTTCACCCTGGGAAAAAGCTTGTCTCTATCCACCCTGTCTATACCCTTCATGATTTTGTAAACCTCAATCAGGTTCCCCCCCAATCTCCTTTTTGCTAGTGAAAATAAACCTAACTGACTCAACCTTTCCTCATAGTTAGCACCTTCCATACCAGGCAACATCCTTGTAAACCTTCTCTGCACCCTCTCCAAAGCGTCCACATCCTTTTGGCAATGTGGTGCCCAGAAGTGTACACAGTATTCTAAGTGTGGCCGAACCGATGTCTTGTACAACTTTAACATGACTTGCCAGCTCTTATACTCAATACCCCATCCAATGAAGGCAAGCATATATATGCCCACTTGACCACTCTATCCACCTGCACAGCAACCTTCAGGGTACAATGGACCTGCACTCCCAGATCTCTCTGCCCATCAACTTTTCCCAAGGCTCTTCCATTCATTGTATAATTTGCTCTGGAATTAGACTTGCCTAAATGCATCACCTCACAATTCTGAGATTTTGTGAAGGAAGCAATCAAGTTGGCTGCCTTTTCTTGGACGGTGTCAGCAGAGTTTTCCCCTCCCTGATTCCTATTGACACCACTTTTGACAGGGCTCCTTGATGCCACACTTGTTCAATTGCAGCCTTGATCTGAAGGGGTGTCACTCTAACCTAATGGCTGGAATTCAGCTCTTCTGTCCATGTTTGAAGTAAGGCTGTAATGAGGTCAGGAGCAGACCTGGTAGAATCCAAGCTGAGCATTAGTGAGCAGATTACTGCTGAGTGAATGCTGCTTGATAGCAGTATTGATGACACTTCCTATCACTTTACTCATGATCAAGAGAAGACTGATGGTGTGGTAATTGGCCAGGTTTAATTTGTTTTGCTTTTTGTATATCTGATCAATTTTCTTCATTGTTGAATAAATGCCAGTGTTATAGTTGGAACAGCTTGGTTTGGGAGCGTAGCAATGTTTAGAGCACAGGTTTTCAGTACTAGTGAGAGACTGTTGTCAGGGCCCATAGTCTTTGCAGTATACAGGGCCTCCAGGTGTTTCTTAGTATCACATGGAATGAATGCATACATGTAGCATGCATGTTGCTGAAAACCTCTTGAAGTCAAGATGAATAATTCACTTACCACATCTGACTGAGATTGTTGTAACTGCTTTACCATTTGCACTGATGTGGGGCTCCCACGTTATTGAGGATGGGGATATTTGTGCAGCCTCCTCGAGTGAGTTGTTTAATTTTCCAACATCGAGTGGCAGAACAGCAGAGCTCTGGTTATGGTACACAAGTGGGCCTGTTTGTATTTTCACCAGGTTGACATTTTATTTTTAGCTAAAGCGTCTGGCATTTCCTCCTGCACTCTTCTTATACCAGGATTGATCCCCAGCCTTGATGTTGATGGTTGAATGGGGAAGTATGCCAGACCATGAGTTAAAAGTACAATTCTGCTGCTGATCCATAGTTCTTATGGTCATTAATCATTTGGCCATTTGGACTATTGATTCCAATCTTTCATTCAATGAAATCATGGCAAATCTGATAATCCTCAACTCTACTGCAGTTCTGTGGAAGGCTCAGTGTACCCGAAATGTTTAATTTCTCTCCACAAATGCTGCCAGAGCTACTGAGCTTTTCCAATTTCTGATTTTGTTTCTGACTTACAGCATGCACAGTTCTTTCAGTTTTTATTTTGTTACATTGGCAGTTTGCCAAGTGTCTGGGACCTTTCTAGAATTAGGATTCTTGCAAGATTACTACCATTTCAACCACTGTATCTGCAACTACTTCCTTTAAAACCCTAAGATGCAACCCATCATGTCAAGGAGACTTATCAGCCTTTATCCTCATTACTTTCTTCTACTTTTCCTCTAGAGTTATTTCCTCCCTCTGTTTAGCACCTTGATTATTTTTGGAATGCTGTAACTATCCTTTGCCACAAAGACTGATGTTCAACTCTTCTGCCATTTCTTGGTACCCCATCATTTCCCCAGCATCATTCACTGAGGGTCAATGTTCACTGTTGCCCTCCCCTTCCCTTTTATATATTTAAAGAAGTTCTTAGTATCTGTTTTCATGCAACTTGCCAGTTTGCCCCTAATTTATGTTCTGATTATTCTTTTAGTCTTCTTTTGTGCTTTTAGAACTTTCTCAGTCCATAGAATATTACCACATTTTATGTGTTTTTCCTTTCAATCTGATACTGTCCTTAACTTTCCTGGTTACCCATGGTCAGTGTATTCTGTTCCTAGAATCCTTCTTCCTCATTAGAATATATCTTCACTGTAACAAATGAACTAGTTTTGTTAAAAATGCCTGACATAGTTCATCAACTATTGTTTCTGCTAAATTCCTTTCTCAGTCTGTTTCAGCCAAGTCTCTTCGGATTCTCATGAATCACCTTTAAGTTTAAGTTGTTTCCTACCCAAGTTCCTCTCTCAAACTGAATACTAAATTCTACCATGTTACAGTCATTGTTCCCTAGGGGATCTTTCATTGAGAGATCATTTACTGAACCTGCCTCATTATACATTACTAGATCCAAAGGTTACCTGAATCCCTGGTCGAGTTCACAACATACTGTTTCTTCATGGCTCCTCTGCCAGTTTGATTGTCCAAATTTTCAAGAAAATTAAAATTACCCATAAGATGCAGAAATAGACAATTAAGATTCTTAATCAACTCATAATTAATGTATAGCTTTTAATAAAAATCTTTCCGATCTCCTAATTTATTCTCTGACCTGTGGAACATATTGACTACCACCAGTTCTTCTTTCCCTTGTTATCTCACCGCCATTCATATGGATTCTGCATCATCCATATTAGATCACTCTTGTATTAATTCTATCTCATACAAACAAAGCTCCCTCCCCATCCCCAACCTGCCTGTCCTTTCAAAAGGTCACATAGCTCTGAGTATTTAACTTTGATCACATTGTAACATGTCTCCGTAAGGGCCAGACTATATTCATTAAACTCAGTTTAGTTTCTCAAAAAATGTTTCACTCCAAGCCCAACTGTTCCAGTCTAATACTGTTGCAATAGACTCTATCCACTTGTTTCATTGTGGTTTGGTAATAACAAAAGCTTAGGAGCAAGTGACCTATTACCTCGTGACAGAACGACTTTACTGGAAAAGCCAAGAATACTTTAGCAGTGGCATTAACAGCTTCATTTTATGTCAGAAAGCTCCCCCTCAAAACCAAATATCACCCTGACTTGGAATGATTATTGCAGTTCCTTTAATGTTGCTAGGTCAAATTCTTGGAACTTCCCAACACCACTACCTATACCCAAGACCTGTAGTAGTTTACCTTTTCCAAAGAAATCATGTAAGGACAATAAATGCTGGCCAAGCTATAAACACCCACAGCCCATGAACATTTTTAAAAAATAGTGATTGCTTTATAAAATACACAACCTTTCCTTTATTTTAATTTCAATTTCTTTTGTAGACTAAATGGCTGAACTAGGAATATATGGAAAACATATTGTAACCAGAACAAAAAGTAAGAGTATAAATGAATTCTCACATCTCATAGCATAATAGGATCCTGGTGACATTTTTTCCTTTACACAGGGTGCACAAGGTCACAGAAAATTTTGCATTCATCTGTGAAGTCAACAGAACAAACCGTGGATTTTCCTGAAGTTTGTAATCACTTAGACATGATGTTTACTGCCAGAAAGAATCAGTATTAACTGAGTAGAGAGTCAAACAACATGAAAACAGACCCTTTGGTCCAACTTGTCCATGCCGACCAAGTTTCCCAGACTAAACTAGTCCCACTTGCTTGTGTGTATCTCTCGGAGAAAGTGAGGACTGCAGATGCTGGAGATCAGAGCTGAAAAATGTGGTGCTGGAAAAGCGCAGCAGGTCAGGCAGCATCAAAGGAGCAGGAGAATCGACGTTTCGGGCATAAGCCCTTCTTATGCCCGAAACATTGATTCTCCTGCTCCTTTGATGCTGCCTGACCTGCTGCGCTTTTCCAGCAACACATTTTTTTAGCCCATATATCTCTAAACCTTTCCCATAGACAATTTCCCAAAGAACTATAGGCTAGTAAGCCTGATGTCGGTGGTGGACAAGTTGTTGGACGGAATCTTGAGGGACATGACGTACATGTATTTGGAAAGGCAAGAACTGATTAGGGATAGTCAACATGGCTTTGCGCATGAGAAATCATGTCTCACAAACTTGAGTTTTTTTTGAAGAAATAACAAAGGTGATTGATGAAAGCAGACCAGTAGATGTCTATATGGACTTCAGTAAGGCGTTCAACAAGGTTCCCCATGGGAGACTGGTTAGCAAGGTTAGACCTTATGGAATATAAGGAGAACTAGCCATTTGGATACAGAATGGGCTCAAAGGTAGAAGACAGAGGGTGGTGGTGGAGGGTTGCTTTTCAGACTGGAGGCCTGTGACCAGTGGATGCCACAAGGATCGGTGCTGGCTCCATCTACTACTTTTCATCATTAATATGAATGATTTGGATGTGAGCATAAGAGGTATAGTTTGCAAATGACACCAAAATTGGAGGTGTAGTGGACAGTGAAGAAGGTTACTACGGAAAACAACAGGATCTTGATCAGATGAGCCAATGAGCTGAGGAGCAGCAGATGGAGTTTAAGTTAGATAAATGCAAGCTACTGCATTTTGGGAAAGCAAATCTTAGCAGGATTTATACATTTAATGCTAAGGTCCTAGGGAGTGTCGCTAAACAGAGACCTTGGAGTGCAGTTTCATAGTTCCTCGAAAGTAGAGTCGCTGGTAGATAGGATAGTGAAGGCGTCGTTTGGCATTCTTTCTTTTATTGGTCAGAGTATTGAGTACAGGAGTTGGGAGATCATGTTGTGGCTGTACAGGACATTGGTTAGGCCATATTTGGAATATTGCAAGCAATTCCGTTCTCCTTCCTGTAGCTAAAGGGAGAGGTTGAATAGGCTAGGGCTGTTTTCCCTGGAGTGTTGGAGGCTGAGGGATGACCTTTAAAGAGGTTTATAAAATTATGAGGGGCATAGATAGGGTAAATAGACAAGGTCTTTTGCCTGGGGTGGGGGGAAGACTAGAACTAGAGGGCATAGGTTTAGGATGAGAGGGGAAAGATATAAAAGAGACCTAAGGGGCAACCTTTTCATGCAGAGATTGATGCGTGTGTGGAATGGGCTGCCAGAGAAAGTGATGGAGGCTAGTACAATTGCAACATCTGGATGGGTATATGAACAGGAACATTCCTGATGAAGGGCTTTTGCCCAAAACATCGATTTTCCTGCTCCTCAGATGCTGCCTGAACTGCTATGCTTTTCCAGCACCACTCTAATATAGAATCTGGTTTCCAGCATCTGCAGTCCTTGCTTTTACCTGTATGAACAGGAAGGGTTTGGAGGGATATGGGCCAGGTGCTGGCAGGTGGGACTAGATTGGTTTGGGATATCTGGTCGGCATGGAAGAGTTGGACCAAAAGGTCTGTTTCCATGCTGTACATCTCCATGTCTCTATTCATGTACCTATCCAAATGTCTTAAATGTTGTGACCATACCTGCATCTACCACTTCCTCTGGCAGTTCATTCCAAACAGTATTGTTTGATTGTACCAGAATGGGTTGAACTGGCATGATGAACTTTGTTTTGGAAAGAAACAAAACCAGTCAGGTAGCTACCTAGAAATGACTCAAATATACTGAAGCGTGTGGCAGTTAATTGCTACATTGGAGAATAGAATGTTCCAGATTTACTCAATAGGCTAGAACAAAAAAAAAGTAATGCCTATATAAAATGGTAGGATAACATTGAGACCTAAACCAAGAAGATTACGTTGGAAATTTAAAATGGAAAAGTGAAGGAGGTTAGTACATCAGTCGCTGTAGCCTGGGTTGAAATGCATTAACGTGAACAAATGCTCATTTTTGACTACAGCCTTCCTCATTGTAATTGTTATAGACTTAACACAAAAATGAATCACGATACATACAAAGCAGCAGCAGTAGACCATTCAGCCCTTTGAGCTTGCTCTGCCATTCAAGAAGATCATGACTATTATAACCATAATCCACATTCTTGCCTCGCTCTGATAATCTTCCACTCACCCTCTTTTATACCAAGAATCTATACACCTCTGCTTAAGGATATTCAATGTCTCTCCTTGCACCACCTTTTCAGGATGGGAGTTCCAACGTTTCAACCAAGTCACTTCTTAGACTTCTAAACTGCAGTAGATATAAACCCAACCTGTTCAACCTTTTGTCACAAGATAACCCATCCATTCCAGTTTGTACCCCCCCACCCCACTCCCCACTAAGGCACTAATGATTCTGGTAACATTTGTGGTCCAGCATCCACAATATTTCAGATGTTCGCGCCAGTAATTCTGTCTTGATCTTTATTCATATTCCACTTTGTTACGTTTTGTCCAGTTTGGATACGCTAAGACATGTTTTTCATGTCCAGTTAGTAACATGATTCCCTCTCATAAGGGGCAACTCCTGGATAATCTTAGTGATAGAGTAGGTAATCTATTATCTGGTGAGGATTAATGCAGTTAGTAAAGTTAAGTGTACCTCATTAACTTTATAAGGTTCAAACTCTTGAAGATTGAGAATAGTGGGAATGTAGCTTACAGAGAACAAGTGTAGACAATATATGGTATTTTTGTTAGCGAGATACTATCAGTGTGAAATTTAGCTCATAATCACCTAATTAACCAAAACCAACTAAAATGAATCTAATAATTCTAGTCTAAGGCATTAATTGTAAGTTTAAGACATGTCAGGAGAGACCAACCAAGCGGAATTTGTCATTTATCAGAGATGGAGTGTACTGGACACTGCCAGTGTCCTAGACGATCACATGTGCAGGAAATGCTACCAGCTGCAGAAGCTGGAGCTCCAAGGTCTCGACACTCGAGCAATGGTTGGAGACACTGTGGCATGTGAGACATCCATGAGGTTGAGAGTTACATGGACAGCACATATAGAGAGGTGGTCACACTGCAGCTAAAGGGAGTAGAAAAAAGATGGAAATGGATGACGTCCAGACAGTCCGAAAGGAACTGGCATGTAGTGCAGGAGCCCCCAGCCAAGCATCTGGCACCACAAGTGGCTTGACTGCTGGGGACAGGGGGAGAAAAGCCAGACAAAGTGTTTGATGTGGCAGTGGGGAATCATTTTAATGATAGTGACCACAACATGGTATGGACAAGGAAATAGGTGACTTGCAAAAGATGGTTTTGGATTGGGGAAAGGCATAAATCTGTGAGAGAAGCCACAGGATACTGGAAGTGTTGAATGAATACTTATCCTTGGTGTTCACTTTGGAAAAGGAGAATGTAGGTATGGAATTCAGGAAAAGGGACTCAGGAATTTACACAGTTTGACATAACAAATGGCAAGGTATTGGAAGCTTTGTCAGGCTTAAAAACAGATAAATCACCTGGCCAAGATGAATTGCATCCCAGGTTGCAATGGGAGATGAGACAGGAAATTGCACATAGACATAGAACATAGAACAGTCCAGGGTAAAAACAATGACGGCAGATGCTGGAAACCAGATTCTGGATTAGTGGTGCTGGAAGAGCACAGCAGTTCAGGCAGCATCAGAGGAGCAGTAAAATCGACGTTTCGGGCAAAAGCCCTTTATCAGGACAGCACAATAGGCCCTTCAGCCCACGATGTTGTGCCAACCATTGATCCTCATGCAATGTAAACCTAATGTACGAACCCTCAAATTTCTGTGACCATATGTATGTCCAGCAGTCTCTTAAATATCCCCAGTGACATCGCTTCCACAACTGCTGCTGGCAATGCATTCCATGCTCTCACAACTCTCTGTGTAAAGAACCCGCCTCTGACATCCCCTCTATACTTTCCGCCAAACAGCTTAAAACTATGACCCCTCGTATTATCAATTTCTGCCCTGGGAAAAAGTTTCTGGCTATCAACTCTATCTATGCCTCTCATTATCTTGTACATCTCAATTAGGTCCCCTCTCTTCCTTTTTTCCAATGAAAAAAATCTGAGCTCAGTCAACCCCTCTTCATAAGATAAGCCCTCCAGTCCAGGCAGCATCCTGATAAATCTCCTCTGAACCCTCTCCAAAGCATCTACATCTTTCCTATAATAGGGCAACCAGAACTGGACACAGTATTCCAAATGCGGCCTAACCAAAATTTTATAGAGCTGCAACAAGATCTCACGGCTCTTAAACTCAATCTCCCTGTTAATGAAAGCCAAAACACCATATGCTTTCTTAACAACCCTGGCCACTGGGGTGGCAATTTTAAGGGATCTACGTACCTGCACACCAAGATCCCGCTGTTCCTCCACACTGCCAAGAATCCTGTCTTTAATCCTGTGCTCAACTTTCAAGTTCGACCTTTGAAAATGCATCACTTCGCATTTATCCAGGTTGAACTCCATCTGCCACCTCTCAGCCCATCTCTGCATCCTGTCAATGTCACGCTGCAGCCTACAACAGTCCTCTATACGGTCAACGACACCTCCAACTTTTGTGTCATCTGCAAACTTGCTAACCCATCCTTCAATCTCCTCATCCAAGTCATTAATAAAAATTACAAACATTAGAGGCCCAAGGATAGAGCCCTGCGGAACACCACTCACCACTGACTTCCAGGCAGAATATTTTCCTTCTACTACCACTCGCTGTCTTGTGTTGACCAGCCAATTCTGTATCCAGACAGCTAAATTTCCCTGTATCCCATTCCTCCTGACCTTCTGAATGAGCCTACCATGGGGAACCTTATCAAATGTCTGACACAAAATTTTAATTCATCTCTAGCCACAGGGTAAGTACCAGAGGATTGGAGGATGACTAATGTGGCTACACTTTTCAAGGAAAGTGGTAGAGATGAACCCAGGAATTACAAACTGGTGAGTCTCACATCAGTGGTAAGGAAACTATTGGAGGAAATTCTGAAGGAGAGAATTAACATCCACTTGGAAAGACATGGGTTAATTAGGGACAGTCAGCATGGTTTTGTCAGAGGGAAATCATGCCTAATATATTAGTTTGAATTTTCTGAAATGTGATTAAATATGTGAATGAGGGAAGTTCAGTTGATGTAGTTTATATTGATTTTTAACAAAGCTTTTGACAAGATCCCACATGGGCAACTGGTTGAGAAGGTTAAAGCACATACAAACAAGGGAAACCTGGCAAAATGGATCATTGACTGGCTTAGTAACAGGATACAAGGGGTAGTAGAAGAAGGCTATTGAATTGGATGATCAATCACAATCACATTGAATGCTCAAAAGGGCTGAATTCCTACTCCTGCTCCTATTTTCTATGTTAAACTAATTTTCTGAAGTGGGATTTTAAAATGACTTAAATATCAACCTACATATAAAACTAAAGTAAACTTTTTCAAAACAAGTCACCTATCACTTCATTCAAGCTTCTGGTTATCATTAGTAGGCCTTCATTTTATTATCATCGCTCATGTTCCCTTTCTTCTTATCATAGGAAAAGAAATGGATTATAAATAATAACATGCTTTATAAATCCCTGCAGTGAACAATTTGAGCTTTCATTTGAAAAAAAAGACTGGAAAAATATTAGTGTGGAACTTGGATTGTACTTCAATTCACTGAGGTCCAAAACTGTTGATATTAGTGGCAGAGGTGAAAATTTCATCAGGTAATCTGCTGTCACCTGTGGGTACTATTATATAGTCTTGATAAAAGATTCAGAACATTTAGACTGTTAAGCCTTGTGAGCAATAAATATTCATGCAAACATATTATATAAATATGATTAAAAAGTTCAAGGAGACAGTTCTCTCAATTTTACATCAAATAGCTCACCTTCTATTTATTCCATTCCTTTTAAAACAATTATATCACATTAGAACAAAGTTCAGCCATTCAGTTTGTCTCTGTTTTCTTTTCTCAAGTACATAGAGTCATCAGATTTGCCAGGTTTGTTCTTGTACAACTGAGATGAGCATGTTGGAATGGGAACAGACACTGTAAACAACAAACACAATTTGGGCTAAATGGCTTGTTTCTATCTTGAATGTTCTTTGTTATCCTATTTTACCAAGTATTAAGACTACACTAGTGACCAGCTAATGCAAGAGTATAGCACAAACTTGGTATTACATCAAGCCATTTTCGAGACAAATGAAGTATTAACATAAAAATACCACATCCTTGGGTATTGAATGCACAAGATGGCTAGCAGTGTAATTGGTGAACTGGCCAGGTATGAAATCAGAGTATTCAACAACACACGGACACGAGGCATGACAAACATACCAACTCCATCATTGGAGGAAGCATCTTCATTCACATGATATTCCATTCACCCCGGATGCAATGGACCTATTCTGTGTAACGAGAAGATTACATTCACAGGACAGATTACTTCTTTAAATTTCCCATTGTTTGATGTCTTTGCAATAGAATGAGCACAATCATCACTGGCACGATGAGCACTTTTTGCAGTTTATTTTTTATCCTGGAACAGGTAGCATCTGACAGTGGCTCACAGTTCATAGCATTCAAGACATGTATACGAAGTGTCGTATCATGTTGTCACCCCACTGGCCATGCTGAAAAGGTCTAGCAGAACGTAATATTTGAATGGCAGTATCAGCAAAACAACCAAGTTGACAAAGAACAACACATTCTCTCCAGATGGGTACACGATCACTAGAACAGGATGACTTGTCAAACCTCCAGAACATTACATCAAACTTTGCAAGGTTCATCTTGTAAACTCTGTTTTAACTGTTTGGTACAATTATGTAATTGACAAAATGTGCTTATGTGCAACAATGATTATATGTTTGGAATCATTTTTTTATTAAGGAAAAACTAAACTTTGGAAATATTGACCATGAAACTGTTATGTTTCATAGTCAGTATACCTTTAAGAGAAATGCTCAGGAAAGCTTAATATAATAGCATAATGGTATTAAAATCATTTACCTTACCTTATCTGGGTTCATTTGAACTACAACATACTACTGAAAATATGCTGCTTAATTCTGTTTTGTTGTAATCTAATACCTTCAATACTAGCTGAGAACTAATGTGTCTGAGGAATATAATGTTTGGACATAGTACCTATCCACAATAAACATCTGCTGGATTCTTCAGTATGATATCCAAATCTAATTTCTTATGTTCTGATGTATCAGGGTAAGTGCTGTGGAAGCAGAGGAAAATGACAAAGCAGGAGGAGTAATGAATGGGATGATCAACATGGGAGAGGCTCAGACAGGCAGTGTGGGTGGCGAGTGGGAAAGAGACAGCGAGCAGAAAGATGGTAGTAGAGACGGTAAGTAGAAAGATTCAGTATTTGGAGTTGGTAAGCAATTAAAAACTGGTAAGCTATTAAATACAGTAATAACTGTAAACTTGCAATAATGTCAATTATTAATTTGCTCATTATTTAGCATCATGTTTTATAAAGATAAACTTTATTGAAGAAATTAATTGCAATGAATCTACAATTTTAAAAAAATTCTACATGCAGCCTGATTAAAATTTTTCAATATCCCAACTGGCTGATTATTTTTCCAGTGAATGCCAGAACACCAGGATATAATTTCACAAAATAGAAAAAAAGATAATTAGCATTCTCACCATAATTGACTATGTGATCGCATCACATTAGCGAGTTAATCAGTAATGTGTAATCATTATAATGTACTAAAACTGTGCTCAAGATTGTAAGGTAAAAAGGATCCAATTATGAGAGTTACTATTGATACTGAATAAAACATTGATCATAAGTCTTCTACTCTTTAGAAGTCTTTTATAAATCTTCTATTTTTTTCCTATAACCTTTAGTCTCAGATCTTAAAAACTTATATTTAAGTTAAATGAAGTGAAACATCTTCACTATAGATCTTTGTCCGTTGAAGTTTAAGACATCTACTTTTCAATGCATATCAGCAAAGAATACATGCAATTCAGCACTAATTAAGAGACATGAAATATATAGGCAATGCAATAGTGTTGGGATCATAAACACATAAGTGTCTTATGAATCAGATTTCTAAACTTCTGTATGAAATACCCATAGTTTTATTTCATGTTCATTACTGTCCCGGAGGGTGTCAGTTTCCATGGACCATCTTTAAAAATGAATGCTCCAAAATGAACAGGTGTACATTACACTTTTTTTAATTGACTCTTTTTACAATAGCAGGTTTTTACTTCAAAACATGAGCTGTTCCCAGATGTACACAGGTGTAAATTCATTTAGTTTTTGTTTCCTAATAAAATATATTAAATTGGTAGGTCTCTTTCTTTGTTCTCTGGTAGATGTCAATTTTTAATAGATGAACATATTGAAACAGGATAAACAAGAATTACTGTGTTACTGTTAAAAAGCATCCAGAAATAAACAAGGCAATTTTAATTAGACTCGTCAGTAAATGTGGTGCGTATATATTGTGGATCAGCTCAAAAAAACCCAACATAAAACTAAATTTAATCCACAAAAAAGCACAAACATTAACAAACATCACAATACATATTAAGTGTTAAGATATTTAAGAAGAGCCTGAAATAGATGGAAAGTACTTTTCAGAAAACCAGAAAACATTGCAGTATGGAACAATTGGCTTTATCTGACAAAATTGTGCTTCTTTTTGTATGAAGCCCATCTGCACACAGGACAGCAGTGTCGCCCTCCTGCCAACCAGACAACAATGCACTGCTGGTGGAACACATGACCACATGGTAGCCCCATTATTAAGCAGCCGTTTCTGAAATTTTCCAGGCACACCACACATTCTGAGCAATGCAGCATGTTATTGGGCCAAGTAGACCAATCTGGCTCATCATCATCAGTAAAGCTTGTCATTCCATGTAGTCTTGGTGTGCTTTGAGGAATATTGCCAGAATTTCTCTCACTTGCATTGGTTTCTTCATTAGTTAGCACCTTTCCTTCAGCAGGCATTAAGTGTGTACCTGCCTCTTCATTATCACTTATTCCTGATTTATTACACATTACATCACAGCTTTCATTTTCAGAATCACTATCAGTCTCATGGCAACTTTCACTTATTTCATCTTCAGAATGTCCTGATACACATTTAAATCGCCATGTTGGTAAGTTTTTTATGTAATCTGTTGGTATCAATGGATGCAGCCACAGATCTGGGAATGCAAGTCTCTCCAGCAACAAATCAGGATCTTCTTCCCAATCCAAAGTGTGAGGGTAATGCTGAAATGAAGCAATTGGATGGAACAGGTAACTTGTATACCAATCCCACAGACTTGACAGCCACTCAAGATTATTAACATTTATTTCATCATCATTATTATTACGTCTCCGTTTTTTCTCAAAGTAATCTATTAGCAAACCATGGCCCAGGTATGTGCTGAGAAATAGAGCTGGATGGGATGAGTAGAAAGTCCAGTCAGCTCTCACCCAAGAAGCCAAAGTGGTTGTGTTGGCATATCTCAAAAATTTTAAACTATATTCATAAAAACTTTCCAAATATGGCAACTGAAGAAATCCAATTATAGGTAGCCAAGACATTATTAATAATGAGTTATAAGTTCCTAGTGTGCTTATAAGAACTACAAATCGCTTTATAGTAGCACCTTGTGTTATAAATAAATCCATCCAAGCCATTAAGTTAACCAAAACTAAACTTAAGACAAAGAGATCATTTACTTCAGGCTGCAATGATCTAAGAAATACATCCATTGCATGATGTGATATAAACTCCCCTGTAGTGTTACCATATTTATAGATTCCTTCAGGAGTTTTCACTACATATGCTGGGAATTGTTGTACACCAATTTCCTTCACACGACTGTCATTGTTCCAGTTTTGGACATCAACAAAAATGAATTCTACACGACCTGTAAATTTTACACTGAGAACAGAGTAGAACGCAGGCGGTTGGTCCAGGTTTGCAAACAAGTACATCTTTACAAGATACCGGTCACTTTTATTCCATTCTTCCATTAGCTGGTCAGTACTTCGTATAGTTTTGATCCGAGATGCCACGTGAGCATTTATCCATTTAAAAATTTGCTCAACTTCAATCTTGCGACCACTGTATTCTTTAAGCATTACTTTCCCTTTTGAAGTGTTAGTCTGCGGAATGGACATTATGAGTGTGGACTTCAACCATCCTCTTTTGCTGCAGTATCTACAGAAAAACACAGAACAACTGAATTGATTTAATCATTTTTTGTAAGTCACAGAAATAGCAAATGCTACTTGTTAAATTAGTTATAAAAACAGCTCAAATTCACAAATAATAAATATAAATCTATGTAGCAGCTTGAAGAGTGAAAACATCAAGTGACATTGAGTTAGAAAAGTTATGAAAGGCACGATTAAAAAGATGGAATTTGGGGAGTTAAACAGAAAGAAGGAGAAAGGTAGCTAGATGAAAAGCTTGGGGAAAAGTGAACCAATGTAAACCTGGTCAGCGGAGCAGGGATAATAGGCGAAGACAGGGTGCATACTTGTTGAATAAGCAGAAATTATGAATGGTGGAAATTGGTTTGTCAGCAATGGAGCCATTGAAGGTTGGGAAAAAGTTTAGTTAATGTTAGGGGTGAGGCTGAGGTAACGCGCAGCTTGACTGGTCCGATTACGCAGTGGGGTTTGAAGTTTTGCTCAGGGTCACACAGGCTACAAGTTTTGCTGCAATTGTTTCAGCATGAGAGAATGGAACAGCAAGGCACGGAATCAATGGTAAGGTGTAAAATTTAGGAATGAATTGAAAATAACAGCTTGTCTTTCCAATGTCCATTTATAGGAAATGAAGCATCCACCATGGGGAATCTAACAACAAAGGCAATGGAGATTGAAGCAGTGGAAAGCTAGACTGAACAGCATAACAGTGGAAGTTGATTGCTTGTTTTAAATAAATCCTTGGAGTAAGGTAATCATGGACAAGCTGTCATTTATCCATGCAAAGATGGTCATCAAGGAAAATTTTAGGAAATGGAGAAATTATAGCAGCTCAACAAAAAAATTCCTTCATGACCATCCTTGCATGCATAACCAACAATGAGCAATAAACTAATGAGATGACCTTACTAGGAGGAATTATTTCACACACGCAATCAGCTTCAACTGGTGTACTGTACAGTACCTCTGTAATACCATTGCGTAGGGATTGACAGAAATTTGACTGAGCAACAAAGAAGGATTGAAATAGTCAAACAATATGAAACTTACAGACATACCTTGAAAGAACAGGAGTCTCCAGAAGTGATGGTTGAAGGCAAAGGGAAAGTATTGTTGTAGAAGTGCTGGCTTTATGCAGCAGAAACATGCGAGGGTTGCCTTAGGATCCAAAGATGTGCAGATTGGGTGGATTGGCCATGCTAAATTGTCCTATAGTGTCATGGATACACAAGCTAGGTGGATTAGCCATAGTAAATGCAGGGTTACAGGGACAGGGTTGGGAATCTGAACAGGCTGCTCTATGGAGGGTCAGTGTATAGTCAATGGGCTGAATGGCCTCTTTACGCACTGTAAAGATTCTGTGACTAAGAGTTGGACAATACAGGCAAAGCATTAACAAGAGGTTGGGTTGTTTACATCAAACAATGTGAAAGTTGACACAGAAAGGACAAGTTGGGGAGGGGAGGGGGTCACATCATGGTTACAGAGGATATTATTTGTAGCCAGGTGTGTACATTTATGGTTAAAGACAAGGAAAGCCACAAACATAGCCATAAACAGATATGACTCTATGACCTTCTTGCTTTGGTTTCCATGGGATTGAAACCAATCCCCACAATTTCAAAATAAATCCTTAACTGTAATTTTAAAATGCACGTATCATATTAAAGAAAAGCAAAATTTCTAATATCTAGTGCTCAAAGTTATTGTAGCTACAGATCATGAAAAAGTGCTAGGCAACAAGCTGATAAAACTGAAGTCATAACATGAAAATAATGTTTTGGAAGGATCTGTTAAATGAATCAGCAATTGGCAGTTGCTTCCTTGTAAATTACTTTTAAAAAAGGGTTTCATCCTGTAATTCTGTTATACAATACATATAGTCATCCACATCAATGAATAAGGAACATGAATAGACAAATTAAAATAACACACAATTTATGTTTCAGATTGGAAACAACACCAAAGTTACAACAATTTGATATCAGAGAAGATTTTAGTTGCTGCCTCAGCATTGCTGATGGGATAAGACAGAAGTAATCCTATACTAGTAACAGTAATGAGAGGGTCATTTCCCGCCATTTAAGTCATAATACAGCTGGCCCCACTGACTTCTTTCACACATCAACAAAGTGTTTTTAATATATCCAGCCTGGTGAGCCTTTACCTCTCACACTATAAATGAATATCTTTGTTAAATGTCATGATTTGGAGATGCCGGTGTTGGACTCGGGTGTACAAAGTTAAAAATCACACAACACCAGGTTATAGTCCAACAGATTTAATTGGAAGCACACTAGCTTTCGGAGCGACGCTCCTTCATCAGGTGATTGTGGAGGGCTCGATCGTAACACAGAATTTATAATTGCTCAAAATCTGCATACATTCATGTAGAACTCTGAGCTCAAAAACTGCAGGAATTTATGTAAAACTCTGTTATCTCACTTATTAGATTAGAATCAATCTAAACATCAGGTCATAGACAGAGAACACAGGGGGCCAACACCTTCAACATATTGTCTAGCTATCACCATTGTTAGCAGCTAACCCAAGAATGCAACTTTAAAAAGAAGGGTTTTGTGATTTACACATGAAAGATGTGAAACTATCACTGTATTCTAACAGATGAAAGGCTTAACAGACAATCAATTTTTCAATGTATAATTTCAGTTACATCACACTGCAAATTTTTGCTATAAATTCTGTTACGATCGAGCCCTCCACAATCACCTGATGAAGGAGCGACACTCCGAAAATTAGTGTGCTTCTAATTAAACCTGTTGGACTATAACCTGGTGTTCTGTGATTTTTAACTTTGTCATTGTACAGTTACTGCAGTCGCATTTAACAATCTTCTGCTATTATCAAATCTTTCGCAATAATGTAAAAGGACCAAATTATCTGGAGGAAAATGGAATTCTTTGTTACAAATGGACACACTCTAATATAACAGACAGAATACAAACAGTTCTTGAGGGCTGTATGGTGAACTGTAAAACTTACCTGGGGTCACTGGAACAATTGAAAGTTCCTGTACGTATACCAAATTGGGACACTTTCTTCACCATCTTGTGCCATTGGTCCTTGCACAATAAAGGATCTTTATCTTTAGCTACAACCTGTAAAATAATTTTACAAGTTATTATAAAAAAGTAGGATTGTTATTATTCAGAATTGAAACCTGATCTGCAAGCATCATATACCAATTCAGAAATGACATGGGACCTCATTACTCAGCAACAGAGTGAGGAGAGATTTCTGGCACCATGTGGAACTTAATACCTTGCTGTTTTTGGAAAGACAGAGGACAATACGGTTGCAGAAAATGCTAAGAAAGAAAGTTAATAGTCAAATCTAGTGAAAACAATGCACTGTAGCATTTCTTACTGATGTTCAAAATCAATGCACAGCTTAAGATGTGATGAAAGTAGGATCAATTGAGGCTTTCAAAAGGGAATTGTATCATTAACTGAAAAAGGGAAATTTTGCAGGGCTACACAGAAAAAGCCGAGTGGTACTACGTGAATTTCATCTTCAGAGAAGTGTGAAGTATTGCATTTTGGAAAGTCAAATCAAGGTAGGAGATTCATCGTGAATGTTAAGGACTTAAGGAGTGTAGTGGAACAGAGGGATCTTGGAGTTCAGGTTCACGGTTCTCTGAAAGTGGAGTTATAGGGAGACAGGTCAGTGAAGAAAGCTTTTGGCGCATCTGGCCTTTTCAGTCAGAGCATAGAGTATAGAAGTTGGGATGAAATGGTGCAGTTATACAGGATGTTGGTGAAGCTGCACTTGGAGTACTGTGTTCAAGCTTCAGTCATCTTGTTATAGGAAGGACGTTTTTAAACTGGAAAGAGTGCAGAAGAAATTTACAATGATACTACCTGAACTCAATGGTCTTGAGTTATGGGGAGAGGTTGGACAAACTAGGAATTTTTTCTTTACAGCACAGGAGACTGAGGGGGTGGTGGAGAATATTATAGAAGTGCATAACATCATGACAGGCATGGATAGGGTAAGTGCACTCAGTCTTTTTCCCACGGTTGGGGAATCGAGGACTAGAGGGCATCAGTTTAAGGTTAGAGGGGAAAGAATAAAAGGGAATCTGAGGGGGAATATTTGTTTTAAAACAGAGGGTGATACACATATGGAATGAGCTGCCAGTGGAAGTCGTTGAGACAACTACTAAAGGCATTTGGAGAAATACATGGATAGGAAAGGATTACAAGGATATGGGCCAAGTGCAGGAAAATGGAGTTAGCGTTCAGATATTTTGGTCGGCATGGACCAGTTCAGGCCAAAGGGCCTGTCTCCCTGCTGGAGGACTCTATGACTTGTACCTTGTATAGTTTTAGCAAGACCTCCCACCTATTATGCTGCATTCACTTTGAAATAAAGGCCAACATTCTATACTTTCTTCTTCCATCATATTGGCCTTTGGTAGAATTTAGATAGTGAACAGTCACCTCCCACCTAAAAAGGAGGACATATTGACAAGGGTGGCTATTAAAGAGTAGACTACACAAAAGCAAACACATGATCCATTTATTAATACACCCGTGCTACACTTTAGAATCACTGATTTTGCAGGAAATAGGTGGCATTGAAGGTAATGGAAAGGGGTAGAAGCTGGGTGAAAACAAAATTAAATGAGATAGGTGGCACAATGCCATGACAAACTGTTACATAATAGTTTTGGAGAACAGAGTCTTGAACATAGGTAATTGGCTGTTAAACTAGACTAAATGTCTGGCCTCCTCTGGAAAATGCATATCTAGTGAATACACACCTCACGAGAAATGCACCATCAATCTCACCATTATTTGCATTTTTCTATCTGCACGGTGTTCTATCCTGCAGAAGGAAGTGATGTTGGATGTACTGACAGCTTATGTTATAAAGCTGGTATCAACTTATTTTTTGGATTGAATGTGTGATCAGGGACATTCTTAAAGCTAAAAAACCTAGAAAGCCTAGTCTGTGAGAGCTGGCTACACCCAGATTGCTTCCATTGTTCCAACTTAAAAAAAATCCAAGGCTTTCCAAGTTGTTCAGTGTCTTCAATAGCCAGTTTGGCATCTCTACCTCACAAACTCTCTACAAAACAAAACAGGAGAAAGTAACTTTTTAAAGTGACAGTATCATCACATGAGGGTTATGGGAAAAGGCAGGGAAACAGTTGAGGGTTACCAGATCAGCTATGATCTCACTGCAGAGCAACCTGATGGGTTGAATGACCTATTTCTGCTCCTATGTTTTATTTCCTCTCAGCTACCCCAAATTTATTTTTACTCCTGTTCTATCTTTTCTACAATTACGCCAAATCTAACTATTATAGTCACTGTCTCCAAAATAGTTACCACTGCAACTTCATCCATTTGCCCAGCTTTATTTCCTAAGTCTAAATCCAGAACTTCCCCTCATCACTTTAGGCTTATTTGTCCTGGCTCAAAAAGTTCTCTTTTGCACCCTTTGTGCCTTTCGCACTCACTGTACCCTATTTGATATTAGGGTAGATGATATCCTCAATAATTACTGTCTACTTGCTTTTACACTCAGACATTTGCCTACATATTTGTTGCTCCACCTTTGTCCACTATTTAGGAGTCTCTCGAACACCCCTGACCGATTGGCTGCCCCTGCTTTATATCTGAACTCAACCCATACATCCTCACTAGAACGTTTGCATCTCTCCTCCTGGCTGTAATTGATTCCTTAACTAGTAACGCTACATCCTAAGCCTTTTTTAAAAATCTCGTCTCTATCCTGCCTGATAGATTCATCCATATTAAGGATGCCATGTTGCTATTTTGGCCTCTCTTTAAGCTAATTTTCTGTTATGACAATGATAGTATTTTGTCATGTGCCTATCTGCCCCTGCAGTTCAACAGCTCTATTTGCAAAGCTTCTTGCATTTTCATATATAACTTTTAATACTGACAAATTTCTGTTCTGTATACCTTTTAACCTTTGCTTCTTTGATCTTTTCAGTGTTATATCGGTACTAGAACAGCTTGACCAGGGTACAGCCAATTCTGGTGCACAAATTTTCAGTTTTATTGCTGGAACTTTAGCAGAGCACGTAGTCATTGTTGTTTCATGATGTCACGTGGAATAAATGAAAATGGCTAATGGCTGACATTAGAGGTGTGAGGTCTGCAGAATACACCAAGATAGATTTTCTACTCAGCACTTTGGCTTAAGATGCCAGCAAATGATTCAGCCACATCCTTTGCAGTGAAGTGCTGGGGTCCCCAAAGAGTGGTGATCTTTCCCTCTCATTTCCAATTATGCAAGTTCTCTGATGTCACCATAGGTCACTATTCGTGTCACGTTTTCGTCCATTTTTGGACCAAGACTGTAAAGAAATTTGGAGCTGAGTGGCCCTGACCAAACGCAAACAGATAATTGGTGAGTAGATTCCTGCTATCTAAGTGCAGCTTGATAGCACTGACAATAAATCTGAATAGGATGTGGGCATCAAAGGCTGAGCCCAGTATTTACTGCCTCGTCCCCTTAATTTCCCCTCATGAACTGTCATCTTGAACCATGTATCTGCTGCCTATGTCCTTCCAGGGGTTCACAGGTTTGGAAGGTGCTATATGTTAGCTGCTGAACTTGGAGCTAGCTTCTTGCAATTTTTTTTTGAACAAGGATTCTCAAATCCTTCTGCTCCTTGGCTTTCTGCAGTCTTTCTCCAGTCAAATAATATTCACCTTCTCTATTCCTTCTGCTAAAGTGCACAACCTCACATTTCCCCACATTATGTGCCATCTAGGGATGGCACATTGGCTCAGTGGTTAGCAACGCTGCCTCACAGCACCATGTGAAAAGCCAACCTTGGGCAACTGTTAGTGTGGAGCTTGTACATTCTCTCCCTGCCGTGTCTGTACAGTTTTCATCTGCGTGCTCCAGTTTCCTCCCACAGTCCAAGGATGTGCAGGTTCGGGTCGATTGGCCATGTTAAATTGTCCGTAGTGTCTGGGGATATGCAGGTTTGGGTGAATTGGCCATGGAAATGCAAGGTTACATGGATCGGTAGGGGATGGGCCTGAGTGGGATGCTCTTTGGAGGGTCAGTGTAGACTCAATGGGCCGAATGAACTGCTTCCATACTGAGGGATTCTACAATTTTATGATAAAGTGAAAATAGTGGCTAGCTTAGTAGAAGATAGTCAGCCAGATTGTCTGGGTGTGTCCAAATCAATTTTCCACATTAATGCTACTATGTTCAAATAATATTTGGCTTCTTTGGCTGCTTCATTTATTGAAAGAGTGATGACTATTGTGAAATTTAGTATATAAAATTTAGATTATAAAAATATCAAACAAAAACAGAAATTGCTAGAGAAACTTAGGAGGTCTGGCGCATCTGTGGAGCAATCTGAAGGAGGGTCACTGGACTCTAAACGTTAATTCTACTTTCTCTCCAAAGATGCTGTCAGGACTGCCAAATTTCTCCAGTAACTTGTGTTTCGGATTTCTAACTTCCACAGTTCTTCATTTTAGTTTGAAAAAAGAATGTAATTACTTGGACCAGCCATATGCCATCTTTAGTGTCTTCCACTTGCTCGTAGAAATGCATTTCACCACTGAAGTTGGTGCTGGAGGTAGATTCCGATGCTTCCTCTTCTCGGAGTGCAGAATAAAGCTCACCCTCCATCAAATCACCTGTGGTAACAAAGACACGAAAAGACTTTCAAAAACACCACAGAATAACAGAAGGTATAAGACTGGAGAATAACAAATGGCTTGGGGAGAATTCAGTTGAGGGACTGTCTTAAGAGGAGACCATTCAGTCTATTGTCCTTGTAGCAGCTCTCTGGAATTGTTACCTAGTAGTTCAAATTTCCTACAAGTTTGCTTATCTGACATTTACTTCCCTCTCTCTTACAACACATTCGGGAAACTGGGTCTGTATTCTCTAGCATTCTGAAGAATGACAGCTGGAGATGGAAGTGAATTTGTTCACTCAAGAGGGAAGTGAACTTTTGGAATCCTCCACCCAAGAGTTGTGGAAAACTCAATTATTTAGCATATTCCAGACGTATAGTGATCCAGACATTCTGAAAACTGAGATAATTAGCCACAATCTAATTAAATGATGGGTAGTCTAGAGGGCTGAATGCTTATTCCTGTTCTTAAGTCTCACTAAAAGATTCCACCCTGTGTCAGCTTTCTGAAATTGCTATCTATTCATTCAAATTTCCTAAATGTTTACGGTGGCACGGTGGCACAGTGGTTAGCACTGCTGCCTCACAGCGCCTGAAGACCCGGGTTCAATTCCCGACTCAGGCGACTGACTGTGTGGAGTTTGCACGTTCTCCCCGTGTCTGCGTGGGTTTCCTCCGGGTGCTCCGGTTTCCTCCCACAGTCCAAAGATGTGCGGGTCAGGTGAATTGGTCATGCTAAATTGCCCATAGTGTTAGGTAAGGGGTAATGTGGGGGTGTGGGTGGGTTTCGCTTCGGCGGGTCGGTGTGGACTTGTTGGGCCGAAGGGCCTGTTTCCACACTGTAAGTCTAATTATCTGATATATTTTAAAAGGGTAGTAAATAAAGTAAGTAAAATTGGGGACGTGGTGGCCCAGTAGAATTATTGCTAGACTGTTAATACAGAGACCTACATAATGTTCCGTAGACCTGGGTTCAAATCCTGCTACAGCAGCTCGTGGAATTAAATTCAATAAAAGAAAAATCTCGAATTAAGAGTCTAACGATTACGTCTAACAACGTAAATCCATTGTCAGAAAAACCCATCTGGTTCAATAATGTCCCTGAGGGAAAGAAACTGCCATCCCTACCTGGTCTGGCCTACATGTGACTCTGGACCCACAACCTGGTTAACTCTTAACTGTCCTGTAGGCATTCAGGGATGGGCAATAAATGCTTCATACCGTGAATGAATAAAAGAACTAGGAATTGTTTTCAGTACGACACTTTCATACCCTAATAAACAGCTGGATGTATAAAATCTCTAAAACGCTTCCTTGTTCATTTTTTAAATCATCATTAACCTTGAAGGTTTTGAATACCTCTGATAAATCTTAAATGAGAACTTTCATAACTAAGATTTACTTGCTTCTTTTACCTATATTAAGATCTTCCTAAATAGGGTGCCAAAATTCGACAATGCTGCTGCTTGACCTGCTGGACTTTTCCAGCTCCACACTTTATCAACTCTGATTTTCCAGCATCTGCAGTCCTCATTATCTCCAAACTGTGAAACTTGAAAGGGTTCAGAAAACATTTGCAAGCATGTTGCCAGAGTTGGAGGGTTTGAGCTATAGGGACAGGCTGAATAGGCTGGGGCTATTTTCCCTGGAGCATCAGAGGCTGAGGGGTGACCTTATAGACATTTATAAAGTCAAGGGGCATAGATAGGGTAAATAGGCAAGGTCCAAAACTAGAGGGCATAAGTTTAAGATGAGAAAGGAAAGATATAAAAGGGTTAACTTTTTCACACAGAGGGTGATGTGTGTATGGAATTAGCTGCCAAACAAAGTGTTGGAGGTTGGTACAATTACAACATTTAAAATGCATCCAGATAGGTACATGAATAGGAAGGGTTTAGAGTGATATGGGCCAAATGTTGGCAAATGGGACTAGATTAATTTAGGATATCTGGTTGGCATGGACGAGTTGGACCGAAGTGTCTATTTTGGTGTTGTATATCTCTGACATAATAACTATTAGTGAAGGCAGTGAATAGTAATGACACTAGACTAATAATTCAAACACCATGCAATTTTCAAGGGGGATGTGTTTGAATCCCACCATGACAGACACTGGAGTTCTAATTCAGAAAAGATCTGAAGTAAAAAATGTTAGACTAACAGTAATCATAGAACAGCTGTTGATTGTTGAAAAAGCTCAGGTAATTCACTAGTGTCCATTTAGAGACAGAAAACGGAGACACATCTAATTTGGCCTGGGTCTATTTTTAAGTCACCCATGGGAATGGGCATATTTGTAGCCAGCATTTATTGCCCATCCCTAATTGCCTTGAAGAATGTGGTAGAGAGCTGTTCTTCTTGAAATGTTGCAGTCCATGAGCTGCAGATTAACTCAATTCCATCAGGTAGGCAATTCAAGGATTCCCAGGTCATGTATTTAGAAGGTACTGCATAAGGATCTTTGGCAAATTCCTGCAATGCATCTTTTAGGTAGCAGCAGCAGTGTGTACTAAGTGTCGGTGGTGGAGAGAGTAGATATTTGTGGATGTGGTGCCAACCAAGTGTCTTGGGTGGAGCTGCACTCATCCAGGCAAGTGTGGAGTATGCTATCATATTCCTGACCTGAGCTTTGTAAATGATGTACAGGCTTTGAGAAGTCAGGATCTGTTACTTGCTGCAGAGCTGTTCTTGTAAACTCTGAATTTTGGATGTAGGTTTGCTCGCTGAGCTGGAAGGTTCATTTCTAGACGTTTCGTCACCCTACTAGGTAACATCTTCAATGGGCCTCAGGCGAAGCAATGCTGGAAATTCCTGCTTTCTATTTAAATGTTTGGGTTTCTTTGGGTTGGTGATGTCGTTTCCTAAGGTGATGTTATTTCCTGTGGTGAAGTCACTTCCTGTTCCTTTTCTCGGAGGTGGTAGATGGGGTTTAACTCGAAGTGTTTGTTGATAGAGTTCCGGTTAGAATGCCATGCTTCTAGGAATTCTCGTGTGTGTCTTTGTTTGGCTTGTCCTAGAATGGATGTGTTGTCCCAGTCAAAGTGGTGCCCTTCCTTATCTGTGTGTAAGGGTACTAATGATACAATGTCATTTAGAAAACACCGTGTAAGGATTGTAACAAACACTACATTGGACAAACGGGCAGAACACTAGCTGCCAGGATACATGTATATCAACTAGCCACAAAAAGACATGACCCTCTCTTACTAGTATCCTCACATATGGATAAGGAAGGACACCACTTTGACTGGGACAACACATCCATCCTAGGACAAGCCAAACAAAGACACGCACGAGAATTTCTAGAAGCATGGCATTCCAACTGGAACTCTATCAACAAACACATCAAGTTAGACCCCATCTACCAGTCCCCTGAGAAAAGGAACAGGAATGACTTCATCACCGGAAATAATATCACCACAGGAAACGACATCACCAACCCAAAGAAACCCAAACATATAAATAGAAGGCAGGAATTTTCAGCATTGCTTCGCCTGAGGCCCATTGAAGATGTTACCTAGTAGGGTGACGAAACATCTGGAAATGAACCTTCAAGCTCAGCGAGCAAACCTACATCAAAAACCTCAACCTGAGCTACAAATCTTCTCAAAAATCTGTATTTATTGGTGAATCCAGTTGAGTTTCAAATCAATGGTGACCCCCACAATGTTGATAGTGAAGATTCAGTGATGGTAGACATGGGTGGTGGTCAGATTGTCTTTTATTGGACATGATTGGGAGATGCCGGTGTTGGACTGGGGTGTACAAAGTTAAAAATCACACAAAACCAGGTTATAGTCCAACAGGTCTAATTGGAGGCACACTAGCTTTCGGAGCGAATCTTTTATTGGAGATAGCAATTGTCTGGTATTTGTGTGCCACAAATATTGCTTGTTGCATTTTAACCCACACCTGCATATTGTCACGGTCTTGTTGCATTTGAATATAGACTGGTTCAGTATCTGAGTAATCACAAATGGTACTGAACATTGCAATCATCAGTGCGCATCCCTACTTCTGACTTGCACGGTGGGCTCCAGAGATGCATAAAATATTCTAGTTGTGGCCTAACCAACGTTTTATACAGTTCCAGTATACCTTAAAACCTTAAATTGGATAATTAATGCAAGTGCACAACATGCCTTTTTAACCATTTTATCCACTGGTCCTGATATCTTCATGGACTGATGTACATGAACACCAAAGTCCTCAGTGCTTCCCAAGGTGCTGCTGTTGATCATGGGGTTCTTTTGCATTCTTTTGCCTTGACTATCCTGCGCAAGTGTATCACCTCACATTTATTTGCTATGGATCAGCCAATCTAAACCCTCATGTGATCTAAGGCTATCCCCCTCTAGCACCCTGCTGTTATTTTGTACCTGTGAACTTCCCACATTCAAGCATAAATTATATGTATATCATCCACAAACTGCAAGGGTTCCAACACTGACCCTCTGGATACAGACTTCCAATTGGAAAAAACCCTCTCAACTATCATCCTCTGCTTCCTGCCATTCAGCCAGTTGTAGATTCAATTTGCCAAATTTCCTCAGATTTCCATGGGCTCTCATCAGTGATATCAGTCTCCCATGCCAGACCTTCGCAAAATCCTTCAAATCCAAATAGGCTACATTAAAAGGACTGTCCTCATCTACACACCTGATCACCTGTTTGAAAAATTCAATCAAATTGGTCAGATATAAGACAAAAGAGAGATTTGAACTTTAACAAAACTACGCTGGTTAGATAGACTGGCTTGTAGATCCCTAATTTATCCCTTGCTAACTTTTTCAATAATGGTACCACATTTGCAGTCATCCAGACCTCTGGAACTGGTCCTGTAGCCAGAGGGGAACTGAAAGACTTTGCAATCGACCTTGCTATTTCTTCCCTTGCAACAACATTTCATCCAGCCACGGCAATTTATTACTTTTAAATCTGCCAGGCTACTCAAAACCTTCTTTCTATGCCAATTTATTTAACTGTATCACAGACTTTCTCCCTGATTTCTATCCCCATATCATCTCTCTCAGTCGTGAACACTGATACAAATTATTCATTTAGAAGGGCATAAGTGAGGACTGCAGATGCTGGAGATCAGAGTCTAGATTAGAGTTATGGAAAAGCACAGCAGGTCAGGCAGCATCCGAGGAGCAGGAAAATAGACGTTTCAGGCAAAAGCCCTTCATCAGGAATCATTTAGAATCTTACCTGTGTTCTCTGACTCCTTTCCTCATGTTCCCTCAATATCCTTTTTCCTTAATATACCTGTAAAATGGCTAAGGGTTTTCCTTTATTTTATCTATCAGTAACTTTTCATGTCCGATCTAGTTCTCCTCATCGAAGTTCCCTCTTGCACATTCTATACTCCTCTCAGGTCTCTGCTGTTTTGAGCCCTCAGCATCTGTCATAATCTTCCTTTTTTAAAAATCTTAACCCAATGTTGTTCACAGGATTTGATGGTTCCACTTTTTTTGTCTTTTGGAATATTTGACCTTGTCCTCTCTTTATTTCCTTTTTGAATGCATCCACTGTTGAGACAGATTTACCTGAATATATCTGCTCTCATTCTGGATGCTGCCTGACCACTGTGATTTCCAGCATTTTGTGTTTTTATAACAGATTCCAGCAACTGCAGTAATTTGGTCCTGCCCAGAGTGTAGTTCAGTCAATCACATTGTTTTAGGGCTAGAGTCACATGTAAGGTAAGGATTGCAGATTTCCTTCCCAATAGGGCATCAGCGCACCAGCTGATTTTTGTCACGACCTGCTCAGCTTTTTATTCCAGGCTTTTATCAATTTCAAATTTCACCATCTGCCACAGAGAGATTCAAACCCATGTTCCCAGAACATTGGGCTGAGATTCAGGATTACATGTGACATTACAATATGCCACCACCTGTCCCTGTTTTACCATTTTACTTTGTCTTCCTGTTTAATGTATTGAGCTTAGCCATATACTATTGAGTTAATGCTCCACTAACATCAATGCGATGACTGTGAATTTTAAACATGTGGAGTGAGTATCTTTGTAAATGCTACCTTTTACCAGGCTACTCAGAATCCAGTGAAAACAGCAACCCTAAGATAATTTGATTGATTCACAAGTATAGAGCTGCAACATTGCAGTATTTGTCCTCATGGTACTTTTCCAGTTGGAAATTTTACAATTCGTAGGAAACTAGAGAGCTGTGAAATATGGTCATTGTTATTTTTAACCCTCAAATATCTGTCTAAAGTCAGAGTTAGCACATCAAATATGTAAATGAGTGTCCACCTTCAAAGTGGTCTGTGGGACTTCAATAGTGTAATGAAATAGATACATATTAGAGATGAAGGAAGGAGGAGATGCAATTAATAGCAATAAATCAGCACTAAATGTAAAATAAAATTACTGAAATCTGGGTGTCACTATGCATGATTCACAAACAGTTAATACGTAGATACAGCAAGTGATTAGGAAAGCCATTATAATATTATCATTTATCACATGGAGGCAATAGCATAGCAGGAATATCAGCACTGCAGATGGTAAACCTTGAATTTTGAAAATCTGAAATAAAATGCTAGACTAATGGCAATCACAATCAATTGTCATTAAAATCTCTCTGATTCACAAATGCCCCTTCGAGAAAGCAATATGCTATCCTTACCTACACATGATGCCTGACGCAATGCAATGAAATGCCCTAGTGAGTTTTGAGAAGATTTGTAGCTCAGGTTGAGGTTTTAGATGTAGGTTTGCTCGCTGAGCTTGAAGGTACATTTCCAGATGTTTCGTCACCTTACTAGGTAACATCTTCAGTGGGCCTCAGGCGAAGCAATGCTGAAAATTCCTGCTTTCTATTTATTTGTTTGGGTTTCTTTGGGTTGGTGATGTCATTTCCTGTGGTGATATTATTTCCTGTGGTGAAGTCACTTCCTGTTCCTTTTCTCAGGGGGTGATAGATGGGGTCTAACTCGATGTGTTAATCCTATACAGACAACAAGTCATCATAGTAGCCCACAAACCCATCAACACACTAAAACAGCATATAATATACTTGAAAGACACTATACAGACAACAAGCAAAACTAATGTCATTTACAAAATACCATGCAAGAACTATAACACTACATTGGACAACCAGGCAGAAAACTAGCCACCAGGATACATGATCAACTAGCCTCAAAAAGACATGACCCTCTCTCACTAGTATCCTCACATACGGATAAGGAAGGGCACCACTTTGACTGGGACAACACATCCATCCTAAGACAAGCCAAACAAAGACACGCACGAGAATTCCTAGAAGCATGGCATTACAACCAGAACTCTATCAACAAACACATCGAGTCAGACCCCATCTGCCACCCCCTGAGAAAAGGGGCAGGAAATTATTTCACTACAGGAAATAACATCACCAACCCAAAGAAACCCAAACATATAAATAGAAACCAGGAATTTTCAGCATTGTTTCGCCTGAGGCCCACTGAAGGTGTTACCTAGTAGAGTAACAAAACATCTGGAAATGAACCTTCCAGCTCAGCAAGCAAACCTACATCAAATGAAATGCCCTTTAGACGATTATGGATGGGTAATAATTGTTGACAATCCTACGAACATGTATTAAAAAAAGAATGCAACTATTGTTCCTTGACAGTCAATTGCACTTCCATCACTAAATCCCCCATTTTGAATATCCTGATGGGTACCATTGACCAGAAATTGAACTGGACTTACCACAGAAATATTGTGACTGCAAGAGGTCAGAAATGAGGAATCCTGCAGCGAGCAACTCACCTCATGACTCCCCAAAGTTTATCCACCACTAGCAAGACACAAGCCAGATGTGTGATGGAATACTCTCCATTTTCCCAGATGAGTCAACTCCAACAACATTCATTGAGCTTGACACCATCCAGGACAAACCCCGGCTTGCACTTTTGCACCATATTCAAAAAACATTCAGTCCCTGCACCACAGATGCTCACTAGCAGAGGGGTGTGCCACTTACATGATGCACTGCAGAAATTCACCAAGTACTTTCCAAACTCAAAACCATCCATAAGAATGAGGGCATCAGATACATGGAAAATTACTACATAGAGTTCTCCCTCAAGACATTCACCATCTGGACAGAAATATATCACCCTCCCTTCAGCATTGCTGGATCACAATCCTGGAACTCTCTCCCCAACAAAATTGCAGGTCTACCTAAACCAAATGGACAGCAGTGGTTCAAGAAGGCAACCACCACCACCTTCAAGAATATTCTGTGAATGGACCGGCCAGCAATGCCACATACCACGAATGAGAAAAATTACAAATAACAATCTAAACTCTTATCAAACATTAGATTACAATAGTCAAGGAAATAAGATTGTAAATTATAAATTCATTCATTCATAAATTATGATGTGCAATCATTTTTGTCATTGTCTTTCTTAAAAAGGCAATTGCTAGGTGGGATGTCTGAAGAGTTTAAAATGATAACTAACTTGTGTTTAACATGGAAAACAAAATATGTATACACCACCTGCTGCTACAATTAAACTAAATTAGCTCCCTACAGTACACAACTTAAAGACAAACAAGGGACAGATGCATTGCACATATTATTTTCTGACAAATAGGCACATCAACAGTATATGGCGCAACTCAGACAAAAAAAATTATTTGATCTTCTTGATTCAAACTTGGAAATCTCACATCTCAAGTCTTATCTTACATTACATATTTAAACAGCAGTAGTTCTCTAGACCAGGAGGCTTGGATCCAAGTCCCACCCTACACAGCACCTGCAGAACAAGTTGATTCGAAAATTAGATTAGATAAGACTACTTACAGTGTGGAAACAGGCCCTTCGGCTCAACAAGTCCACACTGACCCGCCGAAGCGCAACCCACCCATACCCCTACATTTACCCCTTACCTAACACTACGGGCAATTTAGCATGGCCAATTCAATTGACCAGCACATCTTTGGACTGTGGGAGGAAACTGGAGCACCCGGAGGAAACCCACGCAGACACGGGGAGAACGTGCAAACTCCACACAGTCAGTTGCCTGAGTCGGGAACTGAACCCGGGTCTCAGGCGCTGTGAGGCAGCAGTGCTAACCACTATGCCACCGTGCCGCCCACATATACGTTTTTACATTACCTAGTTTCCCTTGTTGGAGTTAAGTAACCTGTCATAATTTTAAAATGTACCTATGAAATTATCTTCCTGAACAATGGGATAGGGTCAAAACATGTTTAAGGTAGAGGTAAAGAGACTATTGAGCATCAGGGGACAAAGCGCAAAAATGAAAGTGGATTTGAGGCAACAATCACAACACTCGAGTACAGTCCTCTACAGAAAGCTGGATTGAATCAAATCAGCTGAAGATTTTCCCCATGCCACATGACTTGAAAACTTCATTATCATAAAAGGTGTACAATTTTAAACTGATTACCTCAGTCCAAAAACAAATACAAAGTAACTTGAATATCTAAAACCCAAAGCTGATACATAAAATCCACCTTTAAACATTTAAAGCCTCAGCTTATTTTTAAACAGCTATCAAAATGGACATCAACCTGATCTATGAACTACTCAAGCCCTTAAGAAAGATAGCATCATTACTTCATCACAGATTTTATGGCATACACATTAACCAGACTTTCTAAAGCTGGAATACTCATCCTAGTACATGTTTATAAAGATATTTTTCTAAATGATTCATTAACACATGATATCACTCACAAATGGGAGTGTAAAGTCAAATGCAACAACTCTTAAAACCACCTAAACTCTGAAAACAAGAACAAATCAAGTGTACTAAAAATACAATTCTCCTTTAACAATTGTTGATAAATTATTGCCAATGCTGATTAGATACATTTCAATAATGAGAAGCATTATATAGATTCTAATACTTCTTTTAAAAAAGGGCAGAAAATACTGGTAAAACTCAACTGTTCTGTCTTCATTAGAACATAAGAACTAAGAGGCATAAGCAATTCAGCTCCAAGGCCTGCTGTCATTCAATGCCATCATGGCTGATCACATCTCACGTTCAACTCTTATTTTCCTGCTTGCTTTCCATAACTTTTCAACCCATTACTAATTAAAATTCTATCTCCTCCTTAAATTTACTCAATGTCCTGTCATCCAGAATCTGAGAGAAGTAATTTTATATCTGTTTTAAATCTGCTATCCCTTATCCTAAAACTACAACCTGTTATAATAGATTGTCCCACAAGAGGTAATACCCTCTCTACATCTACTTTTCAATTACCTTAAGAACTTCTATACCTCAATTAGATCTTCTCTAATTCTTCTAAATTCTTGACAGCACAATCCTAAACTGCTCAATTGTCTTTCTTCATAAGAGAAAGAACCTCCAATGCAATTAATAGAGAAAGAATGAGTACTTCAAGTCTGAAACATGTTGTTAGAACCAAGATGAATGATCATCAGTTTAAAATTTCAACATCATTTCTCTCAATGGATATTATCTGACTTGCTGACTACTTCCAGCATTTTCTGTTTCTATGTCAGATTTTCAGCACCAGTGGGTGGGTACTGTGCTTTTGTACTTGTACTTTAAACTAAACTAACAATGAACAGGAGAAGTAAATAAACACTAAGGACTGGGATCAAAATATAAAAGATATCCAACAACAATGCAAAGAGTTGAAAGAGCTAAATGATTCCTTCTGGACTGATGAATGATATTGTGTGGGACCTGCATACTTTGGAAAGAGAAGTCCTCCATGACCATCATGACCTGAATATTTAGAATTAAAACAGTAAGATACCCTCAGCAAGTCCGGTAGCAGTTGAATGGTGGAAAGGGGACAAATGTGAAAGAATTCAGAGTACCTTTGAGAACAATCTTGGTGACAAAAAGAAACCGCAGATACTGAAATCCAAAGTAGCAGGAGGCTGGAAGAACACAGCAAGCCAGGCAGCATCAGATGGAGGAGTCAATGTTTTGGGTCAAGACCCTTCACCAGGATCAGGGGGTTAAAAAATAAATAAAAGGGAGGGGTTGGGGCTGGGGAAAGGTGGGTGAGATAATGATAGGTGGATGCAGGTAGGGGGTTATTGTGATGGGTCAGTGGGACCTGCACCTACCTATTGTTATCTCATCTACCTTTCCCCCATTTATTTCTTAGTGCCTTCCCCCTACCTCATCCTGATGAAAGGTCTCGACGCGAAACGTCGACTACTCCACCTCCTGATGTTGCCTGGCTTGCTGTGTTCTTCCAGCCTCTTGCTTGTCTACTTTGAAAACAGTCTGGCAGCATCTTTAACCAGAAAGCAGAGTTAAAGTTTCGGGTTCAACGCCCCTTCGTCAAAACTAATTGCAGCTGGGGAAAGGTTGGTATGATGTACACCTCTCTGACTCTATACACATCAACCTTTCCCTCGCTACAATCAGTTCTGAAGGGGCACTGAACCCGAAACCTTATCTCTGCTTTCTCGACGGATGCTGGCACATCTGTATTTTTCCAGAAATTTGTTTTTAATTTCTGATTTCCAGCATTCGCAGTTTTTTAAAAAGACAGCCTGATCCTTTACCGGATTTCTGCACCAGCTCCCGGACATCTTTCTTCTCGGGCAGGCCGGCGTAGCAGATTCCCCTGCACTCCAGGATGGTGCGGAGTTTCTTGAAGCTCAGAGCCACGGGGTCCACTAACTGCGTGGCGAACACCCCCGTCTCATACCAGACGATGGCCTCGAAAAAGCGAGCCAGCACGAAGAGGACGAGGAAGTAGAGGAGCAGGAAGAAAAGCTTGAGCCACATCTTCGAAGCGGACTGGGATTATTGAATACGATGGTGAATCTCAAACCGGGCCCTCCTGGAGCTGTTGCCCCGACACCAACATCTCACTCACCCCCTTTTCCCAGGGAGTTTTTTTTATGCCTTTTCTCTGTCTGAATACTTCCTCCCCCTTGTCAAATCTCCACACGAACCTAATGTCAGTCTCTCAAACGCACTCAGATTTATGTAGGCGACTGCCTGTCTCCTTTTTAATTAATGATCGGGTCAGTATTTGTCACTCTTCAGGTTTCAGGCCCACTCCAGAACCATTTTCCCGGCCCAGATCCAGACGCCCGTAAATATAACGTGCGCATGCGCACAGAAACGCTGAGCTCACTGCATGACGCAACGAATCTCATTTGCATGTTGTTTATTAATTATGTATGCTATTTTGTGACGCGACCCTGATTTGCATGTTGCTTGTTAATTATGTATGCAGTTTATGACCCGAGTTTTATTTGTATGCTACTTATTATGCGTCGATCCATCTTATATTTCATTGTGATGCAACGTAATTTACATTTTTATTATCCATTAATTTAAGATCCATTGTGACGGAGAGCACGAGTGACGGCCAATGAGGCGCTGTTGCTGTGGTTGCTGAAACTAGTATCCCCTTCACCGCCCACTGGCCCTCCAGTGCTTCAGAGACGAATGGGTTAGCGAAGTAATTTGCAAGATTCCTTGTAGGATAATGGTAATGACTCTACCTCTAGACCGGGAAACTCTAGTTCAAGTCCCACCTACTCCAGAGATTTGTAATAACGTTTCTGTAGTGTTTAAAATATCATATAACACCTGGTTATAGACTATGATCTGGTGTTGTGTGATTTTTTTTAACTTTGTACATCCAACTCCAACAACGGCTCCTGCAAATCATTTCTGAAGAGATTGGTTAGGGGAAAAAAAAGTTAAATAAATCTGACCACATTCCAATTACAAGAACAAAGCTAGGTACTTTGTTGACATGGGAATAAACAGGAAATTGTAGAGAATTAATATTTTGGGTCCAGTGGCCCACTCCACAGATGTTGCTAAACCTGCTGAGTTTCTTCAGCAATTTCTGTTCTTGTTTGTTGACATGGAGTAATGGCTATTTACTTTTCAATTGTGGACATGGCTCGGAATGCTGCACACATATTCAGACCATAGGTTGTGTGTCATACTTTGCTAGTTTGTGAAATTAGGTGAGCATGTTACGCAACACATAAACAGGCCAACAATTAACACTCCACATCACTCTCCCATTTTCTTGTCTATACAAATCCGAAACTTGGGTCGTGAATCTATAAAGAGGTAACTATGAGGATGCGAAATACAAATTGGCAAGTACGTAGCACCCCGATTTACGAACTTAATCCGTTCTGGGACCCGGTTCGCGAACTGAAATCAATTTTCCCATTGCTCAGATATTTCCGAATCTTTTTTTTTGTCTCTTGGAGGTTGGTGATGCCAAAAGAAAACGATCCACAGAAATTTGTTTTTTTTCTTTGTTGCAGAATTTTCCGAAAATGGGACATCACATTGTCATTTAAAATGTTCACTGCTCTGTTGGTCACAGTTTTGTTAGGGTGATGCCTCTCAACAAAAGCCTGCACTTCACTCCATTTGCTACAAATGTCTTTGATTTGAACACTTGATATATCTTCCTTCTCTTCTTCCTCCTCTCCAGAATGGTCCTGCTGCATAACCTTCACCTGCTCCTGTTGCAATTCAACAAGATCTTCTGTGCTGAATTCTTGTCAGTGGTCCTTCACTAGTTCCACTACATCACCCTCGTCGACCTCCAAGCCCATATTTTGGCCCAGGGTCACAATCTCGTTCACTACATTTACTAATATCTCCTCCTCAAAACCCTCGAAGTCTCTCTCAGGTACACAAGCTGGCCAAAGTTTCCGCCAGGCCGACTGCAACGTATGGAAAGAGACCACGTTCCATGCCTTATCAATAAGGCTTATGCAGTGGAGGATATTGAAGTGGTCCAATTTGACGAAGGGTCGAATCTGTGTCATTGGTGACCTGGAAACACCTGGCAAACAGAGCCTTCGTATATAATTTTTTGAAATTTGAAATGACATTCTGGTCCATGGATTAGATGAGAGGAGTGGTGTTGGGAGGAAGGAACTTTGCTTTTATGCATGTCCAAGTCTTCTTCCAAATTTGGAGGATGGGCAGGAGCATTGTCCATTACTAGAAGGCACTTAAGTGGCAAATTATTTTTTTCAAGATATTCCTTGACAGCTGGTGCAAAAACTTCCGTCAACCATTCCATAAAAATCACTCGTGTGAGCCAAGCCTTGCTATTCGCCCTCCACATTACCAGGAGTTTAGCCTTCAACACATTATTGCATTTAAAAACACGAGGATTTTCAGAGAGGTAGACTAATAGAGGCTTAATCTTGCATTCGCGCACTTTAAAACCATTAATCAGTCCTTTCTTGGTTGATGGCCCGGTAGTGCCTTCTCCTCTTGGGTTATGTAGGTCCTTTTGGGCATTTTTTTCCAGAAAAGTCCAGTTTCATCACAGTTAAAAACTTGATGTGAGACATAATCTTCATCTTCGACAAACTTATTGAATTCCTTCATAAAGTCCTCCACTGCCTTTTGTCTGAACTAGCCGTTTCTCCATGCCTTTTTACACTATGGATTCTAGTTCGTCAATGAAATTTATCAAACCAGCCTCTGCTGGCTTTAAGTTCTTCAACGCTAGCAGTACTTGTACTCGGCAGTTTCACCAACAAATCACCGTGTATGTGTAGAGCCTTCTCACAGATTATAGTCTCGTTAACACTATCTCCAGCAAGCTGTTTTTGATTTATCCAAACTAATAATAATTTTTCAACCTTGTCTAACAATTTAGGCCTTTGCTTTGTTAAAATAGTCACTCCTTTCGCCACGTCAGCTGCCTTTAGTGCCTCTTTGTGCTTTAGGATAGTACAGATAGTCGATTTTGCCATGTCGTACTGCATAGCGAGATCAGATATGCGAGCACTATTCTCGTGTTAGCTATTATTTCCTTCTTCGTTTCCACAGTAATACGTTTAGGCTTCTTAACACCACTATCTCTACCATTCTTCACTTTCTTGGTAGCCATAATGAAGGCTAATTTAATGCAAAAAACAAATAAAAAGCGCAAGAACGCTGGATGTTCACAGCGCATGCGCCAAAGACGAACTGAATGAGATCACGCGTGGCCCGAGGGTTTTTGCATTCAAAGCACGCGTAGCAAAGCAGAACAATTACAATGAAACCACGGGCTTTTTGCGTTTGTACCTTCGTTCGTACCTTGAATTTTGTACATACGTTGAAGCAAAACTTTGCGTACAATCCGGTTCGTAAACTGATTTGTTCGTGAACGGGGTCGTTCGTATGTCGAGGCACTACTGTATAGATCATGGATAGGAAAGAACAAGTAGGATAAGGCAGTGGGGGGTAGGGGGGTGGTGCTTTCAAGTTGGTGACCAGTGGGATGAGTGGTAGGACCACTACTGTTTACACTTATGATTTGGAAGAAACAAGGTTTGCAGGTGACATAAAATAGGTGGTAAGGCAAGTTGTGAGAGGGATACAAATAGTTTACAAAGAGCTTTTGGTAGGTTTTTTTTAAGATATTTTTATTAGAAATTTAACATTTTTACAAGTTTACAAAAATAAACAAAACTCTCAAATACAAACATTGATGTACAATTAAATCAAATATACAATAGTCAAAATTTAACAAAGGAAAAAAAAATTACCAAAATAAAAAAAAAACTCAACTTTCTACTAATCTAACCTATAACTAACCAGAGTGCATATTTAAGTCTCTTACATGCTCGGAATGTAATAACATCAAATGTAATAAAACCCGTATTCGTGCGGAATTCCTCTCCTAAGGGGCCCCGGAGCAGCCAGGTTTGTGATCTTCATTAAATAAAAGCCCTTGTTAGGATGGCCGAAATATCTGCATTTATGTAATTCAAGAAGGGCTGCCATATTTTATAAAATAATTCAGTCTTTCGGTGCACCATATTTGTAAGGAAGTCAAGGGGAATACATTCCATAATTAATCTGTGCCAATTTGAAAGTCCAGGGGGGCCCTCAGCCACCCAGTTCACCAAAATATTTTTCCTTGCACAGAAAGAGAGAATAGAAAATAGTCTCTTCCCGTGCATATCCAGGGAGGAAAAGTTCGAAAAGTCCAAAAGGAGAGATACAGGGTCCACTCTAATTTCCGTTCCTAAAATTTCTGTCAGGGTACTTGCTACTTTAATCCAATATCTACGGATCTTATGACAAGTCCATAGGCAATGTACAAGAGTGCCCACCTCTATTTTGCATTTGGGACACTTTGGAGATGCTCCTGCCTTAAATTTTGCCAATCGAGCCAGTGCTATATGGGCCCTATGAAGTATCTTCAGCTGGATAGCCTGGGTTCTGTTACAGATAGTAATTCTTCTAGCATTTTCCCAAATATCATTCCACATTTCTATAGAGATTTCTAGTCCCAAATCTTGATCCCACGTTTTAAGCAGATTGTCCATATCTCCCGATACTCCATGATAAATGATAAATAGTACTGATGGAGGATACCCCCACTGGTCGTAGGACATTACAGCTTTTGATAGGTTAACTAGTTGGATAAAAAGTTGACAAATGAAGACCAATATAGGAAAATGGAAAGTTGTTAATTTTGGAAGGGAGAACAAAATTAAGTGTTATTTAAATTGAAAACAAACTGCAGAAAGCTGTCACACAAAAGGATTTGGGGGATATTTATGTAAGAAACATGAAAAAAACAAGGTGCAGCAGGTAATCAGGAAGGCTAATAGAATGTTTGCTCTTATTTCAAGGAGTTTAGAGTAAGTATAATAGTAGTTGCAGTCTTGCTGCAACTGTGCAAAGTGTTAGTGAGACCCCATCTGGAGTACTGTGAGCAGTTTTGTTTTTCTGATTTAAATAAAGATTTCATTTCATTGGAGTAGTTCAGAGAAGATCCCTGATAGGGAGAGATTGCCTTATGAGCAAAGGCTAAACAGATTGGGACTCTACTCACTCAGGTTTAGAAGAATGAGAAAATGAGGGGTGATTTTATTGAAATATATAGGATTCGTAAGAGGCTTGACAGGGTAAATGCTGAGAGGATGTTTCCCCTTATGGGAGTGTCTAGGACCAAAGGGCAAAGTATCAAAACAAAGCGGCACCAATTTCACACTGAGATTAGGAGGAATTTCTTCTCTCGGATTGTTGTGAGCATCTGGAATTCCTTATCTCAGAGAAGTGTGGGGGCAGATTCCTTGTGTACATTTAAGGTTGAAATAGATTCTTGATCAGTAGGGGAATCAAGGAGAAAGGGCAGGAAAGTGGATGTGAGGAATGTTGGATGAGCCATGATCCTATTGAATGGAGGAGCAGGCCTGAGGGGCTGAATGGCCTACTTCTGATCCTATTTCTTATGGTCTTTTACTTGTACGTGAATTAAAACAATCCTTCATTACTGCTCTTTGGGAAAAAAAAATGAGTAAAGGTAGCCCAACCATGATGAACAAAAAAATTTAGGGATAATATTAGATTCAACGAGAAAACACGTGAAATTGCCAGAACAAGCTATAGAGGATTTG
Organism: Hemiscyllium ocellatum; assembly: GCF_020745735.1. NCBI lineage: Eukaryota > Metazoa > Chordata > Chondrichthyes > Orectolobiformes > Hemiscylliidae > Hemiscyllium > Hemiscyllium ocellatum. The sequence continues at coordinate 30,736,794 of NC_083401.1, read as the reverse complement.
GGAGTATTTTAGAATTCAGAAAAGGTTTGACCAATCAGGGAAAATAGAGTATAAGAGTAAAATTGCAGGGAACATGGAAACATTTGGAAAGCATTAACAGGATCAGGCAAAGCCAGCATGGGTGTATGAAATGCTGGAGCTTTTTGAGGATGGAACACGTAGAACAGATTAAGAAGAGTGAGTGAAAGTAGTGTATTTGGATTTTCAGGCTTTTGATAAGGTCCCTCCCTCATTTTTGAAGCCAAAGTTAAAGCACTTGGGTAGGAGGATATTAGCATGGATTGAGAATTGGCTGATAGACATGAAACAGTGTAGAAGTAAATTGATCTTTTTCTGAGTGCCAGGTAGGGGTAGGACTTCAGGTCCACACCTGAAATACTGCACACAGTTTTGGTCTCCCTACCTAAGACAGGATATTCTTACTTTGCAGGGAGTGCAATTAGGCTGATATCGGGGATGATAGGACTGACTTATGAGGAGAGATTGGTTCAACTGGGCCTATATTCACTAGAGTTTAAAGGTATAAGAAGGCATCCAATTGAAATGTGTAAAATTCTAACAGAGCTGGGTAAACTGGATGTGAGAAAAATTTATTTTATAGTTGGGGAGTCTCGAATCATAGACACAGTGTCAGGATATGGGTCAGACCATTTCGGACTGAGATGAGGAAGGTTTCTTCACTCAAAGAGTCGTGAACCTATGAAATTCTTGACCTCAGAAGCTGTGGAGGTCAAATCACTGAATATATTCAAGGAAAAGATATATATTTAAAAAGAAAAAGAGAGTTATCAAAGTGCTTTGGAAAATAACTATTTGGATTTCTTTTGACAGGGGTCAGTGTTGGACCCAAATCAGTTCACAATATTCCAAATGTGGTCTGATCAAAGCCTTTCCAGCCTCAGGATTACATTTCTGCACTTGTATTCCAGCCCTCTTGAAATGAATGCTGACATTGCATTTGCCTTTCACACTGCCAACTGAACCTGCATGTTAACCTTAAGAGAATCCTGAAATAGGACTCCTCAGTCCTTTTGTGCTTCAGATTTCTGAAGCCTTTCCCCATTTAGAAAATAGTCTACACCCCTATATTTCCTCTCAAAGTGCATAACTTCACACTTTGCAACACTGTATACCTTCTGCCATTTCTCTGCCCATTCTCATCGCCTATCTAAGTCCTTCTGCATTGTCCCTGCTTCTGCAACACTACCTGTCCTCCCTATCTTTGTGCCATCTGCAAATTTAGCTCCTTCGCCCATAACGTGCAGAGTTGTGGTCCCAAAAATGACCCCTGTGGAACTCCACTAGTCACTGGCTGCCATCCTGAAAAATACCCTTTTACCCACACTCTCTGCTTTTTGCCATTCAGTCAATCCTTTATCCATGCCAGTACTTCGCTCCTAACTCCTCAGGCTCTTGTCTTATTTAGCAGCCTTCTGTGTGGCACCTTGTCAAAGGAAATCCAAACAGATCACATCCACTGGCTTTCCATTATCTACATTGCTTGTTACCTAACAGGTTAGTCAGAAATAGGTATAGACCATTCTGCTATCAAGCTTGTTCAACCATTCAATGAGATCATGGCTGATCTGTGGCCTAACTACACATACCTGCCTTTGGTCCATATCCTTTAAGACTGTTGCTCAACAAAAAAAATCTATTTCAGATTTAAAATCAACAACTGATCCAATGTCCGCTGCCATTTGGGGAAGTAGTGGCAGATGAATTGAGTCGATATTTTGTGTCAGTTTTCACTCCAGTTGATACATTAGCTATAAATCAGGAATTGAAATGGAAGGAGGAGCTGATGAAAATTACAATTAATAGGGATGTAGTACTGAGTAAATTGTTGAAACTGTGAGTTGACATGTTCCCATCCTTGAGTCTTAAAAGAAGTAGCCAGTGAATTAGTTGATACATTGGTTTCAATTTCCCAAATCTTCAGGGAAGGTTCCTTTAGATTGGAAAATAGTTAATGTAACTCCTTTATTTAGAAAGGGAATAGGGCAGTGAAATAACTCCACAGCAGCCACTATCCCGTCACCAAGTCGTCCTTTATTTACAAGTAGAGGGTCCTTGACATTGATACAGCTCCCTCAGAGCCAGCTGTCTCACTGAACAGTGTGTCTGACACTCCTGTTTATATCTGTCAGCCAGGTCTCCCTAATTGTGCTCATTGACATCACCAATCAGGGAACTTCTATTCTATGATGTCCGCAAGGGCTGACCTCGATATAATCACTACATTCTTCCCCCTCTGAGTCTGAGGACATAGGCCAGTTTTTTTTTCTGTAGCTCCTCCTGGGGCATTTTAGCACTGGGTCAGGTTCTTCCGATTCTGCCTAATACGGGCAGCATGTAATGCACAGTAGCTTGCCTCTTGCGCCTGGAGGGTCTTGGAAAAATGTCTTTCTCCTCTCCAAGTGGTAAAGGCATCAAGATGGTGACATCTACTATGTCCATCTCAGATTATGGTGGAACTTCCTGATTCCAAATATGACTGCCTGACCTTCCTTCTCTATCTCGGCATATTTACAGTGTGCATTTGCCAATGTGCTGGATGCATGCGCTATTGGGCATTCCTCGTCATTGGGCCATCTATGAGCTAATACAACCCAATGCCATAGGGGGAGGCATTGATGTTAATACCAGATCTCGCTTGGGATCATCGTGTGCCAACACCTGAAAGGATGATAGCTGTTTCTTCACTTCCCTGAAGGCTATGGCTTGGCTATGTGACCATTGCCAAGGCTGACCCTTTTTTAGGAGTAGATATAAAGGTGCCAGGATGGAGGTCAGATAATATGTATGAACTTTCTGCAATAGTTCACCAGCCCAAGGAAAGACCTAACCTCCAGTACTGGTGTGGGAGTTGGGGAATCTTTGATCGTCCTCACTTCATCTTCCACAAGTGTAACATGGTCTTGTCAACTCTTGCCCAAGTAGGTCACTCTTGATGCCTGGAACGGACATCTTTCCCTTCTAATGCATACGCCTGCCTGTGAGAAACATCTAAGAACTACATCCAACTTCTCTAAGTGCTCATTATTGCTCTTCCCCTGTTATCAGTACGTCATCTAGATATATGGCAACTTGAGATTGACCTTGTAAAATACTTTCCATCATCTGCTGAAAATTTGCACAGGCTGGCAATACCCCATATGACAGTCTCATATACTGGGGAAACCTCATCTAACCACAATTGCAAGAATGCATAGTTCATGTCCAGCTTCTTGAAGGAGAGCCTCCCTGCCAGCTTTGTGTATAAGTCCTCTACGTGAGGGATTGGGTATTTAGTTAGCTGCGAAAAGCTGTTTAGCAATTGTTTAAAATCCCCACAAAAGGAAAACCAACCCATCGGGCTTCACAACTATTACAACCAGTGCTGCCCATTTCACAAACTGTACTGATTTGATGATTCCTTCGCTATTCAGCCTTCTGATTTCTGCCTCTACTTTTGCCCAGAAGGCACTGGGCAGGCCTTACAGAATCGTGGAATTTCTTTCTGGTCAATATGCAATGTGGCCTTGCTTCCTTTGATTGTCCCTAGGTCGTCCTGAAATTCTCTGGGTATTTGATTAATGTTCACTCAGGCAGCCATTTTCTAATCAAAAGTTGTTGAGCCAATCTAAGTGAATCTTTCTCAATCAATTTCATCCCATCAAGCTTGGTCCTGAGCCTTTCACTATAGTTGTGGTAACTGTACTAGTTGCTTCTCATAAGAGACTGGAACCGAAGTTTTACTTTTAATCTGTAAAAGTTCTCTGATATAGGTTCTCAGTCTAACCGAAGTCTTGCACAAATTTAAGGGTTGGAGTCCAGAGCAAATGTTTTAAAGGCTATTTCTGTGGTCATTGAGATGGCCATGCTGGTGTCACCCTCCATTAGAACCAGATGACCATTTGACCAGTAGTTTATTTTGATTCGTTCCGATTTAGATGTTGAGAAATTTAACTGTTCCAAACCAGGTGGAGGCGGACTTTCCAAGGTGTGCACTCTCCTGAATACCGGCCAATGAGTTCTCTGAGTCAATTTAGTGGGACTCTTTTGCTGTCTCAAGTCCACATACTGGCAGCAACTACAAGGCCTAGATCCTGAAGAAAATGTTAACAGTTTGGTTGAGGCTTAGCTTTGTTTTGGGGCTTTGTTATGGACTGACCTCGAGTCCCTCTGTTCAGGATATGTCCTAAGTGAGGCTGTGCAACTGCCTTCACTCAAGTGGTGCTTCCAGTACATTCGGACTGGCGAGAGTTTACACTTCCATCGGACTACCCTGCAACTCATATGCTCCATTTGCCACATTTTCTAGCGATAAAGCCAGTTGTAGTGCCTCTTTGAAGTCCAGCTGGGCTTCAGCATGTAGGCACTTTTTCATGGTTGCATCATTAATCCCACTACCAAATGATCTCTCATCATCTCACTAAGGTTTAAACCAAAGTTACATGCCCTTGCTAGTTGTCTTAACCTAGTTAAAATCCTGATACGGATTCCCTTGGTTCTCAAATTGCCAAGTAAAACTGATGGCAAATGAGAATTAGGGAGGCTTGGTAATAATTTTCCTTAACTAAATCTGTCAACTCTTGAAAGGTGTTAGTAGCTGGTGCTTCAGGGAAAGTTAGGCTCCTAATTACAAAAAAAGCTGTGGGTCCACAAACTATCAGGAGAATTACTCATTGATTTTCATCTGCCTCATTGTCATTTGGCTGGAAAAACATAATGCATTCTTTCCATACACTGGTCCAGTCTTCAAGGGCAGGGTCTAATGGCAGGAGTCTCACAAGATGGTGGCAGAGTAAAACACTTCAGCTGGAGCTCATCTGCTCTGCCCATTCTTCTTCTTTCTCTTCTCTTTTTCCTCTTGGTGTTTTTTTTTCTTATTCTCTCCCAGCCTCCAATGACTCCCAGCTTTAGCTGACTCTCGACTTCCGGTCAACTCACGGACTATGACAATTCCTGGTCTCAATGCAGACACCAAAGAGGGGTCCTCTCGCCTGGCGTGGCGACCTATCAGCCTGACATCTTGATCTTCCAATGTGGCATAACGGCCTCCTGGTGTCGCATGGCAGTCTGCCTGCTTGGTGTCCTCTTGGCCTAGCGTGGCAGTCTCTCAGCCTGGCATGGCCTCAGCATGGTGACCTCGTCTTGAGGTGATACCAAAGCAATCTCCCAGCCTCACGATCCTCAAGTTGAAGGCCCGCCACTGTCTGGAGCCAAGGCCCGGTGTGGACTGGAGGCTAGGTGCTAGTGTGCTTAGTGTTAGAAGACCGTTGATCTGGATTTTTCTGAAATACTGGACATTTTACTTTCCTATTTTCTCAGATCTTGTAACTAAAGAGCTATACCTAGGTACCTTTGTACCTAAGCTGGCACTCTCAGTGGTGACGTACACATTTTTCACTGTACTGAGTATGGGAGGTCATGTTGTGGCTATACAGAATATTGGTTAGACCACTCCTGGAGTATTGTGTGCAATTCTGGTCTCCCTCCTATTGAAAAGATGTTGTGAAACTTGAAAGGGTTCAGAAAAAATTTATAAGGATATTGCTAGGGTTGGAGGATTTGGGCTATAGGGAGAGGCTGAATAGGCTGACGCTGATTTCCCTGGAGCATTGGAGGCTGAGGGGTGACCTTATAGAGGTTTATAAATTCATGAGGGGCATGGATAGGGTAAATAAACAAGGTCTTTCTCTTGGGGTGCGGGAGTCCAAAACTAGAGGGCATAGGTTTAGGATGAGAGGGGAAAGATTAAGAGGGACCTAAGGGGCAACTTTTTCATGAAGAGGGTGGTGCGTGTGTGGAATGAGCCGCCAGAGGAAGTGGTGGAGGCTGGTACAATTACAACAATTAAAAGGCATCTGGATGGGTAGATGGATAGGAAGGATTCAGAGGGATATGGGCCAAGTGCTGGCAAATAAGACTAGATTAGGTTAGAATATTTGGTCAGCATGAAGAAGTTGGACCAAAGGTCTGTTTCCGTGCTATACATCTCTGTGACCCTATGACTCTCTGACTTATTCGAGTATGTGACAATAAAGCTAATTCAATTCAGTTCAATTCAATTCAAAAAGTCAAGCTTCTCAATAGTGACATTATGCCAAATGTTTACCCCAATTCAAAGACAACTATTGCAAGTGAATTTCTTCAGGAGAGAGCTTTTTTCTCATTGTCACTGAAATAACTCCACAGATGCTGGTATTCCATCTCCAAGTTACCATTTATTTACACCGCAAGAGTCCTTGACACTTATCCACCTTCCTCAGAGCCAGCTCTCAAAGTAAACAGAACCTCTGACAGTCTTGTTTACATCTGTCAGTCAGGTTAACAGCTCCAATCAGGAAATTCATATTTTATGAGGTCCACAAGGGCTGAACCAGTTACAATCACTACAGCAGACTGCTAGCTTAATATCTGTCACAGGGAAAATGGTAGAAGTTATTGCTAATGTTATTACAGGACCCTTGGGTAACTTCAAGGTAATCAGGTACAGCCAACATGGTTTTGTCAAAGGGAAATCATATTTAACTAGTTCATTGGAGTTCAATGAAGAAGTAACTGGGGTGGCATGGTGACTCAATGGTTAGCACTGCTGCCTCACAGCACGAGGGACCCAGGTTCAATTCCTGCCTCGAGCGACTGTCTGTGTGGAGTTTGCACATTCTCACTGCGTCTACGTGGGTTTCTCCCACAATCCAAAGATGTGCAGGTCAGGTGAATTGGCCATGATAAATTGCCCATAGGATTAGGTGCATTAGTCAGGGGGTAGGGAAATGGGTCTGGGTGGGTTACTTTTCGGAGGACCGGTGCGGACTTGTTGGGCTGAAGGGCGTGTTTCCACACTGTAGATAATCTAATCTAAAAGGGAAACCAGTGGATATACAGTATTGTATTTGAGTTCCTGAAGGCATTTGATAAGTTGCTACATTCAAAGTTATTTCAGAAAATAAAAGCTCATGACATAGGAGCTAATATTTAACACTGATAGAAGATTGGCTTGCTAACAGGAAACAGAAAGGAGGAATAAATGGATCTTTCTCAGGTTGGCAGGATGTCACAGGTGATCGGTACAGGGACCTCAACACTTAACAATTTATAAACATGATTGGATGAAGGGATTGAAAGTGTTGTAACTAAATTTGCTATTGACACAAAGGGAGGAAAGTGATTGTGAAGAGGACATAAGGACCTAGAAATGGATAGAGATCAGTTAAGTGGGCAATGATCTGGCAAATGGAATACAATGTGAGAAAGTGTGAAATTTTCCACTTTGGGAGAAAGAATAAAGAAAAAGCATATTATCTAAATGGCAATAGGTTGTGGAGCTGAGATACAGAAAGATCTGGGTGTCCTCTTGCATGAGTCACAGATGTAGGTACAACAAGAAATCAAGAAAGCTCATAGAATGTTATGATTTATTACGAGGTGCAATGAATGCAAGGATAATAAGGTCATTCTTCAATTATAGAGTGCATTGGTGAGAACATATCTGGAGTGCTGTTACAGTTTTGGTCACTGTACTTATGGAAGGATGGTTATGCATTTGAAGCAGTTCATAGGTTTACTGGACCTATACTTGGGAATGAATGCATTGCCTTATGAGGAAAGGCTAGGCAGTCTCAGCCTGTATCAACTTAGAAACTGACCTAATTGAATCATATAGGGTCATGAGAGGATTTTACTGCGTGGATGTTGAAAAGATTTTTGCTTGAATTGAATTAGGTTTATTGTCACACATACTCACAAGAGTGCAATGAAAAGTTCACAATTTGCCATTTATGGTGCCATCTTGGGTATAAAGCTACCTAGGTACAGAATCTTAGGTACAAAGCAGAAGAAAATAAGGAAAACAAAGTTGAAGAAGTTAAATATTGCTGTCCTTCTTCCTAAAATGTAGAAAAACAAAGAAACACTGTCAATATTTCACCACTACAGTCCATAAGCACCTGGCCATGCTTGGCTCGCACTCCTCAGAAGGCTCGACCTCCGTTGTTTCAGGTTTGACCTTACCCTGGCCACCACCCCAAGCAGCCTGTTTTCACCCCCTTGCAGCCTATTCCTGCTACAGCCCCGGGCTGCCTTCTCCCTCTCTCATCACCAGCCGCCCCAGATTGCTTGCTCCTGCTTCTGCCACTGGCCCCAGAATCTAGTTCTAGGAGTCATAGTTTAAAAATAAGGGGACGTCCTTTTAACAGAGATGAGGTTTTTTTTTTCTCTCTCAGAGAGTTGTGAATTTTTGGAATTCCCTTCCTCAAAAGGCAGTGGATGCAGAATTTTTAAATATTTTTTAAGGCAGAGTTAGATAGATTCTAGATAATGAAGAGAATGAAAGATTATTGGTGATATTCAGGAATAGAATTGACATTAAAGTTAGGTCAGCAATGATCATATTGAATGGTGGAGCAGGTTCAAAGAAACAAATGATCTACACCTGCTTCTGGTGTTGATGCTTGTATTCCTTTTCCTCTTGTGTGGTTGTCTAATTTCCTTTTGAAAGCACCTAAGTTATTTAACTCGACCATGTCTTATGGTGGTGAATTTTATATACAAACATTATAAGAAAATAATGTACGCTCTTTCTGTCTGCAAAGAACAGGGCTCTATATATATTTGGCTTCCTGTTCATACAAGTGCACCTCACCGTAAGGTTGACCGTCAGTCTCACTCTTCTAATCTCTAATGAATATTGGTCCAATCTATTCAACCTTTTCTCATTAGATACCCTCTTCACTCCAAGAACCAGTCAATTGAATCTTCTCTTAACTGCAGCTACAAGACTTGTTGAAATGTGGGGCCAGCTGTGACTAAAATAGAATGTAAGGAACATTAGCATTCCTAACAATTAACTATTACCCACAGCTAATGATGACTTTGCTTCATATATCCATTACATTCTAATCAAGGTGCCTTAACTTAGTATCTCATACTTTCAATACTTTCTGCTTTGCCCATGTATAGAAAAATAGAAAAGCAAAACATTATTTAAATGAAGAGACATTACAGAATGCTGAGCCACAGAGGGATCTGGGTGTTCTAGTCCACAAATCACAAAATGTTAGTATGGAAGAATAGTAAGTACTGTATTTAAACAGGCAAATGGAATGCTATGTTATCGTTGCAACAGAAATATTACTGCAGCTGTAACAACATTTTTAGTCTTATTTAAGGAGAGATGGACTTGAAGCAGTTCAACCAAGGTTCACTAGATTAATTCCTGAGATGGGTCTAGATTAGAGTGGCGCTGGAAAAGCAAAGCAGCTCATAAGTTAAATATATAAAAAGAGAGAAAGGCCAAAGTGAAATTATACCCTTTAGAGAACATAGATAGGGAAATAATAATGAGGAACCAGGAAATGGCAGTGGTGTTAAACAAACACTTTCCAACTATCATCACGGTAGAGTTCACTAACAGCATCTCAAAAATGCTAAATAATCAAGAGACAAAAGAGGGGAAGGAAATAAATAAAATAGCTGTCACTACAGAAAAAAAGTACTTGGGAAACTATTGGGGCTGAAGACCAATAAGTCACCTGGATCTGATGGGTTGCATCCGAGGATTTTAAAGCAAGTAGCTGTACAAAAAGTGGTTGCACTGATAGTAATCTTCCAAGAATCCCTAGATTCTCCTAATGTAGTAACCTCATTCAAAAAAGAAACAAAAAGTGGGAAGGCAATAGCCTAGTGGTATTGTCATTGGACAGTTAATTCAGAAACGATGGCAATGTTCTGGAGACCCAGGTTTGAATCTTGCTATGGCAGGAAACAAATCTGGAATTAAGAGTTGAACAATGACCATGACTCCATTGCTAATTGTCAGGAAAAAAAAACTATCTGGTTCAATTGTGCCCTTCAACATGGCTTTGTGCATGGGAAATCATGTCTCACAAACTTAATTGAGTTTTTTTGAACAAGTAACAAAAAGGATTGATGATGGCAAACAGTGAACATGATCTATATGGACTTCAATAAGGCATCCGACAAGGTTCCCGATGGGAGACTGGTTAGCAAGGTTAGATCTCATGGAATACAGGGTGAACTAGCCATTTGGATACAGAACTGGCTCAAAGGTAGAAGATAGAGGGTGGTGGTGGAGTTTTTCAGACTGGAGCCCTGTAGCCAGTGGAGTGCCACAAGAATTGGTGCTGGGTCCACTGCTTTTCATCATTTATATAAATGATTTGGATGTGGACACAAGAGGTACAGTTAGTAAGTTTGCAGATGACACCAAAATTGGAGGTATAGTGGACAGTGAAGAAGGTTCTCAGATTACAACAGGATCTTGACCAGGTGTGCCAATGGGCTGAGAAGTGGCAGATGGTGTTTAATTTACATAAATGTGAGGTGCTTCATTTTGGGAAAGCAGGACTTAGCAGGACTTAAAGTCCTAGGGAGTGTTGCTGAACAAAGAGACTTTGGAGTGCAGGTTCATAGCTCCTTGAAAGTGGAGTCACAAGTAGGCAGGATAGTGAAGAAGGAATTTGGTATGCTTTCCTTTATTGGTCATAGTCTTGAGCATAGGAGTTGGAAGGTCATGTTGCAGCTGTACAGGATATTGGTTAGGCCACTGTTGGAATATTGCATGCAATTCTGGCCTCCTTACTATCAGGAAGGTGTTGTGAAACTTGAAAGGGTTTAGAAAAAATTTACAAGGATATTGCTAGGGTTTGAGGATTTGAGCTGTAGGGAGAGGTTGAACAGGCTAGGGCTGTTTTCCCTGGAGCGTTGGAGGCTGAGGGGTGACCTTATAGAGATTTACAAAATCATGAGGGGCATGGATAGGATAAATAGACAAAGTCTTTTCCATGGACTGGGGGAGTCCAGAACTAGAGGGCATAGGTTTAGGGTGAGAGGGGAAAGATATAAAAGAGACCTAAGGGGCAACCTTTTCACACAGAGAGTGGTATGTGTATGGAATGAGCTGCCATAGGAAGCGGTAGATGCTGGTACAATTGGAACATTTAAAAGGCATCTGGATGGGTATATGAATAGGAAGGGTTTGGTGGAAAATGGGCCAGATGCTGGCAGGTGGGACTAGATTGGGTTGGGATATCTGGTTGGCATGGATGAGTTGAACCGAAGGGTCTGTTTCCATGCTTGCATCTCTATGACTCGATAACTCCCCTCCCTACTTCACCAAGAACATGTAAATCCTGGGCCTCCTCCACAGCAAAATTCTAGCCACCCGTTGCCTGGTGGGGGAACACCTAATCTTCTGCTTTGGGACCCTCTAATCAGTATCGGTGCTGATTTCACCAGTTTCCTGATCTCCCCAACCCCACCTTATCCCAACTCTAACCCTCCAACTTGACACCGCCCTCTTGAATTGTCCTGTCTGTCCATCTTCCTTCCCACCTATCTGCTCCACCCTCCACTCTGACCTATCACCATTACTCCCCATCTCCATCTACCTACTGCATTCCCAGCTACCTTGCCCCCAGCCTCACTCCCTCCCATTTATCTCTCAGCCCCCTTGGGTCTCCCCCACATTCCTGATGAAGAGCATATGCTCGAAACATCGACTCTCCTGCTTCTCAGTCAGCTGGTAATAGGAAAGGCAATTGACTGTTGGCCTTTATTTCAAAGGGATTGGAAAATAAAAATAATGAGTCCTGCTCAAACTAAACAAGGCTGTAGCCAGACCACATTTGGGAGTATTGTGAATAGTTTTAATCCCCTTATCTAAGGAAAACTACACTACATTGGAGGCAGTCCAGAGAAGGTTCAATAGATTGATTCTGAGTAGGGAGGGATTTTTCTTATGAGGAAAGCTTGTGTCGGTTGGACTTGTCATTTTGGAGTTTAGAAGAATGAGGAGACATTATTGAAACATTTGAGATTCTTCGAGGTCTTGTTAAGATAAATGCTAAGAGGTTGTTTCCCTTGGAGGACAGTTTAGCACACAAGGGCACAATCTCAAAATAAGGGGTGACCATTTAAGATGGATGAAGAAGATATTTGTTCTCAAGGTGGTGAATCTGTGGAATTCTTTATCCAGATATTGATTTTGTGTGTGTGTGTGTGTGTGTGTGTGTGTCGGGGGGGGGGAGGGATGTTTGTGATTACAGTGAAGTAATATGGGCAGTTGACAATTTGTAGCAATTTACTGATAGTTTATTGAGTTTGTTAAGAAGTAGCAATTTAGATCTCAAATGTCAGTTAGTAAATAAAGATAGTATACAACCATGACAATCAGGGATTGTTTACTGATACCAGACACAGCTTGTTAATGCAGCAAGTGTTGGTCTTATTAAAACAGTGAAGGCACCATCCTGTTCAATTGTCATGGTGTTAGGAAACTTTTCCTGCATCTTCCTCTTCTCCTTCTGGTTTATCTTCCACCTGAGAAGACAGCTCTCTTAAGGACCTTCTGATGAAGACTATTGTCGATCAGGACTACCTGATGAGGACTGTGCACTTGTCTATACACATTATTTTTAAGAGGGCTCTGATGATGTTGTGGTGGTGTCTCTAACTCTTAGCCAAGAGGCCCAGATTCAAGTCCCACCTGCTCCAGAGGTGTATAATAACCTCCCTGAGCAGGACGATTAGAAAATATCGATCTTATTTCTAAGGCCTGGTAAATTATACAGTGTTAATTAATTGCTGAATCCTTTTGACCAATGAACTGTTACTCATGAAGCCAGATGACTGTTGCCTTTTGCCCACCTCTATTTGAAAGTTAGTTTTCATTCATCCTGAGAACAAAACCTCATTTTTGAAAACACAGCATAGCACCTGATAAATCATTTATTTACGCTAGTAGAAGGTTAGTTACGACTAAAACACAGTTAAATGATCTTTATGCTCTACAGGGAATAATAAATATGGAACACTAAAAGCATAGCAGCGCTTCACAGGAGGCTCCAAAGCACGAAAGTTGTCACCTATACAGGTGACGAAACATCTGCAAATCAACTTCCCAGCTCAGCGAACATACCCACAACCATTGCAGAATTTCCAGTCTCTGACCTCCTTCTGTATCCATGGTACTTACATGGTTGGTCCAATTCACTTCCACGTCTTTGGTAACTCAAGGACGTTGATAATAGAAGAATCAGTGATGGTAATACAATTAACATAAGGGGAAATGGTTTGATTCTCTCTCGTTTGATATAGTAATCGTCTGGCTTTCGCATTTGGCACAAGTTTTACTTGTTATTTATTAGCTCAAGCTCGAGTATTGTCCAAGTCTTGCTGCATCTGCTGCAAATGGATACTGACTGCTTATCTATGAAGCCACTTTCCCTTTTATGTCATTGATTGCCACTTTCACAAGACAGGATTTCTTATAGAAAAAACAATGGATTTCTAACGACCTAATAAGATTTTTATGTATAGCAGGCATCATATGAAATTATCAAAAGTATGCAATGTTAATCTTTTTTCATTCACTCACAAAACGTAGGTATCACTGGCATGGTCTGCATTTACTAACATTTTTAGGTGGCCTTAAGAAGTTGTAATGAGCTGCCTTCTTGAACTGCTGCAGCTCTTTTGGTGCAGGCATACCTATAATGCCATTAGGAAGGGAGTTTCAGGATACCTTGGCTTGGCACTTTTGGAATATTGCGTGCAATTCTTGTCTTCTTCCTGAAAGGGTTCAGAAAAGATTTACAAGGATGTTGCCAGGGTTGAAGGATTTGAGCTATAGGGAGAGGTTGAACAGGCTAGGGCTGTTTTCCTTGTAGTGTCAAAAGCGAGGGGTGACCTTATAGAGATTTATAAAATCACGAGAGGCATAGATAGGGTAAATAGACATGGGGTGGGGAGACCAGAACTGGAGGGCATAGATTTAGAATGAGGGGGGAAAGATAGAGCAGCAATTACTGTTTTATATGCTGTTGCATTGCTTGGAACTTTGGGGAAAAAAAGTCAAAAACAGCAGTTTTAAAAGGGAGAAGAACAAACAAAGGAAGCACATTGCAGGAGAGAGAGAGCGAGAGAGAGAGAGAGAGAACCTGCACAGTTACTGCCTTTGCTGTTTGAATTCATGTATCGCTGGACATCGGAGTGCGTCTGGGAAAATTAACAAACAGTGAAATTCACAACTGATCTTGGAGGAATTGTTGGGTGAAATTCACAGCACAGAAGCAGATAAGTTAATCGTTGTTTTAAGCGTGGCCTACAGAGAATCTTCAGTAGTGAATAGAGTGGGTTCTTCCTTGATTGTATGTTTTTGGAGATATGTCTCTTGATTTTTTTATTTATTAATAGATATTTTTATTGGGAATTTAACATTTTGACAAATTTACAAAAATAAGCAGAATTTTCAAGCACAAACATTAATATAAAAATAGATCTTAAATATATAATCATCAAAATTCAACTAATCCACAATCATCCAGAGTGTATAGTTGAGTCGCTTACATCCTTCAAATAAGAGAAAATGTTCTCTAATACACTCATAACAGTATGATAAAAAGGAAGCTATTTCCAAACAATAAGAACAAACAAAAAAAAAATTAAACATGTTTGAATGGAGATCTTCCCCTTGTTCTCAGGGGGCCTTACTACCTTTCCAACGTTCCACCATATCCTCTCCCAAACAGTGTACCACCCTCGACCCGGGCGCTCCTTAATAGGATTTAGATATAATACCGAGCTAGAGTTAACAGTGAGCGCCGCACCCCCACCCCTCCCCACCCATACCTGAGTATATCTAATAGCATCAATGCCACGTACAAACATACATAACTATAAAATTACAACTCCAACAGATTACAGTTAAGTATAATAACATAGCAAGGAAGACAACCCTGCTCCCAGAGGCAAAAGTAAAGTAGAATAAAGTATCCATTTCTCCCCACGGAGTGTGGGAGAGGCAAGCCAACATAAATTGTCTCTTACGATTTATTTAACCGAGTCTAAAAGTTTCTTAGCCTCTTCCGATGATCTAAAATTATACTCGGATCCTTCGTGGCTAAAGCATAACGTCGCTGGGTAGCGTAAGGTGTATTGAATATCTAAGTCCCTTAAACATTTCTTCACCTCATCAAACGCCTTCCTTCTTCGTGCCAAAGCCGGGGAGAAGTCCTGAAATAACATAATCTTGGATCCTTCATGAATCATAGCTTTAGGATCCTTTCCAAGCTTTCTGGAGGCATCCAGGAGTATCTGCCTCTTCCTATAACTCTGCAGCCGGAACAGGACCGGGCGTGGGCGCTGGTTTGGGCCAGATCCGCGTACTGCGACCCGGTAGGCCCACTCCACCCTTACCCGATCAGTTTCAGCCCCCAGGTTTAAAAGCTGGGGCAGCCATCGCTCCAGAAATACTACTAACTGTTCTTTCCCTTCTTGCTCTTGAAGGCCCAGCAACCGAATATTTTTTCTCCGATTTCTGTTGTCAATATCATCGATGTAAATTTCAAAGGCCCTGATTCTCTGCTCCAGAGCTCGCACCTGTTCTGCAGCTGTTTGAGCTGCAGCCTCGGAGGTCGTGGCCTTTAGTTCCGCCCCCTCCACTCGGCCCTGCAGCTCCTCCATGGTTTGATTCTGTTTCTGCAGCTTTTCTTCGAATGCATTCCATCTCTGTCGGGATTCTGCGATGAAATTGACGAGTGTCGATTCCAGTCTTGCAATCATCTCTACAAGGCCTGTTTTTACATCAGCTGCAGCCGGAGGAGAGGAGGGTGGGGGAGGGGTCTTTGTTTTCTGAGAGCTGCGGGGTCCCTTTGATTTACTCATTATCCACTCAGTATTAGACTATTTAAATATAATATTCAGCAGCTAATTAAGATTAAAGAAATTTTTTGGGTGGTTTGGCAAGTGTGGTGGGGGCAGGAAACCCACTTTACCCAGGTTTTGGGAAGGGCTCTGTAGACTCAGACTTGCTGAGTCGCCGCCATCTTGGATCCCCCATGTCTCTTGATTAAACTTAAAATATAAGCCATAAATATTAATTTAACCTGGGGCAGTGTTTGTAGAGGAATAAGACAGTGTTCTTTTCTGGGTCGGTAGATTGTGAAGGAAAAAAAGGACCTTTAATAGAGTGATATGTACTTCTTGTCAGATGTGGGAGTTTAAAGAGAGTTTAAGGGTTACTGTAGATTATATCTGCCTTAACTGCTGTTGGTTGTGAATCTTGTCAGATCGAATGGATTGGTTGGAGAGACAGTTAGAAGCAATGAGGAATTTGCAACAGCAACACTATGTGATGGATGGCAGTTATATGAAAGGGGAAAAGTCTCAGATACAGTCACAAAGATAGGGTAACTCCAGGAAAGGTAAGAGAGGTAGGCACATAGTGCAGGAGTCTTTTTTCAAACAGGTATGCTGTTTTGGAAAATGTAGGGGGTGATGGATTCTTAGGGGAACGTAGCACGAACAGCCAAGTTTCTGGTATTGAGACTGGCTCTAATGCAACGAGGAATACATCAGGTTCCAAGAGATCAATTGTGTTAGGGGATTCTCTAGTCCAAGGTACAGACAGACATTTCTGTGGCCAGCAGCGAAAAAGCAGGATGGTGTGTTCCTTCCCTGGTGCCAGGATCAAGGATGTCTCAGAGAGGGTGCAGAATGTTCTCACGGGGGAGAGGGGCCCGCAAGATGTCATTGTCAATCAACGACATAGGAAGGGAAAAGGTTGAGATTCTGAAGGGAGATTGCAGAGAGTTAGGCAGAAATTTAAAAAGGTCTTTGAGAGTAGTAATATCTGGTGCTACGAGCTAGTGAGGGCAGGGAGAGGAGGATAAAGCAGATGAATGCACGGCTGAGGAGCTGGTGTATGGGAGAAGGAGTCACATTTTTGGATCATTGGAATCTCTTTTGGGGTAGAGGTGACCTGTACAAGAAGGATGGATTGCACCTAAATTGGAAGGGGACTAATATACTGGCAAGGAAATTTGCTAGAACTGCTCAGGAGGATTTAAACTTGTAAGGTGGTGGTGGTGGTGTGTGGTATCCAGGGAGATAATGAGGAAAGAGATCGATCTGAGACTGGTACAGTTGAAAACAGAAGTGAGTCAAACAGGACAGGCAGGGACAAGATAGGACTAATAAATTAAACTGCATTTATTTCAATGCAAGGGGCCTAACAGGGAAGGCAGATGAACTCAGGACATGGTTAGGAACATGGGACTGGGATATCATAGCAATTACAGAAACATGGCTCAGGGATGGCCAGCCCTAACCTGCAATCTTCTTCCTGACCTCTCTGCCCTCACCCCACCCCGGCCTAGCACCCTCACCTTGACCTCCTTCCACCTATCACATCTCCATCGCCCCTCCCCCAAGTCCCTCCTCCCTATCTTTTATCTTAGCCTGCCTGGCACACTGTCCTCATTCCTGATGAAGGGCTCTGGCCCGAAACGTCGAATTTCCTGTTCCTTGGATGCTGCCTGACCTGCTGTGCTTTAACCAGCAGCACATTTTCAGCTCAGGGATGGACAGGACTGGCAGCTTAATGTTCCAGGATACAAATGCTACAGGAAGGATAGAAAGGGAGGCAAGAGAGGAAGGGGAGTGGCATTTTTGATCAGGGATAGCATTACTGCTGTGCTGAGGGAGGATACTCCTGGAAATACATCCAGGGAAGTTATTTGGGTGGAACTGAGAAATAAGAAAGGGATGATAATCTCATTGGGATTGTATTATAGACCCCCTAATAGTCAGAGAGAAATTGAGAAGCAAACTTGTAAGGAGATCTCAGCTATCTGTAAGAATAATAGGGTGGTTACGGTAGGGGATTTTAACTTTCCAAACATAGACTGCCATAGTATTAATAAATTCCTCTTCATCTAGATCCTTAAGTGTGTACAAGAATATTTTCTGATTCAGTATGTGGATATACCTATTAGAGAAGGTACAAAACTTGACCTACTCTTGGGAAATATGGCAGGGCAGGTGACTGAGGTGTCAGTGGGGGAGCACTTTGGGGCCAGCGACCATAATTCTATTCATTTTAAAATAGTGATGGAAAAGGATAGACCAGATCTAAAAGTTGAAGATCTAAATTGGAGAAAGGCCAATTTTGACGATATTAGGCAAGAACTTTTGAAAATTAATTGGGGCAAATGTTCGCAGGTAAAGGGACGGCTGGAAAATGGGAAGCCTTCAGAAATGAGATAACAAGAATCCAGAGAAAGTATATTCCTGTTAGGGTGAAAGGAAAGGCTGGTAGATAGAGGGAATGCTTAATGACTAAAGAAATTGAAGGTTTGGTTA
Source organism: Hemiscyllium ocellatum (assembly GCF_020745735.1). Lineage (NCBI taxonomy): Eukaryota > Metazoa > Chordata > Chondrichthyes > Orectolobiformes > Hemiscylliidae > Hemiscyllium > Hemiscyllium ocellatum. The sequence goes on along the minus strand of NC_083401.1, from coordinate 30,718,641 downwards.
AGAAAAGGAAGGAAGTATATGTCAGTTATAGACAGGATAGATCGAGTGAATCCTTAGAAGAGTATAAAGGAAGTAGGAGTATACTTAAGAGGGAAATCAGGAGGGCAAAAAGGGGACATGAGATAGCTTTGGCAAATAGAATTAAGGAGAATCCAAAAGGTTTTTTCAAATATATTAAGGACAAAATGGTAACTAGGGAGGGAATAGGGCCCCTCAAAGATTAGTAAGGCGGCCTTTATGTGGAGCAGTAGAAAATGGGGGAGATACTAAATGAGTATTTTGCATCTATATTTACTGTGGAAAAGGGCATGGAGGATAGAGACTGTAGGGAAATAGATGGTGACATCTTGCAAAATGTCTATATTACAGAGAAGGAAGTGCTGGATGTCTTGAAACAGGTAAAGGTGGATAAATCCCCACGACCTGATCAGGTGTACCCGAGAAATATGGGAAGCTGGAGAAGTGATTGCTGGGCCTCTTGCTGAGATATTTGTATCATCAATAGTCACAGGTGAGGTGCCGGAAAACTGGAGGTTGGCTAATGTGGTGCCACTGTTTAAGAAGGGTGGTAAGGACAAGCCAGGGAATTATAGACCAGTGAGCCTAACGTTAGTGGTGGGCAGGTTGTTGGAGGGAATCCTGAGGGACAGGATGTACATGTATTTGGAAAGGCAAGAATTGATTAGGGATAGTAAACATGTCTTTGTGCGTGGGAAATCATGTCTCACAAACTTGATTGAGCTTTTTGAGGAAGTAACAAAGAGGATTGATGAGGGCGGAGCAGTAGATGTAATCTATATGGATCTCAGTAAGATGTTCGACAAGGTTCCCATAGGAGCCTGATTAGCAAGGTTAGATCTCACAGAATACAGGGAGAACTAGCCATTTGGATACAGAACTGGCTCAAAGGTAGAAGACAGAGAGTGGTGGTGGAGGGTTGTTTTTCAGACTGGAGGCCTGTGACCAGTGGAGTGCCACAAGGATCGGTGCTGGGTCTTCTACTTTTTGTTATTTACATAAATGATTTGGATGCGAGCGTAAGAGATACAGTTAGTAAGTTTGCAGATGACACCAAAATTGGGAGGTGCAGTAGACATTGGTTCGGCCACTGTTGGAATATTGCGTGCAATTCTGGTCTCCTTCCTATCGGAAAGATGTTGTGAAATTTGAAAAGGTTCAGAAAAGATTTAGAAGGAAGTTGCCAGCGTTGGAGGATTTGAGCTGTAGAGAGAGGCTGAACAGGCTTGGGCTGTTTTTCCTGGAGCGTCAGAGGCTGAGGGGTGACATTATAGAGGTTTACAAAATTATGAGGGGCATGGATAGGGTAAATAGGCAAAGTCTTTTCCGTGGGGTAGGGCACTCCAGAACTAGAGGGCATAGGTTTAGGGTGAGAAGGAAAAGATATAAAAGGGACCTACGGAGCAACCTTTTCACACAAAGGGTAGTACGTGTATGGCATGAGTTGCCAGAGGAAGTGGTGGATGCTGGTACAATTGCAACATTTAAAAGAGATTTGGATGGGTATGTGAATAGAAAGGGTTTGGAGGAATACGGGCCGAGTGCTGGCAGGTGGGACTAGATTGGGTTTGGATATCTGGTCGGCCTGGATGGGTTGGACCGAAGGGTCTGTTTCCATGCTGTACATCTCTATGACAATGATATAAAAGAGACCTAAGGGGAACCTTTTTTTACGCAGAGAGTGGTAAGTGTATGAAATGGGCCACCAGAGGAAGTGGAGGAGGGTGGTACAATTGCAACATTTAATTGGATAATTGGGTATATGAATAGGAAGTGTTTGGAGGGATATGGGCTGGGTGCTGGCAGGTGGGACTAGATTGGGTTGGGATATCTGGTTGGCATGGATGAGCTGGACTTAAAGGTCTGTTTCATGCTGTACATCTCTGTGACTCTGTACCAACCCAGCAATGCTTAAGGAATGCCAATACATTTCTAAGTACGAATGCTGACTGACTTGTGGATAATTTGCAGGTAGTGGAGTTCCCACATTTCTGATGTCCTTGTCCTTTTGATGGTAGTAGTTGTGCATTTGAAAGGTTTTGTTTGGAGCCTTGGTGATTTCTGATGCATCTTGTAGATGGTGCGCACTGTTGCTACTGAGCATTGGTGAAGGAAGGACTAAATTACCATGATTGCGGTGCCAAGCAAGTCGTTTACTTTGATCTGGATGGTGTCAAGCTTCTTGATTGTTCTTAAAGCAGCACTCTTTCAATCAAGTGGGGATTATTCCATCACATTCCTGACGTGTGTCTTGTAGTTGGAGGACAGGCTTTGGGGAGTCAGGAGATGAGTTATTCCCTGCAAGATTGCTCGCCTCCGACCTGTTCTTGTAGCCACAGTACTTACATGGTTAGGCCAGTTTTTAGTTAATGGTAACCCCAAGTATTGATTGTGGAGGATTCAGTGATGATGATGCCACTGAATGTCATGGGTTGATTGTTAATTTTTTTCTTGTTGGAAATGGTACTTGTGTGAAGCAAATTTTATTTGTCAGCCCAAGTCTGGATATTGTCCAAGTCTTGTTGCAATTAAGCATGGCCTGCTTCATGATATGAAGAAATGTGAATAGTTCTAATCTGGGCAGTACATTAATCCCGCATTGGATTACATTAATGTGGGAATCTCATTTATTGGTTAATTTTCCAAATTTGGAAAATTAGTTGGGTTTATTTTGCAGCTGTAACATTTTACATCTTAAAACGTACATATTTTAGTCAATTTAACTCTTTCTGTCCTAAGTAGAAAGAATGGTAATGGCAAAAAGGTGGCAATAAGATGCTTGCTACATTTTTATGCTGCAAACATGAAGAAGATTCTTAGATGGCCAGCCAGTCAGAAGCTACCTGTGTTAGATAGGAAGATGCTTACAATCATATATATTTACAATGCTAGTTGTGTTGATGGGGATGGGTGGAGCACTGCTGTTTGGCTCACAGATGAAATCCTTTGGGTATTGTGAACTTGTCCAAAGCTGTCCCAGTAACCAGATCACCGTCTCCCCAACGTTCCAATTGTCTGTAGGAGCTGGATAATATTTTTCCAACTCTTCACAAGTTGCCATTGCCAATTACACCATTTTTTAATTTGATACTTGAATTTAAATACACTTGTGATACTGATAGAGTGCTATATCTTTGAAGATGCTGACTTTTAGATCAGACATTAAAGTGAAGTCCATGTACCTGTTTAGATGCATGTTAAAGTACTTTAGGAACCTCACCAAAAGAATTGTGGGGTGAGGGGGCTAGCCAACATCCTTTCATTGCTACAATGAAAACACATTAGCTGGTTATTCATCTGCTGTTTCACCCTAAAAAGCAACAACTTCATTTCAAAATTTAATGCCTGCAAAGAACTGTAGTATGTTATACAGATGTACAGCACAAAAACAGACCCTTCGGTCCAATTCGTCCATGCCAACCATATATCCTAAACTAACCTAGACCCATTTGCCAGCAATTGGCCCATATCCCTCTAAACTCTTCCTATTCCGATACCCATGCATATACCTTCTAAATGTTATAATTGTACCAGCCTCCACCTCTTCCTCATTCCATACACACAGCAACCTTTGAGTGAAAAAGTTGCCCTCAGGCCTCTTTTAAATCTTTCCCCTCTCACCCTTAACCTATGCCCTCTAATTCTAGACTCCTCCAATCCCAGGGAAAAGACATTGTCTATTTACCCTACCCGTTCCCCTCATGATTTTATAAACCTCCATATGGTCACCCTCAGCCTCTGAATCTCCAGGGAAAATAGCTCGAGCCTATTCTTAAAGCTCAAACCCTCCAACCATGACAACATCCTTGCAAATCTTTTCTGAACCTTTTCAAGTTTCACAACATCCTTCCAAAAAGGAGATCAGAATTGCACAAAATATTCCAAAACTGGCCTAACCAATGTCTTGTACACCTGCAAAATGACCTCCCAACTCTATACTTAATACTCTGACCAATAAAGGAAAGCATTTCAAACACCTTCTTCACTATCCTATCGACTTGCAACTCCAATTTCAAGAAACTATGAACCGAATATCCTGAAGATGTGGAAGATATTGTACAAATGCAAATTTATGGAATCATAAAATTATTAAGAGCAAAGCTATGGGGCATATATTGTTTGTGCAAGCTCTACAAAACACCATTTGAAGTGGAATTAAGTACATAGTTGAACAACATAGAAAATGCAGGCAAGTGGGATTAGGATTGACTGCATCAACACAGATGCACCTGCCGAAAATGAAGGTTCCCCTACACTGTTAATAGTGTTATCTCTGCAGATAGCAAAGCCATCTGATTATGAAGCATAATGTGAACAAGTATGAGATTATCCATTTTAGTAGCAAAATAAAGCAGGCATGTTATTGGCTGAATGGCAATAGATTGGGAAAGGGACAGGTGCAACATGACATTGGTGTTCTTGTACACCAGTCATGAAAGATAAGCATGCACGTGCAGCAGGTGGTAAAGAAGGCAAATAGTCTGATTCAAATCCAGGAGCAAGGATGTCTTGCTGCAATTGCACAAGGCCATGAAACGGGCACACATGGAGTAGTGTGTGCAGATATGGTCTCCTTATCTTAGGAAGGATGCAACAAAGGTTCATAAGAATGATTCCTGGAATAACAGGACTAATGTTTGAAGAGAGACTGGATCAGTTATGACATTCATCAGAGTTAAGAGGAATATGTTAAGAAATCTCATACAAACGTACACAACTCTAACAGAACTAGATGTAGGAAGGATGTCCTCAAGGACTGGGGAGTCCAGAACCAAGGGTCACAACTTAAAGATACAGGGTAGGTCATTTTGAACTGAGGTAAGAAGAAATTTGTTCAACCAGACTGGTAAGCCTGTGGAATTATCTGCACTAGAAAGCAGTTGCGGCCACAACATTAGAGGTTTTTAAGATGAGTTCTTAGGGCTATACGGATGAAAGAGTATGGGGAGAAAGCAGGAACCAGGTACTGAGTTGAATGATCAGCCATGATTCTGAATGGCCTACTCCTGCTCCTATTGTCTATGTCCAAGTTTTTATGTTAAACAGATAACCTGAATTGATTTTGTGTTTTATATGGGGCGAATGGTATTATGAAATGGGAAAAAGAGGCTGTTGTCATTCCTAATTAATACAAGCTGTCAGATTTGTTGAGAACAATAAACCAACTAACACTTTTGAGCTCTTTTTTCAGTATGTCAAAACAGCTTATACTCCTAAAAAGGTTTTGACAGATGTTTCCCAAGGCCTTTTCTAGCATTTGCAATTTTTAAAAAATCTATTTTTTATCACAAAAGCCAAGACCAACCTGTTCTGAGGAAAGGCCATCAGATATTAACTCTGTTTTCTCTTCTGACGCTGCCAGATCTGCTGAGCTTTTCCAGCAACTTCTGTTTTTCTTTCTATTTTTATTATGCCACACATGTGGGCACCACAAGGAAGACCAGCAGTTATTGGAAATCTCAACACTGTAGTGAATGCAGTTCATTAGATTCAAATTTTCTGCAGCCCTTTGGTCCAATCGGCTAGCAACACACACATTGTGTGGAACCAAGTCCACAGCATAGGCCAGACCATTAAACATCAGATTTATTTTCTTAAATAACATTTCAATAGAAGTGTCACCAATCCTGAGGCCAGCTTTAAAGTCAGATTTTATTCATCAAATCAAACTTCCACCAGCTACCGGGTTGTGGGGATTTGAATGTGTCTCCACAGAACAAACATGAGCTTCTGAATTACTATCAGAAAATTGTTATGGTGCAGAAGGGTGCCATTCAGCCCAACATATCCAGACGAGCTCGCTGAGCATTTTGACGAAGTGCAAATTCCCGTCTTTTTCCACATAACATGCTTTGAATTGAATGTTTCAATTAGATCAGCCAATACCCGCTTGAATGCCTCAATTTAATCTTGCTCCACCACTTTCAGGTAGCACATTCCGAACCCCTATTTGCCATGTGAAAAAAAAGTTGCCTCCTCACAGTTGATTTTTTTTTCATCTCGCTTTAATCACCACCTCTACGCAAACTTATCGACCCTTCGGCTAACCCAGTGACGATAAAAAGACACCCGCTTCCCCTTTATCCCCATTTTAATCACAAAAATTGCAACTCCACGCTAGACTCAACACTCTCAAACACCAACCTGCTTCCCGAAAACTGCCTGTTTGGTCTAACAGGACAGGAGCCAGGAGGCCGCCTGTAACATGGCGACAGCGGGTCAAAGACCGACCCAGACAGGGACACCAATACAGAAATCGTCCCAATAACACATAAACCGAAGCACAGGAAATTAAAAACAAATCTGATTAACACTTGACCGCTTTGTGATCTTTACGAGTTACCACGCTGCTCTGAAGGAAACGTTATACTCCCAACCGTACCACCCCCGGAGCAACCTTCGATCTGGTCATCGGGAGGGAACATTACAATGTGTTACGACAGGCATATCCATGATACTTTGGGAATTATCGTATTGAAGGAATCAGATTAGAATATTATACATCATTCAACGTAACGTGTGTGGTGAACATACGCTTGTTTCTCTGTATCTTTCCTTACAAATTATAACCCCCTACCCGTCTCCCCCGCAAGTGTTGATCATTGGTACCGCCCAGTGGTCGCGCGGCTGGCCGTTTGTCAGCCCCAAACAATCTCGAGTGGGCGGTACCCGACGCAGAACAGGCCGGCCACCGCCGTGGGGAGCTGCGCGACGCAGGCGCACAGCGGTTTGGACGTCCAGCTCTGCGCCTGCGTTGCGCACCCCCCCACACAGCAGCGTCGGGCTGGAGGCGGGCGGAGTTGAGGTGAGGCGCAGGCGCGGAGCGGAAGCGGGCCCGGCTGGACCGGATCGGATCGAACCGGAACGGGTAGCAGGGAGGAAGAAGAGGGGCGCAGGCGCAAAGCCGGACCCGGGAAGAAAGAGAGTGTGACACACAGGAGTCCAATCGAGCGTCCGCTTGGCGGAGCGCTCCGTCCCTGTTTGTTTACCATCCATCCTCTTCCCCTCCCCCCGACCTCCCCTGTGTCTGATTGTATTATGGAGCAATGTCTGAACGTGGAGAGGGAGCTGGATAAAGTGCTTCAGAAATTCACCTCGTATGGACAGCACTGCGACCGGACCCTGGAGGAGCTGATCGAGTACACAAGCGGCCTGAGGCAGGAGCTGACCCAGACTGGAGGTGAGCGCCGCCATGGCGACCAGGGCAACTGGGCCAGGCAGAGCAAAACTGCCAATGTATAACGGTAGCTCGGCCTGTCGTGTGTGTCTATTTGTGTTTGTGTACCTTCAAATGACTCAATGACACATTGCAGTCGGACAGGGTTATCTTCTACAACTGTCACGTTACACCCAACCGCACACGCTAAGCTTACATTGCCTTTAATTATACTGGCTCCTCTGCTTGGGTGTGTGTGTGTTTATAAGTGTGAAACGTATGTTTACATTTTGGTTGAAGTGTGTAATATTGCCATGCACTGATGAATTTGTAATTCTATGTAACATTTTACCACAACTGAGAACAAGGGTGCAATGTTCCTGAGAATTATGCACTATCAGTGCAGGGCAATATAACACATTGGACGTTGAAGCTAAAATTAATAATGTTGTACAACACTGTCCTGCACTGCTAATAAATCTTGCAACAATTTTGCACAACCATGGTGAAACTACACATGGAGTTTTGTGCACAGTTTTGGCTTCATTACTTGAGGAATGAAGCCCCTGCTTTAAAGGTGATTCAACAAAGGTTCATGAGACTGATTATTGGCATGGGGGTATTTATTTGTAAGCAGAGATTGAGTAGAATAGACATTTTTTTCAACATAGGTGAAAGCGAGTACTGCAGATGCTGGAGATTAGAGTCAAGAGTGTGGTGTTGGAAAAGCACAGCACGTCAGGCAGCATCCGAGGAGCAGGAAAATCGACATTTCAGGCAAAAGCCCTTTGTCAGGAATGAGGCTTGGAGTCTCGAGGGTGGTGAGATAAATGACAGGGGGTGGGACTTGGGGGAAGGTAGCTGAGAGTGCAATAGATGGATGCAGGTGGGTGTGAAGGTCTTGGATCGGAGGGGAGGGGTGAGTTATGTGAGAAGGAAGATGAACAGATGGGACAGATCATGAGGATGGTGCTGAGCTGAAAGGTTGGAATAGGGGTAAGGTGGGAGGGAGGGGAAAATGCAGAAACTGGTGAAATCCACTGTATTTCAACATTTCTATCCCTATAATTCTAAAGGGGTTATGAAAGTAGACAAACCTGCATATACAAATAATTTGAAGTTGGCAAAACTAGTTGACAGCAGCTGAGTTAAAACATGTGGGATTTTTTTTGTGAAAAGGGGGATAGGGTACAAAAACAAGGATGTACTGTCAAACCTGGTTTGGTTTCAGTGTGAGTATTGCATCTAGTATTAAATGTCATACTTTGGGAAGGATGTGAAGGCTTTAGAGAGAACAGAAAGGATGAGGAACTTCATTGCACAAGACACATGTGTTTCATTGAAAAATCATTATGGTTTCTTATACTGCATTTGTGGCACAAGTGAAACAAGCCAATAATTTATAACATAAATAATCTTTTTATTATTTTGTACTTTATTTTTATGATTGCATGAATGTTTCAGTCTGCAAATAATTACAATACATTGTAAAATGCAGGTTCCCTTATTTGTAAAATAGAAATGGAAGGCTGACAGCACCTTACATTTTGTTTAAAAGTTTGTAGATCATATGTTGTCAGGTTGAGTCAGTTAAATTCTCAATTATTTACATGGTATATGATTTTGCAAAGGATTGCACTGTGTTGCCTTGTTTGTATATCTCACTTGGGACTGACATTTTTCCTTTAACTTAATTGTATATTTACTTCTGTGTAGATTGTGGCCAAGATGTGACAATCCAAGGTAGAATTCAAGTTTTCTCTTGAAGTTTTCACACATTCATTGTTTAAAAACAGCAGATTATAACGGCATCTATGAAGAGAAACAGTAAATGTTCATCAGATCATTGGCCTTTCCATCAGAACAACTTTTTGATTATCATGATGTTTGGTGTCAGAGTAACTTTGATACGTGTTTCTAAATGCTTTCTAGCTTGTTCGCATGTTCTTTGGGTACGTCAAAACTTTCTAAATGGGCATAGTGGTCTTATAACTATTACAAGACAGTAAATAGGTCAGTTTATGATATGTTGTAGTACTTGATGAGACTAAGCATTTAAAATCTTTAACTGGCTCTCTGAAGCATTTAGCACATTTGGCAATCTCATTTGAAATTACTTTGAATGAGCTATCCTAACAATTTAATGTAAATTGGAAGAGTTGGGGCTCTTGGAGAAGGAAAAGTGAAGGGAGACTTTCAGAAGTATTCAAAATTCAGAATGGACCTAGGTGTAGAAGGGATTATGGACCGTAATTGGCAAAAGAAACAATAGAAAGATGCATAGAAAGATGCATAGAATGGTTCGAATCTGGAATGTATATCCTGAGGTTATGGTGGCGATAGATTTAGTCAAGATATTCAAAAAGGACATATCATTTCCTGACCAAAAAAAAATGTGCAGGACAATGGAATAAAGGCAGCGGGGGGGGTTGGCACTAAGTGAATTGTTCTTGCGGTAAAACAGGAGGTAAAAAGATCTCTGGTGTAGCCATTCTCTGGTTATTTTCTTTATGTCATGTTTACAAGTGTAAGGGTTGACCTAATCAAAACAAACATTTAACATTCTTAACAGCATTGATAGTATAGATGCCAGGAAGATGTTTCTTTTGACCAGAGGATCCAGAAATATGAATCAGAATTTTGACTGAAATTAAAAGTAATTTCTTCCGTCTAAACGGTTATGAAGTTTTGTACTTCTGTACTCCTGAAAACTATGGATGTTGAGTAGATTTAAGTCAAAGTTTCATATTTTTAGGAATCTAAGAGGTATATAGGGACATGGGGGTAATGCAGGAAGTAGTAACAGGAAATCAGCAAGTCATATTTAATAGTCGAATAGGCTTGAAGGGCTGAATGACCTGCCAGAGGAAGTGGTCGACGTGGGTACATCGTATAAAACATTTGTACAGTTAAATGGATAGGAAGGTTTAGAGCGACACAGGCCAAGTGCAGGCAAGTGGGACTCATTCAGTTTAGGAAACCTGGGCGGCATGGACTCTAAGACCTAACCCTCCCATCTTTCATCTATGTATTTACCATGTGCTGCACTGCAGTGATACCACAGTAGACTGATGGTACAGTGCATGTTTCAACCTAAAATTTAACTGTTACAGGTGTTCAGTCTTTGTGCACACCATGCTGTGAGAGTGGTAATATTAGTTGTTTGATGGACAGTCATGATGTAACACAACAAGGAATTGACATAAATTCATCAATCAGAAAATCTTGATTATTGTAAATTGGCTATTATGCACTCAAAAATCATTGCCTATAGTTTTTAAAATCTTTTATTACAAATTAAGCTATATTTCAATAGTGTAGTCATAAGATTTTAGGAAAGTATCATGTATCATCAATTTTGAGGTTGTAGTTGAGGTTTTATTTACACTAAGTTTACATAATATTGAATATGAATTTTTGTGTTCCCACTTGAACTTCGCAAGTGTTAAAAGCATAGCTAGATTATAGCATACTGACTAAAGTTTTCTAAACTTTACTGACTAAAGTATTGGTATCAAACATTCTAACAAAACATTTGGTAGTCTCCCCTAATTTTGCCTTATGTGCTTTGTAATGATGTTCAAAATATTTCAGTGTCCCACTATGTTAAACACCTTATGCTAAAATAGTTTTTCTTTTGTTTGCATTTGCTGAAATCTTGTGCTGTGATTTTCTTATAAGTGATTTACATTAAACTAAATTTCTTCTTCTGTGATAAGTAGGTGCTTGATCAAACTGCAACTGATTTTAATAGATTTTGTTGGAAATAGAATGGATAGGTAGTAATAGTGATGTATTTGCATTAATTGTGCAGTAACTTTTATGTGTGGTCTAAAGAGTTGGCAGTTGAATATTAGGATGGGTTAGATGCAAGATTAACCTGAAACATTGCTGTATGTTCATTTGTTTTCATTAGTGTTCGCTCTTGCTGATGCTTAAACTGCCCTCTTCATAAAGCAGATTCAATTCAACAGTAGGAACAAACTTTCTAAGCAGTTGAGATCTGAATGCTGTAATTGTATGCGTTTGGGATACCTGTGCTTGTGAAAACTTCAATTCGTGCAGTTTTATTAATACATTGGACTTAAATACAAGTCTTGCTTTCTTTCACTGACAGTGCTTATGTGGTGACTTTCATGACTCTAAGATGTTCCAAAGTATTTCAGAGTCAACAACATATCTTTTGGAATTTCATCATTGTTGCAATGTAAGAAATGTGGCATTAAATATGTGCACAGAAAAATCTCTCAAACAATTATGTGGCAGTGACTAGAAGACTAGAAATCACTTTGATTGTTGAATGATAGGTAACATTACGTTGTAAGCAATGGGAAATGTCCACAGTCACTGGCAGAGAAAGTGTTTGGGTCCTTTATTTGGGGTTTTGTGTTCGTGCTTTTGTGCTTGAATCAACTCTACAGCATAAGTAAATGCAATTGGAATTATATGATGTGGAGGAGCCTGGGTTGGATAAAGTGTTGGACTATAACCTGGTGTTGTGTGATTGGTGTTGTCAGAAAGTTATAGCCAACCCAATTTAAATGTCTTATTTACGACAATTGTACCATATACTAGTAAGATATTATGTCAAATGAAACATCTAGTTTTTTATGAGGTGAGGTTAATTGTACATTTTCTTAATTATGCTTACATAGCCTGAATGTTATCTGTTCCTGAATCTTGAATCACAATGTCCTTTGCACTATGTGGTTCGATTAGTGTTAACTCTCTTATATATTGTAACTTGATAGTTACTGTTCAATTTCTTTGCTTTTTCTTTAGTCTGGGAAATGTGCTTTGTCCTTTTGTTTAATAACAATGGTGTAGATCTTCAGTTCCACATAATTTGTAGTTCTTCCCATTTTTCCTTGTTTTCTGTTTTTCTTTTTCTACTCCATGTTGATATTCCATTTCCACAATACAAGCTACCTGATCGTGTAAATCACCATTGTTAGGAACAGGATCCACTGGGGTGCTTTTATTTTATTTTCTACTTTAGGAATGCTAAGACCAGTTGTGCTTAAGATGAGCCAAACTAGGGACAAACATGAAATTTGGCAAGCCTGGAAATTCATTGTGTTACTTGCATACTTTGTACCTTACTTTCCATTTTAGTATTCCTAAACTTCTGTGTGCGATGAAAAGCACATATATTTTTCTCCTGCTGTTGTCTCCCTTTCTATTTTTATAGATAAGTCTTACTTAGCTGTGCTCCAGTGAATGCAAACATTGTCCTGAGTCTCAAAAAACAACATTATTACTTAAATTTTTATGCAACCATCTGTCTAAGCTGACAGTGTGCTTGACAGTCCATCATTTGTGTTTGTCATCATTTTGTGTCTCCACGTGAGCTTTTCAAAAACGGTCACTGGTTTTTCCCCATTGATTTCCTTCCTTGCTTATCTTCAGTTCATTTGCCTGATATTGCTGCCTAGTTGAAATCAATGAACTGTGAATTTAGCATGAATCTGGAACCTACTTGAGTTGATAGCTTATATCGCAATTCCTTCAGTGTTGCTGGCGCAAAATCTTAGACGTCCGTCCCTAACAGTATCATAGGTATACCTACACCAAATGGACAGCAGCAGTTCAAGAAGGTAGCCCACCATGACTTTCTCAAGGGCACCTAGAAATGGACAATAAATGCTGGCCAAGCCAGTGATGTCCACACCCTCTGAGTGAATAAATTAAAAAATTCACTCCAGGAATTTACCAAAGCTCCTTAGTTGCTCCTTCTGAACCATGTCGAAGTACAAGGGCTCAGATACATGGCAACTCTCCCTTGCAAGCTATTCACCAGTCTGAGTTAAAAATATATCACTGTTCCTTTACTGTTGTTGGGTCAGAGTTCTGGAACTCACTCGCTAATGTCATTGTTGGTATTTCACACCAAATGGTCTGCAGCGATTCAAGAAGTTAGCTTGGCATCAACATCTGAAGATCAGTTAGGGATGGGCAATAAATGCTGGCCCAGCCAACAAAGCCCACATACTATGAATAATTTTTAAAAATAAGACCTTCCGTGCTCCCCTGGCTTGCTACAGTATTTTATTTGTGACTGTCATAAACTTTTTTTGCTTCAATTTGTTTTTGGATAATCGGGAGCAGTTTAACCACTTTTTTTTAGTGTAGAGACATGTCTACATCATGCTTGTGGAATCTTGTTTTTGAATGCCTCCAGTGATTTTCTTTCAGGAAGCTGTATCCAGTCCAGCCGTACCAGATTACCTCTTGACTCCCTTCAATTTAGAAACTTTACTCCTCAACTATCTTTGCCTTTTCCACAATGATGCTAAATTAACTATTATGGTCATTATCTCCAAAATAGTCATCTCTGCCACTTCATCCACTTGCCCAGCTTCATTTCCTAAGACTGAATCTGGAATTGCACCTCCTCTTTTCCTATTGTATGCTGACTCAGAAAAAATGTTCTCTTGATTTTGAAAAAAAGCCCATGGAGTTTGAGGATCATTTACAAAGTTGACTTTGTATTTTTTATCACTTATCTTGATGTAATTACTACTACATTTGGATTCAAGTTCCATGATGTGGAAGTCCGGTGTTGGACTGTGGTGGACTAAGTTAAAAATCGCACAACACCAGATTATAGTCCAACAGGTTTATTTGGAAGTATGAGCTTTCAAAATGCTGCTCCTTCATCAGGTAACTAGTGGGGCAGGATCATAAGACGCAGAATTTATCGCAAAAGATTGCAATGTCCTGCAATTAAAGTGATATATTGAACAAACCTAGATTGCTGTTAAGTCTTCCATTTTTTAGAATGGGTTGCAGGTTTTGGTTCATTAATATTTAAATCCCTCACATGCGCACACAAATCTATGGCTGAATTTACATTTGCAGATATATTCTATTTTTGCTGAGAAAGCACACACCCTGCAGGCAGTCAATCCAAGTAATATTTTATCAATTCCTGCTTTGGAAACAGGACCAGTCTGACTCAAGATTGGGATACAGACAGACTCTATCCTCACACCTTTGATCCATTGTCTGAGCTGAGATGTTATAAAACCTTAAATTATCTCAAGAATATGACTTAAAAGAAGTCCTAGGATTTACATATTAGTGAACCAAAATCTGCAATGCATTCTAAAAGAATTAATGGCAATCTAGTTTGTTCAATGTATCGTTTTAATTGCATGACAATGTGATCGTTTGCTATAAAGACTGTGTCTTATGATCCTGCCCCACAAATTAGCTGATGAAGGATTAGCGCTAGTGCTTCAAAATAAATCTGTTGGACTATAACCCAGTGTTGTGTGATTTTTAACTTCCAATTCCATGTCTATCCACCAAGGCTTAGGAGCATTATTGTTTTCCCCTAGATCTCTACATCTGCAGACAATAAAGAATATTTAAAAGATAAATAAGCAGTACAAGTGTGAATAACACTGTTGCTTGGGTTTTCTTTGCCATGTTTGGATCTCTAGAGCTGTAAACTGGAACCCAGCATGATAATCTTACTTCCTTAAACCTCATGCACTGAAATGGACAATCTCTTAAAAAAGAGACACCTTTTTAAACTAGGCATACTGAAGTGAGATATTTCCTGGTGAGTGAGTGCCAGAAACAACATGACTCATTACATTGCAATTTGTAATAGGATTCAACACAAATAATCAACATTTTAATTAAGTGTGAAGAAATTTATAAACACACACTTCTTACATAATCTGATCTCTCGGCAACCCAAATGCTTCGTATTGGAACACTTCTAAGTTTAACAGCACTTTAAGTTGTAATGGAGGAAATGTAAAAGCCAGTTTGTGCGTGCATGTGGATGGTTTGGCAAAATCTATCTGCTCTGCTGATAGTTACATTGAACTATTGTGTCCAACAGGGCAATGAGCTTTGGCTTTATGTCACATCTATAGGATGTAAAATTGATTTTTCTTTAAAGAAAGGAGTGTTTTCTGTATGCTTGACAAATCTATTGGAATTCTTTGAGGATGTAATTGGCAGAGTTGATCAGTGGAGACCATGGATGTGGTTTATTTGGACTTTCAGAAGCTTTCAATGAATGCTAGCAAGAGTAAACTCATAAGAGATTAATAAGACCATAAGTTGTCAAAGCGGAGTTAGGCCATTTAGTCTATTGAGTCTGCTCCTCCATTTAATCATGGCTACTATGTTTCTCAAACCAGTTTTCATGCCTTCTGCTCGTAACTTTTGATACCCTTACTGATGAAGAATATATCTGTCTCTGTCTTCAGTGCGCTCAGTCATGTGGCCTCCACAACATCTGTGGCAATAAATTCCACAGATTTATAATGTTCTGACTGAAGATATTTCTCCTCATCTCAGTTTTAAAAGGTAATTTCTTCACTCTGAGGCCATGACCTTCGTAGAATCCAAGAAAATTCTAACAGAAAGGATGTTCTTTGTGGTGGAGGAGTCCAGATCGGGGCGATAGTTTAAGGGGTATAAGTGGTGAGCCTTTTGGGATTGAGATGAGAAATTTCTTCACCCAGAGAATGGTGAGCCAATGGAATTCACTACCACAGAAAGTGGTTGAGGCCAAAATATTGTGTTTTCGATAAGGAGATAGGTATAGTTCCTGTGGCTAAAAGAATCCAGGAGTTATGGGGAGAGGGTGGAATTATGGTGTTGAGTTGAATGATCAGCCATGAACATAATGTATGGTGGAGAAGGCTTAAGTGTTGAATGGCCTACTTTTGTCTTCCATGTTTCTAACTCTATCAGAACTGCGAGGTTTTCTTGAGTGGAAGAAAGAAGAATTTTGTTAACTACTGCTGCAAAAAATAAATGAACTATGGCATCAAAAACACATAGGTGACAAGCTTAAAAAGAAGGGGGTGATGCTTTATACACCGACAAAGATGTAACGGGAGTAACACTTTTTAAAGCTCTTGGCATTCGTGAGATGTTAGACTTTAAATTTGAGTCCTAACTTTTATTTGTTTCTTCAGCAGTGTCGAGGTTTAGAGATTGAGTGACCAGTGCATGTTTGTAGTTCCAGCTTGCTTTTTCACTAGCCACTGGTTTTTGTGTTTGAGAGAAAGAAGTGGAAAGGGTTTGAAAAATCACAGAACACCAGGTTATGGTCCAACAGTTTATCTGCAAGCATGAGTGTTCGTAACGCTGCTCCTTCAGGTGGTTGTGGAGAAGGAGTGCCTTTCAATTCTTGCTTGAAAATCAATTTTCCCTCTCTCTGTTCTTATGCACCAAGAAGTATTGATGTAGGTTCATTGTGTATTTCTGAGTTGCTCATAGTTGTTTCCAAGCTGGATAACTGGCACCTGAGCCTTTCATCTTACAATATGTGAAATTATCATGTTTAAATTAAACATGATATAAATTTCTTCATGTCTGTTTATTTGGTTTCACTCTAGTCACAGCAGTGAATTGAGGTCAGTATTTGTCCTTTCTAAAAGTCACTTGAATCCATGAAGATCTTGGGTGTTAAAATCAGATGATGGAAGTAGAATATTTATAGTCCATTTTATGCTATGATCATAGCAAGCAGTCCATATCCTGAATAATTTTGAACCCTTCCCCTCTGACCATCTCTTTTCCAAGGGGTGCAGCCTCCACTTCTCCAGTCATAATTCTTCAGCCACTGACCTATTCTGCAAATTTTCCTGCAGCCTCTCTCAAGCCATCTCATTCTTTGTAAGTGTGGAGTCGAGGATTGGACAATAGAGTGAACAGAATAATAAATACAGTAATCATTGCTAATTAACTGTTACAATATAGTCACATCCCATAAACACACTCCTTTGCAAAAAAGCAAATTCAGGTCAGATTTTTTCATGTGCAATGCCTGCAATAGAAAGAGAAACCCCAGCTTCTAGCTGTAACCACGAGAGGGGAGAAAATAGCTTCTACTACTTCAAAACCAGCAGTTTCAGCAATCTAAAAGCTTAAAAAAAACCCTAGAAATCCTGGACTGAAGAGCTGGCTTTACCCATCCAGGCTGCTTCTGTTTTTACAACCCTTCCTTAAAAAAAATCCCAAGGCCTCTCAATCTCTTAACATTACCACAGAGTAATTGGCACCTCTCATTCAATCTCTTTCTGAAAAGAAACCAGATCAAAATACGTCTCTTAAAGCCATAACATCGTCACAGTTATCATTAACTTGCTTGCTTTTATAGTGTGTTAACAATCATAAAGCTCATGTTTAATTAACTGCTCTTTCGACCTATCCTGTTACTGTCTGTAATTTGTGCATATATAAGACCAAGTCCCACAGTCTGGCACCCCCCCATTAAAATTATTTCCTTTGTTTTGTGCCCCCTCTTATCCTTTTCTTCCGAAATGAGGTACCATGTAAGGAACAGGACCAACTAACAACCAGAATCTTGGAAGCGGCTGCACTGGTGTGGTGACCATGCTGTCTTCATAATCATTATCTTTCAGATTTAAAACCTGTTTGAAGTAATCAACAAAGTACATTCAGTAATGTGGACCAGAAATGCCTGATCACATCACATTTAATCCACAATATAATCTATTCAAAGCTCATACCCAATATTGCTTTTCAAAGAGAAGTTTAATTAATTTGACAAAGTGCCATGATTTTGGACCAATGAAACTGTCATGAACCAAACAGATCAGCTTGTGTATGATGTGACTGAAACATCACAAATTTATTGATTTTTAAGTAGGTCTTGAATTAGGGTTTCTTGCCCTTAAAGATGTTTCCATGTAGAAGCAGCTTAGTTCTGATGGTAATTTATTTTGAGCAGTGGATTATAGGTAATCCAAGATGGAGGACAGGAAAACTTTCTGGCTGTAACAGTTGTTCCTTTTTTTTTGAGGTATTTTAGATGCTGCAGGTGATTTCCTTGAATTGCAGGAGCAGCAATTACTGTTTCATGTGCCTTTGCATTGTCTTAGAACTTTGGGGAAAAAAAAAGTCAAAACAACAGCAGGTTTAAAAGGGAGAAGAACATACAAAGGAAGCACATTGTAAGGACAGTGCAGGAGAGAGAGAGAGAAAGAACCAGCATAGTTACTGCCTTTGCTGTTTTGAATTCATGTATCTCTGGACATCGGAGTGTGTCTGGGGAAATTAACAAAGTGAAATTCACAACTAATATTGGAGGAACCTGAGCTAGTGAGGGCAGGAATAGGAGGATAGAGCAAATGAATGTATGGCTGAGGAGCTGGTATATGGGAGAAAGATTCACATTTTTGGATCATTGGAATCTCATTTGGGGTAGAAATGATCTGTACAAGAAGGATGGATTGCACCTAAATTAGAAGGGACTAATATACAGGGAAATTTGCAAGAGCTGCTCGGGAGGATTTAAACTAGTAAGGTGGGAGGGTGGGACCCAGGGAGAGAGTGAGGAAAGAGATGTATCTGAGACTGGTACTGTTGAGAACAGAAGAAAGTCAAACAGTGAGGGCAGGCAGGGACAAGGTAGGGCTAATAACTTAAACAGCATTTATTTCAATGCAAGGGGCCTAACAGGGAAGGCAGATGAACTCGGCTCATGGTTACGAACATGGGGCTGGGGTATCAGAGCAATTACAGAAACATGGCTCAGGGATGGGCAGGACTGGCAGCTTAATGTTCCAGGATACAAATGCTACAGGAAGGATAGAAAGGGAGGCAAGAGAGATGGGGAAGTGGCATTTTTGATAAGGGATAGCATAACAACTGTGCTGAGGGAAGATATTCCCAGAAATGCATCCAGAGAAGTTATTTGGGTGGAACTGAGAAATAAGAACGGGATGATCACCTTATTGGGATAATGTTATAGACTCCCTAATAGTCAGAAGGAAATTGAGAAACAAACTTGTAAGGAGATAGAGTCATAGAGATGTACAGCATGGAAACAGACCCTTCGGTCCAACATGTCCATGCCGACCACATATCCCAACCCAATCTAGTCCCACCTGCCAGCACCTGGCCCATATCCCTCCAAACCCTTTCTATTCATATACCCATCCAAAATGCCTCTTAAATGTTGCAATTGTACCAGCCTTCACCACTTCCTCTGGCTGCTCATTCCATATACATACCACCCTCTATGTGAAAAAGTTGCCCCTTAGGTCTCTTTTATATCTTTCCCCTCTCACCCTAAACCCAAGCCCTCTAGTTCTGGACTCCCCGACCCAGGGAAAAGACTTTGCCTATTTATCCTATCCATGCCCCCCATAATTTTGTAAACCTCTATAAGGTCACCCCTCATCCTCCAACGCTCCAGGGAAAACAGCCTCAGCCTCTCCCTATAGCTCAAATCCTCCAACCCTGGCAACATCCTTGTAAATCTTTTCTGAACCCTTTCAAGTTTCACGACATCTTTCAAATAGGAAGGAGACCAGAATTGCACGCAATATTCCAACATTGGCCTAAACAATGTCCTGTACAGCCGCAAAATGACCTCCCAACTCCTGTACTCAATACTCTAACCAATAAAGGAGAGCATACCAAATGCCGCCTTCATTATTCTATCTATCTGCGACTCCACTTTCAAGGAGCTATGAACCTGCACTCCAAGGTCTCTTTGTACAGCAACACTCCCTAGGACCTTACCATTAAGTGTATAAGTCCTGCTAAGGTTTGCTTTCCCAAAATGCAGCACCTCGCATTTATCTGAATAAAACTCCACCTGCCACTTCTCAGCCCATTGGCCCATCTGGTCAAGATCCTGATGTAATCTGAGGTAACCCTCTTTGCTGACCACTGCACCTCCAATTTTGGTGTCATCTGCAAACTGTACCTCTTGTACTCGCATCCAAATCATTTATGTGGGGGATCTAAGATGGCGGCGATCTGAGAAGATCACACTGCAGAGCTTCGCATCGCAGCAGGAGCAGGACAGTCCTTTAACCCACCCAACCCAGGTCATCAGGATTTCTTGGGTCGTTGGAAGATTGTGGAGCCCAAAGAAACATTTAAAAATTGACTTACCCGTATTTTCAGCTGTCCAGAAATGCCTAAAAATGGAGGTGGAGCATCTGAGGCTGGGCCTGCAGCTCAGCCTGCAGCAGCCTCAGAGCAGATTACACTCCAGGACTTGATGAACCAGCTCTCGAAATCTCACGAGATCTTGGGGAAACAGATTGAAGAGAAGCTGGCTCCAGTCTCTCTCATGCTGCAGAAGCATGAGCAGCAGCTGGGAGACCTGGAGAAAAGGACGGATGAGGTGGAGCACAGGGTCACAGTGGTGGAAGCTGATGCCAGATCAATGCCCTTGTCCTTTCCTGGTGCGGTTCCATCATTATCGGGATAAGGAGAGAGTCATGGAGGCTTCCAGACTCCAGGGCAAGGATCCAAAGGCCGTAATTTTCGAGGGGTCTAAGGTCATGTTTTATTCAGGACTTTTCAGCGGCGGTGATCCAGAAACGAAAATCGTATGATGGTGTTAAGAGAAGATTGAAGGAGCCTGGGATTCAGTACTCCCCGAGATATCCGGCAGTGCTTCGGATCACCTTAGATGGATTCATGCATCTCTTTGACACATCGGACAAGACAAGAGACTTTGTGGACAAACTAACCTAATTTAAACAGTTGTGGTATGTATAAATATTGTTGCTTGGGTATGCGTTTATCATTCTGTAAAAGAAATGGAGGAAATCCGGTTGGAGCTTTGTTTTTCCTCTTTTTTTTCCCTCTATTGATAATAATTTGGTTCAAACTATGTCTGGCGGTGGTTAAGATGTACATTTTAAATTTCTAAGTTAAGACATACCAAAGGGTGGGTGGGGTATTTATTCCCCCTTTTTTAATAAAAGAATGTTTTTTTTATTCATATTGATGTTCTATGGAGTGTTTATTGTTTTTAGCTTGTGCTTGCGATGCGGCTCTAGCTGGGAGAAGTGAAGGCGGTTGAGATGGTTAGATGCCTATTTATGGGCAGTTCAGGATGGGTAGTTGCCCCCTCCGGGCAGGGGGTGCGTTCCCCTACTCAGCGCTATTGGCGCTTTATATGTTGATTTGTTTTCTGGTTTTTGTTGTTTTTTTTATTTTTAATAATTTTGTATGTTTGTTAAATGTAGTGGTTTTAGTTTATGCAGTTTTTATATTTGGTGGACGATGCGACACTAAGGCTCAGCAGTTTGTGGTTCGGGTTCCTCCTCTCTGGAATTTAAATGTAATTGCAGAAGATTATGGCTAATGATTTGATTAAATGGTGTACCTGGAATATCAAGGGAAGTCACTCACCAATTAAGAGGAAGAAGGCACTTTTGAGACTTAGGAAGGAGAAGGTGGATATTGCTTTGTTACAGGAGACACATTTGGATGACAAGGAGCATTTGAAATTACAGCAGAATGGCTTTGACCGAGTTTATTTTTCATTATTTAATACCAGAAGTAGGGGAGTGGCTATATTGGTAAGGAAAAATCTCTCATTTAAATTGATGGAATGTGTTAAAGACACATACAGGAGGTTTGTAATTCTTAAAGCCTTGATAAATGGGGAAGAATATGGCATTTTAAATGTTTATTGTCCCCCAGCTCATCCTCTTAAATTCTTGGTAGGGGGAGACTTTAACTGCTCATGGACCCCACAGTAGTTGCCTAAAAGTCCCTCGATACCCTCTGCACAAACTAAACAATTATTGGGTTTGTGTGGGAAATTAGGGTTGGTGGACGTCTGGAGGTGTCCCCACCTTACAGGTAGGGATTTCACGTTTTTCTCCAATCCGCATAGATGTCACAGGAGGATTGATTTTTTTTTCTGACCCCTGCGGTAACCCTGGATTTGGTGGCATCCTGTACGATTGGTAATATTGGCATCTCTGATCATGCTCCAGTGTACCTCATTATTAAAATTAAGGATGTTACAGTGGATTCAAGTTACTGGTGAATGGACCCCTTTATTCTCAAGGACAGCAAGTTTGTGGAGTATTTCTCTAGGGAATTTCAGGCATTCTTAGGCATCAACATAGACTCGGTTGATAGCTCATCTGTTCTCTGGGAACCTGCCAAAGCTTTTGCCAGGGGGTTAGTTATTTCATATTCCACAAGTAGAAAACGGCAGAAGGGTGAGCAGCAACGTCTCCTTGAAACATGGTTGAAGGCAGCCAAGAAGGCCTATTTTGACAGACCCTCGTTGGTCAAACTACAGAGGATTACGGCACTGTGGTCTACACTAAATTCCATGCTCACGCAGACGGCAAAGAAGGAGCTGGCTTTTGCAAAGCAAAGGTTATATGGGCATGGTGACAAGCCAGGCAAATACTGAGCACAAACCATTACAGCAATTAGGGAAGGGTCTGGGAACCTAACATGTGATTCTAAAAAGATTAATGTGGCGTTCCAGAGATTATACTCTAAATTATGTCAGTCTGAGAATTGTGAGGAGGGGCAGGCCAAAATGGAATCCTTTTTTTAGAGATCTGAAGCTCCTGGGTGTGACTCCCAAACAACAGTCCTTTCTCAATGCCCCATTATCAGAGCAAGAAGTGCAGGAAGCTGTGAGGCAGCTTCAGAATGGAATGGCGCCTGGTCCTGATGGACTTCCCAGTGAATTCTATAGGGAATTTATAAGTATACTGTCAGGCCTGACGCTGAATGTGTTTAATGATTCATACAGTCATGTTTGTCTCCCACCATCTCTGAGAGAGGCCAATATTTCACTTTCCCTTAAAAAAGGGAAGAATCTGGAAGACTGTGCTTCATACAAGCCCATCTCGCTCTTAAATGTGGACTTTAAGATCCTCTCTAAGGCTCTTGCATTAAGGTTGGAGACTGTGTTGCCCTCTATTATTAAAGAGGATCAGACGGGCTTCATAAAGAGTTGCAGATCCTCCAATAACATTAGGAGGCTGCTTAATGTAATTCAAGCATGCCAACAGCAGTCAATACAGGGATTGGTGATTTCTTTAGATGCAGAGAAGACATTTGACTGAGTTGAATGCTGTACCTTTTCTATACTCTAGACCAGTTTGGTCTGGGCGAAGTTTTCATAAGATGGAAAAAGGTTGTCTACAGTGTACCTCTCGCTGCGGTCATTACCAACGGGGTGGATTAAGCAATTTTAATATTTTTAGGGGTAGCTGGCAGGGCTGTCCCCTTTCACCATTACTTTTTACATTGGTGATTGAACTGTTGGCAGAGGCCATTCATGGGGATCTCAATATATCAGCTCCAGAAGTGGGGTCAAAACTACATAAGATCTCGCTGTATGCAGATGGTCTAATTTTCTTGACAAATCCAGCAGTTTCAGTGCTTGCCTGATACAATGCATTTATGCGTTTGGCCCTTTTTCAGAGTATAAGATTAACTTTGCTAAATCAAAGCTATGCCTATGGGTGGTCTTACGAAAGAGCTGGCCCTTGAGAGTGACTATAGATTCCCATTTAGGTGGTCACAGGGGGGTTGTGTGTATTTGGGCATATTCATTCCTCCAGTTCTGGATTGGATGTTCAAAACCACTTTTACTCAATTATTTGAAAAAAACTAAACAAGATCTCCAAAGATGGGAGGCACTTGAAGTCTCATGGTTGGGTCGGATAGCGCTTATTAAGATGAATATTCTCCCTTGTTTGCTATACCCTATACAGATGCTCCCCCTGATTTTCAATAAATAAACACTCAGGAAACTGAACAGTTGGTTCAACTCCTTTATCTGACATCGTAAACGGTCCCTCTTTAAATTAGCCCAACTGCAGTTACCTCACAGATTGGGGGAAGTAGACCTTCTGGACATTAAAAATTACCAATTAAGCTCGCTTATGACTTAGGTGAGTGATTGGGTTTGTGGGGATCCTCTTTCAATATGGCTAGATATCGAAGTCTCCCAGGCAAGGTGCCCCCTTACCAGCTTGCTGTTTTTGGACAAGGTGAGGACAGTTAGGGAATATTGCCATAACCCAATAGTCATCAATACTGTTAAAGCTTGGAGAGCAATTCGGCAGAGGGAAGGTAATATTGGCAAACATCTTTGTTTACACCTTTAGTGGGTATGCCGAGTTTTCAACCAGGTGCGATAGATTCAGCGTTTAAACGTTGGGCAGCTAGGGGTATATCTTGAACGGGTGATTTATTTGAGGGAGATGTAATGATGTCCTTCAATCAGTTAGTACAGAAGTACGAGTTACCTAATAGAGACCTCTTTCGTTTTTTTTCAAGTTAGGGATTTTATTAAAAAAAAACACACTTTTGACTGATCCCTACAAATCTGACATAGTAAGAGGGGTACTAAGGGCTAAGAGTACACTCTCTGTCAGTACTCTATATCCCAATTGGGGGGTGCCACCTCAGATGAGTCTGATCGACTCTGTAAGATATGAGAAAGAGAGCTGGGTGTTGAAGTTTCTTCAGAGGCATGGGAGGATATTTGGGAGAATGCAAGGAAGATATCAATTTGCAATAGGACCCATGCTTTACAGTTGAAGATTCTCCACAGGGTCCACTTAGCCCCAGACCATTTGTCAAAATTTAAACCAGGTGTATCTTCAGCATGTCCCAAGTGCAAAGTCTTTGGTCTTGTGACAGGCTTCAAACATATTGAAACATTGTGGTGGATGCAATGGAGAGGATTTTAGGTGTAGGGGTGGAGAAGGACCCTATTTTGCTCCTTTTGGGCCTATCCATTGTATTTCTTGCAGACTCGCATAAGGGAAAACTTTTCAATATTCTTACCTTCTGTGCAAAGAAGAATATCTTGCTAAGTTGGAAATCAGAAAACCCCCCCAGGCTTGTCGGGTTGGTGGAAGATTGTTATGGAGCATATTCCCCTGGATTTTCTCACAAATATGGTACACCACAAAACTGAGAATTTTTACAAGACATGGCAACCCTTTTCGAAATACCTGGACACAGATTTATCTGCCACACTAACAAGGGTTTTTATAAAGCCGTAACGATTGTGCTTCATGAGTCCAATATCCAAGGAGGAGGAACTGTGAATGTATGAGTGTTTTGTTTGGCTGGGCTGAGTTATTACTATTTATTTGTTTGTTAGGTATTTATTTAGTTAGTTAAATAGTTAGTTTAGGTTTTTTTTAATTTTATACTTCTCTATATATGCTTATACATTCGTATAGGAGGGTGGGCTGGGGAATTTTTTTTATTATTTGGGTTTAGTTTTGTACTGTTTTGAATTGCATTGTTTTGTATTTGTTGCAATATTTAAAAATCTATTTTTCTTAATAAAAATGTACTTTAAAAAAAATCACTTATGTAAATGACAAAAAGTAGAGGGCCCAGCACCGATTCTTGTGGCACTCCACTGGTCACAGGCCTCCAATCTGAAAAACAACCCTCCACCACCACCCTCTGTCTTCTACCTTTGAGCCAGTTCTGTATCCAAATGGCTAGTTCTCCCTGTATTCTGTGAGATCTAACCTTGCTAATCAGTCTCCCAGTTCTTGCTTGTAAATCAAATTTTCCCCATCTTTGTTCTTATTCAGCAAGTGCCTGTAGAGTCATAGAGATGTACAGTATGGAAACAGACCCTTCCGTCTAACGCATCCATGCCGACCTGATATCCCAACCCAATCTGGTCCCAACTGTCAGCACCTGACCCATAGCCCTCCAAACCTTCCCTATTCATATAACCAGGCAAATGCCTTAAAATGTTGCAATTGTATCAGCCTCCACCACTTCCTCTGGCAGCTCATTCCATACTCATTCCACTCTCTGTCTGAAAAAGTTGCCCTGTTGGTCTCTTTTATATCTTTTCCCCTCTCACCCTAAACCATGGCCTCTAGTTCTGGACTCCCCTACACCAGGGAAAAGACTTTGTCTATTTATCCTATCCATGCCCCCTCATGATTTTATAAACCTCTACAAGGTCGTCCCTCAGTCTCCAATGCTCCAGGGAAAACAACCCCAGCCTATTCAGCCTTTCCCTACAGCTCAAACTCTCCAAGTCTGACAACATCCTTGTAAATCTTTTCTGAACCCTTTCAAGTTTCACAACTTCCTTCCGATAGGAAGGAGACCAGAATTGCACACAATATTCCAAAAGCGGCCTAACCAATGTCCTGTACAGCCACAATTCCTGTACTCAATAATCTGACCAATGAAAGAAAGCATACCACACACCACCTTCACTATCCTATCTACCTGCGACTCCACTTTCAAGGAGCTATGAACCTGCATTCCAAGGTCTCTTTGTTCAGCAACACTCCCTAGGACCTTACCATTAAGTGTATAAGTCCTGCTAAGATTTGCTTTCCCAAAAGGCAGCACCTTGCATTTATCTGAATTAAACTCCATCTGCCACTTCTCAGCCCATTGGCCCATTTGGTCAAGATCACATTGTAATCTGAGTAACCTTCTTCACTATCCACTGCATCTCCAATTTAAGTGTCAACTGCAAACTTACCAATTGTTCCTCTTATGCTCACATCCAAATCATTTATATAAATGACAAAAAGTAGTGGATCCAGCACTGATCCTTGTGGCACTCCACTGGTCACAGGCCTCCAGTCTGAAAAACAACCCTCCACCACCACCCTCTGTCTTTTACCTTTGAGCTAGTTCTGTATCCAAATGGCTAGTTCTCCATGTATTCCATGAGATCTAACCTTGCTAATCAGTCTCCCATGGGGACCCTTGTCGAATGCCTTGCTGAAGTCCATATAGATCACATCTACTGCTCTGCCCTCATCAATCCTCTTTGTTACTTCCTCAAAAAACTCAATCAAGTTTGTGAGACATGATTTCCCATGCACAAAGCCATGTTGACTATCCCTAATCAGTCCTTGCCTTTCCAAATACATGTATATCCTGTCCCTCAGGATTCCTTCTAACAACTTGCCCACCACCAACATCAGGCTCACCAGTCTATAGTTCCCTGGGTTGTCCTTACTACGTTTCTTAAATAGTGGCGCCACACTAGCCAGCCTCCAGTCTTCCGGCACTTCACCTGTGACTATCAATGATACAGATATGTCAGCAAAAGGCCCAGCAATCTCTTCCCTAGCTTCCCACAGAAGTCTAGGGTACACCTGATCAGAGTCTGGGGATTTATCCACTTTTATGACATCCAGCACTTCCTCCTCCGTAATATCGACACTTTTGAAGATGTCACCATCTATTTCCCTACATTCTATATCTTCCATGTCCTTTTCCACAGTAAATACTGATGCAAAATATTCATTTAGTATGTCCCCATCTGCAGCTCCACACAAAGGCCACCTTGCTAATGTTTGAGGGGATCTGTTCTTTCCCTAGTTACCCTTTTGTCCTTAATGTTTTGTGAAAACCCTTTGGGTTCTACTTAACTATATTTGCCAAAGCTATCTCATGTCCTCTTTTTGCCCTCCTGATTTACCACTACCCAGTAGGAGTATACTTTTCTGATGGTTGACTTGATCTATCCTGTCTATGACATCT
Organism: Hemiscyllium ocellatum; assembly: GCF_020745735.1. Taxonomy (NCBI): domain Eukaryota; kingdom Metazoa; phylum Chordata; class Chondrichthyes; order Orectolobiformes; family Hemiscylliidae; genus Hemiscyllium; species Hemiscyllium ocellatum. The sequence continues at coordinate 30,691,178 of NC_083401.1, read as the reverse complement.
ATCTTGTTATGTCTTCATCTATCCTTGTTTATGCTTGCTTTCTTTTTCTTAACCAAGCCCTCAATTTCTTTAGTCATCCAGCATTCCCTACACCTACTAGCCTTTCATTTCACCCTGACTCGTTATCTGGACTCTCGTTATCTCCTTTCTGAAGGCTTCACATTTTACAGCCATCCCTTTACCTGTGAACATTTGCCCCCAATCAGCTTTCAAAAGTTCTTGCCTAATATTATCAAAATTAGCCTTCCTGCTATTTAGAACTTCAGCTTTCAGATCTGGTCTATCCTTTTCCATCACTATTTTAAAACTATTTGAATTATGGTCACTGGCCCCAAAGTGCTTCCCCACTGACACCTCAGTCACCTGTCCTGCCTTATTTCCCAAGAGTAGGTCAAGTTTTGCACCTTCTCTCGTTGGAACGTTCACATTCTGAATCAGAAAATTTTCTTGTATACACTTCACAAATTCCTCTCCATTCTAAACCCTTAACACCCTTAACATAGTCCCAGTCTGTGTTTGGACAGTTAAAATCCCCGACTACAACCACTCTATTATTCTTACGAATAGCTGAGATCTCCTTTCATGTTTGTTTCTCAATTTCCCTCTGACTATTAAGAGGTCCATAATACAATCCCAATAAGGTTATCATCCCATTCTTCTTTCTTCGTTCCGCTCAAATAACCTCCCTGGAAGTATTTCCAGGAATATCCTCCCTCAGTACAGCTGTAATGCTATCCCTTATCAAAAAACTCCCCCTTCTCTCCTGCTTCCCTTTCTATCCTTCCTATAGCATTTGTATCCTGGGACATTAAGCTGCCAGTCCTGTCCACCCCTAAGCCATGTTTCTGTAATTGCTATGATATCCTAGTCCCATGTTCCTAACCAATCCCTGAGTTTCCCTGTTAAGCCTCTTACATTGAAATAAATGCAGTTTAATTTATCAGTCCTACCCTATTCTCTACTTTGTCCCTGCTTGCTCTGACTGTTTGGCTCGCTTCTTTTCTCAACTGTACCAGTCTCAGATTGATGTCTTTCCTCACTATCTCCCTGATCCTTCCCCACCCAAATCCTTACTAGTTTAAATCCTCCTGAGCAGCTCAAGCAAATCTCCCTGCCAGTATATTAGTCCCCTTCCAATTTAGGTGCAATCCGTCCTTCTTGTACAGGTCACTTCTACCCCGAAAGAGATTCCATTGACCCAAAAATGTGAATCCTTCTCCCATACCCCAGCTCCTCAGCCATGCGTTCATCTACTCCTTTCTCCTATTCCTACCATCACTAGCTCGTAGCAGTGGGAGTAATCCAGATATTACTACTCTCGGGGATCTCCTTTTAAGTTTTAATTCTCCCTTCAGAATTTCATACTTTTCCCTTCCTATGTCGTTGGTTCCAATATGTACAATGACCTCCTGTTGAGCCCTCTCACCCATGAAAACATTCTGCACAGTCTCTGAGACATCCTTGATCCTGGCACGAGGAATTTTTCGCTGCTGGCCACAGAAATGTCTGTGCCTCGGGACTAGAGAGTCCCTTAACACAGTCAATCTCTTGGAACCCAATGTACCCCTCATTGCATTAGAGCCAGTCTCATACCATAAACTTGGCTGTTCATGCTACATTTCCCTGAGAATCCATCACCCCCTACATTTTCTAAAACAGTATACTTGTTTGAAATGGAGATAGCCACAGAAAACTCCTGCATTACCTGCATGCCTCTCTTCCCTTTCCTGAAGTTAACCCATCTATGTGATTGTATCTGTGACTTTTCTCCCTACCTATAGCTGCCATCCATCACACCCCTTTGCTCTTGTGCATTCCTCATTGCCTCTAACTGTTGCTGCAACTGATCCATTCGATCTGATAGGATTCAATGGTATTTATTGCAGATATAATCCTCAGTAACACGTAAACTCTTCCTAAACTCCCACATTCGACAAGAAGAGCACATCACTCTACTAAGGGCAACTTTTGCTTCTTCCAATTTGCAGACCCAGAAAATAGCACCATATTATTCCTCTACAAAGCACTGCTGCAGGCTAACATAATACTTATGGTTTATATTTTTTAAGTTTAATCAAGAAACATATTTCAATAACACATATAATCAAGAAAGAACCCACCCTACTTACTACTGCAGACTTACAGCAACGCCACACTTAAAACTATTCACTTATCTGATTCTGTGTTGTGACCTCTCCCAAACAGGTTCCTGCAAGATCAGTTGTGAATTTCACTGTTTGTTAATTTTCCTAGACGCACTCTGATGTCCAGTGATACATGAATTCAACAACAAAGGCAGTATCTGTGCAGATTCACTGTTGTATCAGTTAGCAGTTTGGGTTTCTCTCTCTCGTCTACCTCATCTGCACAGACCTGACCATGTTACTGTTCCTCTCCCTTGTAAACATGCCTTTGAACTTGTTTTTTCTCCAAAAGTTCTAAAACAATGCAACAGCGTGTAAAACACTAATTGCTGCTCCTGGAGTTGGAGGAAATCACCTCCAGCACCTAAAATACCTCAAAAAAAAATGTGCAGCCTGTTACAGCCAGAAATCTATCCCGTCCTCCATTTTGGATTACCCAGAATTCACTATATGGCAATTGCATGCCCATAGTCGATCATTGAAGGAAGAAAGTGTGTGTTCGAGGAAGTGAACTTCTGCTCTTAATTGCAATGGTTTTTCTTTACATTTCTATTTACCAAAAAAAGGAATTGAAGAGTGAATGATTCCATAACAGCTGTCATCAGGGTGTACTTTTAATTGAATTTGTGCATCACTTTGATAACAAAATGAAAGGGAAATATAACAAAATTCTACTGCTTCATAATAGAATGTTCTTTTAAGATCTATGGATCTCTCATCACAGCAAGAGCTGGAAACTGAGGCATGGGCTGATCAGTGCCAAGCAATGTTTGCACAGTAATTCAGGCAATACTGATTTCAAAATAGAGAACAAGTCTAATCATCGACTATCGATTGTTAAATTCCCCATTGTTCATATCCAGGGGCTATTGACCACCTGGACCAGCAGTGTGAGTACAATGTCATGAGTAGGTCAGAGACTGGGTATTCTTTGGTGCTAATGCCCATATCCAGAAAATTAATTTTATTAAAATTGACTGGAAGTTTACAATGAGTCTGTTAATTTGTATATCATTATGTTTCTGTTGTAAATTGCAACATTATTAATGATTAATTTGAAGAAGTCATCAGAGGTCAAAAGATAATGATGTATGAGCAGCGATAAGTTATTAGTATAGGAATAAGGGCTGAACTAACCATGTTTAAAAGATTTAAATTCATGTATTCTTTTTTATCTGGCATTAGGACAAGATGTTGAGTTGTCAGGGACCTTGTCGCTTGTTTTGTCTCAGTGTTGCAAAAGAATAAAGGACACAGTTCAAAAGCTGGCTTCTGACCACAAGGACATTCACTGCAGTGTTTCACGAGTAGGTAAAGCCATTGACCGGGTAAGTTCATGACAGTTTCTGCTGACACTGTCCACAATTTTGTTCTTATAGGTTTGAGTTAGGTTAGTCCAATAGTAAAATTGTGCGTGTGATTTATTTGATATATTTTAATATTACCCCAGTAGGCGATATTAGACTTTATGAAATGCCAATCTCTCCAAAAATCAGGTAAAGATTCTTATGTCACTGAACTTTTCTCCTGTGGAGTTTCTCTTTTGCCACCCATCCCACATCTTTGTCATCCATGTTACTTCGTCCCTGCCTTCAAAGGCTTTGATAGGTTTTTTTTTCAACTATACCTTCAACTACAACTAATGTCCCAGGTACCTACTTTGCTCTCATGATGCCACCAAAAGTGCTGATCTAGCAAGTTTCAATGCAAATTACATTTCTGTTGAAGTGTGCGGAAAAAAGTTCAAATAATTGTGCATAGTTTGAAATGCCTGATGCCAGCAAGATTTAGCCTTTTTTGTGTGGTATGGATGCAAACAGCCAATTGAGTGTTGAAATATTTTGTATTCTCGGTATTTGGTTAACAAACCTCTAAGCTTTTATTAACAAAATTTATGATTTGTTTATAACCAGAAACTTTTCTTTTGAATGCCAAACCTGAACGTTACTGAAAGGTTAATATATAGGAAATATAAATCCTTAATATTATATGATTTAAATCTGCATTTACTATTGTACCTTTACATGGAGTCTTAGAGATGTACATCACAGAAACAGACTCATGGGTCTAACTCATCCATGCTGATCAGATATCCTAAATTAATCTAGTCCCATTTGCCAAATCCCGTTAAACCCTTCCTATTCATATTACCCATCCAGATGCTTTTTAAATGTTGCAATTGTACCAGCTTCCACCTCTTCTTCTGGCAGTTCACTCCATATATGCAGCACCCTCTGCATGAAAAAGTTGCCCCTTACGTAGGTCCCTTTTAAATCTTTCCCCTCTCTCCTTAAACCTATGCCCTCTAGTTCGGGATTTCCCCACCCCAGGGAAAATACCTTGTCTGTTTACCCTATACATGCCCCTCATGGTTTTATAAGACTACTTATTCAATCCATCACCTCATGGTTTTATAAGCCACTTCTAAGTGTTTGTCTACATAATTTGAGAAGTAGTTTTAGATTTAACATTTCAACAGAATATTAAGTATCATTATTTCTATCATTAGAGATTGCATTATTTTAAAATACAGTAGACCAATACAAATTAAAATGTTTTAAGGATTGCAGACAATGTGAATGTCAAGTCACTGCTGTTCAAATAGCAAGCAAATACCATGTAAATAAATTAGGGTACTCCATTAATATTTGAATTTGTGTGTTGGTATCATTCAATTAATGGATACAGTAACACTCATTAACAATACAGCTCTGGATGACTATCTGTTAACATAAGCAAATCAGCAAACAAAATGATGTTTTAATTGTTTTACTGTTTTAATTTTATGCGGATGTTCTTTAAATGTAGGCTTGCCTAAGACAACAAAAAATATTTGGACAGTAATATTTGCATTATCTGGCATGTACCACATCCAAGTGGTGCCAGTAAATCCAAAATGCTGATTAAGCCATTGATGTATGTGGTAACAGATAAAATAAAGTCATGCTTTGATGATATGCTTCAGCAACTTGCAGAGGCTTAAAGCCTCTACAGCTTTGGCTTTTTTCACTTTAACAGTGGAAGGAAAAAATGCTCCTACCTCCAACCAGTTCTCCTACAATCTTTTAGGACTGACAATATGGTATTTTATATAGTAATGGTGCCTGACTGTGCTCAAAATGCTCAGATCAGCTGGTTGCAGGAGGCTCAGGGTAAGGGTGATAGAAGACACTGCAAGAGTGGGGCAGGAGGGTGGTGGTGAAGTGAGAGAGAGGAAACTGCAAGAGGGAGAGAAAACAGTTTTAAACCTTTCATCAAAGGAATACTCAGCTAACTGGGTCCATGAGAGCTTGAAGGCACTCAGGGAATGAATTCCTTGCCCATGAATGTGTAATGTCTAGATTAGGGCAACATATGTTCAGGACCTATTATACTTTGAAGAACAAATAGAGGATTGTATTGTAATGAATACTGTCAGTTGTTAAATGTGTAACTATCTAATTAAAATGCTCAAGCTTTGTGCTAGTGCTATGGAAGCGCATTAGCTGTGACCTCACCAGTCTGTAAAGGTGTGTTTACAGCAGTGGCTTTTTGTGTAGAGGTGTACATCAGTTATTTTGGGAGAAAAATCTTTTATTGATTTATACTTGTTATCTTGTACCAAAATACCACATTGTATTGGAAATTAATGTTTTCTTTGCAGTTTTACTTTTAGATGAATTGATAAATATTGAGGATATTGATATTCTAATTCTGCTTGTGTGAGAGTTCAAGTAACCAATACGTCAATACAGGTACAAAAGGTGTTCCAGCATGACAGCATCACCTAATAAATGAGCTAGTGAGATTGATAAAGTAGTTGCCAAAAATCAGGAAGCATCTTTCAAGAAAATGTAGAGGAGCCCTCAACAAAAATAATTTGACTTCTAATGTTTGGGGGGGTGGGGGGGATACCAGAGATTCTAGTTTGTGGGGTGCTAGATAATGCAAATTTTATTGTATCTTAATTTGCTACAACATAAATAAGGAGCAGTTTGTTGGCTTTGTTTTGTGGTTGTAAAAGTTACTGTGTTTTTTGTACAATTTTTCGGCAAATGCCTTTGTCATTGGCTAATGAACGTAATTTTTTTCAGGTTAATTTTCCCTCTTTTCAAGACAGTCTAAGCTGAAATATAGTCAGGACCACTGATCATTCTCTGCTACTTTATCCAGAATGCCATTTTCCAGCTTGATATCTATCTAATGTCAATTAAATGCTTCACTATGCATACCTTTAACAATAGAAATTAGGAGTGGGTAACAAATGCTTACCTCACTATCGATTCTCATATATTTTACGATTTTTAAAATTTAAAACACTAGGGAGATGGTATTCCAGGGTTATTTTGGATAAATGAAATAACATGGACTGATTGGTGTTCCATAATTAATTGTACGAGCTTGTTGGCAGGCTGGTGAATGATAGGAGAGGGGCAGGGTTAGAAGGGATATTTCAGTATGGTCTTAATTCTGTACTCACCTGACATCTTTCTCCACTTCCAATCCGTGCCATTGGGCAATGACGAGCAATAGGGGGAAACAAAAGAATTGCTGGAGAAAACCAGTCTGGCAGCATCTGTGGTGAGACAGCAAATTCAACATTGAGTCTAGTGACTCTTCTTCAGAGCAGATCTCTCCACAGATGCTGCCCAGACTTGCTGAGTTTCTTGAGCAATTTCTGTTTTGTTTCAGATTTCCAGCATCTGCAGTTCTTTGATTTTTGTTTGATAGTTCAAATTTTGGTCATCTTTTGTACAAATTGCTGACCCTCGAGCAATATTAACTAATCTGGGCAATTTGTTCAGATAACCTTTTGTGTACTGTAAAATGGGAACATATTCAGATTTCCTATTGGTACATAGTCCTAAACATAATTTTGCAACTTAAATTGAGTGACTGGTTAATGTTGCTCCTGTTATGAGGTATAATAGTTCTATATTGCATTACAAAGATGTCCAGCTCTTTCATTAGCAGGAGACTAAGAAACTGCTGCTAATTTTTATTCACTTGTTCAGAAAAATGCAATATTTCCCATAGCCTACCTGACAAATTCTGAATTGCTGGCTGTTCTGTTCTAGAGATGTCACTATCTGTCACCACCTGGAATGTACTGTTATCTCTCCATTCCTGGGGTTCATTCTGAGTAGTAGTGTAACACTTGGTGGTCAGTGGTCCTGCAACACTATATTCCACAGAATTCTCGTTCATAAAATACTTTAAAGTAAAAAAAAAATTAGAATGTGTAAATTAACATTTTGGAAGAACTATGAATCTTTGTGATGACCCCCTCCCCAATTACGTAACCACTAAATACCCCATTTTGTCGATGTCTTCTGCTATATTTATTCTAGGTATTTCGGCATGTTTCCCCATTCTTTATACTTACAGTAGATGCCAAATACTGCTCCTTTTATCCAAGAATGGGACAGAATTTTGCTACGAATCAGGTAACTTGGTTAATTTATTCCCCCACAATCAATTTTCATTTTTGTAGCGGTCTCCATAATACCTTGCTTTACCAATGTACCCTGTTTGGCTATTTTAACTCAGAATTGGACATTGCACTGTCACCATCTGACAATTCTAGCCTCATTCATTGTGTGGCTGTTTTAATATGTCTTGATAGTCTTGAGGTGACAGATGATGCAGGGATGCATTACCATCGTAATTGTTCACATCACAATTCTCAAAAGGAATTTCTTATCTGGTTTGCACTTTCCTGTGAATTTTGCACGGGGAAGCTGCTAATGCAGTTGGTTAATGTACGTCTGTTTTAGTTTTGTCTCCCTGTTTTCATGAGCTGCAACTCGGTTAGTAATGCTGTCCTTTCTGATTCATGAAATTCAGGTTGCAAGTCCTGCACCAGAACCTGAGCACAAAAATCAAGGCAGACATTTCAGGCCAGTGCTGAAGGAGTGATGCACTGTCTGAGGTGTGAGATCTTTTGGAAGGGATGTTGAACTGAGGCCCTAGCTGTCTATTTGGATAGACGTAAAAGATCCAATGTTAGATCCAAGGAGGTATCTTTGGTGTCCTGGACAATATTGTTCCTTGAATTACCATTGCAAAAATAGATTGCCTAGTCATTATCACATTGCTGTTTCTGGGACTTTTCTGTGCACAAATTAGCTACATTTTGTACATTGCAATAGTGACTACACTTCGAGTTTTCCTTGGCTATGAAGTACTCGTGATTTGCTGAGTCAAAATCCTGGAATTGCTTAACAGCCCAAGGACCGCAGCAGATTAAGAAGGCCGCTCACCACCACTAGGACAGTTGTGAATGGAGAATAAATGATGGCCCTAGCAAGTGATGCCCACATTCCATGAGTGAATGAGCAAAAACACTTGGAAACAAAGTTATAACTCATGAAATAAAAGAGATCGAGATAATAGCAACGTAAATACAAAATTGTCCGAGCAACAGAAAACAGAAATGATTTAATGGATACTTTTCAGGCTAGAGGAATGTTTATAGCGGAGTTCCGTAAGGTCAATACTGGAACCTTGGCTTTCCTAATATAAATGAACTAGACCTAAGTGCATAATTTCATATTGGTGAATGCTGAAGAAATATTAACATGTATAGCAGAATATATGGAGAGAGAAACACAGTTAACATTTCAAGTCCAATATTACTTGGCATATTTAGACCAGATCACAACAGGACATTAGTGAGCCAGTTAGGTTTTTATGATAATCAACATTAGTTTCATATTCATCACTAGACTTTTAATTCCAGATTTTTAAATGCAAATTCTACCATCTTGACCCAGATCTCTGAATGATTCATCCAGAACTGTACCAACTCCCCTTCCTTTTTTTGTAATTTCTCCCTAAAATCTCTTTATTTGACTATTCCTTGATCCTGATGACATATGTTTTACAATCATTCACAAAATGTTCTCCAATGTCTAAATCATTCAAAAAAAAACATAGAACTGTAGATGCTGGAGATCTGAAAAAAAAAACAGAAATTGCTGGAGAAACTCAGCAGGTCTGGCAGCATCTGTGGACAGAAAGCAGAGTTAACATTTCAGGTTCAGTGACCCTTCATCTGAAGCTCTGCTGCATATGTCCTTGCTCCAAGTCCCATTCAATCAGTACCCTTGTGCTCTCAGACTGTCACTAGCTTCTGGTCAGCCTTGATTTTAATATTTTTATCTATCTTTCTTTTTGCATTCCCTCAATGTTTTTTCCCATATCTCTGACATCTCATATAGCAATACTACCCTCAAAGATATGGCTGTCCTCTGATTATTGACTATAGAAGCAAAAGATTTTGATTGAGTCTCTTTTTGTGACAAGTGTCTTCCGATACCAGGGCTCTGGCTCTGGAATTCCCTCCCAAGTCTCTTCATGCCTCTACCTCTTATTCCTCCTCCATAATACCTAAAACCTCTCCTTTAACCAGATTTTTGGTCATTTGCATGAATATTTCAAGTCGTTCTATGATAATTCTGTTTGATAATGCTTCTGTAAAGTACTTTGCTTTTCAACAATTAAAGGTACAAAATGCATACAAATTATTATTCAAATATGTAATGACATAGGAAGGCGTGTCTGTAGTTTCATTTTTGCTGTTATATTATCATGCTTTATTTTTGCCCCTGCTGCAAATGACCTATTAATATTTGTGCACCTAAATAAATAGGTTTACTACTTATTCCTTCATTACTATTAAATGTTAACATTCCCATTTGCACTTTAAAGAATTTTGATGCAGACATCAATGGGGTGGCAATTGATGGTTGCTGGCAAACTGATAGCCAACGTCTCCTTAGCGAGGTGATGGTGGAACACTTCTTCCGACAAGGAATGCTGGATGTGGCAGAAGAACTCTGTCAGGTAAAGTGATGGGCTCTGCAGTAGTTTGTATTCTATAGTGTTGGCAATTCCTCAATCTTTTCTAAATTGCTTGTCTGAAATAAGAAAATTTCATGATGGAATGCGTTTATCACGTGAATGCAGCTAATTCTTTATGCTTGTCTACATGTATTTGTGTCACCCTTTCACTTTGTCTCTTCACTTTTGCATCATTCGTTTTGCTGATGCCATGTTACAGCAACTACATTCTTATGTGAAAACTATTTATTGCTTGCTACAGAGCTTACATCTTTACTCTAAACAATTCCCCCACCACCCTCACCCCAGGTCTTCTATATATGTCGCACGCATATATCTAAGCATACTCTCTCTTGCAAAGAGAAAACAAATATAACTAGTCAAACAAAAAATACATTAGCCCATTGGGAGCACTTTAACATAAAACAAAATGAGGCAATCAAATCAAAATGTAGGTTCAGCTTCCATGATGGCTATCTGTCACAAAAACTTTATGGTGTAAATACATTTAAATACTTACCTTAATTAACCTTTCTCGACATGTTTTGATACTGGATCCTCTGGCCTAGATGTTAGAATGCTCCCATTGTGCCATGTGAACCCTTGCAAGATATTTTTAGTAAAACCACATATGCCACCTTGATAAAATGAAGCTGTTATAATTGGAAACCCTATAGATTTTAGACCTTATCAGGGAATGAGGAAAATTATTTTATCACTGGCCATATTTTTTCCATACCCTTCCAGTCCTGTCTTGTCTGTAGCTGCTCTTGTTGTCTGACAGAACTATTTTGAAAATTTTCTGTTTTATTACCTATTCCATGCCTTGCCAAAGTGTTCTGTTTTCTATATTATTATTTCATGATATTTATCCTCGCGCTCAGCAGTTGGGCTGTTTCTCCATCCTTCTACTTTTTCCCCCTCGCTGACATGGTCCCCCTATCCTGAGTAAGCTCTTCTTTCACAACTTATGATAAATGTTCGCCGATCCATGAGGTGTGCCCATCTGTCTCCACTCCTCATTAATGTTGCCAGCACAAGCCATCAACCATTTTCTTCCGCCACCCCTTAAATTCTCCTATTCTCTTCCCCCCCTCCTAGAATCTATCTTCTTCTTGTTTGCTGCCACTGTCTTTCAATCTTTCTATAACTCTTAGTAAAAAAAATTGTATCAAGCATATTCACATTACTTAGCATTTCTTGTACTGTTAGGGTATCTCAATAACTTCATAATTTGCGACATGTAGTTGCTGTTGCAGTGCCTGCTGTCATTACATCCTGCATGTACTGCACCACAGTAGGAGGTGTGCACTTTAGTGTTTTGGCCTTTGAGGAGACAATTTTAAAAATGCACTGCTCCCACTGGCTGTCTGTAAATAACAGGCTTAAGCATCTGGTACTACTTCTGGGTCATTGTGAGCAATACGGTGGGAAGTGCAGTAGAATCATAGGGTCATAGAGATGTACAGCATGGAAACAGACCCTTTGGTCCAAACCATCCATGCCAACCAGATATCCCAACCCAATCTAGTCCCACCTGTCAACACCCGGCCCATATCCCTTCCTATTTATATGCCCATCCAAATACCTTTTAAATGTTACAATTGTACCAGCCTCCTCCACTTCCTTGGGCAGCTCATTCTATACACGTACCATCCTCTGCGTGAAAAACTTACCCCTTAGGTCTCTTTTATATCTTTCCCCTCTCACTCTAAACCACCACAATAAAATGTATGCTTATGTTTAGCACTGAAGAATAGCATATAATTGTCACAGCTTGAAAAAAATGCACTTTGATTAGAATTGATACAAAGAACAGAAAATTGATTCATATATAGCAGGTTGGTTATGAAAAAAAAGTAGAGGAATTTCACTTTTATGCTTTTGAAGAAAGTGGTTAAGCGTGAAACTTTTTTCTTGATTCACTCATGGGACATGTGTGTTGCTGGCTGGCCAGCACTTATTGTCCTTTCCGAGTTGCTTTCGGGAAAGAGGTGGTGAGCTGCATTCTTGATCAATTGCAGTCCATGTGAATAGGTAGCCCCACAAATCCCTGAAAGAGGAGATTCCAGGATTTTGATCCAGTGACAATGAAGGAAAGATGATTATATTTCCAAATCAGAAGGTGAGTGGCTTGGATGGCCATTCCATTTATCAGCTGCCCACGTCCATCAAGATGGAAGAGATCATAAGTTTTGCAGATACTGTCTAAGAATCTTCCGTAAATTTCTTCAGTGCATCTTGTAGAAAGTCCATATTGACTTAAGCCTTATAGATGATAGACAGCTTTTGGGGAATTAGGAGGTGTGTTACTCGCAGCATTTCTAGCCTCTGACCTGCTCTTTTAGCCACTGTATTTATACGATGAGTCCAGCTGAAGATGATTGAACCTAGGATGCCACCATGAGGAACTTCTGCAAAGATGTCCTGGAGTTGAGATGACTGACCTCCAATAGAGGGGCACACTGGCTTTGTGGTTAGTACTGTTCCCTCACAGCGCCAGGGACCTGTGTTCAATTCCAGCCTCGAGTGACTCTGGGAGGAGTTTGCACACATTTTCCGTGTCTGCGTAGGATGTGGTAGGACTGCAGAGCTTAGAGCTGATCCATTGGTTGTGTGATCACTGGGCTCTGTCTATCACTTGCTACTTATGGTGTTTGGCACGCAAGTAATTCTGTTTAGTGGCTTCGCCAGATTGAACACCCCTTTTTCAGATATGTCTGCTGCTGCTGGCATGCCCTCCGGCACTGTCCATTGAACCAAGGTTGATCCCCTGGCTTGATGGTAATGGTTGAATGGGGGTATGCCAGACATATGATTTAGGAGAAGTAGTAATCCCGTTTGCCCCCTCTGGCCTGTCGTACCATGTAATAAGATACATTTGATATATTCCCACCCAACCTGTTGACCTTTCACTTCCTTTGCTTACCAAGAATCTATCCACCACAGTTAAGATTTTAAGACTTTTTCTACCACCTTTTGAGGAATAGTTTCAAAGACTCGCAGCCCTCGGAAAAAATTCTCTACTTCTCTATCTCAAATTGATGAATTCTTATTTCCTTACTCTTATATTCCAATTCATTTATAATGATGGTATTGCCCAAAACATCGATTTTGCTGCTCCTTGGATGCTGCCTGAATTGCTGTGCTCTTCCAGCACCACTAATCTAGAATCTGGTTTTCAGCATCTGCAGTCATTTGTTTTACCACTATGTTTGACCTGACTAACTGAGTCAAAAATTGTGGATCTGCAAAAGCACAACAAATCAGGCAGCATCTGAGGAGCAGGAGAGTCGATGTTTTGTGCATAAGCCCTTCGTCAGGAATGTAGGAGGGGTCAAGGAGGCTGAGTGATAAATAGGAGGGTGGGGCTGGGGGTAGCTGGGAAGGCAATAGGTGGATGCAGTTGGAGATAATTGTGATAGGTGGATGGTGAGGGTGGTGTGGATAGGTGGAGAGGAAGATGGACAGGTCAAGAGGGTGGTGCTGAGTTGGAGGGTTGGATCTGAAGAAGTTGGGGGGGGAGGGGGGGGTGAGATTTGAAAACTAGTGAAGTTGACGTTGATGCAATATGGTTGAAGGGTCCCAAGGCAGAAGATGAGGCTTTCTTCCTCCAGTTGTCGGGTGGCTTGGATTTGGCAGTGAACGAGGCCCAGGACTGGAATGTCCAAGGGATGTTGAAGTGGTCAGCCACAGGGCAGTGGGGGTTGTTTGGTGAGTGCTGTCCCTGAGGTGCTTCCTGAAGCACTCCCTGACACGCCCAGTGAGTTGGCGTCCTGTCTCCCCGATGTAGAGGTGACCATGATGAGATCAAGAGACACAGTAGTTGAGGTGGGGTGGATGTGCAGGAAAATCTCTAGATGTGAAAAGATCCTTTCGGGCTATGGATGGAGGTGAGGCGGGGTGGGGGTGAGGGGGGGGGGGGGAGGTGGGGGCACAGGTTTTACACCTCTTGCGGCGGCAAGGGAAGGTGAAGGTGAAGTGGGCCTAACGAGGGAGTCCCGGAGGAAGTGGTCTGTCTACAGATGAGGGTAGGGAGTGAAATATTTCTCTGCAGGTGGGGTCTGATTGTAGGTGGCAGATATAGTGGAGGATAATGCACTGTATCCAGAGATTAGTGCAGTGGAACGTGAGGACCGGGGGAATTCTATCTTTGTTGAGATTGGATGGGTTTAAGGGCGTAGGTGCGGAAAGTGGAGGAGGTGCACTGGAGGGTATTGTTGATCATGTGGGAGGTTGAAATTGTGGTCTTTGGAGTAGGAGGCCATCAGGGATGTCCTGGAATGAAATTGCCCTTCATGGGAGCAGATATGGCAGAGGCAGAGGAACTGGGAGTAAGAGATTGTGTTTTTACAGGAGGTGTAGTCCAGGTAGCTGTGGGGGTCACAGAACCACTTAAATCAGCTCACGTTGTAGTTTGTTTTGATTGGAATTAATTATATTTTGAGATGCTTTTTTTTTGTTCATTGCATAAGGGTCTCACTGGCTAGATCAGCATTAATTGCCCATCTGAATTACCCAGAGGGCAGTTTAAGAGTCAGCTGTGCGTCTGGACTTACATGTAGACCAGGTCAGGTATAGATGGTAGATTTCCTTCCCTACTAGACATTAGTGAACTAGATAGGCTTTTCTGACTATCAGCACTGATTACAGGGTTGCCATTTTGATGGCTGTTTATTCCAGGTATTTTATTGAATTACAGTTTCATCTGCCAACATGGGATTTGAACCCCTGTCCCCAGAGTGTTAGCCTCAGGTTCTGGATTGCTAATGACATTAACACTGCACCACTACCTTCCCTTTTGGGCAATAAGTGATTTAGTTGTCTCTTGTCCAGAATGATTTGTCACTTTGTTCCTAATATAAATGTTATACCCATTTGTCCAATAGGAAGCTGGCTTGTGTATAGAAGGAAACCAAAAGGAGCCTTTTGTAGAACTTAATCGAATCTTGGAAGCACTCAGAGTAAGAGATCTAAGGCCTGCATTGGAGTAAGTCACAATTTTTTAAAATATTACACAGTGATTTTAAAAAATTTTCTTGAACAAAATTTGTCAAACCAGCCACAGAAAACCTGTCAGCATTGTCTTAGCAAAGGCCTGAATATGGTGATATCTTAAAACAAAGGACTGTGGGTGCTGGAAACTTGAAACAAAAACAGACGTTTCTGGGGTGATTCAGCAGCCCTGGCAGCATCTTTGAAGAAAAAGCAGTTAATGCTGTAAAGAAGGGACACTGCATTCAAAATGTTGACTCTGCTTTCTCTCCATGGATGCTGTCAGATTGGTTAAGTTTCTCCAGCAATTTCTGTTTATATCCTAGAATGTGGTGTTGCCTGAATATGCTTATGGTATCAAATGATAACTTCATTATCCAGCTTTTCTATCAATTGTGCAACTCATAGAATCATACAGTACAGAAGAGGCTCTTTGGCCCAGCAAGGCTGTACTGCCGAAAATTTACAGTCGTTGAGTGATACAGAAGCAAAATACCGCTGTGCTGGAAATCTTGAATATAAGCAGGTAGTAGAAATACTCAGTAGATCAGGTAGCAGCTGTGTAAAAGAAGTGTAGTCAGTGTTTGACGTTACCTCTGATGAAACATCAATAACTAAAATATTAATTCTGCCTTCTGTCTCCACAGGTGCTGCCTGACTTGCTGACATTTCCAGCATTTTCTGTTTTTGATAAGTCCTGAGCGTGTCCAACTTCTAAAATGTTAATTTTTCATGAAAAATGCAATACAATTTTGCTCAAATTTGAAAGAGTGGTGGAAGATATTGAGTTTTTTTTGAGTTTGGAGGTCTGTGAATATAAATTTTGCAAGAGTTTGGCAGTCTCATGGACACTGTTACTGGCTCGTAATATTCCATTTTTTTGTTTAATTAACTGAATTTAGGTTCGCTATCAGCTGCAGTGAGATTGTTTCAAATGTATGAACAGTTACGCCAGGTAACTGGTCAGGAATCCAGTAACATAACCACTATACTATGATTTTGTTGGCCTGTAGGGTTTCCTTTAATACATTTGTAAATTTATTTTCTTTCAAGGTGGGCAGTTGCAAACCGAGAGATGTTGATGGCACAGAACAGCTCCCTAGAATTCAAACTACACAGATTATATTTTATAAGCCTGTTAATGGGAGGTACAGAGAATCAGAGGGAAGCACTTCAGTATGCCAAGAACTTTCAGCCTTTTGCAATAAATCACCAGAAGGGTAAGCTACATTTTGGCATGAAAATTTATACTATGGGAACTCATATTTTATAACGTGTTACAATAATACGTTTTTTTCTCACATTTTCTCGCTTTTTCTCCTGTAGACAATTCAACAGGTGTCACTTGTGATTCAATTCTTTATACAAACTAACTTATTGAATAACAACATGCATTTTATGCTGCCTTTATACAGTAAAATGCTTCAAGGTGCTTCACAGGCATATTATCAGTTAAAGCTTGACACCAAGAGGCTTGGAAATATTAGAACAGCTGACTAAAAATTTGGTCACAGTGATAATTTTTAAGGAGGGAATAGAGGGGTGGGGAAGATAAGAGAAGGAATCCCAGAGTATGGGGCCCAGGTCACTGAAGGCATAGTTGATCTGACAAATGGAATTCAGAGTGCTGAAGAGGATAGAATTAGTAGAATGTGGAATGAAGAATTCTTGGAAGATGGACATTGTAGACATACTGAGAGATGAGGCAAGAGACTGCTATGAAAGCAACAGTGAGAATTTTAAAATTCAAAATGTTTCACCTACAGACTGATGTACATAGAACATAAGAATTGGAACAGAGGGAGGCCATTCAGCCCTTTAAACCTGCACCACCATTCTGTATAATCGTGGCTGATTATCCAGTTCAGTACCCTGTTCCTGCTTTCCTCCCATACCCTGTAATCCCCTTATTCCTAAGAAATATATCAAACGTTGTATTTTGGCCTCAACCACTTTTCTGTGGCAGAGAATTCCACAGGCTTGCCACACTCTGAGTGAAGAAACTTTTCCTAATCTCAGTCCGGAACGGCCTATCCCTTATCCTTACCCTCTGATCCCTGGTTCTAGACTCCCTTGTCCTCATGAACATCTTGCCCAGTTTAGTTAGAATTTTATAGACTTCTAGCAAGTGTCCTTTACAACCCCTACCCTCACTGCCCCCCACGTCTTTTTTTAGATTTAGATTAGATTTCCTATAGTTTGGAAACAGGCCCTTTGGCCCAACAGATCCACACCAACCCTCCAAAGAGTAACCCACCTAGACCCATTCCCCTACCCTATAATTACCCCTGACTAATGCACCTAATACTATGGCCAATTCACCTGATCTGCACGTTTTTGAATTGTGGGGGGAAACCCACGGAGAGAATGTGCAAATCCCATGCAGACAGTTGTCCGAGGTGTGAATTGAACCCTGGTCCCTGGCGCTGTGAGGCAACAGTGCTGACCACTGAGCTACCATGCCACTACAACAACTGAGAATAATTCTGTTCTCACCCTGTCTTTCTATACCGTGCATTTCCTTCAGGGATCTCCTAAGTGGGATATTGACTAATTTTATGTATCCTATGGAGCAAAGTTAAAGGCTTTGTATCTGAATGCACAAAGCATTCAGAATAAAATTAATGAGTTAACAGTATAAATAGAGGCAAATGGTTATGATTTGGTGGTTGTAGGGAGACTAGGTTTGGGAATGGAATGTCCAAGGGTACTCAGTGTTTTGAAAAGATAGACAGGAATGAAAATTATGCGGAGAAGCTTAGATAGTAAAGGAAAAGTTCAGTACTGCAGCGAGAAATGATGTAAATGCTGGTGATCAAGACATAGAATCAATCTGTGTATAAATAAGAAATAGCAAGGGAAAGTCCCTAGAGGGAGTAAACTATAGGGTACCCATATAGTACTCCTGCAGTAGGGGACAGTATAAACCAGAAAATACTGGGGACTGTGAGAAAGATATGGCAATAATCATGGATGATTTTAATATGTATATAGTCTGGATTATTGAAATTGAACATGGACCCTCAAGGGAGAGATCATTGAATGTATTAGGAATTATTTCTGGAACAGTGTGTTGTGGAATCAACCCCCAGGGAGCAGGCTATTCTGGATTTGGGATTAATTAATGATATTACAGTAAATGACTTTCTAAGGAAAGTGATCACAAGATGCACAGATTTCAAATTCAGGTTGAGGGTGGGAAGCTGGAGTCTCTCATTAGTCTTCAGGAGCTAAACATAGACACAAGGACGGACTTGGCTCTTGTGGACTGAAGACTAAAATGTCGGATAGTTGATGAGCAATAGCAGATGATGGAGATATATCCCAATGAAAATATATTCCAGAAGGGGCGCGAGTTTGTATGCTGAGGTGGGTGGGAGAAACATCCATGGCTAAGCAACAAGGTTAAAGAGAACATAAAGGCAGAAGCTAAAACATATTATATTGTAGGCTGGAATATTATGAAACATTTAAAGATTAAATGTCACTAAAAATAAGCCATAAAAATAGTACAAGTAAATTATGAAATATAACTAGGACGAAATATAAAAAAAGACAGAAAATTCTACTACAGGAAGGAAGAACATCATTGAACTGAATATTGGTCCTTAGAGGATGAGACTGGGGTGTTATTAATGGGGAACACAGAAATTGTGGAACGCTAAATTCATACTTTATTAATTTTTCACAGTGGAGGACATTAGTGCCATCCCAATAGTAACAAGTAGTCCAGAGTTTAGAGAAAGGGAGGAACTTGAAACAGTTGTCTCTGCAAGGGAAAATGTATTGAGCAAACTATTTGGATTGAAGGCAGACAAGTCTCCAGGGCCAGATGGTCAACATCCTAGTGTGTTAAGCTTGAAAAGAAGATGTAGAGTGGATGCAATCTAGAACAAGAGGTCATAGTTTTAGGATAAGGGGTTGCAAATTCAAAACAACTGAGAAATTACTTTTCTCAAAGATCGCAAATCTGTGAAATTCATCATCCCGGAGTGCGGTGTATTCAGGGTATAATATGAAGAGTTACTGAGACAGATTTTTAATTAGCAATTGTTTGAAGGCTTAGGGAGTGATGGCAGGAAAGTGGAGTTAAAGCTGAGATGCGATCAGCCATGATTGTATTGAATAACTTGAAGGCTGAATTGACCGTTTCTGCTCCGAGTTCATATATTGAATCCTAAAGAATTTATAGAATATCAAAGTATCTTTGTCCTTACATGTGCTGAAGTCAATTAATTTGGCACACACTGGAGATTGAACCTGAGATCTACCTGACCAGTATGATTCAATCTACTTAAGAAACTGACTCAACAAGGTAGACTTGTAACTTTGATCTACAACATTATGTATTTTGTATTGGGATTGAAAGCCACAGTGCAGCTCATCCTCAAAGAGATTGGAGGGTTTGAGTTGTAGGGAGAGGAGGAATAGGGTGAGGCTTCTTTCCCTGGAAGATCAGATGCTGAGGAGTGACGTTTTTAGAAATTTATAAAATCATGAGGGGCATGAATAGGGTGAATAGCCACGGTATTTTTCCCAAGGTAGAAGAGTCCAAAACTAGAGGGCATAGGTTTAAGGTGAGAGGGGAACAATTTTCGTGCAGAGGGTGGTGCATGTATGGAACGAATAGCCAGAGGTGGTGGAGGTGGGTACAAGTACAACTTTTAAAAGGCATCTGAATGGGTACATGAATATGAAGGGTTTAGAGGATTTGGGCCAAATTCTGGCAAATGGGAATAGATCAGTTTTGGATATCTGTGCAGATGAGTTTGAGCAAAGGGCCTGTTTCCATGCTTTATAACTCTGACTCCATTTGTAGAGGGAGAAGAAAGTGGGTATTTTAAATTAATGGCAAGTACAGGATTTAAAAGATGTTGCATACCTATGTAATAATTTCTCATGTGCAAATTTATTTTGTGAAAGTGTTTTTCTTTATATTTAACTTGAATGTGAAAAGTTGAAACCATAAATATTGTGAAGGGTATGAAAGAAAGAACAAAATTAAGTAATATATTTATAATAAAACAGTATATTTTATGATTGCAGAAGTATTTTTGGTTTAGAAGGTTGATACATGTTTGTTTTAGTTGAGAGAGATGTATTCTGATTTTTGTTTCTTTACAGATATTCAGGTGCTCATGGGAAGCCTTGTTTATTTGAGACAGGGCATAGCAAACTCGCCATATATGCACCTGTTAGATTCTAACCAGTGGGCTGATATCTGTGATATCTTCACCAGGGATGCATGCTCTCTCCTTGGTCTCTCAGTAGAGTCACCACTGAGTGTCAGGTATGAGTAAATATCATTAGACCTGTTTACACTATCATACGTTGAGGTTTCATGCTTATTTAAAAACTGAACTGAGATTACCTAAACTGAACTGAACCTAGTTCTAGAGAAGAGTCAACTTGGACTCAAAATGTTAACTGTTTCTCTTTCCATATATGCTGTTACACTTGAGTGTTTCCAGTGTTTTCTATTTTTAGGCAAGCTAATTCTGTCGCTTAGGCCCGACACAGCATCTTAAGTCCAATCTGAAACGTATTTGATTCCAGGTTCAAAATAAAATATTAGTGTGCAAACCATGGGGACGTATGTCATACTTTGAATGCAGATGATAGCATTATTGGCTTGGACAACGTTTATCACCCATCCCTAACTGCCCTTGAGAAATGGTGGTGTAATGCTACCTTAAACTGCTAGAGTCTGTAGTGGGTAGGTATACCACAAAGCTGTTAGGAAGCAAGTTCCACAATTCCAACTGCTGGTAAGTGAAGGAGCAGTGATATAGTTCCAAGTCAGTGATGTGTTGCTTGGATAGGAAGTTTGTATGCTGTTCCAATGCCCTTGTCCTTCTAGGTGTTGAGACCATGAGTTAAGAAGGTGCTGTGGGAGAGTCTTGTTGAGTTGCAGCAGTACACTTTATATATGATATACACTGCTATCACAGTAATAAAGGGAATGAACATTGAAAATGGTGGATGAAGTTGATATCAAGTGCACTGTATTATCCTGGATGGTTTTGAGCTGTTGACTACACTCATCCAGGCAAGAAAAGAGTATACCATCGCTTTCCTAATTTGTGCCTTGTGGACAGGCTTTGGGGAGTCAGGAGGTGAGTTACTCACTGGTGAATTCCTCGTCTTTGACTTTCTCTTGTTGTAAAAGTATTTATATTGTTAGTTCTGTTTACTTCTGAACACTTTCTGTACAAAGATAACTGCCAGAAAGTTGAAAAATTGATTATTTATTAATGGTAATGCTGTTGAATGTCACGGGGAAATGTTTCTTGTGTGGCACAAATTTTACTCGCCATTGATCAGCCCAGTCCTGATGTTTCATGTGAACACTGGTTGCATTATCTTGTGAGTGGTGCTGAACATTGTAGAATCCTCTATGAAGCTTCCAAAAACAAAACCTAAAATACCTCAAAAAAAAGAGCAGCCAGTTACTGCCAGAAAGCTTTTGCATCCTCCATCTTGGATTACCCAGGACTGCAAATCTTAGCAGGACTTATACACGTTAATGGTAAAGTCTAGGGAGTGTTGCTGAACAAAGAGACCTGGGAGTGCAGGTTCATATCTCCTTGAAATTGGAGTCGCAGGTCGATAGAATAGTGAAGAAGGAGTTTGTATGCTTTCTTTTATTGGTCAGAGTATTGAGTACAGGGGTTGGGCGGTCATGTTGCGGCTGTACAAGACATTGGTAGGCCACTTTTGGAATATTGCATGCAATTCTGGTCTCCTTCCTATCAAAGGATATAAGAACAAAGAAAATTTACAGCCCGGGAACAGGCCCTTTGACTCACCAAGCCTGTGCCAATCTAAATCCACTGTCTTAACCTGTTGTGAATGTTGTGGAACTTGAAAGAGTTCAGGAAAGATTTACAAGGATGTTGCCAGGGTTGGAGGATTTGTAGCTGTAGGAAGAGGTTGAATAGATTGGCGTTGTTTTCCCTGGAAGATCAGAGGCTGAGGGGTGACCTTACAGAGGTTTATAAAATCATGAAAGGCATGGATAGGATAAATAGAGAAAGTCTATTCCTGGGAGTGGGGAAGTCCAGAACTAGAGGGCATAG
Source organism: Hemiscyllium ocellatum (assembly GCF_020745735.1). Classification (NCBI taxonomy): domain Eukaryota; kingdom Metazoa; phylum Chordata; class Chondrichthyes; order Orectolobiformes; family Hemiscylliidae; genus Hemiscyllium; species Hemiscyllium ocellatum. The sequence goes on along the minus strand of NC_083401.1, from coordinate 30,669,136 downwards.
ATTTAAGGTGTGAGGGGAAAGGTATATAAGAAGGCTAAGGGGCAACGTTTTCATGCAGAGGGAGGTACTTGTATGGATTGAGCCGCCAGAGGAAAGTGGTGGAGGCTAGTACAATTCCATGTAAAAGGCATCTGGATGGGTATACGAATGGGAAGGGTTTGGAGGGATATGGGCCGGGTACTCGCAGGTGGGACTGGATTGGGTTGGGATATCTGTTCGGCATGGACAGGTTGGACCAAAAGGTCTGTTTCCATGCTGTACATCTCTATGACTCTATATAACCACCTGCTTCTGATATATGATGCAAGGGAGATAATTGATGAACTAGCTGGAGAATGTTAGGCCTAGGACATTACCCGAAGGGATCCTGCAATGATGTCCAAAGTCTGGGATGACTGTTTCCAATGAGTGCAGCCATCTTTGTGCTAGGTGTAACCAGTGGAGAGTTTTCCATGGTTTCCATTGACTTCAGTTTTACTCTTGATGCCATACTCAATCAGATGCTGTCTTGATAACAAGGACAGTTGTTTTTCCCAGTAATATTACACTTTTCAGTATGTTTTGTGCAACTCTTATGTTTAGTAAAACATTCCAACTTCCAAATTGTGATTTACCAACAATACTGAGAGATGGCTTGTTGAATAAAAAAACTAACAGGATAGTAGGACTAAATGGGTACTTTCTGTGCTGTATATCCAATGTAATACAATGCTGTAATTTCATCCTGATTATGGTGTTGTGTATGGGGAAATACTTTTATTCACTTGATGGCAGTGTTGTCCCACTTCAAATACACATATGTAAATTATCAATAGGAGAATGTGTTGCTAACCTGGTCCTCCCTGCGGAGACATAAAGGCTGAGTGATCCTTCTCACTTTGAGCAAAAACTTTTAAGAATGATTCACTTTGGCTATCTTCATGCATCTTAACTGACTTGAGAATTGAAATTATGTTTTCTCAGCCAGGGACTATTCTGTTTGTTCAGAGGACAATGATCATCATCACGTTACAAACTAGAGTAGTTGTGACTGAACTATATAATCATTAGGACTTAATTGATCTTCCCAGTATTTGATCTCCTCAGAACCGTCTAATTAGCAGTTCATATGTTTTGTAAAATGTCAACACCTTTTCAGAATAAAATCTTCAAGGTTGCTGAATCTTAATTCTCAAATCTTGTACAGTTGGAGGTCTTGCTACATTAATGAAACAAAATGCCAAGTATCTTCTGTTTGTAAAAATTATTGAAAATCAAATTCACAGTATGTTGTATATCATGTTTGAAAAATTTTCGTATTAAATTGATATATGTATCCTTTGTTTATTAAGAATTATTTGTTCAGTTTTTCAGCAGGGTGCATTGCATTGCCAGCTCTCATTAACATTAAGGCAGTAATCGAGCAGAGACAATGCACCGGAGTTTGGAATCAGAAGGATGAGTTGCCAGTGAGTGCATATTATTATTTATGTTCAGATTGTATGTAAACCCATTTTAGACTCAGACGCTTGGTAGACTTTGGATCAAATTGGGTTCGGATGTTAGAAGTGGCAGCCAAGCTGGGGAATTGTTATTGCTGCCTTCTATTATGTGGCAGTTAGCAAGTGAAGAATGCACTGTTCATGTTGTTCAAATTTTTCCAGTTGGATAATTGCTTGATCTCATGATGATTTTTGAAGCTATTTCAAAGTATATTGGAAATGCATTAAATGAGTCGTGTGGAAGAAGGGGAAGGAAATCATCACCAGTCAGAATACTTACTTCTTATCCCTGTTTCAGTCCAAGTTCAATGTTGAACACCTTAATGAGAACCCTAACGTTATCAGCAAGTATTCAAGGAAATTCCTGATATTTTGCACGGAGTGCTATGTTCGCATTTTAAAGCCTGCAACCACCATGTTGAAGCAGTCTTGAGTCGGAAACAGAAAGTGCATTGCAGTCTGGATTTCTAAGGCTAACCACTTTATTTTAGCTGAGCACTAACCTTTCCACACAGTCCACAAGTAAGTTTACATAGACCTTCCCACAATCATGAAAATATGTGGACCTTTTCACGAGCAACGGGTTTGCAAATTTATTTTAAAGAAAGGCCAGGAAGTAACATTTAACTTCCACAAGGCTATGGTGCACTATAATTTTGGGCAATTCATTATAGGAAAAATATAAAACCAATGGAAAGTTACAGTTTAAATCTGTACATTCACAAAAACCCTGATGAAAGTTGTTTCACTTTTTTGGCTGACCAGTGAATTTCTGACAGGACATAGTCTTGGGGCAGCTCAATACATTCTTTTACAGGGAAAACCACAGCTTATAATTCATCCCTATTTAACATTAAGTTGCTAGTATGGCAGATATGAGAATAGATGTTGTGAGAAGTAGAAATGTTAAACAACAATTTTCCTATTGTTTTGTAATGCTATGAAACAATTTTGCATCAAGTGATACACAGAAACCATAATTGAAGTTTAGCAGTTTGAGTAGAAATGAAAGCTCTCTCTAAAGTAGCTGGTGTTTTCAATCCTGATATCCAGGCTGCTGCCTGCAGTCTCTGCACTTGCAACTAGTTACATTGAGGATAGTTGCCGCCCATTCAATATTTTATATATAGTGAAGAGAAACACAGACAACTGCAGTGAGTTGCATTGAGTATTGGAATTAGATTTTATTATTAGGTATGAAGTACACAGATCTCTTAAAGAGCCTATACAGAACTGAAATTCGGAGTGCATGCCTCAGTTGAGAGCTTCCCTCATGCTGATATGTCATAACTTGGAATGAGAGGAGAAGTAGGTACTCTTGGGTACTTAGTAATATGTGGCTGGTGCAATTCACAAGCATCTTTATTTTTAGAAACAAAGATTGTCTACTATTAAACAAAACTATGTTTATGGGTTGTTTTCATATCATTCTTCAATTACCTCTTAAGATTACTATTCTTTATCTGCCTTCCTTGGCTTCCAGTATGCGACAGACTAATTACAAGATCATCATCTTTGTCAAATCACTGCATGGTCTCACTCCTTTCTTACTTTTCTGATCTCTTTGGTACACTGTTCTCAGACACAGATGCAGCTACAAAAAAATTCTCTACCTAATTTGTTTGGTACTTTGTTTTAGCTCTCAAAGACCTAATTAAAATTCTCCTTGACTGTGTCTTTTCAATCCAATCCAATCCAGTCCTTTTCCCACTTTCCCTCTTTCTTGATTCTTATCATTTCTGAAGCATTACTCTCTTGCATAAAAAAAGCCATATTGTTGAATGCTATTTTCCAATTTGTTTTTAGATCGAAGTAGACCTCGGTAAAAAATGTTGGTATCATTCAATCTTTGCCTGTCCAATTCTTCGACAACAGACTACAGAATCCAATCCACCTATGAAGCTTGTCTGTGGCCACATAATCTCGCGAGATGCTCTGAATAAAATGATTAATGGAAGCAAGTAAGTGCTGTCACAGAAACATCCAGAAACTGAGGGGTTTCAATTTCATATTTGCAATAATTGATCACTCAGAACAAATAGTTAGTAGGACATCCTTGGTGATTGTTTACAGCATTGTTTTATTACAAAAGGAGTAGGTCATTCAGCTCCTTGTAATCTTGTTTTAAAATCAACTAGATTATGTTCAATTATGGTCCATTCAGAAGTCACACGACACCAGGTTATAGTCCATCAGATTTATTTGGAATTGCAAGCTTTCGGAGTGCTGCTCCTTCATCAGATGAAGGATTGGAAAATGACTGATATAATAACCTGTTTAAGAATAGAGGGAGGCAGAAGACAAATTATAGGATGGTTAGCCTGATCTCTGTTGTTGGTAAGAGTTTAGAGTCAGTCATTGAAGAGGCAAGTGGGCTAGTTTAGTTTGTGATTATGTTCGGCATGGCCTGGTTGGACCAAAGGATCTGTTTCCATGCTCTATGACTCAGATTGTAGAGTACTTGAAAATGCCTTGTTAAGTAAGGCTTATCACCAATGGGAGGTCATAACTGACAAATCTGTTGAATTTTTTGACAATGTAATGATCAATTTACATAAAGGAGATTAGATTAGATTACTTACAATGTGGAAACAGGCCCTTCGGCCCAACAAGTCCACACTCACCCGCCGAAGCACAACCCACCCAAACCCATTCCCCTACATTTACCCCTTCACCTAACACTACGGGCAATTTAGCATTGCCAATTCACCTAATCTGCACATTTTTGGACTGTGTGAGGAAACCGGAGCACCCGGAGGAAACCCACGCAGACACGGGGAGAATGTGCAAACTCCACACAGTCGCCTGAGGTGGGAATTGAACCCGGGTCTCTGGCGCTGTGAGGCGGCAGTGCTAACCACTGTGCCTCCGTTCCGCCCAGTAGATGTGATCTATTTGGATTTCCAGAGGCCTTTGACAGGGTGCTACACAGGATGCTGCTAATGCAGTCATTGTTTTTACCTTGCTAATCCAGGTGGTGGATTAGCCATGGGAAATGAAGGTAAAAAAATTAGGTCTGCAGATGCTGGAGATCACAGCTGAAAATGTGTTGCTGGTTAAAACACAGCAGGTTAGGCAGCATCTCAGGAATAGGGAATTTGACGTTTCGAGCATAAGCCCTGGCTTATGCTCGAAACGTCGAATTCCCTATTCCTGAGATGCTGCCTAACCTGCTGTGCTTTAACCAGCAACACATTTTCAGATGGGAAATGAAGGTTACAGGGATGGGATTGGGGGAGGTGGGTGTGGGTGGGATGCCGTTTGGAGGGCTGGTCTGGATTTGATGAGCCGAATGGCCTGTTTCCACACTGAAGGAATTCTGAGAAGATGAAAGCTCATGGTCTTATGGGCAAGGTACTGGCATGGATAGAGGATTGACTGACTGGCAAAAAGCAGAGAGTGGGGATAAAGGAGTCCTTTTCATGATGATAGCTGGTGACTAGTGGAGTTCCACGGTGTCCGTATTGGACCTCAGCTATTCATGTTATACTTGAACGATCTGGTCCAAGGGTACCAAGGGATCTGGTGGGCGGCATGGTGGTACAGTGGTTAGCACTGTTGCCTCACAGCGCCAAAGACCCGGGTTCAATTCCTTCCTCAGGCAACTGTCTGTGTGAAGTTTGTACATTCTCCCCGTGTCTGCATGGGTTTCCTCCAGGTGCTCTGGTTTCCTCCCATAGTCCAAAAATGTGCAGGTTAGGTGAATTGGCCATTCTAAATTTCCTGTAGTATTAGTTGAAGGGGTAAATTTAGGGGAATGGGTCTGGGTGGGTTGCTCTTCAGAGGGTCGGTGTGGACTTGTTGGACCAAAGGGCCTGTTTCTACACTGTAAGTAATCTAATCTAATACTAAGAGTATTGTTGCGAAGTTTGTAGATGCCGAAAAGATAGGCGGAGGGGCGGATAGTGTTGTGGATGTGGCAAGACTGCAAAAAGACTTAGACAAGCTAGGAGAATGGACAAAGAAGTGGCAGTTGGAATACAGTATGAGAAAGTGTGAAGTTAGGAAGAATAGATAGGTCACTGTTTTTAGCTTTAAACTCTAAATTATGCATTAGAGTCATAGAGATGTACAGCATGGAAACATACCCTTTGGTCCAACCTGTCACTGCCGACCAGTTTTCCAACCCAAACTAGTTCCACCTGCAAGCACCCGACCCATATACCCATCCAAATGCCTCTTAAATGTTGCAATTGTACCAGCCTCCACCACTTCCTCTGGCAGCTCATTCAATACACGTATACATTCTGCATGAAAAGGTTGCCCCTTGCATCTCTTTTATATCTTTTCCACTCTCACCCTAAACCTATGCCCTCTAGTTCTGGACTCCCTGACCCCAGGGAAAAGATTTTGCCTATTTACCCTATCATAATTTTGTAAACCTGTATAAGGTCTCCCCTCAGCTTCTGACACTCCAGGGAAAAAAGCCTCAGCCTGTCCAGCCTCTCCCTATAGCTCAAATCCCCCAACCCTGGCAACATCCTTGTAAATCTTTTCTGAACCCTTTCAAGTTTCACAACATCTTTCTGATAGGAAGGAGACCAGAATTGCATGCAATATTCCAACAGCGGCCTAACCAATGTCCTGTACAGCCGCAACATGACCTCCCAACTCCTGTACTCAGTACTCTGACCAATAAAGGAAAGCATACCAAATGCCGCCTTCACCATCCTATCTACCTGCGACTCTACTTTCAAGGAGCTATGAACCTGCACCCCAAGGTCTCTTTGCTCAGCAACACTCCCAAGGACCATACCATTAGGTGTATAAGTCCTGCTAAGATTTGCTTTCCCAAAAGGCAGCACCTCGCATTTATCTGAATTAAACTCCATCTGCCACTTCTCAGCCCATTGGCCATCTGGTCCAGATTGTATTGTAATCTAAGGTAACCGTCTTTGCTGACCACTACATCTCCAATTTTGGTGTCATCTGCAAACTTACTAACTGTACCTCTTATGCTCGCATCCAAATCATTTATGTAAATGACAAAAAGTAGAAGACCCAGCACCGATCCTTGTGGCACTCCACTGGTCACAGGCCTCCAGTCTGAAAAACAACCCTCCACCACCACCTTTTGTCTTCTACCTTTGAGCCAGTTCTGTATCCAAATGGCTAGTTCTCCCTGTATTCCATGAGATCTAACCCGGCTCACCAGTCTCCCGTGGGGAACTTTGTCGAATGCCTTACTGAAGTCCATGTAGACCACATCCACTGCTCTGCCCTCATCAATCCTCTTTGTTACTTCTTCAGAAAACTCAATCAAGTTTGTGAGACATGATTTCCCACGCACAAAGCCATGTTGACTATCCCTAATCAGTCCTTGCCTTTCCAAATACATGTACATCCTGTCCCTCAGGATTCCCTCCAACAACTTGCCCACCACTGATCTCAGGCTCAGTGGTCTATAGTTCCCTGGTTTGTCTTTACCACCCTTCTTAAACAGTGACACCACATTTGCCAATGTCCAGTCTTCTGGCACCTCACCTGTGACTATCGATGATATAAATATCTCAGCAAGTGGCCCAGCAAACAGTTCTCTGGCTTCCCACAGAGTTTTCGTGTACACCTGATCAGGTCCTGAGGATTTATCCACCTTTACCCATTTCAAGACATCCAGCACTTCCCGCTCTGTAATCTGGACATTTTGCAAGATGTCACCATTTATTTCCCTACAGTCTATATCTTTCATATCCTTTTCCACAGTAAATACTGATGCAAAATACTTATTTAGTATCTCCCCCATTTTCTGTGGCTCCACACAAAGGCTGCCTTGCTGATCTTTGAGGGGCCCTATTCTCTCCCTAGTTACCCTTTTGTCCTTAATATATTTGGAAAAACCCTTTGGATTCTTCTTAATCCAATTGCCAAAGCTATCTCATGTCCCCGTTTTGCCCTCCCAATTTCCCTCTTAAATATACTCCTACTTCCTTTATATTCTTCTAAGAATTCACTCGATCTATCCTGTCTATACCTATCTATGCTTCCTTCTTTTTCTTAACCAAACCCTCAATTTCTTTAGTCATCATGCATTCTCTATACCTACCAGCCTTCCCTTTCACCCTGACAAGAAAATACTTTCTCTGGATTCACGTTATCTCATTTCTGAAGGCTTCCCATTTTCCAGCAGTCCTTTTACCTACGAATATCTGCCTCCAATCGGTTTTCGAAAGTTCTTGCCTAATACTCTTAAAATTGGCCTTTCTCCAATTTAGAACTTCAACTTTTAGATCTGGTCTATCCTTTTCCATCACTATTTTAAAACGAATAGAATTATGGTCGCTGGTCCCGAAGTGCTCTCCCACTGACACCTCAGTCACCTTCCCTGCCTTATTTCCCAAGAGTAGGTCAAGTTTTGCACCTTCTCTAGTAGGTACATCCACATACTGAATCAGAAAACTGTCTTGTACGCACTTAAGGAATTCCTCTCCATCTAAACCCTTCACACTATGGCAGGGCTAGTCAATGTTTGGAAAGTTAAAATCCCCTACTATAACCACCCTATTATTCTTACAGATAGCTGAGATCTCCTGGCAAGTTTGTTTCTCAATTTCCCTCTATTAGGAGGTCCATAATACAATCCCAATAAGGTGATCATCCCTTTCTTATTTCTCAGTTCCACCCAAATAATGTCCCTGAATGTATTTCCAGGAATATCCTCCCTCAGCTGTAACGCTATCCCTTATCAAAAATGCCACTCCCCCTCCTCTCTTGCCTCCCTTTCTATCCTTCCTGTAGCATTTGTTTCCTGGAACATTAAGCTGCTAGTCCTGCCCAACCCTGAGTCATGTTTCTGTAATTGCTATGATATCTCATGCCCTGAGTTCATCTGCCTTCCCTGTTTGACCCCTTGCATTGAAGTAAATGCAGTTTAATTTATTAGTCCTACCTTGTCCTTGCCTGCCCTGACTGTTTGACTCACTTCTGTTCTTAACTGTACCAGTCTCAGATTGATCTCTTTCCTCACTATCTTCCTGGGACCCGCCAACGCGCCCCCGCCCCCACCACCACCTTACTAGTTTAAATCCTCCCAAGCTATTCAAGTAAATTTCCCTGCCAGTATATTAGTCCCCTTCCAATTTAGGTGCAGTCCGTCCTCCTTGTACAGGTCTACTCTTCCCCCAAGAGAGATTCCAATGATCCAAAAATGTGAATCCTTCTCCCATATACCAGCTCCTCAGCCATGCATTCATCTGCTCTATCCTCCTATTCCTGCCCTCACTAGCTCGTAGCACTGGGAGTAATCCAGATATTGCTACCCTTGAGGACCTCATTTTTAAATTTCTGCCTAACTCTGAGATTCTGAAGGGAGATTACACAACCTTTTCCCTTCCTATATCGTTGGTTCCAAAGCGAACAATGACCTCTTGCTGGCCCCTCACCCCTGTGAGAACATTCTGCAGCCTCTCTGAGACATCCTTGATCCTGGCACCAGGGAAACAACGCACCATTCTGCTTTTTCTCTGCTGGCCACAGAAACGTCTGTCTGTACCTCTGAGTACATAATCCCCTAACACAATTGATCTCTTGGACGCTGACGTACTCCTCGTTAATCAATTGAATTTTTTTCCACTAGCTGCTGGGATTTGGGCCCATATCCTCAGAGCGGGAATTTGGGGCTCTGGCTTGCTTGTCAAGGAACATTACCCCTGTGTCCCCCATGTAAAATTGGTCTGCTGTATAATTCCCAAAATGTTCGAGTGATTAGCACAGGTGTGACTCCCAGAATGTAAAAATACAAAAACCATCTTTGCTGGTCCCACAGCACTGCAACAGTTGACTGGTAGAGTGATCATGGAAGGATGTTTATCTTTCTCTCTTTTAATTGTGATTTTCTAATTAAGTTTCATTTGTGTTCACTTCCTAGGTTAAAATGCCCGTATTGTCCAATGGAGCAAGCACCAGCTGATGCAAAACAGATCTTCTTTTGAAGTTTACTGTGATTGGGGAAATCGTGTAGGAAGTTTTGAGCAGGGCTGTAGCAATTCATTATTCTGTTGGACTAATGCTTGCTAAGTTATGGTTGGTGTGAACATGCCAATGTGTATTTGGGACAGACTGAAGAAGGAAAACTACTGGGTATAAATTGGTTGCAATAGGGCTTTTTAACTCAGCTTGGTCTTGATACTTGATCAAGTGAGTACACCAGCACTCACCATTTCATGCAGTTATTTTATATTGAGACAATACTAGTAGTGCATTTTTTAAACTTAAAATATATGTAATTACCCATGAACAATGTTTTCGTATGGTTCCTCATAGTATCATTGTCATTTCATGGGTTACATTTGATTTTTTTAAAGTTCGGTGTGATCTTCATTCTTTAAATAAAATAGAAAAAGTGAATGTATGAGTAGACAACTACCGGTAAGGTTTGCATACCGTTCTATGTTGGTTTGATTGAGGTAGCTTTGGTATATTTTCATGTAATTTCTTTCCTGCCACAATTTGGCACAAAGCTCAAACATTGAGTGTGCATATATTAAGCTCCCAGGGGCTGATTATTTAAATTTACTGTAAATTTAAAAAGAATTTGCATTGAAAGTGGGCTAGTGGAGTATTGGCATGGGGAAAGGAACCAGTGCATGAAGGATAAACATGTATAATTCTGCTTCATGTAGATAATTTAGTTAGGTGTATGGTACCATGTCCAATACGTAACTACAACCTGAAATATCTTATTAAACAGAAGTTGTATACCAAGCATTTGTGTATTTCATCACTGTTTGAAGTGTACACCATCCTGTTCTATTTAAGAATGGGTTGTTGAAATAGCATTATTACAATTGCTTTGAAGTCTGTTGTATGAATTAATTCAGTGAAAATCTGCAATTTGGAAAAGAGTTCCAAAATACTGTACCAGCATCATGATGAAATTTGTAAATAATGTTAAAATTTAATTAAGTCTCTCATGCTCCAGCTTCCTTGTATTCCTCACATTTTCCATTCATGCTGGTTGTGTTTTGTACATTACACATTAAGCCCCCAGGCGCACTACCAGAGTGAGGGAGACATAAGTAAGACTATTAGTGTCTAAGCAGAAGCATAAAAATGTAACTTATCTTTACTTAACTACTCCCTGATTGTGCCGCAGGTACACAGACACAATACCTCCAAATCATGACGGAGAGATTGAGATGCCAGTGTTGGACTGGAATGTAGAAAGTTACGCAGCACACAGCATCAGGTTATACTTCAACAGGTTTAATTGGAAGCACTAGATTTCAGAGTGCCATTCCTTCATCAAGTAGATGTGGAATGCACAATTGTGCACTCCACAACCACCTGATGTAGAAGCGGCGCTCCGAAAGCTAGTGCTTCCAATTAAACCTGTTGGACTATAATCTGGTGTTGTGAGATTTGTAACTTTCAGCAATCTCTGTTTACACAGTAAAGCCTAAGGAGACTGATTGAGTTCAATCAATCATTACCTGACTGTTATTTGACCAGTTCAAAGCATACCCTTCTCGTCTGTTCAGGCCAGATCAGTCTCTGGATTTGTATGTCATATTCTCAAACTTCAATTAACCTGGAAACGGACCAGTGCCAAGAATAAAAATTGTAGTTTTGGCACTAATGTTCTATCTGCCCTCTGTCTAAGACATTCAACTTGTGTTCAGATGATCTTTTTTTGTTCTTGTAGCAACCTGCCTACTTTCATGCTTTGGTTTGGATTTCTGCTGAAATTTTACCTTTCACATTTTGGTTCCTTTCAAAATTTTCATGGTCAGAAGCATTTGGTTAATGAAGGTGCAGACCAACAGTACCATATCATGTCACCACTCAGCTGCTTTTACCCATGTGTTATACAAGCAGGAATAAAGTCAGTTTAAATTCCATTGAACACAAATTAAAACGTGCAATTGGTGCAATAATATTTAGTTTTTCATCAATTAGCAAGAAAACCTGCTGTCAGGACTGGATTTGAACACTGCACTTTATCTTAAATTCTCCTTGTTCTTAAAATTTTGCTTTTCTTTATTATATTATAGTGGAAGGACTGCTTCTGAATTTTTATTTCTTTTTTATAATTTATTACTATGATTTTCTGCTTTTGAAAGTGTGCAGTGGATGGGCTTTTTATTTCTTTATTTTACATTTTTTCCTTAGAGTTTGTACTCGAGAATCTGTTATCTGTGCTGTAAGTGGTGACTTGTAAACTTCACTGTACTCATGTGAGTACATGTGACAATTCAATTCAGAAATTAAGCCAGAATGTGAGGCTTGGAGGACTCTATGGCCTCCAGTTCCTGTGCCCATGTAATTTGTCTTGGTGGTATTGATTGAGAAATGAATATTGGCCTGGATGCTGAAGAGGACTCCCCATCTCTTTGAAGCAGTAACAAGAAATCCTTTGCTTAGCAATGTAGCCATCTTCCATCTGTGTCCATCTGTTTCTTTACAGAATGCAGCCACATGTTCTTCATCTCAGTAGTAACTGTGTGTTTCCATCTCCACTTAAATAAATTCCCTCACCTTTTGATCTCACATCAATCACAGTTGATTAAGTTCCTTGATTTTTAATAAAAATAGTATGATATTACACAGACTTGCTTTATTCATTTAACTCATTTAGCTGGTTGACGAGTTTGTGATGCAGAGTGATACCAGCAGTGTAGGTTTAATACCGTACCAATTGAAGTTATTATAACATCCCCTTTCTCTTGTGGCGTGTGACCCTTGGGTTAAACTACCACCAATCATCTCACTCTAATAAGTGAGCAGTCCTATGGACTGGTAAGACCATGATGACTTTATAAATTTAATCATGGAGCACTGGAGCTGTCAATTGAAGGATTAATGACGGGCTTTCGACTGGAGTAGATCAATTGAAAACCAGGAATGAAAATGGAAATACTGCACATAGGTGCATTAACATCCACAATTTATTTGTTGCAGTCATAACTAACACAAAGATGGACAATCATTCAGCCCCAGTGCATTGCAGCAGAAGTTCCTTTGGGAATTGTATCAGAAGATCATAAGAAATGGGAGCAAAAGTAAGCCATTCATCCCATGAAATCTGCTGTGCCATTCAGTGCGATCATGGCTCATCTGATAATCCTCCATTCCACTTTTTCCCATATTCCTTGACTACTGGTTAGAACGAGTCATAGAGATGTACAGCATGGAAACAGACCCTTCGGTCCAACCTGTCCATGCCGACCAGATATCCCAACTCAATCTAGTCCCACCTGCCAGCACCTGGCCCATATCCCTCCAAACCCTTCCTATTCATATACTCATCCAAATGCCTCTTAAATGTTCCAATTGTACCAGCCTCCACCACATCCTCTGGCAGCTCATTCCATACACGTACCACCCTTTGTGTGAAAACGTTGCCCCTTAGGTCTCTTTTATATCTTTTCCCTCTCACTCTAACCCTATGCCGTCTAGTTCTGCACTCCCCAATGCCAGAGAAAAAACTTTGTCTATTTATCCTATCCATGCCCTTTATAATTTTGTAAACCTCTGTAGAGTTACCCCTCAGCCTCCGACGCTCCAGGGAAAACAGCCCAGCCTATTCAGCCTCTCCCTGTAGCTCAGATCCTCCAACCCTGGCAACATCCTTTTAAATCTTTTCTGAACACTTTCAAGTTTCACAACATCTTTCCGATAGGAAGGAGACCAGAATTGCATGCAATATTCCAACAGTGGCCTGACCAATGTCCTGTACAGCCGCAACATGACCTCCCAACTCCTGTACTCAATACTCTGACCAATAAAGGAAGACATACCAAACGCCTTCTTCACTATCCTATCTACCTGCGACTCCACTTTCATGGATCTATGAACCTGCACTCCAAGGTCTCTTTGTTCAGCAACATTCCCTAGGACCTTACCTTTAAATGTATAAGTCCTGTTAAGATTTGCTTTCCCAAAATGCAGCACCTCATATTTATTTGAATTCAACTCCATCTGCCACTTCTCAGCCCATTGGCCCATTTGGTCCAGATCCTGTTGTAATCTGAGGTAACCCTCTTCGCTGTCCACTACACCTCCAATTTTGGTGTCATCTGCAAACTTACTAACTGTACCTCTTATGCTTACATCCAAATCATTTATGTAAATGATGAAAAGTAGAGTGCCCAGTACTGATTCTTGTGGCACTCCACTGGTCACAAGCCTCCAATCTGAAAAACAACACTCCACCACCACCCTCTGTCTTCTACCTTTGAGCCAGTTCTGTATCCAAATGGCTAGTTCTCCCTGCATTCAATGAGATCTAACTTTGCTAATCAGTCTCCCATGGGGAACCTTGTTGAATGCCTTACTGAAGTCCATATATATCACATCTACTGCTCTGCCCTCATCAATCATCTTTGTAAAACTCAATCAAGTTTGTGAAACATGACTTTCCACGCACAAAGCCATGTTGACTATCCCGAATCGGTCCTTGCCTTTCCAAATACATGCACATCCTGTCCCTCAGGATTCCCTCCAACAATTTGCCCACCACTGAGGTCAGGTCTTTACCACCCTTTTTAAACAGTGGCACCACATTTGCCAACCTCCAGTCTTCCGACACCTCACCTGTGGCTATCGATGATAAAAATATCTCAGCAAGAGGCCCAGCAATTACTTCTCTAGCTTCCCACAGAGCTCTCGGGTACACCTGATTAGGTCCTGGGGATTTATCCACCTTTACCCATTTCAAGACATCCAGCACTTCTTCCTCTGTAATCTGGGCATTTTGCAAGATGTCACCATTTATTTCCCTACAGTCTATATCTTCCATATCCTTTTCCACAGTAAATAATGATGCAAAATATTCATTTAGTATCTCCCCCATTTTCTGTGGCTCCACACAAAGGCCGCTTTGCTGATCTTTTGAGGGGCCCTATTCTCTCCCTAGTTACCCTATTGTCCTTAACATATTTGTAAAAGCCCTTTGGATTCTCCTTAATTCTATTTGCCAAAGCTATCTCATTTCCCGTTTTGCCCTCCTGATTTCCCTCTTAAATATACTCCTACTTCCTTTATACTCTTCTCAGGATTCACTCGATCTATCCTGTCTATGCTGCCTTCTTTTTCTTAACCAAAACCTCAATTTCTTTAGTCATCCAGCATTCCCTATACCTACCACCCTTCCCTTTCACCCTGACAGGAATATACTTTCTCGGGATCCTTGTTATCTCATTTCTGAAGGCTTCTTATTTTCCAGCAGTCCCTTTACCTGCGAATATCTGCCTCCAATCAGCTTTCGAAAGTTCTTGCCTAATACTTCAAAACTGGCCTTTCTCCAATTTAGAACTTCAACTTTTAGCTCTGGGTTTACTGGGGATGTTTACTGGCGATTGTAGACTCATTTGCAACTGCAGCAGTCCGCCAATATGAAACCGAGATCTAAAGAAGAATTAGTCTTGTGTTGACATTCAAATAAAGACATGATAAATAATGGTTATCTCCTCCAAAAGAGAAATGAATCATTGCCCTTGATTTTCAATGACATTACTATGTCTGGGCTCCCAACTGTTAATATCTAGTAGGGTGCTCACTCCAATAAAGGCAAAATGCTGTTGGTTCTGAAGTTGTATTGGACTCTGTTTCTCTCTACACAGATAGTGCCAGCCCTGAGTTTCTCCAGCATTCTTAGAGATTTGCTGAGAAGAGCATGGTTATAATTGTTCTGTTCTGAGAAAGGTCACTAGACCTGAAACTTTAACTCTGATTTCTGTCTACAGATACTGCCATGACCTACAGAGCTTTTCCAGCAAATTCTATTTTTGTCTCTGATTTACAGCATCTGGAGTTCTTTTGGTTTTTATATTATGACTGTGCCCACTGAATGAAAAACTGTTAAATTAGAGGTAGGTGACCCCTCACTGAGGTTAGAATATCTATAAAGTTGCTGTTGAGAGTAAAAGAGTTGAATCTTTATTTCTGCTTGCGATTTTTGAGAAGATTTGTAGCTCAGTTTGTGGTTCAGGTTGTAAGTTTACTTGCTGAACTGAAATATTTGTTCTTAGATGTTTCGTCACCATGCTAGGTAATGTCATTAGTGAACCTCTGTTGAAGTGCTGATGTTCTATCCCACTTTCAATTTGTGTGCCTTGGTCTGTTGTGGGTGATATCACTTCTGGTTCTTTTTCTAAGAGATTGGTAAATGAAGTCCAAATTGATATGTTTGTTGATGGAGTTCCAGTTTGAATGCCAGGCCTCTAGAAATTCCCGTGTGTGTCTTTGTTAGCCTGTCCCAGGATGGATGTATTGTTTCCGGTCGAACTGGTGTCCCCCATTCTCTGTGTTTAACGATACTAGTGATAGTTGGTCATGTCTTTTGGTGGCTAGTTGGTGCTTGTGTATCCTGGTGGCTAGTTTCCTGCCAGTCTGTCTGATGTGATCTTTGTTACACTCCTTGCAGGGTATTTTGTATGTGATGTTCATTCTGCTGGTTGTTGGTACAACGTCCTTCAGGTTTATCAAGAGCTGTTTCCGTGTGTTGGTAAGTTTGTGGGCGACCATGATGCCAAGGGGCTGGAGTAATCTAGTTGTCATCTCCAAGATGTCTTTAATCTATGGTAGTGTAGCTCGAGTCTCTGGGCATGTTGTGTTCTCTTGTTTAGGTTTGTTGTGTAAGAATCGGTGGACTGTCATTTTCAGGTATCTGTTCTTGAATACATTGTACGGGGGGAGGGGGTGTGTGGTTATTTTGGCATCTCTTAGTTCCTGGGTGCTGAAGTGCGTTGTGGCTCACTTAAATAATGTCCTGATGCAGCTCTGTTTGTTGGTGTTAGGATGATTGCTCCTGTAGTTGGGTATCTGGTCTGTGTGTGTTGCTTTCCTGCAGATGCTGGTCTGCAGCTCTCCATTGGCGTTTCATTCTACTGTGACATCTAGGAAGGGGAGTCTGTTTATGTTCTCTTCCTCTTTGGTGACCTTTATGCCAATATGGATGTTGTTTATGTGTTTGTAGGTTTCTTCTAATTTGTTCCATTTCATGATGCCAAAGGTATCACCCACATGGCAGTCCCAAAGCTGGGGCTGGATCATGGGGATGGCTGTTCGTTCCAACCCCCACACAACTGCTTCTACCAAGAATCCTGATGTTGATGATTATGAGTGTCCCATTGATTTGTCTGCAGATCTTGTCGTTGATGGTGAAGTGAGTTGAGAGGCACAGGTCTACTAGTTTGAGAATGCAGTCCTTGCTGATGGAGTTGGTGCTGTCTGATGTTTGTGTTCTTGGTTCATCTAGTAGTGCAGACAGTGTTTCTTTGGCCACAGTGATGTTTATTGATGTGAATAAGGCTATCATGCCAAAGGAACCATGACTTCATTATCCTATACCTTGGTGTCTTTGATGATGTTCAGGAATTCCTGGATGGAGTAGATGGAGTGACATGAGTCTTCTATGAGGTATTTCAATTTGGGTTGAAGTTCATTTGCTAGTTTGTATGTCAGTGTGTCTGGAAGTGAGACCATGGGTCTGAGGGTGGATCCTGGTTTGTGTATCTTATTGTAATCTGTAGAAATGGGATGTATTGGTTCCTTCAGGTTTCATTCTTTGGAGGTCTGTCTTGTTAATTTCACTGATCTTGTGAAGTTTTTCAGCGATGCTGTTACACGGTTTCTAGCAATGGAGTCAGGTCAGCATTCAAACCGGAACTCCATCAACAAACACCTCGATTTGGACCCCATTTATCAACCCCTTAGATAAAGTGATGTCACCCATCAAAACAGACTAAGACACACAAAAAGGAAGCAGAACAGAGCACCAGAGCTTCAATGGAGATTTAGTGATGATGCTACCTAGCATGGTGACGGAACATCAAAGACCAAACCTTCCAGCTCTGCAAGCAAACTTACAACCTTTTTCAACAAGTTCTTACAAAGTATGAAGTAGGTTTTTTTGTGTGTGTGTAACAAACTTGTATGTTCTTGTGTTTAAAAACACATTACTAACCTCTTGTGAATATGTTCAGTAACTGACACCATGATAAACAATCTTTAAAAATAGAAGTTATGGTCTATGGAGACAGGTTTCACGTCATTTGACTTGTCCAATATTACCATTGGCTGTGATCAGAAGGGTAACACCTATTCACAATCCCTGGTGCACAAGGGAATATTGTCCACCCTCCTGGATGAGTGCAGCATCAAGATTTTTCAACTTGACACCATCCAGGAAAAACCAACTTGATTGTCATCGAATGATCCTACAAACCAGCTTCCTTGAACAATGAGTGGAACTGACTAAACATAGAACATAGAACATAGAAAGATACAGCGCAGTACAGGCCCTTCGGCCCTCGATGTTGCGCCGACCGAATCCTACCTAACCTACACTAGCCCAATAACTTCCAAATGCCTATCCAATGCCCGCTTAAATGACCATAAAGAAGGAGAGTTCACCACTGCTACTGGCAGGGCATTCCATGAACTCTCAACCCGCTGTGTAAAGAATCTACCCCTAACATCTGTCCTATACCTACCACCCCTTAATTTAAAGCTGTGTCCCCTAGTAACACCTGACTCCATTAGCGGTAAAAGGTTCTCAGTGTCGACCCTATCTAAACCCCTAATCATCTTATACACCTCTATCAAATCTCCCCTAAACCTTCTCTTCTCCAATGAGAACAGCCCCAAGTGCCTCAGCCTTTCCTCATAAGATTTTCCTACCATTCCAGGCAACATCCTGGTAAACCTCCTCTGCACTCGTTCCAATGCCTCTACATCCTTCCTATAGTATGGCGACCAAAACTGCACACAGTACTCCAGATGAGGCCGCACCAGAGTCTTATACAGTTGCAACATGACCTCAGGACTCCGGAACTCAATTCCTCTGCCAATAAAGCCCAGTACACCATATGCCTTCCTCACAGCACTATTTACCTGGGTGGCAACTTTCAGAGATCTGTGTACATGGACACCAAGATGGCTCTGCTCATCCACACTACCAAGTAGCCTACCATTAGCCCAGTAATCCATCTTCTTGTTACTCCTACCAAAGTGAATGACTTCACACTTAGCTACATTGAATTCCATTTGCCACATTTCTGCCCAGCTCTGCAACTTATCTATATCCCGCTGTAACCTACCACTTCCTTCCTCACTATCCACAACTCCACCGACTTTTGTGTCATCCGCAAACTTGCTTACCCAGCTTTCAAGCCCTTCCTCTAGATCATTTATAAAGATAACAAAAAGCAATGGTCCCAAAACAGATCCTTGTGGTACACCGCTAGTAACTGCACTCCAAGATGAACATAGTCCATCAACTACTACACTCTGTCTCCTTCCAGCCAGCCAATTCCTAATCCAAACCTCTAATGTATCCTCAATGCCATACCTCCGTAGTTTTAGCATTAGCCTACCATGGGGAACCTTATCGAACGCCTTACTAAAATCCATATACACAACATCTACTGCTTTACCCTCGTCCACTTCCTTAGTCACCTTCTCAAAGAACTCAATAAGGTTTGTGAGGCACGACCTGCCCTTCACAAAACCATACTGGCTATCCTTGATCACGTTATTCCTATCCAGATGTTCATAAATCTTATCCCTTACCATTCTCTCTAAGACTTTGCCCACCACTGAAGTCAGACTCACTGGCCTATAGTTACTAGGGCTATCCCTACTCCCTTTCTTGAACAAGGGGACCACATTCGCTATCCTCCAGTCCTCTGGTACTATTCCCGTTGACAATGACGACATAAAGATCCAGGCCAATGGCTCTGCTATCTCCTCCCTAGCTTCCCATAGGATCCTAGGGTAAATGCCATCAGGCCCAGGAGACTTATCTATTTTCATCCTCTCCAATATTCCCAGAACCTCTTCCCTGCATATTTCCAGGCCATCCATTCTAATCAATTGTGACTCCATATTCACATCAGCAACAGTGTCCTGTTCCTGAGTGAATACTGATGAAAAGTATTGATTTAGTGTCTCTCCAATCTCCTCCGCCTCCCCACACAACTTCCCACTACTATCCTTGACTGGACCGATACCTACCCTAGTCATCCTTTTATTCCTGACATACCTATAGAAAGCCTTTGGGTTTTCCCTAATCCTACCAGCTAAAGACTTTTCATGTCCCCTTCTCGCTTCTCTTAGCTCTCTCTTTAGATCCTTCCTGGCTACCTTATAACTCTCTATCGCCCCAACTGAACCTTCACGCCTCATCTTTACATATGCCGCCTTCTTCCCTTTCACAAGGGATTCCAATTCCTTACTAAACCACGGCTGCCTCACAAGGCCCTTTGCACCATGCCTGACTGGTACATACTTATCGAAGACACGTAGTAGCTGCTCCTTGAACAATCCCCACATCTCATTAGTGTTCTTCTCTTGAAGCCTGTTTTTCCAATCCACACATCCTAAGTCATGCCTCACTGCATCATAATTTCCCTGCCCCCAGCTATAACTCTTCCCCTGCGGCGCACACTTATCCCTCTCCATCACTAAAGTAAAAGTCACCGAGTTGTGGTCACTGTCCCCGAAGTGCTCACCTACCTCCAAGTCTAACACCTGGCCTGGTTCATTACCTAGAACCAAATCCAGTATAGCCTCACCTCTTGTTGGCCTGTCTACATATTGTGTCAGGAAACCCTCCTGCACACATTGGACAAACACCGACCCATCTAATGAACTCGAGCTATAGCTCTCCCAGTCAATATCTGGGAAGTTAAAGTCCCCCATAACAACCACCCTGCTACCTTCACTCTTTTCCTGAATCATCCTCGCAATATTATCCTCTACTTCTCTAGGACTATTAGGAGGCCTGTAGAAAACACCTAACAGGGTGACCTCACCTTTCCTATTTCTAACCTCAGCCCAAACTACCTCAGATGGCAAGTCCTCTTCCATCGTCCATTCCACTGCTGTAATACTATCTTTGGATGGAAAGTTATTTTAGATCTAGTATTGTGTAATGAAGCAGGGCTAATTAATATCATAATACGGGTCCTCTGAGTGAAAGTGCTTATAATATAATTCTGTATTAAGTTTGAGCACCATGTTTGAATCTAACCGATCTTAAATTCAATTTTTAAAAAGCTCCCCTCTATCAACACATGCATACACATGGTTGGGGGGGGGAGTGGAGAACAGTACAATGGTCCCTATCCACATGGTTTATTGAGATGATCCTTTGCTGGCCAGAACATTGCTTCTAGCTGATCCTTCTCTGCTGTCCCTTGTTTCCTGGAGTCGCCGTACCTGTACACATTAATAAAGGTCTCTAACTTAATTAATTAGGTCATAGTTTACAACAACTGTTGTCAGGAAATAAGTTGGCTATGTTCAGAAATTTTACTGCATACCAAGAACAGCTCTTTCCAATGGCTTCTGCCCAAATGTTAGGACCCCAAATTGTTCAGCCAACTAGGGACTCTCAATGGTTCTTCAATGGTATTGCTACTACTGAATCCCCCACTATCAATATTGTTGGGAGTTACCATTTCCCAGAAACTTGACTGGACTCACCACATAAACACAATAGCTGCAAGAGCAGGTCAGAGACTAGGAACACTGTGGCGAGAAACGCCTGACCTAGAAATAAGTTGCCTTTCCTTCACTGTCATTGGGTCAAAATCCTGGAATTCCCTTCCTAAGGGCATTGAGTGTTAACCCACAGCAGGTGGATTGCAATGGTTCATGAAGGCAGCTCACCACCACCTTCTCAAGGGGAACTAAGGACAAGTAATATGTGCTAGCCCAGCCAGGAAAACCCACATCCACGAGGAATGAAAAAGAGCACGAAACATAGGCCAGTTAGTATAACATTTATGATAAGAAAATGGTTTGAATTAGTTATTAAAGAGGAAACTTAGCAAATCGTGATGTGATCAGGCAGAGCCAACATGGTTTTATGAAAGGGAAATGGTGTTTACCTAACTTACAGTCCTTTTCAGGAAGAAACAAGCAAGGTGGCTAACTAGGAACCCATTTGGTGTACATGATGTGGTGTGTGTAGCTGGATCTTCAAAAGATATTTGATAAAATATCACACTAGAAGTTGTTGCACAAAAGACGAGTGGGCTATGTGGAACATGTTAGCATGGATAAAGGGGAAGCACAGAGCATTGATAAATGAATCTTTTTCAGGTTGGCAAGTTACAATTACTGAAGTGCTACAGTGATCAGTGCTGGGTCTTTAACTATTTGCAATCCATATTTGTGATTTCCATGTAAGGACTGAACATACGGTAGCTAACTTTACTGATAAAACATAAGAATGTAAGAAAGAGGATCAGGAGTAGACCATGTAGCCCTTCAAGCCTGCCTTGCTATTTAACAAAGTCATGGTTGATCTGCTTCAGGCCTCAATTCCTATCTCATGCTAATCTATCTCCACTATTTTTAAAAAAATCCATCTTCTCTTTAATCGTTTTAAATATTTTCAGTGATTTAGTCTTCACAACTCCCTGGGCAGATAATTCAAGATATTCACTACCCTGTAGGAGAAGAAATTCTTTCAAGCAATCAAAGTTTATGGAAGGACAGCAGGAAAATGAAGTTAAAGATTATCAGGTAAAAAATGAGGTCTGCAGATGCTGGAGATCGCAGTTGAAAATGTGTTGCTGGTTAAAGCACAGCAGGTTAGGCAGCATCTCAGGAATAGGAAATTCGACGTTTCGGGCATAAGCCCTTCATCATAAGCTCTGATGAAGGGCTTATGCCCGAAACGTCGAATTTCCTATTCCTTGGATGCTGCCTGACCTGCTGTGCTTTAACCAGCAACACATTTTCAACATTAAAGATTATCAGATCAGCTACAAGTTCATTGAGCGGCAGAGCAGACTCAATTGGCTGAATGGCTTGCTCTTGTTCCTACATCATATGGGCATATAAAGATATGGTCACCAACACCCTGCAGCATTGTAACAAGGCTTCCTTATTTTTAAAGGCTGAATTTCCCCATGGGATACTGGTTAGCAAGGTTAGATCTCACGGAATACAAGGAGAACTAGATATTTAGCTGCAGAACTGGCTCAAAGATAGAAGACAGAGGGTGGTGGTAGAAGGTTGTTTTACAGAATGGAGGCCTGTGACCAGTGGAGTGCCACAAGGATCGGTGCTGGGTCCTTTACTTTTCATCATTTATATACATGATTTGGATGCAAGCATAAGAGGTATTGTTAGTAAGTTTGGAGATGACACCAAAATTGGAGGTGTAGTAGACAGTGATGAAGGTTACCTCAGATTACAACAGGATCTTAATCAAGTGGGCTAATAAATGGCAGATGGAGTTTAGATTCCCAACAGTGTGGAAACAGGCCCTTCAGCCCAACTAGTCAACACTAACCCTCCGAAGAGTAACCCACCCAGACCCATCTCCCTCTGACTAATGCACCTAACACTATGGGCAATTTAGAATGGCCAATTCACCTGACCTGCACATCTTTGGATTGTGGGAAGAAACCGGAGCACCCGGAGATGGAGGAAATGTGCAAACTCCACATAGACAGTCGCCCAAGGCTGGGATCGAACCGGGGACCCTGGTGCTGTGAGGCAACAGGGCTAACCACTGAGTCACCATGCCAATTCAGATAAATGTGAGGTGCTGCATTTTGGGAAAGCAAAGCCTAGCAGGACTTATACACTTAATGGTAAGGTCCTAGGGAGTGTTGCTGAACAAAGAGACCTTGGAGTGCAGGTTCATAGCTCCTTGAAAGTGGAGTCGCAGGTAGATAGGATAGTGAAGAAGGTGTTTGGTATGCTTTCCTTTATTGGTCAGATGACTGAGTACAGGAGTTGGGAGGTTATGTTGGGGCTGTACAGGACATTGGTTAGGCCACTGTTGGAATATTGCGTGCAATTCTGGTCTCCTTCCTATTGGAAAGATGTTGTTCAGAAAGCGTTCAGAAAAGATTTACAAGGATGTTGCCAGGGTTGGAGGATTGAGCTATAGGGAGAGGCTGATCAGGCTGGGGCTGTTTTCCCTGGAGCGTCGGAGGCTGAGGGGTGACCTTATAGAGATTTACAAAATTATGAGGGGCATGGACAGGATAAATAGACAAAGTGAGGGGCTAGCGGGCATAGGTTTAGGGTGAGAGGGGAAAGATATAAAAGAGACCTAAGGGGCAATTTTTTCATGCAGAGGGTGGTACGTGTATGGAATGAACTGCCAGAGGAAGTGGTGGAGGCTGATACAATTGCAACATTTAAAAGGCATTTGGGTGGGTTTATGAATAGAAAGGGTTTGGAGGGATATGGGCTGGGTGCTGGCAGGTGGGACTAGATTGGGTTGGGATATCAGACCAAAGGGTCTGTTTCCATGCTGTACATTTCTAGGACTCTATTTGCCTTTTTAAAAACTTGTTGCACCTGCCTGTTAACTTTTTTGTGTTTCATGCACAAGAACATCCAGATCCCCATGTGGTTGCATATTTTTGGAGTCTCTCTCCATTAAAGTATCAATCAACCATTTCATTCTTCTACCAAAGTGCATGACCTCACACTTCCCTGCAATAAACTCTATCTGCTTGGTTTTTGCCCACTCATTCACTCAACCTGTCCATATCTCCTTGCAGATGTCTTATGTTCTTATTGCAATATGCCCTTTGATATTTGCATCTTCCAATTTGGATATGTTACATTCTGTCCCACTTCCAGATTATCAATATAGACAGTGAACATTTGAGGGTCTAGGACTTAATCCTTGTGGAATTCCATTAGTTACTCAACCTGAAAAAAAAGTCAATTCCAACAGTCTGTCATCTGTGTTTTAACAAATCCTCAATCTGTGCAAATATATTAATTCCAATACTGTGACCACCTATTCTGCACAATAGTGGCACAGTGGTTAGCACTGCTGCCTCACAGTGCTAGAGATCTGGGTTCAATTCCTGCCTCAGGCGACTGACTGTGTGGAGTTTGCACATTCTCCCCGTGTCTGTGTGGGCTTCCTCCCACAGTCCAAAAATGTGCAGGTCAGGTGAATTGGCCATGCTCAATTGCCTGTAGTGTTAGGTGAAGGGGTAAATACAGGGGAATGGGTCTGGGTGGGTGTGCTTCGGCAGTTCGGTGTGGACTTGTTGAGCCGAAGGGCCTGTTTCCACACTGTAAGTAATCTAATCTAAACTGTTTATGAGACACAATTTCAAATGTAGTCTGAAAATCCTGATACACTAGATCTGTTCATTCTCCTTTTTTAACTCTGTTTGTCATACCGTCAAAGAAACAGATAAGTAGGAAAGTAAATTCCCAAGAAGAGATTGCAAAGGGATATGGTAGGTTATGAATGTGCAAAGCTTGGAAGGTGATGTATAATGTAGGAAAATGTTAACTTGTCCACTTTAGCAGTAAAATGGCGAGAGACTGCAGAACAGTGGTACAGAGGAATCTAGTGATCTTGGTAGAATAACCATATTAGTATGCAAATACAAGAGATGAGGAAAGACAAAATATCCCGTGTATGAATTAAATGGGTGCTGGCATCTATTGCAAGGGGAATGCAGAATAAAATAGGGAGGTTTTACTGGAGCTTTATGTGGCCATTGATGAGACCATATATGGGGTATTGAGTACAGTTGAAACACAAGTGGATCAGCCACGATTTTATTGAATGGTCCTCTCTGTTCTTTTTTGTGTATTTGTATCAATGTATAAAGTTTGTGGTAATTCACCTCCTGACTTTTCAAAATCTTCACTATTTTCAAGGGACAAGTCAGGTTCATGGTAGAATACTTGTCACTTGCCTTAATTAATGAAGCTTCATATAATTGTAGATACCGTACATTTTAATTTTACTGTATTCTTGATTGTGAATGGGAAATGTATTAGTTTAAAAGCCAAGGAACATTGACGGATTGTTGCAATTTTTAAAAGCAAATTTTATTCATTGTAAGTGCCTTTTATCTAGCTGTTGCTTCAAGTAGCGTAGAAAGCCTAATTCTGGATGTGCTGGAGCCAAGGGGCTGTGTATGAATAGAGATTTGATGAGCAATAACTAGATTGATTGTGGACTAGTCACCAGTTATTTATGACATAGACTTTCTGCCTGCCAACTACAATGTAATTTTAAAATATTCTATTTACATGTGGAATGTGGGTATCGCTGGCTGGCCAGCCTTTTTATTGCCCATCTCTAATTGCCCTTAAAAACCACTACAGTCCACATGCTGTGGTTTGACCCACAACGCTGTCTGGGAGGGAATTCCAGGGTTTGATCCAGCAATAGTGAAAGAATGGCAATATATTTCCAAGTCAGGATAGTGAGAGACTTGGAGGGGAACTTGCAGGTGGTAGTGTTCCAATATTTCTCTGCCCTTGTATTTGAAAGTGGCTGTGGGTTTGGAAAGTGTGATCTAAGGATCCTTTAGTGAATTTCTGCAGTGCATCTTGTAGATAGTGCACACTGCTACTACTGGTCATCAGTGGTAGAAAGAGTGAATGTTTGTGGATACAGTGCTGATCAAGCAGGCTGCTTTGTCCTGGATGGTGTCAAGCTTCTTGAGTGTTGTTGGAGCTGCACTCATCCAGGCAAGTGAGAAGTATTCCACCACAGTCCTGACTTGTATCTTGCCGATGGTGGACAGACTTTGGGGGGTCAGGAGGTGAGTTACACACCGCAGTATTACTAACTTCTGACCTGCTCTTGTAGCCACTATGTTTATATGGCGACTCCAGTGGAGTTTCTAGTCAATGATAACTTCAGGATATTGGTAGTGGGGATTCAGTGATGGTTACACCACTGAATGTTTGGGGGGAGAACCACTATTATGTTCCTATTTCCTCCGTTCGCTTGAATAGCTCCCTGTATCATGGCGCTCTGGTCAGTTTGCTCATCCTCCTTGCTATCCCCAGTCTCATTAACACAGGGAGAGGCTGCAGGGTGCTAGATTGTCTCTTATTAGTGATGGTCATAGCCTGTCATTTGTATGGCGCAAATGTTACTTGTCACTTGCTAGCCCAGGCCTGGATATTGTCCAGATATTTTTGCATTTGAACATGGACTATCTAAGTATCTGAGGAGTTGCGAATGATGCTGAACAGTGTGCGATCATTGATGAACATCCTCACTTCTGGCCTTACGATGGAGGGAAGGTGCAGCAGCTGAAGATCATTGGGCCGAGGATACTACCCTGAGGAACTCCAGGTGACCTGGAGCTGAGATAACTGACCTCCAACAACCACAACCATCTTCCTATGTGCCAGGTATGACTTCAACCACCAAAGGGTTTCCCCCTGTTACCCATTGATTCCAGTTTTGCTAGGGCTCCTTCATGCCGCACTCGATTGACTGCAGCCTTAATGTCACAGGCTGTCACTCTCACCTCATTTAAGTAAAGAGCCATTGATTTTACTTTTTTACCATTTTCCCCTCCTTTGATCTTGTTGCTGCTGCTTACCTAGGTCTGTGCATTCTGTCACTTCCTGTTCCACTGTGGGTTTCATTCTCCAAATAACAACCTGTAATTCTGTCTTATCCTGTCGCTTTTTAAGACAACACTTTTCCTTCTCCCAAACTCTCTTCCTCTCTAATTCGTTTAAACCCCTCTCCACAGCCCCAATTACTCAATTTGCCAAGACACTGGTCTCAGCACAGTTCAAGTGAAGCTTACATACCAGAACAGTTCCTTTCTCCCCCAGTACATGTGCCAGCGCCCATGAATTGAAACCTATTCCAGCCGCACCCACCTTTTGAGAAAAGTTTTTTTTATTATAGATATTTTTATTGGAAATTTAACATTTTTGCAAATTTACAAAAATAAACAAAACTCTCAAATACAAACATTGATGTACAATTAAATCATATATACAATAGTCAAAATTTAACAAAGAGAAGAAAAAGAGAAAAAAAGGAGAAAAGAAAAAAAAACGAGAACCAAAAAAAAACAAAACTCAACTTTCTACTAATCTAACCTATAACTAACCAGAGTGTATACCTAAGTCTCTTACATGCTCGGAATGTATTAACATCAAATATAATAAAACCCGTATTCGTGCGGGATTCCTCTCCCAAGGGGCCCCGGAGCAGACAGGTCTGATATCTTCACTAAATAAAAGCCCTTGTTAGGATGGCCGAAATATCTGCATTTATATAATTCAAAAAGGGCTGCCATATTTTATAAAATAATTCAGTCTTTCGGTGCACCATATTTGTGAGGAAGTCATAGGGGATATATTCCATAATTAATCTGTGCCAATTTGAAAGTCCAGGGGGGCTCTCAGCCACCCAGTTCACCAAAATATTTTTCCTTGCTCAGAAAGAGAGAATAGAAAATAGTCTCTTCCCGTGCGTATCCAGGGAGGAAAAGTTCGAAAAGCCCAAAAGGAGAGATCCAGGGTCCACCCTAATTTCCGTTCCTAAAATTTCTGTCAGGGTACTTGCTACTTTAGTCCAGTATCTGCGGATTTTCTGACAAGTCCACAGACAATGTACAAGAGTACCCACCTCTATTTTGCATTTGGGACACATTGGAGATGCTCCTGCCTTAAATTTTGCCAGTCGAGCCGGTGCTATATGGGCCCTATGAAGTATCTTTAGTTGGATAGCCTGAGTTCTGTTACAGATAGTAATTCTTCTAGCATTTTCCCAAATGTCATTCCACATATCCTCAGAGATTTCTAGCCCCAAGTCCTGCTCCCATGTTTTAAGCAGGTCATCCATGTCTCCTGAGACTCCATCATGTAGCAAATGGTATATAGTACTAACGGAGGATGCCCCCGCTGGTCGTAGGTCATTACGTTCTCTGTCTGATTTATAAAGACTATCTATTAATGTAGTCTTCCTCTGTATATAATCTCGAATTTGGAAGTATCGAAAGAGATCCCCATTAGGTATTCCGAATTTCAGACGCAGCTGCTCAAAGGACATCAGGATCCCATCTTTAAATAGGTCCCCTAAGCATGAGATGCCCTTGGATCTCCAGAGTTTAAAGGTGGCATCTGTAATCCCTGGTTGGAATCCCCATGCGCCTACTATTGGTGCATGGGGAGATGTTTTATGTGAGTTACCCTCATTTTGCCGCATTATATTCCAGGCCTTAATTGTGTATAATATTATGGGATTTTTACAGTGGTCTGTAATGATTTTCCTTTTATCTGAAAATAAAAGGTTAATAAGTGGATATTTTATTTGGGAGGCTTCGATATCCAACCAGATTGATTGTGGATCAGACAAAACCCAATCAGCTATGTAACTTAGTAGGGAGCTTAACTGATATTTCCTAAAGTCTGGGAAATCCAGTCCTCCCCTTGCCTGTGGAAGCTGTAGCTTCTTCAGCTTAATAAGGGGCCGTCTATGGTTCCAAATAAAGGAGCCCAACCAGCCATATAATTTACGTAGGGCTAGCCTTGGCAGCATCAGCGGGAGCATTCTCATAGGATATAAGAGACGGGGCAGAACATTCATTTTAATTAATGCTATTCTCCCTAGCCAGGAAGTCGGAAGGTCTCTCCATTGCTGGAGGTCCTGCCTTATCCTTTCCATTAATTGTACAAAATTAGCCCTATACAGCTGACCAAATACTGGCGTGATAAAAATACCTAAATATAAGAAACCCTCCAGGGACCAACAGAAAGGAAAAGGGGATCCGTCCATTAGGTGGGGTATCATAACCAGGCCACCCATTGGCATAACTTCCGATTTTGAAAAATTAATTTTATAGCCTGAGAATGCACGAAATGTATTAATAACTTGAATTAGACGAGGCACTGACATTAAAGGATTACTGAGGAATAAGAGAACGTCATCTGCATAGAGGGTAATTTTGTGTTTGCCTGTACCAATCCTCGGGGCCATTATATTAGGATCAGTCCGGATGGTTTCTGCTAATGGTTCGATTTGAGAAAAGTATTTAACAATTTGACTTTATTTGTCCTATGCCAGTTGCTGGTGGCTCAGGTCGTAATGCAGAGATTATTACATTGATGGTTCTGTTTTTTTTTAATCTAGCTCCTAACTGTTCAAATTCTTTCAGCAGAACCTCTTTTCCACTTCTGTCAATGTTATTTGTACCAGTGTGGTCAACAACTGGATCCATCCCCTCCTGTTCTAAGCTTCTCTCCTACCTTGATGCCCTTAAACCTGGCACCAGGCTAGCAGTCCAACCTTCAAGACTCATGCTTGGCTGCAGAGAACAGTATTTAATTCACAAATTATACTATCCCTATCACTACTATGTTCCTATTTCCTTCTCTCACTTGAATGGCTCTCTTTGTAAGGGTGCTGTGGTCTGTTTGCTTATCATCCTCGCTGTCCCCATTCTCATTCACACATCTGAGATTCTCATAACTGTTAGGACAATTGCAGGGTCCGAGGCTCCTCAAATATAAGTTTCTTTCTTTTCATATTTGTGTCACCTACAGTCACACTCTCCTTGTCCCTGATCACAATCAAATTTGAATTACTTTGTGAAAGGGGTGTGGACACTGTCTGGAACAAAATTTGAGGTAACGTTTTCCTGATGTGGCTCAGTGTTTGTAGTTCAGACTCCAACTCCTCAACTCGGATTCAAAATTCCTTCAGCTGTGTTTGCCCTGGATCAGCTTGGCACCCAACAGCTTCCACATGCTACACATCACCCATCCTGTCATCACTATCATAGTTTACTTATTAATTAACCCTCTAAATTGACTTCTCTTTTCACTTTATTCTAATTACTTTTTATAAACGGGCTATTTTAAGAAAAGAGAGAGAGAACAAAAATGTGCAAAATGACAACTAAGGTAGCTTCTGTTGTTGTCTATGGACATCTTTTAGTCTAGTCAGATAATACAATATTTTTCTCTGAAAAATGGCCAAGATTATCCTATGGACTTTAATGGATTATTTACACAACTATATTTTGAACTTTGGATGATAGCTGCTATTCAATGATAGCACTTCTCACTAAGTTTTAACGTTTTGGGTTCAGGTGTCACTGCAGGGTTTTGAGCAGATAATTTGAACTGTACTCAGGGAAAGCTGCACTGTTGGAGTATCTTTCAGATGAGACTTTAAACCAAGTCTCCGTCTGTTCTTTCAGGAGATCTTAATGTATTGGGTTTATCCATTATTTCAGACAACCCAGCAGGGGAGTTCTCTCAAGTGTCCTGATCAATATTTATCACTCAACCATCATTGCTATAAACAAATTACCTGATGATATGTTCCCTTTGCTATTTGTGGGACCTTTGGTGTGTGCACATTGGTTTCTGTGCCTTCTACATATTAACTATGGCTGCCATTCAGAAGCACCTCAAGCACTGTTTTTGATACATCTTGAGTCAAATAAATGCAAGTCCATCTTTTCATTTAAAAAAAATATGAAAGAGTCTTGGTTTATCATCTTGTCTGAAAGACACTCTGTCAGTGCACCAAGAGGTGCAGGCTGGTAATCACATTGTTTGCAATAGCATAAAATTGATTTTTTTTAAAGGAAGGAAAATGCCAAAGAGGAAAGAATGTATCTTGTGTATTCATGTTCTCAAAAAGACAAGGCATTGCAACAAAGGCACAGAGCACAGTTGCCTGGCCCACAGCGTCTATGGCTTCCCACTTCTGTGACACGCCCATACAGCTGGTTGAAAAGGCAGAGAATCAAAAGGGTGCTTGCATCAACTCAGCCAAGGTGGTATGTGGTTTTTTTTACTGGAACCAATTCACTTTAAAGCCACTAACTGTGCCATTACCATTGAATAACTTCATTTAAAAAATATAATGCTCAAAATTTGTCAATGAAAAAATGCCAATACTGACTGAGAATCATGTTGTTAAATTTTAATTTCTGTCAATCCTCAGTCCAAGCTGATGTATACCACCATAACCCCATGTGATCATAAGATACCAATATTGCAGCACAAATATGTTTCCATTCTCACTTCTGTGCGTTTCTCCCTCTCTTGGTTGTATTTCAGACCTCCATGTTTTTCAAGGATGATATCTGACCTCAGATGCTGGTTTTCACACTCTACAGATAGAGTCTAGGTTAGAGTGGTGCTGCAAAAGCACAGCAGTTCAGGCAGCATCCGAGGAGCAGGAAAATCGACGTTTCGGGCAAAAGCCCTTCATCAGGAATAGAGGCAGGGTGCCTGCAGTGGAGAGATAAATGAGAGGAGGTTGGGGGTGGGGAAAAAGTAGCATCGAGTACAATAAGTGAATGGGGGGTGGGGATGGAGGTGATAGTCCAGGGAGGACGGTGGGGGAAGATAGCAAAGAGTACAATGGAGGGATGGGGGTGGGGATGAAGGTGATAGGTCAGAGAGGAGGGTGGAGCAGATAGGTGGGAAGGAAGATAGGCAGGTAGGACAGGTCATGAGAGCGGCGCTGAGCTGGAAGGCTGCAGCTGGGGTGAGGTGTGGGAAGGGGAGATGAGGAAACTGGTGAAATCCACATTAATGCCATGGAGTTGAAGTGTTCCGAGGCAGAAGATGAGGCTTTCATCCTCCAGGCGTCTGGTGGTGAGGAAGCGGTGGTGGAGAAGGCCCAGGACCTGCATGTCCTCGGCAGAGTGGGAGGGGGAGTTGAAATGTTGGGCCACGGGGCGGTGTGGTTGATTGGTGCGGGTGTCCCAGAGATGTTTCCTAAAGCACTCTACTAGGAGGCGTCCAGTCTTCCCAATTTAGAGGAGACCACATCGGGAGCAACGAATACAATAAATGATATTGGTGGATGTGCAGGTAAAACTTTGATGGATGTGGAAGGCTCCTTTGGGGCCTTGGATGGAGGTGAGGGAGGAAATATGGGCGCAGGTTTCGGAATTTCTGCGGTGGCAGGGGAAGGTGCCAGGAAGGGACGGTGGGTTGTAGGGGAGCATGGACCCCTACAGGTAGTCACGGAGGGAACAGTCTTTGCGGAAAGCGGAAA
Source organism: Hemiscyllium ocellatum (assembly GCF_020745735.1). Taxonomy (NCBI): domain Eukaryota; kingdom Metazoa; phylum Chordata; class Chondrichthyes; order Orectolobiformes; family Hemiscylliidae; genus Hemiscyllium; species Hemiscyllium ocellatum. The sequence goes on along the minus strand of NC_083401.1, from coordinate 30,636,916 downwards.
GGGGTGGGAAGGGAAATCTATCCGTGGTGGTGGGGTCCGTTTGGAGGTGGTGGAAATGTCGTTGGTTGATGAGGTTTATGCGAAGGTTGGTAGGGTGGAAGATGAGCACAAGCGGGGTTCCGTCCTTGTTTCAGTTGGAGGGGTAGGGTTTGAGGGCAGAGGGGCGAGATGTGGATAAGATGAAATGGAGGGCATCTTTAACCACGTGGGAAGGGAACTTGCAGTCTGTAAAGAAGGAGGCCATCTGGTGTGTTCTGTGGTGGAACTGGTCCTCCTGGGAGCAGATACGGTGCAGGCAGAGGAATTTGGAATATGGCATGGCATTTTTGCAGGAGGTAGGGTGGGAAGAGGTATAATCCAGGTAGCTGTGGGAGTCGGTGGATTTGTAAATCATGTCAGTGTCAAGTCAGTCATCATTAATGGAGATGGAGAGGTCCAGGAAGGGAAGAGAGGTGTCAGAGATGGTCCAGGTGAATTTAAGATCAGGGTGGAATGTGCTGGTGAAGTTGATGAATTGCTCAACCTCCTCGCGGGAGCACGAGGTGCCACCAGTGCAGTCATCAATATAGCGGAGGAAGAGGTGGGGAGTGGTGCCAGTGTAATTATGGAAGATTGACAGTTCTATGTAGCCAACAAAGTGACAGGCATAGCTGGGCCCCATACGGGTGCCCATGGCTACTTCTTTGGTTTGGAGGAATGGAGAGGATTCAAAGGAAAAATTGTTAAGGTTGAGGACAATTTTAGCCAAATGAATGAGAGTGTTGTGGAAGGGTATACTCTACAGATACACTCTTACATTATCAGAAAAGCCACAGAATGGTGGTCCTATGGTTTAGTTTACAAAATGAATCAAACAGTTTTCATAGTTTTCTGTCATTCAGAATTGTAATGTGACAAATTAAATGGCAGCAATTGATTTTTTTTTCACATCATCATTGCTGATTCTGAAAAGTTGTTACTAAACCCAAAATGTTGACTCTGCTTTCTCACACAAGTGCTGCCAGACCTGCAGAGTTTCTCCAGCAATGTTTGTTTGTCCAATATTGTTGCCATCTCTAATAGCCCATCCTGAATCTCTATAGTTCCTGGGTGTATAGGAAGGAAGTAGACACACACACACTGCACACACTACACACCTTGGTGTATGACTGCAATGTATTTTGTAGATGACACCACCCAGGCTGCTTTGTTCTGGGTGGCACTAAGTGTCTTGAGTGTTACAGAGTCATACAGTCATAGCATACAACATGTGGTTGGTCCAGTTCAGCATGTGGTCAATTGTAACCCCAAGGATATCGATGGGAAAATTCAGTGATGGCAATGCAACTTAACATCAAGTGGCAATGGTTAGATTCTTGCTTGTTTGTGATGGTCATTGCGTGGCACTGTTGAACATAAGAACTAATAAATAAGAAGAGGAATATGCCATTCAGACCCCTAAAGCCTGCCTTGCCATTCTCTACGATCGTAGGTGATCTTCACCAAGCATCAACTCCTCTTTTGTGTATGCTCCTCATAGTCCACAACTCTTCAAAAATCTATCCACCTCCTCTTTAAATACTTACAGTGATCTAGACTCCACAGGTCTCCAAGATAGGGAATTCCAGACATTCACTATCCCCTGCGTGAATAAATTCCTTTGCTTCTCAGTTTTAAATTAACATCCCCTTACACAGTATTCCTGATGAAGGGCTTTTGCCCAAAACGTTGACTCTTCTGCTCCTCGGATGCTGCCTGACCTGCTGTGCTTTTGCAGCACCACACTCTTAACTGTAACTATAACCCTGGTTCAAGATTCCCCGCCACTGGAAACATGTCAACATCTACTCTGTGAAACCCCCTCAGAATATTGTATGCTTCAATAAGATCACCCTGAATTCTTCGAAATCCTAATGAATATAACCTCGTTAGCTATTCTCAAGAAGTATGTTGAACTGCCTCCAAAACCAACATTGTGTGGTCACCGATACGACTCTGAGATCAGGCTCATCAGCCACACAAGAACACACAGAATCCATTACCAGAGACACAGAATTTCCTGGTTGGATGTAGAACATAGAACATGGAACAGTACAGTACAGGAAAAAGTCCTTCAGCCCACCATGTCTGTGCCAACAACGATGCCATTCTAAACCAATCCCATCTGCCTACACATGGTCCATATCCCTCTAAACGACGCCTATTCATGTCTGTCTAAATGCCCCTAAACATAAAAATCATACATGTTAGCAATGACAATGATAAATGCCAGTATGTCCTTTCTTAAATACGGGGACTAAAACTGCATTTAGTAGTCCAGGATCAAAAAGTGGAGTGCTGGAAAAGCACAGCTGGTCAGGCAGCATCTGAGGGTCAGGACAGTCAACATTTCGAGCATAAACCTTTCATCAGGAATCCTGATGAAGAGCTTATACTTGAAACGTCGACTCTCCTGCTCCTCAGATGCTGCCTGACCGGCTGTGCTTTTCCGGTGCCACACTTTCTGACTCTGATCTCCAGGTGCAGCCCTTAAAGTTGTAAAGTTACTTCTCTAATGTTTGCAGTAATGTTTGGAAATATTTTTGCCAAAATCCTATTTGCCTTTTTAATTACTTATGGCATCTTCATGCTAAGTTGTTTAGGTTCATGCACAAAAATGTCAGATCCCTCTGTGCTGCACTTTTTTTGGAGTCTCTCTTTCCATTTAAATAATGGTCTTCCTTTGCATTCTTCCTACCAAAGTGCATGACCCAAAACTCTCCTACAATAAATTCTGTCTGCCGAGCTTTTGCCCACTTATTCAGATTAGTATATACTTTATGTCCTAATCACACAGATCCTCCCTACCAGTTTTGTATCATCAGCAACTTGGATGTTACATCCCACTCCACTTCCAGGCCATCATTATAAATAGTAAATTATTGAGTCCCTCGGACTGATCCTTGCAGAAGTCCCTCAGTTACAGCTTTCCAACTTGAAAAATACTTATTAATCCTGGTTGTAGTGTTTGTATGTTAACCAATTCTCAATCCATACTCATACTTTACTCCCAATACAGTGAGCACCTATCCTGTGCAATAACCTTTTACATGGCACATTATCAAATGACTTCTGGAAATCCAAATACATTCCATCTAGAGGAGGTACAAATGTTACTTGCCACATATCAGCCCAGGTCTTGTTGTATATGGACACAAGCTGCTTCAGTATCTAAGGAGTCATGAATGGTACTGCCTCCTCTGCCATTCAATAAGATTATTTTTGAACACCTACATTTATTCCATTTCAATAAAAGCAGAATACTGCTGATGCTGGAAACCTGAAACAAGCACCACGTTCTCTGTTTGTCACCGATTCCACTTGTCTAGCCTATCCACATACCCCTTGATTTCCTTAGAGTCCAACAATCTATCAGTCTCATTCTTTAATGTGCTTAGAAACAGAGTATTGATAGCCCTCTGGGGTAGATAATTCCAAAAGATTCACAACTCTGTAAGTGAAGACATCTATCATTATCTCAGCCCTAAATGGCTTATCCCTTCTTGTAGGACTACACTTTATCATTTCAGACCTTACACAGGAGAAAGATTTCGTGAGTTTTGAGAATATTTGTAGGTCAGGTTGAGATTCTGGATGTAGGTTTGCTCGCTGAGCTGGAAGATTTTTTTAGAGGTTTCATCACCATCATCAGTGAGCCTCTGGATGGAGCACTGGTGGCATGGTCCACTTTCTATTTATATATTTAGGTTTCCTTGGGTTGGTGATGTCATTTCCTGTGGTGATGCCACTTCCTGTTCTTTTTCTTAGCGGGTAGTAAATGGGATCCAAGTCAATGTGTTTGTTGATAGAGTTCCGGTTGGAATGCCATGCTTCTAGGAATTCTCGTGCATGTTTCTGTTTGGCTTGTCCTAGGATGGGTGTGTTCTCCCAATTGAAGTGATGTCCTTCCTCATCTGTATGTAAGGATACTAGTGAGAGAGGGTCATGATGTTTTGTGGCTAGTTGGTGTTCATGTATCCTGGTGGGTAGTTTTCTGCCTATTTGTCCAATGTAGTGTTTGTTACATTTCTTGCAAGGTATCTTGTAAATGACATTAGTTTTGCTTGTTGTCTGTATGGCATCTTTCAAGTTCATTAGCTGCTGTTTTAGTGTGTTGGAGGGTTTGTGGGCTACCATGATGCCAAGAAGTCTGAGTAGTCTGGCAGTCATTTCTGAGATGTCTTTAATATAGGGGAGTGTGGCAAGGGTTTCTGGACATGTTTTATCTACTTGTTGTTTGTTGCTGACAAATTGGCAGACTGTGTTCATTGAGTACCCGTTCTTTTTGAATACACTGTTTAGGTGATTAGTTCCTCTGTGTTCCAGTATGTGGTGGCTCATTGAAATAATGTTCTAATGCAGCTCCATTTGTGGGTGTTGGGGTGATTGCTTCTACAGTTCAGTATTTGATCTGTATGTGTTGTTTTCCTGTGGACACTGGCTTGAAGTTTTCCATTGGCTGTTCGTTCTACTGTGACATCTAGGAATGGCAGTTTATTGTTGTTTTCCTCCTCTATAGTGATTTTTATGCCAGTAAAGGTATATTTGATGGTCTTGAAAGTTTCCTCTAATATGTTTTGTTTAATGATGACAAGGATGTCATCAACGTGGCGGACCCAATGTTTGGGTTGGATGGTTGGCAGAGCTATTTGTTTGAGTCTCTGCATTACTGCCACTGCTAAGAACCTTGATATTGGAGATCCCATGGGTGTTCCATTGGTTTGTCTGTAGGTTTTGTTGTTGAAGGTGAAGTTGGTGGTAAAGCATAGGTCCACCAGCTTGATGATATTGTTCTTGCTGATGAAGTTGATGATGTTTGGTGTCTTTGGTTCTTCTAATAGTGTAGTCAGTGTTTGCTTGGCCAAGTTGATATTGATGGATGTGAACAGGGCTGTTAAGTCAAAGGAGACCATTATTTCACCCTCTTCTATCTTGGTGTCTTTGATGGTCTTCAGGAATTCTTGGGTGGAGTGGCATGAGTCTACTACTAAGTGTTTTAATTTTTAGTGTAGCTCCTTGGCCAGTCTGTAAGTTGGTGTTCCCAGTAATGAGACAATGGATCTGAGGGGGGCTCCTGGTTTATGAATTTTTGTAATCTGTAGAAGCGTGGTGTGTTGGATCCATCTGGTTTCATTTTTTGGAAGTCATTTTTTTTCCTCCAGATTTCTCACGTTTGTTTGAGTAGTGCTGTCGTTCAGTTCACTAGTTGTGGGGTTGGGTCTATCGCCACTTATTGGTAAGTGTTGTATTCCCTTTCTCAATGTAGTCTCTTTGATTGAAAATGATTGTCAAGTGTCCTTTGTCTGTAAGTAGGATGACAATGTTTTTATTTTTTTTTAGTCTTTCTAGTGCTTTCCTTTCTTGTGTATTGAGTGTGCTTTCTTCCTTTTTCCCGCTTAATGTTGGTGCAACTGGTTGTCTGATGGTTTGCTGGGTTTCTTCAGTGAGATGGTTGTCTTTCAGGAGAAAGAATCTTTTAGTACATACTTCTTTCAGAGTTTTTCTTTCAAAGCAATCACTTTTCTTTCTTTTAAGTTCCAGAGAAGATTTAAAAATAAAGATTTACATTCACACTTAATGATATCCCAAAGTTCAAAGTGCTCTGAATAAGTCACTACAGAAGTTTAGGGCTAAATTTAATGCTGGGGTATCATTTAATTGGGTGACAGAGTGCGAGATGGAGATACCAATGTTTTCCTATTCTGAATAAGCCTGGGGAAGAAAGGTTTAATCACATTGGATTTTCTTGCAAGTTCTTAGGGGTTCTGCTGTAGAAGAAGGGTGGTGGTGGTGGTGGTGGTGCTTCTTCGAGACACCTGGTAATCGAAATGTGAACAGTAGTGACAGCTCACTTGCAACACAGCCAGTCAGCTCTTCCCTGAAACCACCATCTCAACCTTACTCACCTGTTACCTGGTCTAGTACCTCAATGATCCTGGGCTTCTGGTAGCTGCAGAGCCTGCTGACAACTGCCAGTGTTCCTAGTGACTCTTTCAATTGGAAGCCAATTGTGGGCCAACACTTATTGTCCATTCTTAATTACCTAAGACCAGTTAAGATCCAGCATGTGATATGTAGGCCAGACCAGGAAATGATGGCAGATTTCCCTGTCTAGACGACATTAGTGGACTAGATGATTTTTACAACAATTAATGCTGGTTGCCAATAGGATAGCTGTTTAATTTTAGATTTTAATCTTTATTGAATTCAACAATCAGCATCTGTCATAGTAAGGTTTAAACCCATGTTCCCAGAATGGATGGGCACACATGCAGCTGGGGTCCTGACTTGCTAGACTAGTGACATTACCACTCACCAGTGCCTCCACTTGATATCCAGGAAGGCTGACCACTGCCTAATTAAATGTGTTATTGACTATTTGCATGGTGACTGTTGCATCATGGAACTCTTGCTGACTGCTAGACAATGGCCAAGATGCATGTCTAATCTTGTGCAACTTGTTCTAATCCTTCTGAAAATCCAATATCCAACTTTCACAGGCATCTTGTTATTCAGTGTGATAATTACATTTTCAGAATGCTGAAATAAATTTGCCCTATGTCCATTCAAGTTTGGATAAATGATCTCATTGAAGGAGATGAAATTCTTAAACGCCTAAATTCTTTGGTTTCCTTGCACAAATTTTCAACTTTTCATATATCATTGACTCTGAGCACATTTTGCTAAAAGACACCTTACAGGTAGAGCCACGGTTTTAACACTTCCAGTATAAAGTAGGAAATAAATGACTCTGCTGCACAACCACAGACTGAAGAATTGTACCTGAAGATCAAGGACATTCATTTTGAGATTGATCAAAAGCAGTTTCTTTGCTTCATACCGTGCATTGTTTTGCAGATCAAAGTGTTACCCTCCCCGCAGACTAAGTGTTCTTTGTCCTTTTGTTGAATAACAAAATCTCAAGAGTTAGATTATGAGATCCACTTTTATAGTGTAAAGGAATGACTATCCTCACCTATAAATTGATATTAAATTCCTTAAGATAAGTTGATTTATTGGCTTTCATAAGAATTAAGCACAGGACCTGTATGTGCAATAATGACATCATAATACAATCATAACTACTGTTTTCAATAATTTCACATCACATAAGGTTATATTTATGGTACAAGGTAACAGAGAATTTGCACTATAAAAGTCTCTACCTTAAAGAGTACAATGAGTGGGCTTTGAATTCTGAAGAATCACTGAAGTGTTATGGCACAGAAGGTGGTTATTTGCACCATTGTGCCTACACCGGTTCTATTTTCTAGTGCAAATCTCCTGTTTCTTTCCTGCATCCTTGCACACCATTTGTATTCAAAGAGCTTTTCTATACAGAAGCAGAACAAAGTTATCCATTTGTTTTCCTGGTGGGATACACTTTTTAGAAATGTTGCTGTTGCCCCTCCCCTTCTATGGTAGATCTCTACACCAAAACTAAGCTAACTCCTCCTTTTATTTGGCTCCACGCTAGAAGGCTAGTTTTGTTTTTCCATTCCAAGTAGGCTTGGGGAAGGGATGGGCCAAGATCTGACCCTGACAGGACACTCCTGGTCTTAAAGCTGTCTTCCACAATTCCCATGTCTTCCTCATGTGGGCTCCTCATTTTCTTTTGAGCTTTCTTAGCTGATACAGGCTATCACAACGGAGACATGTCTCTCCTGCTGTATGATTAGTACTGAGGAAATACGACAGGGGCTGTGTTCTGAAAGGTGCTTGTGTGTTCATCATACTTAGCAGGCTTGATTTTTTAAGAGAAGTGCAAAACTTCAGGCTATTAGAATTCAGTACTAATCAGTATATCTGGAAGACAATTGTTGGACTCTAGCATTCCCACACATCATATTAGGGCATTAAGTTGACTGAGTTGTTGTCAGTCAAATAATTCAAATGGAGTAGATTCAAGAGACCCAATAATTATTTGGAAAACACCCTCAACAATGAACTCAGTTGTAAGCCATCATAGCTACGATCTCTTACTTAGGTTATATCCTTCAATTGTATGTGCAATTTCATTGCAGTTTGTGGAATTTTTTCCTGACAGAAACCAAAACTTAGACTGTGCTATGGGCATGGGCATGGGCAGGCCCACTTAGGAGATATCAACATTAAGACAGTTTCCAGCTTACCTGTTCAAACAGGGCATAAGGTGTCCATGGACCATTTTTTGTTCACCCCATATAGCGTTGCTGGCTGGGACAATTATTGACCTTCCAAAGTTGTCCTGGAGAAGGTGGTGACATGCTGCCTTCTTGAACCACTACAGTACTGCTGTTGGTAGACCCACAATGCCATGAAGGAAGGAATTCCAGGATTTTGACCCAGTAACTGTTGTTAAGACGGTTCTACCGTCCTCGTGTTCGTTTCGGAGGAATGAGACACCGGGTCAGATTCTAAGAAACAGACTGCTTTATTCGAGAGAGAATCGAGTTACAGCAAGGCATCAGACTTGCTGGAGAAGGCGTTCTGACCCTTTGTTCTAAGTTGTTTATTCTTATACCCCCCTTATTCCTGCACCGTTCCCTTATTTGGTAATGGTCGGTTCTATAGTTTGTCATTGGCCCCAGTCTCTTATCAGTGTTCGAACATGCCTTATTCAGCTATCAGTTAGCTCAACTTGCTATGTACCAGATGGCCCCCTTTGTTCTGTTTTTTCAAGTTTTACTGCTCTTTCAGTACTTTTCCACTGGTTCAGTTATCTCCCTCAGACCTCGTGTCTGTTTCCCCCTCTGGGGCCCCCTGGCCACATCAGCCTGAGAGCTATTTCTATCTAACATTTTAGTGTTACACCCATCTTACATTTGCCCGAGTGTTAGTCCTACCTAAGACTACCTAACACTGTGAAGGAAAGGTGATATATTTCCAAATCATGATGCTGAGTAGCTTGGAGTGGAACTTGCAGTTGCTTGTGATCCTATGTATCTACTGCCCTTGTCCCTTGGGTAGTAGATTTCAGTTTTGAGAGGTACTCAGTCTTGTTTCTTGGCTTGAGTAAGATTAATGATTTCCTGTTTCTCTGGAGCATTTCATCAGCTATACTCAACACCAACAACTGCCAATTTCCAAGTGCCAGCTTACAATTCATCTGCTTTATCGTTGAACACAACGTCTTCACCTTCGGCAACTAGATTAGATTACTTACAGTGTGGAAACAGGCCCTTCAGCCCAACAAGTCCACACCGACCCGCCGAAGCGGAACCCACCCATACCCCTACATTTACCCCTTACCTAACACTACGGGCAATTTAGCATGGCCAATTCACCTGACCCGCACATCTTTGAACTGTGGGAGGAAACCGGAGCACCCGGAGGAAACCCACGCAGACACAGGGAGAACGTGCAAACTCCACACAGTCAGTCGCCTGAGGTGGGAATTGAACCCAGGTCCCTGGCGCTGTGAGGCAGCAGTGCTAACCACTGTGCTACTGTGCCGCCCTTAACTAGTTCTTTATCCAGATACAATGAACAGCCATGGGGACCAAATTTGCACCCCAGTACACCAACTTTTTCATGCACAAGTTCAAGCAAGACTTCTTTGCTGCACAAGACCTCCAACCAATGCTATACACCAGATACATCAATGACAATTTCTACATTTGGACTTGTAGAGAGGAATTACTGAAACAATTACACAACAATATCACACACAAGTTTCATCCCACTTACTGCTCTTCAGAATCAGTCTCATTCTTGGATACATGCATTTCCATTGAGGATGGACACCTCAATACCTCACTCTACTGCAAGTGCACTCATAACCTTATAATGCTGCCCTTCTCTAACTTCCATCCTAAGCATGTTAAAGAAGCCATCCTCTATGGACAAGCCCTGTGTATACACAGGATATCGGCAAAAGTTAGGACTGCAGATGCTGGAAACCAGAGTTTAAATCTCAGTGGTACTGGAAAAGCACAGCAGGTCAGGCAGCATCCCAGGAGCAGGAAAATCAATGTTTCGGGCAAAAGCCTGATGAAGGGCTTTTGCCCGAAACATCAATTTTCCTGCTCCTCGGATGCTGCCTGACCTGCTGTGCTTTTTTAGCACCACCCTGACCTATACACAGAATCTGCTCAGGTGAGGAGGAACACAACGTACACCTAAAGATACTGAAAAATGCCCTCATAAGAACGGGATATCACGCTCAACTCATCGATCACCAGTTTGGAACATGCCACAGCAAAACATCACAATGACCTCCTCAGAAGACAGACATGGGATACGAATGATAGGATACCCTTCATTTTCAGAGCGGAGAAACTATGATAAGTTCTTCACAGCCTTCAACATGTCATCGATGATGACGAACGTCTTGTGGAGATCATCCCTGTACCTCCACTTCTTGCCTTCAAACAACCGCCAAAACTTAAACAGACCACCATTCACCACAAACTACCCAGCCTTCAGGAGAACATCATTCACAACACCACACTACTCTGCCACAGCAACCTCTGCAAGACATGTCAGATCATTGACATGGATACTACTGTCACACATGAGAACACTACCCACCATGTACATGGCAGATATTCATGTGACTGAGATAGTGTTGTCTATCACATACGCTGCATGCAAGGATGCTCCGAGACATGGTACATTGGTGAGACCATACAGATGCTAGGACAATGGATAAATAATACCATGCAACAATCACCTCACAGGGGTGTTCCCTCCCAGTTGGGGAACACTTCACTGGTCAAGGACCTTCCGCCTTCGATATTCAGGTAAGTGTCCTCCAAGGCGGCCTTTGAAATACACAACAATGTAGACTTGCCAATGAGAAATTGATAGCCAAGTTCCAAACCCATGAAGACAGCTGCAAACAAGATCTTGGGTTCATGTTGCGCTACATGCAACCCCACCATGCTATTCTGCATTTGAAAAATCTTTCTTAACATCCTGACTTGACACCATCACCGTAACCTGTCATTATTTCTCCACCTTAGTTAATTTGTACAGTTTTTGTTTACTTGTTACTTTGGTTAGACTCTTGATTTGCAACTCTTATACCTAGCATGTTATTTCAGTCATTTGGTTTACCTCCAGCACACTTTATTTTTAATTTTGTTTGTAATTGTCTCTCCGCCTCAATTAATTGGATTATAGATTATCCCTTCACTTGATATTCAACTGTTGACACTTTACTCACACTGTCTGACACTCTTGATCATCTGTAGAGACATATTATTCAGCCTATCGACTCACACCATTTGTGTGTTCTTTTCATCTCTCTGCCTGCAAGTTCGGTGCCTGTGTGCTTCCCTTCACTTCATCAGTATTTACTATGGAAAAGGATATGGAAGATATAGACTGTGGGCAAATAGATGGTGACATCTTACAAAATGTCCATATTACAGAGGAGGAAGTGCTGGGTGTCCTGAAACGCATAAAAGTGGATAGATCCCTAGGACCTGATCAGGTGTTCCCTAGAGCTCTGTGGGAAGCTAGAGAAGTAATTGCTGGGCCTCTTGCTGAGATATTTGTATCATCGATAGTCACAGGTGAGGTGCCGGAAGACTGGAGGTTGGCTAACGTGGTGCCACTATTGAAGAAGAGTGGTAAGGACAAGCCAGGGAACTATAGACCAGTGAGCCTGACATCGGTGGTGGGCAAGTTGTTGGAGGGAATCCTGAGGGACAGGATATACATGTATTTGGAAAGTCAAGGACTGATTGGGGATAGTCAACATGGTTTTGTGCATGGGAAATCATGTCTCACAAATTTGATTGAGTTTTTTGAGGAAGTAACAAAGAAGATTGATGAGGGCAGAGCAGTAGATGTGTTCTACATGGACTTCAACGAGGCGTTCGACTAGGTTCCCCATGGGACACTGATTAGCAAGGTTAGATCTTACAGAATACAGGATGAACTAGCCATTTGGATACGAACTGGCTCAAAGGTAGAAGACTGAAAGTGGTGGTGGAGGGTTATTTTTCAGACTGGAGGCCTGTGACCAGTGGATTGCTATAAGGATCGGTGCTGGGTCCTCTACTTTTTGTCATTTACATAAATGATTTGGATGCGAGCATAAGAAGTGCAGTTAATAAGTTTGCAGATGACACCAAAATTGGAGGTATAGTGGACAGCGAAGAGGGTTACTTCAGATTACATCAGGATCTTGACCAGATGGGCCATACATCAGGAGCATTTCTGAACTGACAGTCAGACTACTGCGACCACTAGGACTCATAACAGCACACAAACCAACAGCCACGCTCAGATAATAACTCACCAGGACAAAGGACCCGATACCCAGCATGAGCAAAACCAACGTAGTGTACAAAATCCCATGCAAGGACTGCACAAAACACTACATAGGACAAACAGGAAGACAGCTAACAACCCGCATCCATGAACACCAACTAGCCACGAAATGACACAACCAGCTATCCTTAGTAGCCATACACTCAGATGACAAACAACATGAATTCGATTGGGACAACACTACTATTATAGGGCAAGCCAAACAGAGAACAGCCAGGGAATTCCTAGAGGCATGGCACTCATCCACAAATTCTATCAACAGACACATTGACCTAGACCCTATATACCGGCCACTGCAGCGGACAGCAACTGACAACCGGAAGCGGCAGATTCAAACAACTATAAATGCCGGAGGAATCAGCACAGAAGCACTTCACAGGAGGCTCCCAAGCACTGAGGATGTCACCTAGAAAGGGGACGAAACGTTTGCAACAAAAACTCCCAGCTCGGCGAACAGAACCACAACAACGAGCACCCGAGCTACAAATCTTCTCACAAACTTTGAAGAGGTAGATATAGTCTCAGTGGGCTGAATGGTCTTCCCCCTGTAAATGGCACCATGTTTCTATGATTATTAAGTAATCTCAGCTTGTGAGAAAGTGTGTGTCAATTTGTATAAGTTTAAATTTCATTGGTTTGAAAGTCTATGTTTAGCAAAGATCATTTATATCAATTTCCAGTACCTCTGTCATTGTTGAGGTGGTTGTACACAAATTTGTCACCTCCAACAATCTTCACCATGGACTCAATAAACATTTGTCAGCCTCAATGGCACAGTATTCTCTGCACTGGTAAAGGTCCTATGCCCGCACCATCATCTCAGTGAACACAGCATTGGTGAGAGCACACCGTGAGTATTCTACAGTTTTTGGTCATCTGGCTGAAAACTATATTTACATTTGAAGCAGTTCAGAGACTATTCACTTACCTTATTCCTGTATGGAGGACCTGTTTTAGGAAGAAAGATTGAGCAGGTGGGACTATTCTCATAGGAGTTTAGTAGAATGAGAGATGATCTTATTGGAATGTTTCTGAGGATGCTGGAGTTGGTGGATGCTGAGAGGAAATCTCCCTTTGTGAGGAATCTAGTATTGGCTGGGGTGGGGGAATTGGAGGGGTGGGGGGTGTGGTGGCACACTTTAAATATATTTATTCATAAAATCATGAGGGGCATAAATAGGATAAATAGACAAAGTCTTTTCCCTGGGTGGGGAGTTCCGAACTAGACGACATAGGTTTAGGTTGAGAGGGCAAAGATTTAAAAGGGACCTAAGGGGCAACAGTTTCATGCAGAGGGTGATGTGTGAATGGAATGAGCTGCCAGAGGAAGTGGTGGAAGCTGGTACAGTTAAAGCATTTAAAAGGCATCTGGATGGGTTTATGAATAGGAAGGGTTTAGAGGGATATGGACCAAATGGGACTAGATTAGTTTAGGATATCTGGTCAGCATGGATGAGTTGGACTGAAGAGTCTGTTCCTGTGTTGTACATCTCTATGACTCTATGATTGGTATTTTCTTCAAAAGCCAGCGGTGAAGCCTGAGTTAAATAAATATTTAATTGATGAGAGAGTTAAGGGTTATGGGGTTAGGCTGGGTAATGGCCCATAGGAGAGTAATGTTCACACCACAGTCACAGCTGACCATTAATGTGGATGTAGAGACCATAAAGCCTACTCCCACTCCCATTGCTTATGTTCTTACTTTCAAACCTCAACTTACCCAAGAATCTGCTCATTGATCTTGCCCACACTTAAGTTGCCCATCCATTTTGTTGCCTCAGAAAGGCAGCCATCGTCAACCAAGACCCCTCCCACCCTGATTATAATCTCTTCCAACCTTCTGTCAGTCAGAAGGTACAAAAGTTTAAACATATGTTCAACAGGTTCAAGAACAGCTTCTTCCAAGCTGTTGTTAAATTTCTGAATTTCAAATCTAATGTGTTGATCTTGCTTTTCATGCACCTTCTTTACAGCTGTAGCTTTGTATTCCTCTCTCTGTCCAGTCATCCTATGATCTTTGTATGGTATGATCTGCCTGTACCTCACACAAAACTTTCCACTGTACATGTGGCAACAATAAATCAAATCAAATCAAATTCCAGGTTAACAACATGGAGTCACTTCCAAATTTCAAATTTCACACCATCTTTGAAGCGTGTAGTGGCAGCAGCAGCAGCAGCAGTCAGGGTGGGAGGGAGTCAGAAATAGACATAGGTTTGTTAAGTCCCATTATGGTAAATGACTGGTATTGATTTCACACAATCCATGTGATGTTCATCACTATCCCACATGTTTGTATCTCCACAAGGGCATTGTTTTAATATTTGCTGTTGGAATAGAATGTTTTGAATTGAATCTGCCTCACTGTTATTTGTGTGCGTGTGTGTAGCCTAGTTCTGTGTGTGTGTGTGTGTGTGTGCGCGTGTGTGTAGCCTAGTTCTGTGTGTGTGTGTGCGCGCGCGTGTGTGTAGCCTGGATCTGTGTGTGTGTGTAGCCTAGTTGTGTGCGTGTGTGTAGCCTGGATCTGTGTGTGTGTGTGTGTGTAGCCTAGTTGTGTGCGTGTGTGTAGCCTGGATCTGTGTGTGTGTGTGTGTGTGTGTAGCCTAGTTCTGTGTGTGTGTGTAGCCTGGATCTGTGTGTGTGTTTGTGTGTGTATGTGTGTGTAGCCTAGTTCTGTGTTTGTGTGTGTATGTGTATGTGTGTGTAGCCTAGTTCTCTCTGTGTGTGTGTGTGTGTGTGTGTAGCCTGGATCTGTGTGTGTGTGTGTGTGTAGCCTAGTTCTGTGTGTGTGTTTGTGTGTGTATGTGTAGCCTGGATCTGTGTGTGTGTTTGTGTGTCTTTAGCTACAAATGAATCTGCCAACTCAACCCACTTCGAGATCAAAAGTGGAGAAGATGCAAAATTGGGCTCCCTCTCTCAGCAGGTAAACCCCCGGTAAAAACAAGGATCCCTCCACCCTGCAGCCACCCTGCTTCTATTCCTGATGAAGGGCTTTTGCCCGAAACGTCGATTTTCCTGCCCCTCGGATGCTGCCTGACTTGCTGTGCTTTTCCACCATCACTCTGATCTAGACTCAGGTAACCCCCTCCCCCACCCCGAGCAAGATCGTATCTCACTGCAACGCCAAATCTGCAGTTAATGGATTATTTATTTTTGAGTTAAGATTCTAAACAACAAAATGGATAGGACTGAGAAGCGCTTGTAAAATCGGGCAGTGTTCGCTCGGGTGAGCAGGGTCGCTGTGTGTGTATTATTAAACCGGAGGCGACCCTGCCCCTCCACATAACTTGCTCGAAGGAACTCAGTTTGACGAGGTTGGTAACATCTATGCCTCTGCAGGAACCGATGCAGCTATTTGCGGCCACTCATCAGCTGCGGTTTCTGAAGCGACTCAAAGACAAGCCCAGAGCGAGGGTGTTGTTGTTTGCAATGTTTAATATCTCTCACACAAAAGCTACATTCGACTCACTTCAGGTTAGCAAAATAGTCCAAACTCGACAGACATCGAGGGGGAAACACAGGAAACAAACACAGGACTTCTCAAGTTAAACAAAACTGTTCCAGTAAAAAAAAGCATTGAAAAAGTAGTCAAATAATTCATAAATGTTCGTGTATTCCAGTATTGGAGAGTGTTGCGTGTAAACAAAATTGGTTGATCTTTAATCTTAAATCCTAACCCCGAACTGAATTTCTTTGTTCGACACATAGTTGCAACAAATTCTCTTTGAAGATTCTCTCTAATGACATGGCTGTGCGCAGAAAGGGACTGATAGACTCGATTTTGCCCACACATGGGTCTTTGAAATCTCAATCAGGGTAGGCAATGGGCTAGAGGCATCATCGCGAGACTATTCATCCAGAAACTCGGCTAACAATCTGGGAAGGTTCCTGAAGAAGGGCTCATGCCTGAAACATCGATTCTCCTGTTCCTTGGATGCTGCCTGACCTGCTGCGCTTTTCCAGCAACACATTTTCAGCTCTGATCTCCAGCATCTGCAGTCCTCACTTTCTCCTAACAATCTGTGAGTCTGGATTCGGCTTTCTCCATGGTTGATGGTGGAATTTGAGTTCAATAAAAATTCTGGAATTAAGTGTCTCATGATAACCATGGAACCATGATAACCATTGTCAGTGGAAAAACCCCCATCTGAATCATTAATGTCCTTTAGTCTGGCTTACATGTTACGCTGAGGGGTGACCTTAGAGGTTTCTAAAATCATGAGGACCATGGATCAGGTAAATATACAAGATTTTTTTTCCCTGGGGAGGGTGTCCAGAACTAGAGGGCATAGGTTTAGGGTGAGAGGGGAAATTTTCAGGCAAAGAGTAGTGTGTGTAAGGAATGAGCTGCCAGAGGAAGTGGTGGAGGCTGGTACAATTACAACATTTAAAAGGCATCTGGATGGGTATATGAATAGGAAGGGTTTAGAGGGATATGGACAAGTGCTGGCAAATGGGACTAGATTAACTTAGGATATCTGGTCAAGGGGCAAGTTGAACTGAAAGGTCTGTTTTTGTGCTGTACATGGCTATGACTGCATGACATGTGACTCCAGACCCACAGCAATGTGGCTGGCTCTAACTGCCCTCTGGGCAATGAATGCTGGCCTGCCCACATCCTTTAAAAATTACCCTCCTTGGGATTGGTTTCTATTCCATTCGGGAGACTGTGGTCACAACAGGAACAGTCAGATTGGAAGAAGTTTAAGTCCTCTTTTACACAGCTGAACCCCATCCCCCAACTCCCCACTCAGCCACTCTGCTCATGGGGAAGAAACTGGTGGCTTTGGCAAGACTGGATCACCAGGACACGGATAGAGAGCCCAGCTTTCATCCTCCAATTTCGACCGGGCGTTTGGGAAAAATATCAAAAAGTTACCAGGTGAAACTGTAGCTTCATCCTCGCGGATTGAAGTGTTGCAGAACACAGATATTGAAAAAAGGACAAGTTTACACTTAGATCAGTCGCCACTTTTTAATATCTTCCCAAACGCAGGACGCGTCACGTATTAGTTTCTGTCAGCTACAGCAATGTTCTAAACAATGAAGGGGGCAATTTGAATGGGTGTTGTGCAAAATATAAAGGCACGCTGAAGTACTTAGTCACTCCTGCGCAGCATCATTTATTTCTCAGAGGGTTTGATAATCCACGGATGGATCACACACATTTTCCGGAATGAACCTGGAACATGGAAAGATGTCATAATTTAATCAATGTGTTCATGCAGTAACAAAGTGAGCCAGAAACCCATATCCTAGGCATAGTAACATGAGCCAGACTCTAGGTTTCTAACCCACTGAGGTGAATCCTAAATCCAAGAAGGATAAATGACAAACTGTATCTGCAACTTCGAGAGTGGCTCACTTTACACAAAGTGTCCCCTGCAAAATGATGCTCCAATTAAAAGGATGGTCACTTTTCACTGGTACATAAGATGGTCACATCAATTTACTGGTGCCTTTATTAATATTTCAGAGAATTTAATTTTAATCCTATTCATCCATAAAATTCCAATAAAAAGTAATGATTATCGAAGCTATTGGGTTGTTTAGAAATCAATTTGATTCATTAATATCCTTCACAGAAGGAAATCTGCCATCCTTACACCGTCTGCCCAACTTATCTGTCTCTCAAAGGCCAGCAAGACATTACTAATCAAACCACTGTGCAGAAGTGGAAGAAGGAAAACAATTGGATAGAAGGCTGGCAATCTACCTGGACACTGCAAATTACAAAGATACAGCCAGCCCAATTCACATTGCAACACTTTTCTCACTGACATCTGGATCTTATGCCAATTCTTTTCACTTATAATTTTCACTTTTTCACTTGTAATTTAACACTTATCACAGTATGTGTAATAAAATACACACAGTCATGGAGATGTACACCATGGAAACAAACCCTTTGGTCCATGCCAACCAGATATCCTAAATTAATCTAGTCCCATTTGCCATCACTTAGTCCATATTCCTGTTCATATATCCAGACTGATGCCTTTTAAAAGCTGTAATTGTACCATCCTCCACCACTTCCCCAAGCAGCTCATTCCATACCCTCTGTATGAAAACATTGCCCCTGAGATTCCTTTAAATCTTCCCCTGTCACCTTAAATTTATGTCTTCTAGTTTTGGACACCTCGACCCTGGGAAAAAGACCTTGTTTATTTACCCTATCCATGCCCCTCATTATTTTATAAACCTACCCCAGTCTATTTGGCCGTTCCCTACAGCTCAAACCTCCAATCCTGACAATATGCTTGTAAATCTGTTATGAACCCTTTCAAGTTTAACAACATATTTCCCAAAGCAGGGAGACCAGAATTTTAAATGGCCCACCTAATGTCCGTTACAGCCACAACATGACATCCCAACTCCTACAGTGAATGCAAAGACCAATAAAGAAAGCAATCAATCCATCAATTTAGACAGAAGTCCCACATTCTAGCCAACCAATAGTCTGATATAAGCATACCCACTGAGTCATACCTTGGGGAGGTGGGCAAGGGGTGGTGAGGAGACAGCATGGGACCCTCGGGCAACTATCTGTGTGGAGTTTGCACGTTCTCCCCGTGTCTGTGTGGGTTTCCTTCAGGTGCTCTGGTTTCCTCTGACAGCTCAGACCAACCAGAACTGGTGAAACATATTTGACTATATACTCATCTACCTACAAATGTAGAAGCATCTGTAAGTCCATAAGACTATAAGACATAGGAATAGAATTAGGCCAGTCGATTCATTGACTCTGTTCCACTACTCAATCTTGGCTGATAAGTCCATTGGTACGAGAAGACCGAGTCCTGCCTTCTCACTGAGGACTACTTTCATTATGTTGTTCATGACTGTCACTGCGCTAAATGTGGTAGATTCAGAAAATGTCTGGTAAACAAAACTAAGTCGCACTCAGGTTTTTAAATCATCATCATGAGGTACCAGCAAGACAACTGTATTCGCTCGTTGGTACCCTCAAAGCCCAGCATGTCCCTCACTCTACCAGTCCCATCAAGCCGATGGATCAATTTTGGTTCAATCAGGACTGTAGGAAAGTATTCAAGGAGCAGTATCAGGTATATTTACAAATGAAGTACCAGCCTGGTGACTCTGCAACGTAGGACTATTGCATAGCATGCTAAATAGCTGAAGCAGCATGTTATAGGTTGAGGGAAGTATCTCACAATCAACAAATAACATTGAATTCTTCAATTCTGTGACACTGAATTGTGAATGGTGGTGGAGAATTAATTGGGTGCATGGTCTCCACAACCATTCCCAACCTCAGTAATGGGAGAGACCAACACTTGGTGCAAAACAAAAACACGGTTGAAGCATTTGCAAATATTTTCAACCAGAAATGCCAAGAGAATGATCCATTTTGACATCTTTGAGATGTCAAATATTACAGATCTTCATCCAATTCAATTCAATATAGATGATTGCATGAAATGACTGAAGACCTTAATACAACAATAAAGACAAAATTGTTAATGATCCTGGCAACATCTGAGAGAAATGCTGAAGACCTATGCTTCAGGCTAGATCCATCCCTAGCAAAGCTCCTTCACTACAGCTACAACATTGTGGAATTGTACAGCTACACTCTGTCCACAAATAACAGAAGGAATCTAATCCAGCAAATAACTACCTGCTCTCAATCATCAGCAGAGTTACAAAAGGTGTCATTGACAAGAGATTCTAACTATCTTTCTTGACATTCAATGACATTGCCATCACACAATCTCCCACCGTCAACATCCTGGATATTGTTGTTAACCAGAACCTTAACTGGACAAGCCATATAAGCGCTATGGCTACCTCTACATCTGACTCCCCAAAACCTGCCACTACCGACAGAACAGAAGTCAGGAGTGTATTGCAATATTATCCCCTTGCCTAGATGAGTGCAGTTCCAACAACACACAAGAAGCTCAACCACCTCCAGGACAAAGCAGCCTTATTGACTTGCATTGCATCCACCACCTTAAAACTTGCACTGCCTTCAGTTCTGACCACATTGACAGGAATATGTATCATTTTCTGCAATATACCAAAGCTGCTTCAACAACTCCTTCCTAAATGGAGGCCATTACCACATAGAAGAATAAGGGCAGCAGATGCATGGGAACACTATCTTACAGAAATCCCCTCCAAGTCACATAATGACTTGACTTAAAATTATACCACTGTATCCTCGGGTCCGGTTTTCACAGTCTCAGTTACCTGCAGTTTTCCATGGGCCGAACACATTACAGGGAGCCTTCCAGAACCAAGGACCAGGGGGCTGCCAGGAAAGTAAATTTCCCATTTAAATGATTTCGTTCGTGATGATTCATGGTTTTGGGTTTCACGGTAGTCCCCTCGGTTATGGGGGGACTACCATATTGTCATTCTTCACTATGTCTGCATCAAAATCCTAGAATTTCCTCCCTAAAGTTGTGCTTAAGTCTAGTGGCAAATCTCAGAACAGTTAAGTTAGCATCTGGGTTTGAGAATAATTTTCAATCTTTAATAAAGATTTTTAAATGGCTAAATTATTTCACAAAGAAAACATAATTACAAACAGCCAACATAGGTTTCAGACAAGAGATTATGCTTGATAAGTCTGATACAACTCTTTGAGGAGGTGATAGATATGACCTATTGGAGAAATACATAAAAGTATTCATGTGGTGCACATGAACTGTCAGAAATCTTTTGACAAAGTAATACATTGAATAGGTGGAGGTAATTGGGTTAGGGTGTTGTCACTGCTTTAGTAATCCAGAGTCTCAGGCTGATGTTCTGTGCACAAGGATTTGAATTTATAATAGGTAAAATTTGAATTTAATAGAATCTGGAATTTTTAAAAAAAGTGATTGACATAAAAACTGATTCACTGACATCCATCCTTCAGTGAAGGAAATCTACCCTCCTTACTCAGTCACATGACTCCAGGCCAACAAAATTTGGACGGCTCTTAATTGCCCTCTCAAATGGCCAAGAAAGATAATCAGCTCAACGGCAATCATAAATGAGCTACAATTGTCAACCTTGCCAGTGCTACCTATATTCCATGCAAGAATTTTAAAAAAAGGACTCCTTAAGAAGATTTTAAATAATATGGAGTTTAGGAAGGTAGCAAATTGAGATCAAAGCCTATTGGAAGGGAAGATCCAAATAACTGGAGTAAGCAGTTTCCTAGGGAATTTGGAACAGATAACATTGGGGAAGGGGGAGTCTTCTTGGGATCCTATGTAAATTCTTCTGATTTCAACCATCTACCGTACTATTTACTTAAGTTGAAATAAACTGTCAAACCTTATTTTTCTACGACAACGTGAGCTCAACTTTGTCCCATTTATCAGTAATGCAGCATACTTCTACTACAAATCTCAAGGGCTTTGCAATTTAAATATATTTTTATATCTTGATAGGTTGACTTCACAAACATACTCACATTTCATATCTTGGACTTCTTCCCATACTGAACTCCAACTTGTCTAATACTTTGCAACCCACAGCCTGTCCTTATTGATCTCAATCAACTCCATCTTTCAATGCACTGAATTCAAAATTCCCAATCTAATTTTAAAATTTAATTTGGAACTTTTGTGGTCACTTTCAGCTTTATATTTAGTTTACATCCCAATAATCTCAGACATTGAGTTCTTGTATACTCCCTTTCCTCAGCATTATTAATTGCCATCACAGATTTAGTTGTCGAGATCCCATCTCAGGAACTCCCACTCCAAATCTCTTTGTCTTACTCCTTCCCTTTAAAAATCCTCAATACCTATCTTTTAGACTATACATTTGATCAGTTAACTATCACTCAGTGAAGAACATTGTGATATTTTATGGTGTTACAAGCACTTTACAATTAAAATTGTTACATGGGTATATAGAGTCTATATGACTCATTCTTAAGTAATCACAAAGCTTGACATATTTTGCTGCACTAATAGTATATTTATGCAATACTAAGATCATAACTTGTGCCATAGTAACTTGGTTCTTTCCTTCATTGAAGTACAGTACATACTTGTTAAAGGTATCTGTTTTGTGGTCTTCTATCTTCTTCAGCAATTGGTCTATAATGAATTAAAAAACATGTTAATGTAAGAAGCAGCAATTATTTTTCTTGAATATGTTACACTGTCATAGCTGATGTAGGCTTTGAAATGGCCCCTGTCAACAATAGAAATGGCTAGATTATAGAACAATTATGACTTATAGTTAGATATAGAAAATTTGTTCAATAAAGTTAGTGACTGATATATTTCATGTATTTTAAATACTTATGTCATAATTTAGTAAATATCTTTATGAAAACTGAATTAAGTATTGGCACAGGTCTATTCCTGCAATACTTAAATAGGAATAATGCAGCAGTGCATTTAAGTGAATATTTTCTGAAATGAATATATCTGTTTAATTAATATAAAACAACTAGAAAAAAATACACTAAAAACTAAACTTAAACTCATTAATGGACCACGAATGTCTCTGGTCTCTGCCAATTTATTCTTCAGTGCACAGCTCAAAGCCTTGTTACTTCAGTTTAACAATGGCATTTGGGCTTAAGATAGGAATTGAGAGTCAGGATTCCTATGTGCTTTAATAAAAACTTAATCTAAACACCTGACAGTCTACCATCAACATTTCTAACAGACTATGAAATATTGAACACTGCAAAAACAAAATCTGAATAAGTATATGATTTCTACACAGCAAAACAGACTGAGAACATCAGAGAGCCCATGAAATATAATGTTTTGCCCTTGTGGCTGGGTGAAGGGAAGGTGATTTAGTTTGGTTGTGGAACGCAGTTGGCAAGAGTTGAACAATGAGTTATGAGAATAGATATTATGGAGTTTCATTTGATTACCCTTGAAATGGACAGCAATATGTAACAAACGTTTCCTCCCAAAGTTAGATGAATTAGATTTAATAGGGCTTGTGGAATGATTGATGAAGTAAATGCTTTTCTTTTTCTGTGCATTATTTTTGGTCTTGTGAATCTTATCTCTACAGTACATTCCTATATTCATCATTATCCTGACTCTATAATTCTATATTAATCATTCACCATCACTAAGTGCATTTTTTCTATCTTAGTTCTCTTTAAGAATTTATAATATTAGAAAAAACATAATTAGGTTTTTTCTTAAACTTATCAGATCCAGTTAAACACACTTGCAACTACAATCTGTTCCGTACAAAGTCCCATTCATTCATCAGTTCTGTCCTTGCTACCTCCATTACCTCTACTTTTCAATGCACTGAATTCAAAATTCATGCCATCATTTTAAAATTTCCTGTAGAACTTTTGTGGTCACTTCCAGTCCTGTACTTATTTTACATCCTAATAACGTCTGACATTGGGCTCTTGTACATTCCCCTTCCTAAGCAGTTTTAGTTGGATTCAGAGCATTTAGGTGATTAAGTCCGATACCAGGAACTTCCACTTTAAATCTTTGTGCTTTGCTACTTCCCTAATTGGCTTTAAAACCTTCCTCAAAATCTTTCTTCATGATTGTTGCCTTCTAAATTGTAACCTCTCAGTGAGTCTGCTCAATGCCAAAACAGAGACTCGAAACTCTAACTTCATCAATGTCTTAATATATCCCTGTTTTATATGCAAAGTCCTTTTATATAAAGCCTAGCAAGTTAATTTACAATCTTTCTGTCAACATCACTATGTTTCTTCCCTTTATTAAAAGTCTTCTGGGTATTATTAATCGTTCTAAAATATGCTCCTTCATCTTGCACGAATAGATTTGAGGTTTTGTTTTAAAATAGGATATTTGAAATGATTTTTAAAACTCATTTTTAAACAATGTGGTGTATGAGAACTGAAAACTGTAAACAAGATAGATATTATCTGTAATCAAAACAGCAAGTACTGGAACTAATCGGCAAGTCAGTCAATATCTGGCACCAGAGAAACACAACGTTTAAGTCAATGCTTTCTAATTAGATATTTTTCAACTGAATCAATTTTAATTTGAAATATGTTTATTAATTAATGAGAAGTGGGCATTTCTCAAGGAACTATAATTCATTGCCTGTCGCAATTGCTTTTCAGAAGGTGACAATGAGCATCTAAAACTGATGCTATAATGTAGAAGGACTCCAAAGGTGATTTTAGGTGTGGATTTCCAGCATTTGGATTTAGCACTGATGAACGAATGTCAAACCAGCCACCATGTAGATTTCCGAGGTCCCTGCGTTTTAAGGACTTCTGGAATCAGAGGTCAATAATTCCGTCTTGTTGATCAGCGTGCGCGGACCCTCTGAGAGGATGCTTAGAGACCTATTTCTAACTCAGAATCATTTGGGACTTCGAAGGAAATGTATTGGTGTTGCCCCCCCCCCCCCCCCCCCCTTCCCCGCCATGATTCAGCTGCCCTTGATATTCTGGGTAGTGATAGTCGTTGGGTTTGAATGGTGCTGTTGAATCTTTAATGAGTTGCTTCAGTGAATCCTGTCCGTGATATATAGAGCAGCCACATTGCACTCATTGAAGAAGGAACTCTGTGATTCTGTGAATGAATGTTTAAGGAGGTGGATTGGCTGCCAATCACCTCGTTGTACAAGTGAGGACGCCAAAGAGCTGTTAGAGTTTTAATGGGTCGAATGGTCTCTTCCTGTGCCATCATGTTCTTAGCTCATGTGGGTTACCTGCAATTTCCCTTTTTATTGTTTCCAAAACTTATGTCCATCAGCTTTGATCCCTCACCAAGACATAACACTTCATGATTTGGAGATGCCGGTGTTGGACTGGAGTGTACAAAGTTAAAAATCACACAACACCAGGTTATAGTCCAACAGGTTTAATTGGAAGCACTAGCTTTCGGAGCGTCGCTCCTTCATCAGGTGATATCACCTGATGAAGGAGCGTCGCTCCGAAAGCTAGTGTGCTTCCAATTAAACCTGTTGGACTATAACCTGGTGTTGTGTGATTTTTAACGTTTAACACTTCATAGAATTCTTTCCCGGGTTAAGCTAATTTAAAAAATCCACTCTGTGCTTTCCTAACACCATAGAGATGGAATTCCTTGTACAGTACAGCCATTTCCACCCGCAGCCAACTTGTCTATTTACTAGGCGCTATGTTGCCTTTCTCAGAGATGTGGCAAGGTGTGACATCAAAGCCATTCTCTGGTGTTGCAAACCGGATTGTCTTTTTATTGTGAACGAACCTCTTTCTGAACTGATGCTGGCAGCGTCTCCGGCGTGGCCCTGGAAAACAAACACAGCTTAGTGCATTTCAATCAGGTTCGAGTTAATTAGGTTAAGTTGGCAATTTTTCTGAAATGAGAAAGATGTGAAAAATGTACTTCTGCAATAAGCAATGGAGACACAGGTGAGTGCGAGGAGCAGCAGGACGGCGGCGCCAGTCAGTGGAGCCCAGATAATAACGTGGCAGCTCATTGGGACTTGGGTATTCCCTGAAATGAAACAGAACAGGGAACTTATGTAACCACAACCCATGACTTGTTACGTCAATGCCAAGGCAAATGGGCCGTAAATTCACACACTTTTCAGCGAGCAAATAAAAATTTCGATAAATAGAATAATAATTGAGAGGGAATGATTGGATTTAACATTGGACATTACCCTAGGATGCCCAGAAAGAACAGGAGTAAACACATACAGGTAGAAACCCAATAGTCCAGGATATTCACCAGAAGCAGCAGCTGCCTTTCTCAGCTTCAGGCAGAACCCCCCCGCCCAGCCCCCGATCAGTTTGATAAATTTAGACAAATTACCCCGGCTATTCTGGCGGGTAAAATTCACACGCGCTTGCAGTCATTCTAAGAAACCCTGGTATTGTCAAAGTGACAGAAATTTAGACACGGATTAACCTCCTTCCGCCATTAACTTAATTATATCTTCCAACTGAAAAGTTAAACTCAAACCCGCTGTGTTTAAACCTTTAACTGTGCATCTTGTTGGATAGGAATTCCGTTGCAGTGAGAGAGGGATTGATGTTAAGTGTTCAGACAAACTCATTGCAGTGATGTTCGTCCCGTTGGAGATTCACACTTAAAATCATGAGCTTCGTGTGAAAGGGGTGGCAAATCTAGCGCAGGGTTTGATAATCCTGGAGGTGGTTGCGGTATGATTAGACAAAGGGTCAGTTAGACTCGAAACGTCAGCTCTTTTCTCTCCCTACAGATGCTGCCAGACCTGCTGAGATTTTCCAGCATTTTCTCTTTTGGCGGGATGATTAGGATCATGATTAGAACGATCGAGGCACTAAATTTCCCAAAGACCAGGATACATGGTTATACAACAAAATACTTTCACTATCAGCCCCTGAAATCGCACTGGTCTGGAAATACCCTCTGCTATAGGGTTAACGGGAACTCCAGCGCCTGCTTTGAGCTCACCATTGACAGCGTGTGAACTGTGAAACTGGGCGCCATCACTGACCGCGTGAACGCCCAGGGCGAATTCTGAGAGATTACCACCTTTCTGTGGGTAGACTTTAATTGGTCACTTTATAGGGGAGGTCATCATTTACCCTTACAGAATAAATAGGGTTAAAATCTCGTACATCCGAACCAGTTACATCAAATGAAACCAAAGGTCAAGAAGCGGCAACGCTTTCTTCAGGGCATAAGTGGGTAGGGGCGAGGGACTGAACTGATAAAGTTACACATCAGAGGAGCACCCTCTGCAGGGAAGCAGAGAGGGGGAGAGAGAGAGAGAGAGAGACGCTCCTCTCTCACTCCACCAAAGTTTCATGCTAACTTCGGGGTTAAGAATGGTGCTGACCCTGTTCAGAGATAAGACTAGAGTGGTGCTGGAAAAGCACAGCATTCCAGGAGCAGGAAAATCGACGTTTCGGGCAAAAGCCCTTCATCAGGCAGGACTTGAATCTGGACCTTATGACTCAGAGATAGGGACATTACCACGAGTGAAGGTTTACAAGAGGCCGTCAGCGATATGACCAACGGTCTTGTGAAGATCTCTTCCAGCTTTTGAGAGGGAGAGAAGCCTGTGTTCCTCCAAACCATGCCAGATTCAGAAAGTTAGTGTTGGGACAGGAATGAGAGAAAGAGTGAGTGATTTAAGGTATCCCCATACTGTTGGTGGAATGTCTGGAGAAAAGGCACGTTTGCATTCATCCAAAAACAGTGGTTGAAGAAAGCCAAAGTGGGTGCTGCAGATTTTGGAGATGAGAGTCAAAATCCCATGCAAGGACTGCACCAAACACTACATAGGACAAACAGGAAGACAGCTAACGGTCAGCATCCATGAACACCAATTAGCCACGAAACGACACGACCAGCTATCCTTAGTAGCCATACACGCAGATGACAAGCAACATGAATTCGACTGGGACAACACCACTATTATAGGACAAGGCAAACAGAGAACAGCCAGGGAATTCCTAGAGGTATGGCACCCATCCACTGATTCTATCAACAAACACATCGACCTGGACCCTATATACCGGCCACTGCAGCGGACAGCAACTGACAACCGGAAGTAGCAGAGACAAACCACTATAAATGCTGGAGGAAACATCACAGAAGCGCTTCACAGGAGGCTCCCAAGCACTGAGGATGCCACCTAGACAGGGGACGAAACGTCTGCAACACAAATTCCCAGCTCGGCGAACAGAACCACAACAACGAGCACCCGAGCTACAAATCTTCTCCCAAACTTTGAGAGTCAAGAGTGGGTGCTGGGAAAGCACAGCAGGTCAGGCAGCATTTGGAGGAGCTGGAAAATCGACGTTTCGGGCAAAGGCCCTTCATCCTGAACCATCGGTTTTCCTGCTCCTCGGATGCTGCCTGACCTGCTGTGCTTTTCCAGCACCACACTCACCGCCGTCTACTCCAGGGTAATTAGACGTAGGTCTGGCCAGCGACACCCACACCCTAAGGACTGATTCCAAAATAAATAAACACGTGGGTGATTTCCTCCTTCCATACTCCCCTCCCCCACCCCCAAGGGATTTCTGGAAATTAATGATTCGTCGTGAAAAATGTTTGAGATGTGATGCTTCGTATTTTAAGGGTTTTTAAAATACAGTCAATATTTGGTGCACAGAGGTAGAGTAAACAATGCTGGATTATTGTGGGAAAGGATGGTAATAGTGGTCTGAATGGCTTCCCTCCGGCGACAGAAGGATCATCAAACTGGCATTTAGCCGGACACAGTGTCTGAATCAGAGGAACTAGGGTTTTGAAAGTTCCCTCTGGAGAATGTTCTGAATGTTCGAGTCGCATTGACCGTACCTCTTTGAGTTGAGTGACATTGAGTAGATCCTTTGCTGTCCGGCGTGGTCGGTTTTGCTTGCGTCGTGGTGGGCACGGTGGTTGGCTTTGGTGTAGTTTTAACCTCTGGATTTAACCAACCAAAATTAAAAAGAGACGTGCGTTTAATAATAGTATTTTTTAAAAAAAAACTAAAGTCATGAAAATGAGCATAAATCGAAGTAATCTATTAAAACGTCCGGCTATACCCACGGGTGGTGAAATATTAAAGGGAAATTTTACTAAAGTAGAATTAGCCATGGGGTTATAATCAATAATTTAACCTCACTGACCTTCAACATACAGCTCAATGTCATTCCCAAAACGCATGGCCATGTTCTTGACCATGAAACAGTAATACTTCCCAGAGTCTTCCTTCTGAAAATTCTTGATCGTCAGGGACACTCTGTTGGATGACTTTGCTGCATCGTATTTGTCGGATTGGGCCAGAGCCTTCACTCGTCCCGCGCCTGTTACATACAGCAAGAACTTCGGCTTGGAAGCGCGGGACTGTTGGAACCAATAGACCCCCTCGTCTGCGTTCAATGAACATGTTACGTGAACGATTTCCCCTTTTTTCACCACTCTGTTTTCCGATAAAAGCGGTAGGACGGTGCCTATGTTAAAACACAAACAAATTAACATCAGAGTGGTGTTTAATTTGGGGTGGGGGGGGGGCGGTGGGCAGCTTTGAAAGCAGGAGACAGTGAGGACTGCAGATGCTGGAGATCAGAGTCGAGAGAGTGGTGCTGGAAGAGCACAGCAGGTCAGGCAGCATCTGAGGAGCAGGAGAATCGACGTTTCGGGCAAAACCCCTTCACTCATTCGGAAGAAATTTAAAAAAAGGACTCAAAATTTTAATTCCCGAGATGCTGCCAGACCTGCTGAATTTCTGCATCATTCCCTGTGCTGGTGAATCTGTTACAAAATCCACTCCCTAATCAAGAGACATGGGGCTTTCTGAACCTGGAACACGTTATTAGTGGCTACAAATCAAATGGAAATAGATTGCCTTTTACGTTGGCGTTGTGAACAGAGTCGTTGTCCCCACATAACTGACCAACGAATTTTCCAGGGAGGGCGTTAGAAACGTACAGCGCTACATGTTTTAGCTTTGCAATGAAGTCCGGAGAAATTAGCACATAGTCTCCTTTAAAAAAATCGCTATTTCGATTTAATTGCATTAAATACATGAATCGAAGTAAAATATGTTGTTCACTCCCACCACACACAGACACAAACACATTCATCTGTCTGTTTCAATTCGAAAAATATGCATTTTCCTTCTGCAAATAGCCGAATATCTTTAATCTTTGCGAGACAAGTAAGAGAATATAAATCATTCAGTATTATTGCTCACTTATCAGTTGGGTCGCGAGGAGGAATCCAAGAATTTTCATGATGGGTTCAAGGCACTTGCGTGTAGGGTCGATGTTTACCAACGAGTGGAACTTCTGCAACAACCCGTGAGTGCACCGCATCAGGACGTGAGGTCATTACCTCCGCAGGCGTATCGATATATTTTGTTTAACAAGTGCCTTCAATGAACATTCATGTCCAATGAGTTTCAGCCTCCCATTGGAAATGAAATACAAATATCTGGGATTCGCTGGATCTCAAACAGCGGCACTGTGTTCGGCCTTCAGGGATTAGTGTAACTGATACATGACTTTGTTGAGTTACAAATTGTTTTCTGTCAGGTCACAAAGGATATGTGAAAGACATACCTCAAGCATCCGTTAAATTGACGTTGGTTTTAACAATACGTAAGCAGGTTCAAACTGCCCTTCATCTATTACATTAGTGCACATACAGGGTTTGGAACAGACAAAATACTTTAGAAAATCTTATTTTTCCCATGCATCTGTGAGATGTATACTACTTAAAGTGAGGTCTCCTTGATTTGGACTCTTTGACTGGAGTATTGCTTGGACCACATCTCATTCGATGTCTGTGTGGGTGATGACTCAGTTCAATCCACATCTGTGATATTTTTGAAACATTTGGCCATTGCCTGAAATGGTAATTTGACTGCAATTTCCGGAAC
The DNA here is from genome assembly GCF_020745735.1 of Hemiscyllium ocellatum. NCBI lineage: Eukaryota > Metazoa > Chordata > Chondrichthyes > Orectolobiformes > Hemiscylliidae > Hemiscyllium > Hemiscyllium ocellatum. The sequence continues at coordinate 30,606,334 of NC_083401.1, read as the reverse complement.
CAACTGAAACGGCTGCCTGAACATACAGCACCGATGGGTGACAGGTGACTGCAGCAATGTGCCTTGGATGTACAGATTAAGATTAAGATTACTTACAGTGTGGAAACAGGCCCTTCAGCCCAACAAGTCCACACCGACCCTCCGAAGAGCAACCCACCCAGACCCATTCCCCTACATTTACCCCTTCACCTAACACTACGGGCAATTTAGCCTGGCCAATTTACCTAACCTGCACATCTTTGGACTGTGGGCTTTTCTTTTTAATTGAAGAGTAATATATAATACTTTTTTTTGTTTCTGAAGGACCAGCTGCTGATTTAAAACCAAACCACCATCAAACAAACGAGAATAGTTCACCAGCGAGCTGAGACCTTCAAACTAACAGATGTCGTACACAGTACACTCACAATACTGTGCAAACATGTGGATTTCCATGTGTTCATAATCCATTCTAAGGAGCAATAGCTTCGGTTCGATGGGCTATTTCCCCTCTGCAATAATTGTCAATAAAGGCTTCATATTTGACCGTGAAATTGAATTAAAGGGGGACCACACCTTCCAAATCAGGTTATCTGGCCCAGTCCATAATAAAAGTGGGAAGAATGAAGATTATATAAAATATTTCGGGGAATTCAACCTCTTCACCATGCTTTCAAATATTCCTAAGAAGACACAACTTTTCATAAGAAATACAGGCTAACTGCAGTACCTTCATTTATAGAAAACAGAACAATACAGCGCAGAATAGGACCTTCAGCCCTCGATGTTGCGCCGACCTGTGAACTACTCTAAGCCCATCCCCTTACGCTATCCCATCATCATCCATGTGCTTATCCAAGGACTGTTTAAACCTTCCTAATGTGGCTGAGTTAACTACATTGGCAGGCAGGGCATTACCACCCTCTGACATTTGTCTTAAACCTATCACCCCTCAATTTGCAGCTATGCCCCCCTGTACAAACCGCCGTCATCATTCATGTATGGTGTGCCTGTAGATCTCCAGTGTCACGGAGTTAGAACTGATTACTTCATTATTTCTCTCTACCTGCCACAAGGAATATTGTCAGGAAGCAAGATTATCATCAATATAACAATTAGCGGTAGCCCCGTGCACCTTGTTAGAGGTATAAAACCACGGCTCTTGTCAAAAATGGTGCTGAATATATTGCCCTGATCATATTTTGAATCAATGAATTCAGTTAACAACAATTAGATCCCCTACAGTGTGGAAATAGGCCCTTGAGCCTAGGGCTCAACCAGTCCATACCGACCCTCCGAAGAGTAACCCAACCAGACCCACTTCCCTGACTACTGCACCTAATACTATGAGGCAATTTAGCTTTGGACTGTTGGAGGGAACCCACGCAGTGAATGTGCAAACTTCACACCGAGGCTGGAATCGAATTTGGGACCCTGGTGCTGTGAGGAAGCGGTGCTAACCACTGAGCCACCGGGTCGCCCTTGCTGTATTCGAGACTTCAATATTCCCCACACAGCAACCGCCCGTTTTACCAGATTGCCATTGTTTCCATCCTCTGCATGTCCTGCTTGGCTTAGCCTCTGCTGCATGCTCCGTTACTGCTTCATTTATCGATGCCACATTTTCTTTCATTTGTTTAAACCGAATTGCTTAATTAGATTTACAGATCCTCCCCCCCAATACTTGGCAGGAGTTTGTATCGAGTGACTGCATTGTTGTTATCTCCTCAATAAAAAAAACCTTGCCCCAATTCCATGATTTCTACCAGATTGCAAAGGAATTACATTCATGGCTCTGATCAATTTATTTTGTCAAATTGGGTGAGTAGCTTCCTATTACCCGTGATAAATTGAAATGCATGCACTTTTATAATGTTTGCATTTCATGTAAAATATCAAATTCTAGGAGGTCTTGTCGCACTTTGCGTAGTGTCCCCACCTCTCAATCTGGAGTCCATAACCTGATGGGCAAGGAAACTACATTAACATAGAACAGAGAACATAGAACAGTACAGCACAGAACAGGCCCTTCAGCCCACAATGTTGTGCCGACCACTGATCCTCATGTATGCACCCTCAAATTTCTGTGACCATATGCATGTCCAGCAGTCTCTTAAATGTCCCCAATGACCTTGCTTCCACAACTGCTGCTGGCAATGCATTCCATGCTCTCACAACTCTCTGTGTAAAGAACTCGCCTCTGACATCCCCTCTATACTTTCCGCCAACCAGCTTAAAACTATGACCCGTCGTGTTGGTCATTTCTGCCCTCTGGCTATCGACTCTATCTACGCCTCTCATTATCTTGTACACCTCAATTAGGTCCCCTCTCCTCCTCCTTTTCTCCAATGAAAAAAGTCCAAGCTCAGTCAACCTCTCTTCATAAGATAAGCCCTCCAGTCCAGGCAGCATCCTGGGAAACCTCCTCTGAACCCTCTCCAAAGCATCCACCTCTTTCCTATAAAAGGGCGACCAGAACTGGACGCAGTATTCCAAGTGTGGTCTAACCAAAGTCTTATAGAGCTGCAACAAGATCTCATGGCACTTAAACTCAATCTCCCTGATAATGAAAGCCAAAACACCATATGCTTTCTTAACAACACTGTCCACTTGGGTGGCAATTTTAAGGGATCTATGTACCTGCACACTACGATCCCTCTGTTCCTCCACACTGCCAAGAATCTTATCCTCAATCCTGTGCTCAGCTTTCAAATTCGACCTTCCAAAATGCATCACCTCGCATTTATCCAGGTTGAACTCCATTTGCCACCTCTCAGCCCATTTCTGCATCCTGTCAATGTCCCGCTGCAGCCTACACCAGCCCTCTTTACTGTCAACGAAACCTCCAACCTTTGTGTCATCTGCAAATTTGCTAACCCATCCTTCAATCTCCTCATCCAAGTCATTAATAAAAATTACAAACAGTAGAGGCCAAAGGATAGAGCCCTGTGGAACACCACTCATCACTGACTTCCAGGCAGAATATTTTCCTTCTACTACCACTCATTGTCTTCTGTTAGCCAGCCAATTCTGTATCCAGACAGCTAAATTCCCCTCTACCCCATTCCTCCTGACCTTCTGAATGAGCCTACCATGGGGAACCTTATCAAATGCCTTGCTGAAGTCCATATACACCACATCCACAGCTTGGCCCTCATCAACTTTTCTAGTCACATCCTCAAAGAACTCAATAAGGCTTGTGAGGTATGACCTGCCCCTCACAAAGCCGTATTGACTGCATTTAATCAAGCTATGCTCTTCCAGATGGTCATAAATCCTATCCCTCAGAATCCTTTCTAACACCTTGCAGACGACCATAAGCACATGACCAAACAGTTCCAGGATGTTGTAAATCATTCCAACATACACCAGCTTGTACATTCGTTTAATATATGCCAACGACAGTTAATAAGAACACGGTCAGCTAATGTAAAAGAATTGGAGTCTCTACCACCACTACCCATAGCTCTAGGCTACAACATGCAGGTGACTGTATGTATGGCTAAGCATCCGGCACTTGGGGGACTGTTTGCCTCTGTTGACTCGACGGTTAGTGTGGATCAGACCGGGACAAATAGCATGAGTTTCTGACTGGGGTGAATTTGAAACCTGACCTCTTGCTCTACACTGGTGGAGATCACAGCACCATGGGTGAGACTGGGGCAGAGAGGACAATATCATACAACGTTAGATCACAGTGGAAAGGTTTACCTGTAACCCTACCCTCCAGTTCAATCTTCCTCGTTGTACTCTTTGCCTCGTCCTGGTTCTCTATTCTATCTCCCTAGTTTCTTTAGTATTATGCCTCCTATGCTATCGGAAGCCCTTTATTTTGATTCAGTTTTCTGAAGTCTATCGCATTGAAATTGTATGATTGTGCTCCGTCCAGCATCCTGCAAAACTGTCAAGCAAAATAGAATGTGTGTAATTGCTGAACTGGAGGTTAATCGTTGACAGCAGCTTTCTCGCTAGGTTTGACCAGTCCCTGACCCGTCTGAGTTCTGAAGGTGTCCTATCAGACTCAAGAGCTTAACTCCGTTTCTCTCTCCACAGCCGTGCTGCCAGAGCTGCTGAGTCTCACTAACATTTGCTGTGTTTGTTCCTGGCCCCTGACGTTGGGCAGATAATTCTCCACGGGGACCAGGAGATGACTGATTTTAAGAGGTGCGTATAGCTTGGCAACTTCCCAATGTTCAGATGTGATTGGTCATTGCTCAGGAAATCCGGATGACGAAGTTCAAAGGGGAGACCCACATTTTAAGGTGCGACGTGATCCATGAATAATTCCACATACGGATCTCCCTTTCCCTTTCTCTACAATGGGTTTCCATTCTCCGTTAGTGCTTTAGGCGTCACATTTTGAATTGATCCAGACATGAGTGTCTCATGTTTGCCAAGCAACCGTTCCTCCAATTCCTCCCCAACTTCCCCCTATTCCCTGTCTCTAGAAAGACCTCGAGGAGAACGTGAAGTCTGCAGATGCTGGAGATCAGAGCTGAAAATGTGTTGCTGGAAAAGCGCAGCAGGTCAGGCAGCATCCAAGGAGCAGGAAATTCGACGTTTCGGGCATAAGCCCTTCATCAGCCTGCCCTTGACCTGATGAAGGGCTTATGCCCGAAACGTCGAATTTCCTGTTCCTTGGATGTAGCCTGACCTGCTGCGGTTTTCCAGCAACACATTTTAAGCTCTAGAAAGACCTCACCGAGCACTGCTAAACCAACCCTGCACAAGGTATTGGTGGGACCACATCTGGAGCACTGTGAGCAGTTTTGGTCCCTTTATTTCGGGGAGGATTTCATTTCATTGGAGACACTTGAGAGAAGGTTCACTTGGCAGTGTCTTATGAGTAAAGGAGAGACAGGTTTGGATTACTAATTGGAGTTTACAGAATGAGAGGTGATCTGATTGAGATGATTAAGGGGTTTGATTGGATCAATGCTGAGAGGATGTTTCCCCTCATGGGAGAGTTTGGGACCAGAGCGCACAATCTCAGGATTCACGCCCGAGATGAGGGAGAATGTCTTTTCTCAGAAGGTTGAGTGTCTTTGGAAGTCGTTGCCACAGACAGCAGTGGGGACAAAATCCTGATGACCAGTTGGGATATCAAATATCGCGGGCAAACGAATGTGAGGAAGGTCAGATCAGCTCTGATCCTATTGAATCGCGGATTAAGCCGGAGAGGCCGAACCCCTGACCTTATTGCTTATGGCCTTTACGCTCATTCTGCACAACAAACGTGTTAGCATTACAACCATCAATTGTTTATGCGTTTACTTCCGGTGTTCTTTAAACACAGCACCTGCTTCCCAGTTGATAGCGTTTTGCGTTCAACGTGCACTCATTGGTCCTTTCACTTTTCCGCTCAATATATTTCTCAAAATAAAGTAAATGTTCATTGCTCTGTCCACCCTGGTCCCATGTGACGAGCCGTTAACTACAGCAATCAGTGATCTCGTCCCATCATGTTGCTGCGTCTCTCGTTTCTTTCGACACTGGGATTCGTTTAATAACTATTCCTGGACTGGAATGAGTGCCATTATTTAATTTAAGCGTGTTGTCGATGGCAGATTATACACACACACTTCTCGGCCAAAGCTCATCTCTAATGAACACCATTCTAATAGACTTGAGTGACAATAAAATGAAGGCGTTCGGGACTGTCCATCTTCTCTCTGTGCTGCACACTTTAAGTTAACCAGACATTTTCCCGAGTGTTCGTTGCTTCCCAACAATGTAACTCGCTCCTTGTCTTTGTAAACTCGATGGGCCGAAAGGCTCCTATTTCTTATGGTCTTATTACTCGCAATGAGTTCTAATGTTTGATTTTTTTTCCCCCTTAGTTAAAACTGCAAGCTCGAGATAAATACTATTTCATGTTGCTTTTTGCGTGTGAAGAATGAAGACTTCCAAATTTATGGGGACCCTTTTAAAATTATTACATTTCTCTCATTTGCATGGTGGAGTCGATGAAAAAAAAACACAATGAAAGAAAAAGACCTGGGTTCAAATCCCACCGATCCTGGATGGGTGCTGTGACATTCCTGAACGGGTTGACCAAGAATGAAATAAAGACCTGAAACGAAAAACTGAAATTACTGGAGAAACTCAGCAGGTCTGGCAGGATCCGTAGAGAGAGAGAAAACGGATATAATGCTTCGAATCCAGTGACCCTTCCGAAGGGTCTTCGGCTCCCTCTACAGTTTCTGTCCTTGTTCAAAACCAACAACTGCAGCTTAACTGGCGAGCCCTTTCACAGCGGAAATGCCATGTTCTTTCTGTCTAATTGACTCTGAGAGAGACGCCGCAGAAAGCCAGCTAGCTCACGAAGCCATCTTGGTGCAGTATTTTCTCTGCGAATTGCGTTTGTTTCCTCTTGAGGCAGAAATTAGATTCTGCAGACAGACAGAATAATGTCAACACATGCAGTCATTATCCTGCAAAATAAAAAAAAGCCTTTCCCGTCGCCCCACTGACAACTCCTACATTGAATCTTCAAGTTAGCCTGCACTGTGGATTGCACATCATTGATCTGGTGGTATTTCTAACTGTTTACACTTGCAATCGTCACAGGATCTCATTTTTCGTTGTTGCTTCGGTGAGTCCGAGCACCCAAAGAGTCAACTGTTTCACACGTTTGAGACAGATCTGAGTTTTCTCGCTTGGCGCACAGTACACCGTATGGAGGATAGTCAGTACACAAGATAAAGCAAAGACACTTACAGAAGGTATGATCTACTTCTTTTGTGCAATGCAACGGGTTGTAACCTTCAAAGACACCAGCTGTCCTCATGAAACCTGACATACTTTTCACTGGAACACCAACCTATATTTCTGAAGAGCTAGCAGCTGAACGGAAGGAATTGTTACAACGGAGGGTCACCCACTATCATCTAGTGTAAAAAAAATGGATTTTAGAGACTTTTACAAGTACCATCGACAGTCTTACATTTCGGTATCAGTACACTATGTTTGAAAAAGAGTACTCTTGCATTATAAGAGAGCAATAGTTACTAGTCCCAGAGAACTGACAAACTAAATTATGTGTGCAACTAGCAACTAATATTAGAGGCATCTCAATTATACCATAATTAAAGAATAAGGAATTAATGAAAGCTGTATTTTTTGACAAATAACTTTTAATAATTATGCAATGTACTATTGTGCTTATTTACACTGTTAGAATGGAAGAAATAAGATACACCAGGAATCTTATTTGATTTTGGTAATTTAAATTTGTGTATCAAAACTATACAAAACTTATCATAAGTTTCTTGATAAATGTGGATAGAAAATTGTATATCTCGGTCTTAATATCACCAACGCACAAATGATTAGCGATCTGTTGTTCTAAGAGATATGGGTATTCTGTCTAAATAACTAATTCACGTTATTGGTGACCATCTTTGAAGAAATGGATATAGAAGGCCGGGCCATACGAATCATGGTTTATGAAGATTCAGGTCATTCAAAAGTTCTAGTCTGCATGGAGAACAGCCATGGAACCGTCAAACTCGGAAGCTAGGTCACATCTCCGAGCAATTTCAATAACTTGGGGCATTGTATTTGTAGAAGGACCTGTTTGTGCGATAATTGCCTATGTTGATGGCAAAACAGAAAGTAAAAGTTTGAAGTCGGTTAAAGCCGCGGAGATTCCAATATCCGCAGCACATTATTTTGCGTGTGGAAACAGAAATGCCGGTGCTGAAGTGAAAAAAAGAGGATTATTTCATGACAGGTGTGTTAGAAAGGTGAAGAGCAGTGGATACATCTTCGTTCTTAATACTAATTTTAAAAATCCTATACTTAGTCTTGAAACAACTATGAGAAATACGCAATTAAAGTTACAGAGAGGAATATTTGACAGAGTCAAAGCATAAAAATGTACATGTGGACAATCGTCTCAAAAAGCAATTGAAAATAATGGGGGGGGGGGGTGTGGAGACATAGAGAGATTATATATTTTGTCAATTAGAAGACACCAGGAGCATATTAAAAAGAAATATACATGAAATTCCACAAAGCAGATCATTCTCATTGTCATGAAAAGATATTTGAATTATACTATGATCTCAGCTTCAAATGAAACTTGGCTTGGTAAACTATAAATTTGACCATGGTGGTTAATCAGTGAACATATTCACATGAGGCAGTCAATAACCCAAATAAAGGAACTCAAGTTTATTTCACAGAAGAAAAATATGTATCTGATATTTTAGAAAGATGTTGACTTAACAGCAAAGCACAGTTTAGATTAGATTCCCTACAGTCTGGAAACAGGCCCTTCAGCCCAACAAGTCCACACTGGCTCTCCAAAGAGTAACCCATCCAGACCCATTTCCCTCTGACTAATGCACCTAACACTATGGACAAGTTAGCATGGCTAATTCACCTGCACATCTTTGGACTGTGGGAGGAAATCAGACCACCCAGAGGAAACCCACACAGACATGGGGAAAATGTGCAAACTCCACACAGACAGTCACCCAAGGCAGGAATCAAACATGGAACCCTGCTACTGTAAGCCAGCAGTGCTAACCACTGAGCCACCATGCCACCCTTAGCAATGGATTACCAGATGGGGTTTCTGCTTATCATTAAGCTAGTTTTTAATTCAAACTTCGTTACCCGCCATGATGGGATTTGAAACCACATCCCCAGAATATTAGTAGCTTTGTGGATAACTAATTTTATGACAATACCACTATGCCATCACTTGTCCATTTCATGTCCATTTCAACCAGTTTTCCAGCAATATCTTTGACAGATACTCAATCCCTGTGGAGTGTCCCTCCTATCTTAGCTACTTAATTTCATAGCTGAAAATGTGTTGCTGGAAAAGCGCAGCAGGTCAGGCAGCATCCAAGGAACAGGAAATTCAACGTTTTGGGCATAAGCACTTAATTTCATACTTAACTGACACTTTCTGGAGTTGATGGCCTAGAGACTTTGTTCCAATTCTGATCACCTTAACCACTTTTCAATTCTGTCAGCCTAAACACCTCTACACAAATTCTCACACTTTGCAAATTAAAACTCTTTTGCAAGGGAAAAAAACTGTTTTCCTGAAATATGATTGTGATTGAATTAAAAAGAAAAAAGGCGAATGATATGTTTTTTCTCTGTCTTGAAAGTTAATCGTTGCAAGCACTTAATCAATTAACACCACTAGTACTTTGTTAGGTTCTTTACTGAAGTCACAAGTTTTCCTGGAAATTATGTAATTAGTTCATTGTTTCAAATAACTTGCTGACTTCTTTACAAAACGTTTTCACAGCACTGAAATCATACATTTATCTTACCTCTAATTTTAATGATAATAATATTTAATACAGATGGTGCATGACACTCATATTCTCTTTAAGACAAAATTTGTTTTCTATCAAATTCCTTCTTGGCATTTTCACTGTTTTATTTGTTTTTGAAACAGCATTCAGTGTACCATTACCTTTTTCTTTGTTGAGAATGATTTCTAAATTTTATGGTTGAAACATTAAACATCAATGGAACAGTTTGAGATTTTTGAAATTGAATCTCTTAAAAAAAAAGCAATGAGGTCTGTATGAATAGCAATATCTGCAGAAATGTTTGATATTTAAATTTAAGTTTGTAGTCATCATATTAAGTTCATTGTCTCTTTCTTGATTGTTGAGTATTTTTAATGATGAACATTTCATTTCTTGGACAAAAAACCTGACTTGTTGACTACCCCAACTCATCTGCAGGTAACAACATTGCACTAACATTGACATTGCTGGCATCAACATCCATCTTAACTATTTGAAAGCATGTATACTGAAAACAGATTTCAGGGGCTAGGAAGGAGATTAAAAACTAAACCTTTCAAAACAATAATCTCTGTATTGCTCCTAGTCCCATATGCTAGTGAGCATAGAAAAGAGAGAGCTGAGTGACTGAACACATGGCTGGAAGACATGTGCAGGAGGAAGTACATCAGAAGTTGGATGCTTTTGGACCGGTTCTAGTGCAGGTGCATTGTGTGTAACATCAATGGTTTGCAGTTTCTATGTTTGCAGGGACAGTTGCGAGTGGAGTCAGGAATGGTTTAAATTGGATTGGCAAGGAGATGGATACCTAAAAGAGAGCTTAGATTCAAGGGAAGCAAAACTAGCAAACAAAAGGAGAAGAGTAATAGCTACAAATATAAATGGCAACCATCAAATAGAATAAACAGGAGAATAATTTTAAAAAGGCTGAATTATAGGTATGCTATCAAAATGTACTTAAGTTTTGCAAAAGCAAAAAAAAATTAATGAGCTGAATGAAAAAATTGAAGTCAATGGACATGATTTAATTGCTATTACTCAGACATTGTGACAGGGTAACCAAGATTGATAACTGAATATCCAAAAATATTCTACATTTAGTAGGGCTAAACAACAAGAAAAATGAGGTGAGATAGCATGCCTAATAAGGGATAATACCAGCACATTAGTAAGAGAGGATCTTTGTTCAGAGGAATGAGAGTTAGAATCAGTTTGCATGGAGCTAAGAAAGAGAAAGAGGAAGCAAACATTTGTACAACCTATTTATGGAATACCAAACTGCAGTACAGTACTAATGTTGGGCATGCTATAAATCAGGAATTAGAAATGCACGTAATATAGGTAGTATAGACATAATAGGTAACTTCAATTTGCATATAGACTGAGTTAACCAAATCAATGCAATATAGTCCATTCTGAAATTAGCATCTTAAATCTGAGCAAAGGAAGTTATGAGCATATGAGTGGCAAGTTGGCTCAGGGAGATTGAGAAAATACATAACATGATTTGAAGGCAGGAAGTCAATGGAGAATATTTAAAAATATACCAAACAGTCAACAACAGATATGCATTTTTCTAAACCACAACACCTAAAGGGAAAAGTAAATCAACCATTGTTAATGAAAGAAGTTGAGATTCCATCAGATCAGAGAAAGTGGCTTATAAGAATAACCGATATAGTGGTAAACTCAAGGATTGGGAGCAGTTTATGAACAAAGGAGAGCTAAGTAGTAAGGAACATAAAGTCATACTGCAAAAGCTTCTTGTGAAAGAAAAACAAAATTAGGAATGGTGAACATTGGTCCATTACAGGTGAGTCAAGTGAATCTATAGTGGAGGACAAAGAAATGGTGGAGGAACTAAACAATTACTTTGCATCTATCTTAATGGAATACACTACTAAAAATATCCCAAAATACTAGATGACTAAAGGACTTGTGTAACTGAAAATCTAAAATAAATTAATGGATATTAATTTGAAAAATTAGATCAATTGGAGGTTGACAAATCTGCTGGAACCTTATTATCGAGTGTTGAAGGATGTTGCATTGAGACATTGACGCATTGGTGGTTAATTTGTGTAAATTTGTAGATTCTGGAAATGTTCCTGTTGACTGGACAGTACCAAATTTAACTCTATTAAGTCAGGATTTGGAGGAGTTGGTGTTGGACTAGAGTGGATTCTCCTGCACGGACACAAACATATAAGTTTATGCAATGAATTTATATTTGCAGATACATTCTATTTTGCTCAAAAAATGCAAAACCTACAGGCAGTCAGTCCATATAATATTTTGTAAATTCCACTTTAGAAAAAGACACAGTCTGACTCAAGGTTGGGACACAGACAGACTTTAACCTCACATCTTTAATGCATTGTCTGAGCTGAGATGACACCTTTTGTTAAAGAAGCTTGGTTGTCTTGAGAATGTGACTTAAAATATGTTCTGGGATTTACATATTAAAGAACTGAAACCAGCAGATCCATTGTAGAAGATGCAAGATAGTCTATACAGTGTATATCATTTCAGTTGCATGACACTGTAATCTGTTGTTATAAATTCTGTGTTTTATGGTCCTGCTTCACAACCATCTGACGAAGAAACAGCACTTCAAAAGCTGGTGCTTCCAATTAAACCTGTTGGACTATAACCTGGTGTTGTGTGATTTTTAACTCCATTAAGACAGACTGCAGACCTGTTAGCTTGACACACATAGTAGGAAATGACTAGAAACTATTATGGATTAAAATTGGACAGGATCAATATGGACTCATGAGAGAGCAGTCACAGTTGACAATTTGTTGAAGGTTTTTGAGGATGTTACCTGTAGCATAGACAAATTGAATCCAGTGGATGCTGTGCATTTGGATTTTTGGAAGGCCTTTAATGAGATCTTGCACAGGAGATTAGTAAATAAAATTAGTGTACATGGGATTGGGGAGAATATACCAGTATGGACTGAGAATTAGTTCATTGGGAGAAACCAGAGAAAAGAAATAAACAGATTATTTACAGGATGACAGGATGCAAAGTTCAGTGCCACATTCACAACTATTGATAATCTATGTAAATAATTTTCAGCTGGGAACCAATTATAGTATTTCCAAATCTGCTGCAGACTCCAAACTAGGACACAATATAAGTTGGAATGAAGGTGCAAGGAGGATCAAAAGGATATGGGCATATTAAGTGAATGGGCTAGAATATGACAGATGGAACTTAATCTAAATGAGTGTGAAGTTATTTTTCTTTCTGGAAAAAGAAGAAAAGCAGAATATTTCTGAAATGGTGAGAGATTGGGTGGAGTGAGTGTCCACAGAATCAGGGTGTTCTTGCCCATGAGCTCGACTCTTTAAGTTTGTTCTTGTTGAAGAGCCAATGATTCTTCTCCAAGCTGACAGCATGAACTTATCACAAGTCTGACGGCTGAAACCTTTTCTGAATAAAACAAACAGAGGACTTCTGCCCCAAATTCTCCTTTCTTCAAAGTGTCACATACACTGCTGCTGCAGAGACCCATTTCCTCTGAACTAAACTGTACTAAAACCCGACAGCAGTGAAACTAAGAAATTGCTTCTGAACTCAACTCCTGATTCTTCTCTACTTGTATCTTCTGAATTGAAGTAAAAATCATGCTGAAGGCTTTGTGAGCTTACTCTGCCTGTCGTGAACCTAAAAAGTGTAAACATATTATTGCATGAACAGTCAGGAATTCTCCCAAACCTTTGATTGCAGTCGCATTTCTCCTTTGAACGGATAAATTTAGGTCACCGTTTCAAATGACTTTCTGATGTTTTTTGATAAGTCCTTCACATGTCCATTTGCTTTTTCTTTTAAAACTGCAAATTCCAAAAATGAGACTGATATATTTTACATACCTTTCACCACACAAGCTGTTTATGTCTTGACCCTTTCCACATCACTCAGGAGCTTGAGGAGTTCATTGTTTCTGTCACTTTCTGCATGGTAACGGCTCAGTCATTCTGACCCAATTTATCGTCAACCAATTATCACTATATTCATCTGGAGCATAAATTGTTCTGATCATTTGAATTTTGACATTCTTTAGAATTGATTACTTACAGTGTGGAAACAGGCCCTTTGGCTCAACCAGTCCACACCGACCCTCCAAAGAGAAACCCACCCAGACCCATTCCCTTACTTTTACTCCTTCACCTAACACTACGGGCAATTAGCATGGCCAATTCGCCTAACCTGCTTATTTTTGGACTGTGGGAGGAAACCAGAGCACCCGAAGGAAACCCACACAGACACAGGGAGAACGTGCAAACTCCACACAGCCAGTTGCCTGGGTCTCTGGCGCTGTGAGGCAGCAGTGCTAACCACTGTGCCATTGTGGGGCCCGTGTTTCTTGTGTTTCTCCTTACGAATGCAAGAGAAAGGTCTTGGGTAACATGATTCAATTTTCAGCAGTATTGAAGTTCTATATGACCAGATGAGTGTTTATCCGAAGTAGCCCAGAAAATTCAAAATTAAAGTGTTTTAGATTAGATTAGATTACTTACAGTGTGGAAACAGGCCCTTCGGCCCAACAAGTCCACACGACCCACCGAAGTGCAACCCACCCAGTCCCAGTCCCCGTCCCCTACATTTACCCCTTCACCTAACACTAGAGGCAATTTATCCCGGCCAATTCACCTAACTTGCACATTTTTGGACTGTGGGAGGAAACCGGAGCACCTGGAGGAAACCCACACAGACACGGGGAGAATGTGCAAACTCCATACATATTGGTGTTATATTGGTGTTGCAATGTTAAAGGCTAAATAAGAAAAAGCTGTTGCTTAGCTAATCCTTTGAGAGCATTATGCAACAGTAATGGCTGAAAGTGGTAAATATTTTAATTCCAACACTTTGTAAAATATGTTTTCTTGAGGGACATGGATTTCAATGCTGACCAGCCTTTATTGCCCTTGAGAAGGTGGTGATGTGCTGACATCTTGAACTACTGCAGATAGAGAAAAACATAAAAATATAAAAGGAAAACCTTCAGGAAATGAATGAATGATGATTTATTGTCACTTGTACTCTGCAGTGAATATACACAGTGAAAAGCTTCAATTGTTGCCACAATCTGTCACCATTTCAATAATTTAAGAATAAAAAGGTAAAGCTAAAAGAGACCAACTTCATTCTGCTGCCTCCACCATGAATACTGAGCCCTGAATGGCTGACCAATGACATCTGCACAGCCACCTGTACTGGATTCATCAAGGTTGGAGTTGCCATCTCTTCATCACTGGTCCCACCTCCCCAACAGGCCCCTGATGCCAGGTCCCATGCTGGACCCACGCTTGCCCTGCAAACAGGAACTTTTGACTTTCTTGCTGCTGCTGCCTCATGGATTAACATGGAACCCCAACTCTTGCCCTGTCACAACCAGGAGCTGCTGGCAGATTTATCTTTGAACTTTGGGTAGTGACATTGTTTTGGTAATATTTACTGATTATTCTGGTATAGTTTAAAATAATACAGTGGATTCAGGAGATAGTGCTCACATATGGGGTTAGGTTAGTCCAATCTTAATAACAGCCCTTATGGTTGGAATATTGGGTTCTCAATTATGTTGACTGCCTGTGGGACAATATTAAGTTTGAAAAACACTTATTGAAACAAGGCTGTTCCCCAAGCTTGGCAGTGAAGAATATGTGGAAGTTACTGAATGTGGTGAAATACAATTCCACTGCTAAAAGCTCACAGAATCATTAGGTCCCAATTTTGTGATGTTGGATCTGTTTTAAAATTTAACGTAATGGTCGTGCCACATGGCACAATGTCCTCAGGTCTGAAGGCAAAACTTGGTCTCTTCAAGGATTGAATGGTAGATAAACCTATCTACAATATTATGGACAAATGCATCTACAACAAGTAAATTAGTGATACAAGGTCAAGTTTCTCTGCATGTTGGCATTTATAACATTTTCTTAAAAACAAGTCCTTTTGCTATGTTTTAGGTTAGATTACTTACAGTGTGGAAACAGGCCCTTCGGCCCAACAAGTCCACACCGACCCGCTGAAGCATACATTTACCCCTTACCTAACACTACAGGCAATTTAGCATAGCCAATTCACCTGACCTGCACATCTTTGGATTGTGGGAGGAAACCGGAGCACCCGGAGAAAACCCACGCAGGCACGGGGAGAGCATGCAAACTCCACACAGTCAGTCGCCTGAGTCGGGAATTGAACCCGTGTCTCAGGCGCTGTGAGGCAGCAGTGCTAACCACTGTGCCACCGTGCCACCCACACGTTCTTCATGACGCTACTACATCAGGCAGTGGTTGTGTTACTGAGCTACACATTACCACCTGAGTCAATGTAGTGTTCTTGCTTGTCTCAGAACTTCTTGCAAGTGGCTTTTAGCATGTAGGAGTATTCATTTAAAAGCTGAAGGAAGGTGGTTATGTGGTAGAGTCATAGAGATGGAAACAGATCTTTTGGTTCAACCCATCCATGCCGACCAGATATCCCAACCCAATCTAGTCACCTGCCAGCACCCAGCCCATATCCCTCCAAACCCTCCCTATTCATATACCCATCCAAATGCCTCTTAAATGTTGCAATTGTACCAGCCTCCACCACATCCTCTGGCAGCTCATTCCATACACACACCACCCTCTCTGTGAAAAAATTGCCCCTTAGGTCTCTTTTATATCTTTCCCCTCTCACCCTAAACCTATGCCCTCTAGTTCTGCACTCCCCGATCCCCGGGAAAAGACTTTGTATTTATCCTATCCATGCCCCTCATCATTTTGTAAACCTCTATAAAGTCATCCCTCAGCCTCCGACATTCCAGGGAAAACAACTCCAGCCTGTTCAGCCTCTCCCTGTAGCTCAGATCCTCCAACCCTGGCAACATCCTTGTGAATCTTTTCTGAATCCTTTCAAGTTTCACAACATCTTTCCGATAGGAAGGAGACCAGAATTGCACGCAATATTCCAACAATGGCCTAACCAATGTCCTGTACAGCCGCAACATGACCTTCCAACTCCTGTACTCAATACTCTGATCAATAAAGGAAAGCATACCAAACGCCTTCTTCACTATCCTATCTACCTGCAACTCCACTTTCAAGGAGCTATGAACCTGCACACCAAGGTCTCTTTGTTCAGCAACACTCCCTAGGACCTTACCATTAAGTGTATAAGTCCTGCTAAGATTTGCTTTCCCAAAATGCAGCACCTCACATTTATCTGAATTAAACTCCATCTGCCATTTCTCAGCCCATTGGCCCATCTGGTCCAGATCTCGTTGTAATATGAGGTAACCCTCTTCGCTGTCCACTATACCTCCAATTTTGGTGTCATATGCAAACTTACATAACTGTACCTCTTATGCTCGCATCCAAATTATTTATGTAAATGACAAAAGTAGAGAACCCACCACCGATCCTTGTGGCACTCCACTGGTCACAGGCCTCCAGTCTGAAAAACAACCTTCCACCACCACCCTCCATCTTCTACCTTTGAGCCAATTCTGTATCCAAATGGCTAGTTCTCCCTGTATTCCATTAGATCTAACCTTGCTAATCAGTCTCCCATGGGGAACCTTGTCAAACGCCTTACTGAAGTCTATATAGATCATGTCTACTGCTCTGCCCTCATCAATCTTCTTTGTTATTTCTTCAAAAAAACTCAATCAAGTTCGTGAGAAATGATCTCCCATGCAAAGCCATGTTGACTATCCCGAATCAGTCCTTGCCTTTCCAAATCCATGTATATCCTGTCCCTCAGGATTCCCTCCAACAACTTGCCCACCACTGACGTCAGGCTCACTGGTCTATAGTTCCCTGGCTTGTCTTTACTGCCCTTCTTAAACAGTGGCACCACGTTTGCCAACCTCCAGTCTTTTGGCACCCCACCTGTGGCTATCGATGATACAAATATCTCAGCAAGAGGCCCAGCAATCACTTCTCTAGCTTCCCACAGCGTTCTCGGGTACACCTGATCAGGTCCTGGGGATTTATCCACCTTTAACCGTTTTAAGACATCCAGCACTTCCTCCTCTGTAATCTGCACATTTTGAAGGATGTCACCATCTATTTTCATACAGTCTGTATGTTCCATATCCTTTTCCACAGTAAATACCAATGCAAAATATTCATTTGCTATTTCCCCCATTTTCTATGGCTCCACACAAAGGCCACTTTGCTGATCTTTGAGGGGCCCTATTCTCTCCCTAGTTACCCTTTTGTCCTTAATATATTTGTAAAAACCCTTTGGATTCTCCTTAATTCTATTTGCCAAAGCTATCTCATGTCCCCGCTTTGCCCTCCTGATTTCCATCTTAAGTATGCTCCTACTGTCTTTATATTCTTCTAAGGATTCACTCGATCTATCCTGTCTATACCTGACACGTGCTTCCTTCTTTTTCTTAACCAAACCCTCAATTTCTTTTGTCATCCAGTATTCCCTATACCTACCAGCCTTCCCTTTCACTCGAACAGGAATATACTTTCTCTGGATTCTTATTATCTCATTTCTGAAAGCTTCCCATTTTCCAGCCATCCCTTTACCTGCGAACATGTTCCTCCAATCAGCTTTCGAAAGTTCTTGCCTAATACCATCAAAATTGGCCTCTCGCCAATTTAGAAGTTCAACTTTTAGATCTGGTATATCCTTTTCCATCGCTATTTTAAAACGTGTTGAATTATGGTCGCTGGCCCCAAAGTGCTCCCCCACTGACACCTCAGTCACCTACCCTGCCTTATTTCCCAAGAGTAGATCAGGTTTTGCACCTTCTCTAGTAGGTACATCCACATACTGAATCAGAAAACCGTCTTGTACACACTTAAGAAATTCCTCTCCATCTAAACCCTTAACACTATGGCAGTCCCAGTCGATGTTTGGAAAGTTAAAATCCCTTACCATAACTACCCTATTATTCTTACAGATAGCTGAGATCTCCTTACAAGTTTGTTTCTCAATTTCCCTCTGACTATTGGGGTCCATAATACAAACCCAATAAAGTGATCATCCCTTTCTTATTTCTCAGTTCCACCAAAGTAACTTCACTGGATGTATTTCCAGGAATATCCTCCCTCAGCACAACTATCCCTTATCAAAAATGTCATTCCCCTTCCTCTCTTCCCTCCCTTTCTATCCTTCCTGTATCATTTGTATCCTGGAACATTAAGCTGCCAGTCCTGCCCGTCCCTGAGCCATGCTATGACATTTGCTATGATATCCCAGTCCCGTGTTCCTAACCATGCCCTGAGTTCATCTGCCTTCCCTGTTAGGCACCTTGCATTGAAATAAATGCAGTTTAATTTATTAGTCCTTATCTTGCCCCTACCTTGTCCCTGACTGTTTGACTCACTTCTGTTCTCAGCTGTACCCATCTCAGATCGATCTCTTTCCTCACCATCTCCCTGGATCTCACCACCTCACCTTACTAGTTTAAAACTTCCCAAGCAGTTCTAGCAAATTTCCCTGCCAGTATATTAGTCCCGTTCCAATCTAGGTACAATCCGTCCTTCTTGTAAAGGTCACTTCTACCCCAGAAGAGATTCCAATGACCAAAAATGTGAATCCTTCTCCCATACACCAGCTCCTCAGCCATGCATTCATCTGCTCTATCCTCCTATTCCTGCCCTCACTAGCTCGTAGCACTAGGAGTAATCCAGATATTACTACCCTTGAGGACCTCTTTTTAAAATTTCTGCCTAACTCTCTGTAAGCTCTCTTCAGAGTCTCAACTTTTTCCCTTCCAATGTCATTGGTTCCAATGTGGACAATGACCTCCTGCTGGCCCCTCTCCCCCGTGAGAACATTCTGCACCCTCTCTGAGACATCCTTGATCCTGGCACCAGGGAGAAAGTGAGGGCTGCAGATGCTGGAGATCAGAGCTGAAAAAGCGTTGCTGGAAAAGCGCAACAGGTCAGGCAGCATCCAAGGAACAGGAGAATTGACGTTTCAGACGTGAGCCCTTCTTCAGAAAGGTTCCTGAAGAAGGGCGCATGCCCGAAACGTCCATTCCTTGGATGCTGCCTGACCTGCTGCGCTTTTCCAGCAACACATTTTCAGCCCTGGCACCGTGGAAACAACACACCATTCTGCTTTTTTTCTCCTGGCCATAGAAACGTCTGTCTGTACCTCTGACTACAGAATCCCCTAACACAATTGATCTCTTGGAAGCTGACGTACCCCTCATTGCATTAGAGCCAGTCTCAATACCAGAAACTTGGCTGTTCGTGCTACGTTCCCCTGAGAATCCATCACCCGCTACATTTTCCAAAACAGCATAGCTGTTTGAAATGGGTACATCCACAAAAGACTCCTGCCCTAGGTGCCGACCTCTCTCATCCTTTCTCAAATTAACCCATCTATGTGACTGTATCTGAGACTTTCCACCCTTCCTATAACTGCCATCCATTACATACTGTTGCTGTTGCAAATTCCTCATCGCTTCTATCTGTCTCTCCAACTGATCCACTCGATCTGATTCGCATCCAACAGCATTTATGGCAGATATAATCCGCAGTTACCCTTAACCTCTCTTTAAACTTCCACATCTGACAAGAAGTACATAGCAGGTATATAGCAGGAGATGTCCATGCTCATGTGTAAGATGATGTCATGAAAGTTCATGGGGTCAGGAATCAATATTGAGGCACCAGTTCCACCACCTCTGCTGAATCTGTCCTATTTGTTGGAAAGACATAGAGAAGGATCATGATGATGGAGCCTGGGATGTTGATTGGAATATTGCAAGACATGATTCTGAGAGTATGAATATGTTTGGCAGGTGCTTGACTAGTCTGCGGGATAGCTCTCTCAATTGTGGTACAAGTCCATGGATGTTAGTGAGGAGGACTTTGAATGGTTCCTGAGTGGGTATACCTTTAGCAAGTTGAACGTCTCAGCTGGTGTTATGTGGTCAGTCTGCTTCTATTCTTATTGATTTTTGGAATGGTTTTGTTAGAACTGAATGGTTTGTTATGGGCAATTCAGAGGACAGTTAAGAATTAAGAGTTGAAGAGTGTGGTGCTGGTAAAATACAGCCGGTCAAGCAGCATCCAAGGGGCAGGAGAATCGATGTTTCATCAGAAACAAGCCCTTCATCTGGAATGAGGCCTGTGGGCCAAGGGGGCTATGAGATAAATGGGAGGGGGTGAGGGGTGGGGTTGTGGGGAAGGTAGCAGGTAATGCGATAGGTAGATGAAGAGTGGGGTGAAGATGATTGGTCAGAGAGGAGGGTGGAGCAGATAGGTGGGAAGGAAGATGGACAGGCAGGACCGCTCAAGAGGGCGGTGCTAAGTTGGAACTGGAATAAGGTGGGGGAGGGGTGGAATGGGGAAACTGGTGAAATCCACATTGATCCCATGTGGTTGGAGGGTCCCAAGGGGGAAGATAAGGTGTTCTTCCTCCAGGCGTTGGGTGGTTAGGGTTTGGTGATGGAGGAGGCCCAGGACCTGCATGCTGTTGGTGGAGTGGGAGGGGAAGTTAAAGTGTCCAGCCACAGGGCGGTGGGGTTGGACAGTGTGAGTGTGCCAGAAATGTTCTCTGAAACAATCTGCAAATTGGCGTCCTGTCTCCCCAATGTAGAGGAGACCATACTGGGTGCAACAGATGCAGTAGGTGACACGTGTGGAAGTACAGGTAAGTTTCTGTCAGTTCTGTCATAGTAACCATGAAACCACCAGATTGCCATAAAACATGACTTTATTCAATAGTGGCCTCCTGGGAAGGAAATCTGTCCTTTTTGCATCACCTGAACCAGATGTGACTCCTGTCAATCCAACCCTATTCTGTCAAATGTGTAACGACCTTTTGGGGCCTTGGATGGAGGTGCGGGGGAGGTGTATACGCAAGTTTTGCACTCCTTGCGATGGCAGGGGAAAGTGCTGGGAGGGAAGGATGGGTTGATGTGGAGTGTGGACCTGACAAGGGAGTCACAGAGGGAATGGTCTCTCTGAAATGCAGAAAGGGATGGAGAGGGAAATATATCCCTGGTGATGTTTGTAGGTGGTAGAAATGGCAGAAAATGATGTGATGTATTTGGAGGTTAATGAGGTGGAAGGTAAGGTCCGATGATGGGGTCATCTACTGTATCCATTGCACTCGATGCGGTCTCTCTACATTGGGGAGAAAGGATCTTTGGATGCTGCCTAACCAGCTGTGTCTTTCCAGCACCACATTCTACAACTCTGAGCTCCAACATCTGCAACCCTCACTTTCTCCCAGTTAAGAGTTAACCACATTTCAGTAGATCAGGAGTCACATCTAGGACCAGATGATGCAAAGAGGACAGATTTCCTTTCCAGGAGGCCACTATTGAATAAACTCATGTTTTATGGGGCAATCTGGCGGTTTCATAGTTACTATGATTGGAACTAATTGTATTTAATTGATTGAGTTTAAAGTCCTCAGCTTCGATAATGATCTTTGAGCTCATACCTCTGGATCATTACTCCAGGCTTCTGCAATACTATTATGCTGTACTCTAATCAGTATTTAAAAACCAAACTCATGCCCAAATTTAAAATACAATTCATTTTAAATAGCCTCAGAGGTCGATTTAAGGCTCTGTTGGAACTAACAGGAGCACATCCTAGTGTGGATGAGTTAATCTTCATAATCTTACAACTATTCGCATGAAAAGGCAGATCAATGTTATGATAAAGTACGACGTTCGATATCAGATCAGTTTCCGTCCACACTACAGCAGGAAATATCTGCTTAAATTATGTTGCCCGTTACTACTTCAATCATCCATAGACTGAGAGAAAGTAGAACTGCAAAACAGCCCTTACCACTCAGCTGATGTTGCTGCTATCTTCCACAATAGTAATTGTATTAATCCCTTGTCTATCCTGTTCTTAAATCATAGATTCATATATAAAAAAAAGACCATTTAATCTATCATTGTATCAAATTCTGGAGCAAACCAATTAGATTACTTTTAGATTAGATTACTTACAGTGTGGAAACAGGCCATTCGGCCCAACAAGTCCACACCGACCCGCCGAAGCGCAACCCACCCATACCCCTACATTTACCCCTTACCTAACACTACGGGCAATTTAGCATGGCCAATTCACCTGACTCGCACATCTTTGGACTGTGGGAGGAAACCGGAGCACCCGGAGGAAACCCACGCAGACACGGGGAGAACGTGCAAACTCCACACAGTCAGTCGCCTGAGTCGGGAATTAATTGTACCTGTAATTGTTTTATCACTTTCTTTCATCCACATGTCTAAATCTATTCGTAATTGTCTTTGGTTCAATCCCTAGCTATTGTTGGACTTTCCACAGTCTTACAACAACTTGTGCTCTGTGTCTTCACTCTGGCCTGTTCCGTTTCACATCTGAGCCTTGTTCTCCACCACACAATTTCCATTGTTTGTTTCTATTGAGTCTGCTTTCATTTTCATTTAAACACATTTATCAATCACCTCTAAATCATAGAATCCCTACTCTGTGGAAGCAGGCCATATGGCCCATTGAGTCCACACCAACCCTCCGTAGAGCATCCCATCCACATTCATCTCTCCCACCCTACCCACAAACCCTGCATATCCCATGACTAATCCACCTAACCTACATGTCCCTGGACAATGTGGTGGCACAGTGGCTCAGTAGTTAGCACTGCTACCTCACAGCGCCAGTTGAATTCCCATCTTGGGTGACTGTCTGTGTGGAGTTTGCACATTCTCCCCATGTCTGCGTGGGTTTCCTCTGGGCGTTCCAATTTCCTCCCACAGTCCAAAGATGTGCAGGTAGGGTGAATTGGCCATAAATTGCCCATAGTGTTAGGTGCATAAATCAGGGGTAAATATTGGGTAGAAGAATGGGTCTGGGTGGGTTACTGTTTGGAGGGTTGGTGTGGGGTTGTTGGGCCAAAAGGCCTATTTCCATACTGTAATGAATCTAATCTAATCAAATGTACTAATGAAAACCTTCCCAGTTTAAATTCCAAACTGTCTACTTCTTATTTTTAGATAATCTAGAATGAAGGGTTAAAAATAGATCACCCATTTAAAATAGAGGTTTTTTTTATCATAGAACATCTTGAGACTTTAAAATTCCCTTTCTCAGAAGGTGGTGATAGCAGAGTCATTGAACATTATTAAGGTAGAGGTAGATAGATTTCTGATCAGTAAAGGAGGTGAAAGGCTATGAGGAATAGGTGGGAGTGTTGAGTAATCAGATCACCCATGGTCTTATTGAACAGTGGAGCAAACTTGAAGAGCCTAATAGCCTACAGCTCCTTCTGAATTATATGTTTGTCAGTCTGGACCACATTTCCTACGTGACAATGATGACAACATCTCCGCCTGGAAAGAACTTCATTGTCTGTAAAATCTTCCAGGTTATATAAATGTAACTTTTTTTAAAAGGTAGGTTATTTTATTCAATTGGACAGACGACATTAGATGTCAATGCAGGATATTTGATATCAAATAAAAAGAAAATGTTGGGAATGTACTGCACAACGGTAACATCTGTAAAGAGAAAATAGTAGAATAAGGATTGGGAATGGAGCCACTTGAAATAGAACTAAAGAACGATATATGAAATCATAGAATCCCTACAGCAGGCCATTCAGCCCATCGAAGACATGTAGGGCCAGCATTTTCAGCAGGATGGGTAGATAACGAACACATCTTGTACCTGCTGGTTTTGTTGGGGTTTCCCCGCAGGAGACCGTGGAGAGCCGGCACTGCATAATGAGGAGGCCTCTGTGATCTCACTCTGACCAACTCTGGGCATTGGAAACCCCTGAAAGATAGGGATTATGATGCAAACCGAAAACTGCTTAAGGAAACATTGACGAGCGAGAAACATTTCACACACACACCCACACCCACACAGAGGGCGGATGCAGAATTAAGGGTGACTGTTCGGGTCGGGGTTCAAGATGTGTTCAAGGGGATGCGAGTTGCAGAGTCCCCTCCCATCCCTTGCATTTGATTTCCAGTTGCAATGATGTGGTTGGGCACAGCCGATTCCGAGTTAGTCCTTCCTGACCCCGTTCATTTAATTCATTTCAACAAGTTGCATTTGAAATAAAAAGAACTTGAATTCGTATAGCGCCCCAAAGGGCTGCAGACAATGCTGTGCTGCAGGGACGAGTGGCAGCAAAATTGCACACAACAAGCTCCCACCTGTACTAACAGGAGACAGAACAGATCATTTTTTGGTTGGGGTCAGGTCACTGAAGAAGGGCTCATGCTCGAAACGTTGATTCTCCTGCGCCTTGGATGCTGCCTGACCTGCTGCGCTTTTCCAGCAACCCATTTTCAGGTCAGATCACTGAAAGTGACTTCCCCAATGTTTCATTGAATAGGCACAAGGGGACTTTGGTTTAACGTCGCCGCTAAAGAATGGCTCCCCCTGCAGTGCAGCACCGGGCGCTGCACTGAACTCCCAGACTGGATTAAATATTCAAAAGTCGTGAAATTTATGTTGAAACCACAACTTTCAGGTGCAAGTGTGATTGCGAACACCACGATTAAACAGACAAAAAAACCCACTTATTTTTAAAAGCCAGTGTACGTCTGTAAATATTGATTTTTTTTTAGTTTGTACGAATTTGCAATTCCTGAATTGCAGCTTCCACAAATGTATTGCATGGCACTGACAGCATTTTACTGCCGAATTGAATTTCTGAGAAAACACTACGCCAGGCACAGAATGCAGTTCTGACAAAGTGCACCCGACATAGATCTCACCACATTCAATCCCACAGACACATGACAAAGCAGCAGCTGTGCTCTGCAAATGCGAAAGAGAACTCATTCTATGCCACCTGCAATTCTGTAAAAAAGCAACCCCCAACAAATATTTTAAACTATTTTCTAATCAACCTGTTCAGAGATGTTACTACACACCTCTGGAGGGACTTCAAGATCGCAAGTACTGCAATAATTACTTCCTTTGAACAAACTGCATTAGGTGCATATATTATAACCAATAACCATCGTGATATAAATCCCCAATGGATGAAATATTATCAAAGGCATCTTACGTTCAGAAAATACCTTTAAATATAATAAAAAGCCCAAACATTATGTCACAGGAGCACCAGAAAACCAATTATGGTACCCAGCCACGTAAAGAGATGACCAAAGATGAACTTGGTCCAATAATTAAAATTAGGAATGCACAGCAGATCAAAAAATCTTGGAGGGTAGTGGGGAAGGTGGGGTAAGGCTAAGAAGAGTCAGGTACGGATAATGAATAGGAAATGGGTTATTAAGTAATAGAATATAGAGCATACAACAATGCAGCGCAGAACAGGTCCTTCGGCCCTCCATGTTGCACCGATCTGTGAACTATTTTCAGCTCGTCCCCCTACACTATCCCAAAATCATCCATGTGCTTAATGACCACCCTGTTCCTTTCACTCCTACCCAGAATAATTTTGCCAATCCACTCTTCCACCTCCCTGGAACTCTGCAGAGGCCTATAAAAAACATCAAGAACTGTGATCTCTCCTTTCCTGTTTCTAACCTCAGCCCACACTACCTCAGTAGACGAGTCCTCATCAAAACTTGTCTCAGCCACCGTTATACTATCTTTGACTAACAAGGCCACACCTCCCCCTCTTTTATCGCCTTGCCTGTTTTTCATGAAAGATCTAAACCCTGGAACCTGCAACAGACATTCCTCACCCTGCTCTATCCATGTCTCCGAAATGGCCACAACATCCAAGTCCCAGGTACTTATCCATGCTTCAAGCTCACTTACCTTATTTTGGATACTTCTGGTGTTGAAGTAAACACACCTCAAACCACTTCGCCGTCTGCCATCACATTCCTGTGACCCTGAAATCCTGACCCTGTCCTTCCTACTCTCATCCTCCTGTGCACTGCAACTACACCTCCGGTTCCCATCCCCCTGCTGAGCTAGTTTAAACCCACCCGAAAAGCACCAGCAAATTTCCCACCCAGGATATTAGTACCCCTCTGGTTTAAGTGAAGACCGTCCTGTTTGTACAAGTCCCACTGTGGGATATAGGTGGATTGGTGTTACTTCTGCAATTCTGCAATTATAATTTCTGATACAAGGTGAATGAACTCACATCAGTATGTAATTGTTTCAGCCAGGAGCTGAGTCAACAAGAATGGGAACTATGTGGAGGAAATGCATAATTGTTTTTTTGTATTAGCTAAAAATGTATGCAAGAAAGAAACGGGACTGTAAAACAATGGTAAGATGCTGTAAAGACAGGCCTGTATAAACAGTAGGTATAAACATCTGTTTCCCACTTTTACAGAAACACAGGAACAAACCCCAATTAAACGAGTCTTAATGATATGATGCTGAGAGGGGCAGCACAGATGGAGGGAGTAGATAATGGTAAGGCAAGGATGTGCCCACAGCAGGATGAGGTCAAATGGCCTTGAGAACAGGAATGAGCATTTTGTCACAGACAAGACTGGATAAGACAAGAGAGAAAAACAGGAGTAATGGGTACCGGTCTTAGGGAAGTGGAGGATGTAAATGGTGGGGGAGGGGGGGGGGGGAACAATGAAATAAGAACAAAATATGTAGGAACCAACTTATATAAATATTGAGTATTTGTTGAATTCAGTGTGTTTTCTCCCTGCCTTGTGGACATCACACCCACTTGCAAGTGTGAAATAAAGGGCACTACTGATTCAGATCTTGTCTCGGACTGAAATTATTGAAGTGAGTCGGCTTTGTTTCTCAAACCACCCTCTCCAGAATGAGCCCCAATTATCCAAGTACCTGAAACCCTCCCTCCTGCATCATCCCTGCAGCCATGTGTTCAGCTGATATCTCTCCCTATTTCTTGCCTCGCTATCACGTGGCACAGGTAACAAACCAGAGATAACAACTCTGTTTGTTCTAGCTCTCAGCTTACACAATAGTTCCCTGAAATTCTGCCTTACATCCCTATCCCTCTTTTTACCTATGTCATTGGTACCTACATGGACAACGACGTGAGGCTGGTCACCCTCTCCCTTCAGGACCCCAAAGATATGATCCGAGACATCACGGACCCTGGCACCTGGGAGGCAACACACCCACTGCGAGTCTTGTTCATTCCCAACAAACCTTCTATTAGAGCCTCTAACTATTGAGTCCCCAATGACTAACACTCTCCTCCTTTCTCTCCTTCCTTTCTGTGCAACAGTGACAGGCTCTGTGCCAGAGATCTGGGCCCCACTGCATACCCCTGGTAAATTGTGCCCCTCAACACTATCCAAAATGGTATACATGTTTTTCAGGGGAACAACCACAGGGGATCCCTCCACTGACTGTTTTGTCCCCCTTCGAACAGTCACCCAGCTTTCTTTGTGCCTAGGGGTAACTACTTCCCTGTAACTCTTATCTATCACAGCCTCTGCCTCCCGACTGATCCGAAGTTCATCCAACTCCCGCTCCAGTTCCCTAATACGGTCTTGGAGGAGCGAGAGTTGGGTGCACTTCCTGCAGATGTACTTGGATAGGACACTAATGGCATCCCTTACCTCAAACATCATGCAGGAGGAACATTGCTGTCCCTGCACTGTCATCATTGCTGGTCCCCTTATCACAAAGTGAAAAAGAGACACTTACCTGATATGTCCCTGGTCTTTAAGGTTAGAGGAGGTGGTTGGGTGGGAAGGCCCTCCAAAGGTAGGTCTCGGGTTGAGAAAACACTGACTTATATAGCTGGATGGAAATAAAAATAAGAAGTCCCTCCTTTCCCAGAAGCCTCTGCTCTCTGACTTCAAATTTAAAAGCACAAATCAGTGACTTACTGCTCCTGGCAGGCCCCTGATCCAAACTCCCCCCCCCCACCGAGCTGCTGCTGCCGCTGAAAAACAGGTATGGCTTATGAAGAATAAGAACATAAGAACTGGGAGCAGGACTAGGCCATCTAGCTAGTCGACCCTGCTCCGCCATTTAATAAGATCATGGTCTTTTTGTGGATTCAGCTCCACTTACCCACCTACTCACTCAAACCCTTAGTTCCTTTACTGCTAGTGAACCTCCTCCGCACCCCCTCCAGTGCCAGTACATAGTGCTCTAGGTAAAAATCAATTTTTTGCCTTAAAAACATTTAATAAGGTAGTCTCACTGCTTCACTGGGCAGGCAATTCCACAAATTCACAACCATTTGGGTGAATAAGTTCCTCTTCAATTTAAAAATGCTCTCCTTTATTTTGAGGCTATGCCCCCTAGTGCTGGTTTCATCCACCAGTGGAAACAACTTCCCTGCTTCTATCTTATCTATTCCCCTCATAATTTCATATATTTCTATATGATCATACCTCATTCTTCTAAATTCCACTGAATACTATCTCGGTTCACTCAGTCTGTCCTCATAGGCCAACTCTCTCAATTCCAGAATCAACCTGGTGAACCTCCCCTGCCAGTACATCCTTTCTCAAGTAAGGAGACCAAAATTGTACACAGTACTCCAGGTTTGGCCTCACCAGCACCCTATACAGCTTGAACACAGCCTCTCTATTTTTAAATTCCATCCTTTTAGCAATGAAGGACAATATTCCAGATTTTTAAAAATGATAATGAAAAGATGGTAAGAAGATAGCTATGACCTCTTTAGCTCCCTCACTCATACAAATGAATAATCATTTCAGTTGAGGGTTCATTTAAATTGAAAATAATTAATGGTGGGGCGTATTTCAATATCACATCATATATTCATGCTAAGAAAAGCTTCCAAAAAGTCTGGAATTTCGCTGGGGGTGTAGGCATTTCACAGCTATCCCTTATCCTGCATTATCTCCCAGCTTGACATACAAACACCAATCTAGAATCTTTATCATGATTTGGAGATGCCGGTGTTGGACTGGGGTGTACAAAGTTAAAAATCACACAACACCAGGTTATCGTCCAACAGGTTTAATTGGAAGCACTAGCTTTTGGAGTGCTGCTTCTTCATCAGATGGTTGTGGAGTACACAACTGTAAGACACCTGGATAGAGTAGACATGGAGAAGATGTTTCCACTACTGGGAGAACTAGGACCTGAGGGCACAGTCTCAGAGTGAGTGGCAGACCCGTTAGAACTGAGGTGAGGGTGAATTTCTTAAGCCAGAGAGTGATGAATCTGTGGAACTCATTGTCTTAGAAGCCTATAGAGATTAAGTCATTGAATGTACTTAAGACAGAAATAGATAGGTGCTTGATTAATAAGTTAATCAAGGTTTGTGAGGAGATGTGACGATGCTGCTCCTTTAACAAAGCTATGTTGTCCTTGGTTTTATTCAAGAAGGGTTGTAAAAGGCAGCGGTTCTGATTTGTCTGGTTTAGAGACTTTACTAATGGTTAGTAGATACTGCCTAAGGCGACGATCAGGGAACAGGTTTTTAGATATTTTTTAAAACACTTGTACAATTTAAATTGAATTGCCAGTTCTCTCAACTCAGGGGTTTTAGCAAGCGTTCTGTCCAAAACTGTTGGTCAGAAAACTGCTAGCAACAGAGAAACAGCTACAGTGACAAGAGGTCTTGCCTGAACTTCTCTCTGACATCTATCCTGCCTGTAAGAACCTGTGCTTGAATTTAGCTATTTTTGCCAAGGGGTTTGTTTATGGGAATGTTGCAAGAAATTGAAACAGTTCCTTTGATAAGTTGCGGTGTTATTGTGTTAGTTAGGTTTTCAAAGAGGTGTTACTCGAAATTCTGTTTTCTTTTGCTTGTGTCTCATCCAGTGGTGTTCAAATAAATTCTTCTATTTACTTGAAACCAAGTGGTTTTACCAATTGCATCACCCCATCTTACATTTGCCTAAACCAACTAAAAAAGTAGGGTCTTCTTGAAATTTTGTGAGGGGTCTGGCCTGGTCCATAACAGAGAAGGTAGGAGGATGCAATTGAAAACCATATCAGCCATGATTCAACAGTGGGTCAAATGAACAAATTCCTTTCCTATATAGAGTCATAGAGTCATAGAGATGTACGACATGGAAACAGACTCTCTGGTCCAACCTGTCCATGCCGACCAGATATCCCAACCCAATCTAGTCCCACCTGCCAGCACTGGGCCCATATTCCTCCAAACCCTTCCTATTCATAAACCCATCTAAATGCCTCTTAAATGTTGCAATTGTACCAGCCTCCACCACTTCCTCTGGCAGCTCATTCCATACACATAGCACCCTCTGCATGAAAACGTTGCCCCTTAGGTCTCTTTTATATCTTTCTCCTCTCACCCTAAACCTATGTCCTCTAGTTCTGGACTCCCCAACCCCAGGGAAAAGATTTTGTCTATTTATCCTATCCATGCCCCTCATAGTTTTGTAAACCTCTATAAGGTCACCCTTCAGCCTCCAATGCTCCAGGGAAAACAGCCCCAGCCTGTTCAGCCTCTCCCTGTAGCTCAAATCCTCCAACCCTGGTAACATCGTCGTAAGTCTTTTCTGAACCCTTTCAGGTTTCACAACATCTTTCCGATAGGAAGGAGACCAGAATTACACGCAATATTCCAACAGTGGCCTAACCAATGTCCTGTACAGCCGCAACATGACCTCCCAACTCCTGTACTCAATGCTCTTACCAATAAAGGAAAGCATACCAAACACCTTCTTCACTATCCTATCTACTTTCAAGGAGCTATGAACCTGCACTCCAAGGTCTCTTTGTTCAGCTACACTCCCTAGGACCTTACCATTAAGTGTATAAGTCCTGCTAAGATTTGCTTTCTCAAAATGCAGCACCTCACATTTATCTGAATTAAACTCCATCTGTCACTTCTCAACGCATTGGCCCATGTGATCCAGATCCCGTTGTAATCTGAGGTAACCCTCTTTGCTGTCCACTACACCTCCAATTTTGGTGTCATCTGCAAACTTACTAACTGTACCTCTTATACTTGCATCCAAATCATTTAGTAAATGACAAAAAGTAGAGGACCTATCACTGATCCTTGTGGCACTCCACTGGTCACAGGCCTCCAGTCTGAAAAACAACCCTCCTCCACCACCCTCTGTCTTCTACCTTTGAGCCAGTTCTGTATCCAAATGGTTAGTTCTCCCTGTATTCCGTGAGATCTAACCTTGTAAATCAGTCTCCCATGGGGAACCTTGTCAAACGCCTTACTGATGTCCATATAGATCACATGTATTTATCTGTAGTTCATGTAATAGGTCAGTTTGATGGTGCTAATTTGGTGCTCAGAGCATCTCAAAATATACTTTGTTGACTGCTAAGTTAATTTTGAAAGTTCTTAGTACATAGTTAAAAATGATATCAATGACTCTTCTGCACAGTTTATGTATTATTCAAAACTGAAGTCTCGATAATCTTCATCGTAACGAGAAAAATATGTCATTTCCAATATCCATCCATACCAAAAAGTCTGGATGTAGAGAAAGTGATGTATAGAAATATGGTTTGTAACTGCTTTCTTGTTGGTTTAAGACTGAGTAATTATGTCTTTACTCCTTTATGAAGATAAAATTCTAAAAGAAACAATGTTATCCAGTTGATTGCATCTTTTTCACCTTTTAGACTATTTCACTGCTTCAAATATTCACAGTTTAATGGTGGAATCAGAAAGTTCTTTGGAAAAAAGTACTTTATATAAATTAATTCTTCACTGTACATTAAACAAGCATTTTGTTTAGTTGGCAAACTGAGTGAACAAATTGCTTTTGTAGTACAGTAATGGGTTACTTTAAGGTTTAAATGGGAAGAAGAGTAATAAACTTTTTATAATATTTTGATCCAGTAAAATTTCTAAATTCTGCAAGTGGCCTTCATGTTTCTAAACTCTCTTTCTGTGGAATATTGACATTTCACTGGATCTTTCATTAAAAATCAAGATATCAACAAACATACAAATTGTGCTGAAGTAGAAGCCCCTCAATTCTCCTCTGCCACTTGATAAAACCACTTTGGGGTGGCATAGTGGCTAGCACTACTGCCTCACAATGCCAAGGACCCTGGTTTAATTCCAACCTCAGGCAACTAGCTGTGTAGAGTATGCACATTCTCCCCGAGTCTGTGTGGGTTTCCTCTGGGTGCTCTAGTTTCCTCCCACAGTTGAAAGATGCGCAGGCTATGCGGATTGGTCATGGGAAATGCAGGGTTACAGGCGTTGGTCTAGGTGGGCTGCTCTTCGGAGGATTGGTGTGGACTCAATGGGCTGAATCCTGCTTCCTTACTGTAGGGATTCTTTAAGACTAATTTAAATTATGGCATTTTCTCTCCTACTTACGCCTTATACCTTTGACATTTTGACAATCAATAATCTAGTAAGTCAGCCTTTAAAAAAGACAACCTCCATTGCTCTCAGGGAAAGAGAATTCTAGAATCCTCTGAAAGAAAGTATTTTTTTCTCATGTCTCTAAAATGGGAGAACTCTCATGTTTGAACAATGCCCCTTAGTTTTAGTGTCAGTCATATTGAGAAATGCTGGAAACTGCACAACCCATTCAAAAATGTTTCTATCAATTTCAAGCTGAGGGACCTATAAAAAGTTGAATCTGTTATAACTGATTTCTATCAACAGCAAATGAGTGCAGATATATAACTTTTAAAAATCCAGTGTATTTATAATTTATACTTTCTCATGATTAAAAATGAAGATTTCTAATCACCAAAGAAAGACTCCTCTTAAAAACCCAATGCACTTTACTAAAGCTTTAATAAAACTGAATTTGGAACACTGGCACAAGAGGGCAATGTTTTATACATCCCTGTGAGCTCATTAAATCAATTGGGTTTCTAATTAAAGTGCTGAAATCCATTACTTTGCACTCGCAGTAAAACCTTACTCTGAAATCCTTCTGCTAAATCCGCATTTGATATTTTATAAGAATTAAGAAATATAATGCTATGCTAAAATGTAAAAGTTCCCCAAAAATGTTGATTTATACGGACATCATTTCATCTTATTTCAGAGCTGATGTATTCAAAAGAAAATGGAAAAATACATTGTTTAATTAGTAAGAATAGCTGTTGTCAAAAAAAATCACCATCACGTTTCTATCCCTGTAAAACAGTGTATTAAAAATAACTAACATAACTGTCTACAAAAACAAATAAGGGTGGTGTGTGTTATTATTTTAAAGTCTGTATAGTTCTTAGGCATGGGGAATAGTTGACATAAATTCACAGAATCATAAAGTTCTACAGCACAGAAAAAGGTCCCTTCGTCCAATAAGATTATAAAAGAGAGGATTTCTGGACATTGAGAGAGGAAAAAGTTGATCAGGGATAGTCAGCAAGGTTTTGTGCAAGGAAAACCGTGTGTCATAAACTTGATTGGATTTTCTGAGGAAGTAACCAAAAAGGTGGATGCAGTCAGAACAGTAGACATTGTTCACTTGGACTTCAGTAAAGCCTTTGACAAGGTTCTACATGGTCGACTAATTAGTAAAGTTCAGTCACGTGGGATTCAGAGAGAACTTGCCAATTGGTTACAAAATTGGTTTAATGGCGGAGACAGAGAGTGATGGTGGAGGGATGCTTTTCAGACTGGAGGCCTGTCACTGGCAATGTTCCACAGGGGTCTGTCCTGAGCCCTCTTTTGTTTGTCATTTATATAACTGCATGCTGCAAGTTCACACATGTACTTAGGTACAGTGAAAAAATTTGTTATGCATGCAGTACGAGCAGATCATACCATACAAAGTGCATAAATGTGATAAAACAGAGGGAGGAATACAATGTTACAGCTGCAGAGAAGGTGCACAGAGAGCGAGGTCAACATTAAATTTAAAATTTGAGATGTCCATTCAGAAGTCCAGTAACAGCAGGGAAGAAATGGCTTTTGAATCTATCAGTACATGTGTTTAAGCTTTTGTATCTTTTGCCTGATGCAAGAGGTTGGAAGAGATTATAGCCAGTCCTGCTTCACTTTGTAGCCCGTTATGTCATGATGATGTTAGCTGCCTTTACAAGGCAACAAGAAGCATAGGTTGAGTCAATGGATGGAAGGTTGGCTTGCGTGAGGGACTGGGCTATGTTCACAACTTTGTGTAGTTTTTTTATGGTTCTGGGCAGAGTAGTTGTTGTACCAAGCCATGATGCCTCTGGATAGAATGCATTCTAGGGTGCCTCTATAACAATTGGTAAGAGTATTTACAGACTTGCCAAATTTCCTTAGCCTCTTGGGGAAATACAGGCATTGTTCTGCCTTCTTGACCATCTATTGAAGCGAGTGGACCAGGACTGATAGTTGGTGATCATCACTCCTGGGAACTTGACGCTCTTCACCATCTCAATCTCAGCTCCATTGACGTAGATAGGAGCATGCCCTCCCACTGGCTTCCTGAGGTCGATGCTCAGCCCTTTCATTTTTCTGACATTGAGGGCAGGATTGTTATCTTTACACCATACCACCGATCACTCTATCTGTCTCCTGTATTCGGTCTCGTCATTGTTTGAGATCCAGCTGACAATGGTGGTGTTGGGAGTGAACTTGCAGATGGAATTAGGACAAAATTTGGCCCCACACTCATCAGTGTACCAGAGGTATAGTAAGGAGCTGAGTACGCAGCCTTGCAGGCCACCGTGTTCAGGATTGTCATGGGGGAGGTGCTGTTGCCTATTGAGACTGATTGTGGTCAATGGGTCAGGGAGTCAAGGATCCAGTTGTAGAGGGTGAAACAGAGACCTGGCTCTCAGAGTTTGGCAATTAGTTTGTTTGAAATTGTAATCAATAAGTAGTGGCCATTGTTATTCAGATGTTCCAGGGATGAGCATAGGGCAAAGGAGGTGGTGTCTGTGTAGACTTGCTGCAACAGTAGGCAAATTGCAAGGAATCGAGGCAGGCAAGTAGGTTAGAGTTGATATGAGTCATAACTAACCTCTCAAAAGACTTCATAATTATGCTGGTCAGAGTCAGTGGTCAGTGAGGCACGCTGCATGAATTTTCTTTGGTACTGGGATGATGGTGGTCTTCAGATCACAGTAAGGATAGGTTAAAGATGTCAGCAAAAACTCCCATCAGCTACGCATAGGATCTGAATGCTCAGCCAGGGACGTCATCTGACCCAGGTGCTTTCTGTGGGTTTACTCTGAAAAAGGCCAATCTGGTGTTTGCAGCAGTGACTGAGGGAACAGGTGCATCCAAGGCTGTTGGGGGGCTGGTGACACCGTTTCACTGACCTTCTGTTCAAAATGAGCATATCAGGGAAGGATGGCTTTGTGTCCATTATTCAGTCCTGCTTCACTTTATAGCCCGTTATGTCATGACATTACCACAAATGGCAGGCGACTGTGTCGTTAGTTTGGGGTCCAGCTTAGTCCAGTATTGACTCTTGGTGTCTCTAATGACCTTACTGGATTTCCTGTAAAGGTCAGTATCATCAGTCACACACCAGGACTTCAGTTGGCAGCGGATGTCCCAGTTCATCCATGGTTTCAGACTGAGGAATGTTTGGATGAACGTCTTTGGCGTGCAGTTCTCTATGAACTTGCGAATGAAGTCTGTATTTGTGGTGGCATTCTCGTTTAGGTTGGCACTGAGTTCTTGAATATTGTCCAGTCCACTAAATCCAAGCAGTCTCAGAGAAGTTCTTCTGCTGCCTCAGACCAGCACTGCACGACTTTTCATACAGGGTCCTCATCTGTCAATTTCTGCTTGTAAGCTGGGAGGAGGAACACAGCGTTGTGATCTGATTTTCCAAAATGTACATGAGGTATGGAGTGGTAGGCATCTTTGATAGTTTTGTAGCAATGGTCAAGGATGGTCAGACATCTAGTGGGACAGGAGATGTGTTGATGGTATTTTGGTAACATTGAGCTTGGCCTGGTTGAAGTTACTGCCTACAATGAACAAGGCCTCAGGGTATTCTGTCTCAAATCTTTTTGTAGTGGTATAAATTTTATTAAGTGCACTCTTCATGTTCGCACAGGGTGGGATGCAAACTGCTGTCAGGATGGTGGAGGTGAACTCACATGACAGGTAGGAGTGACTGCATTTCACTGTTAGATATTCTGGACCCGTGGAACAGTAACTCACCAGGGTCACCATGTCAAAGCACCAGGAGGTGTTCATTAGGAGAGGGACCTCACTGCCATTTACCTTACCTGATGACACTCGGCGGTCCATGCAATGTATAGAGAAACCTTCAGGTTGTAAGGTGCAGTCAGGTGTAGCAGGAGTGAGCCATGTCTCTGTAAAACAGACCACACAGCAGTCTCTCAGTTCCCATTGGAAGGTAAGTCTGGCTTTAAGGTTATCTCATTTGCTTTCAATAGTTCGGATGTTTGCCAGGATTCAGCTGGGGTGAGGTGCAGTGGTAGTGGTAGGGACGCTTGAAACACTTTGTTTCATTCTCATCTGCAGGCCAGCATGTCTCCCACATTTCCTGGTGAGGTGTCTGTTTCTGGTCGATCTGAGGCATTGATGATGGACATCTGCTGCACCAAGAGGTAACTGTGTGGGGTCCTTAACACCACTCCCCCCATGACCTCGGGCACCCAGGGGGTGTCTTGGAATCAATTCCAACAGTCAGTACGTGGTGTCAAACTTTTGTATTGTCTGCCTGATGTCACGATAGGAGAGAGCTTGCTTTTAGTTATAGATAATTAAGGATTGTTTTCAGCTCAGAAAAACACAGGGATAGAAAAGTGTTCGGTTTAGTTTGAAGGAAACCTAACTGAAATCAGGTGTAAGTACAGTGACTCCCAGAAAAAGGACTTTGTTCAGAGCAGTTAAGGGAATAAGCTCCCTCAGTGCAAGGATCCCATTTGTGTCAATCAAAAGGAAAGATTTTACAGTTTGTAGGATCAGAACTGAGAAGAAACAAAGTCAAGCATACAGATGTGACAGGGAAGGAATGTTTCTCTGGAGTTTTGAGTAATCGTGAAGTGATGATGTTGAGGAATAGATGGGAATTTGCTTTTAGAACATAGAACATAGAGCAATACAGTGCAGAACAGGCCCTTCGGTCCTCAATGTTCGGCCCTCAGCTCGTCCCTTTACACTATCCCATCATCATCCATGTGCTTATCCAAGGATTGTTTAAATCTCCCTAATATGACTGAGTTAACTACATTGGCAGGTAGGGCATTCCACGCCCTTGCCACTCTCTGAGTAAAGAACCTGCCTCTGACGTCTGTCTTAAATCTATCACCCCTCAATTTGTAGTTATGCTCCCTCATACAAGCTGACGTCTTCATCCTAGGAAACAGACTTTCACTATCCACCCTATCTAATCCTCTGACCATCTTGTATGTCCCTAGCAAGTCCCCCCTTAGCCTTCTTCTTTCCAATCAGAACAGACCCAAGTCTCTCAGCCTTTCCTCATAAGACCTTTCCTTCAGACCGGACAACATCCTGGTAAATCTCCTCTGCACCTTTTCCAATGCTTCCACATCCTTCCTGAAATATGGCGACCCAGAACTGTACACAATATTCCAAGTGTGGGCGCACTAGCGTTTTGTATAGTTGCAGCATGATATTGCGGCTCTGGAACTCAATCCCTCTACCAATGAAACCTAACACACCGTATGCCTTCTTAACTGCACTATCAACCTGGGTGACAACTTTCAGGGATCTATGTACATGGACTCTGTACATCCCCACTACCAAGAATCTTTCCAATGACCCAGTACTCTACCTTCCTGTTATTCTTCCCAAAGTGCATCACCTCACATTTAGCTGCATTGAACTCCATTTGCCACCTCTCAGCCCAATTCTACAGTTTATCCAAGTCCCCCTGCAATCTGTAACATTCTTCCAAACTGTCCACTACTCCACCGACTTTTAGTGTCATCTGCAAATTTACTAATCCATCCACCTATGCCTGCATCTAAGTCATTTATAAAAGTGACAAACAGCATTGGTCCCAAAACAGATCCTTGTGGCACACCACTAGTAACCAGACTCCAGGCTGAATATTTTCCATCAACCTCCACTCGCTGCCTTCTTTCAGAAAGCCAGTTTCTAATCCAAACTGCTAAATCACCTTCAATTCCATGCCTCTGCATTTTCTCCAACAGCCTACCATGTGGAACCTTATCAAAGGCTTTATTGAAATCCATGTATACCACATCAACTTACCCTACCCTCATCTACATGCTTGGTCACCTTCTCAAAAAACTCAATGAGGATTGTGAGACACGACCTGCCCTTGACAAAACCATGTTGACTATCTGAAATCAAATTATTGCTTGCTATATGATTATAAATCTTATAATCCTTTCCAAAATTTTTCCTAAAACAGAAGTAAGGCTCATTGGTCTATAATTACCTGGGTCATCTCTCCAGCCCTTCTTGAACAAGGGCACAACATTTGCAATTCTCCAGTCCTCTGGTACTAAACCTGTCGACAATGATGACTTAAATATCAAGGCCAAAGGCTCTGCTATCTCCTCCCTAGTGACCCAGAGAATCCTCGGATACATCCCATCCGGCCCAGGGGACTTGTCTACTTTCACTCCTTCTAGAATTGAAAACCACCTGTTTGTAACTAACCTCAATCCTTTCTAGTCTAATATCTTGTACCTCATTCTTCTCCTCAACAATATTCTCCTTTTCCTGAGTGAAAACCAATGAGAAATATTAATTTAGCACCTCTCCGATCTCCACAGGGTCCACACTCAATTTCTCATTTCTGTCTTTGACTGGCCCTATTCCTACCCTAATCATCCTTTTATTCCTCACATACCTATAGAAAGCTTTAGGGTTCTCCTTTATTCTATTTGCTAAAGACTGTTCGTGTCCTCTCTTTGCTCTTCTTAACTCTCTCTTTAAATCCTTCCTAGCTGATCTGTAACTCTCCATCGCCTCATCTGAACCATCTTGCCTCATCAATACATAAGCCTCCTTCTTCTATTTAAAAAGAGATGCAATTTCTGTAGTAAACTATGGGTCTCTTACCTTATCATTTCCTCTCTGCCTGACAGGGACCTACCTATCAAGGACATGCAATATCAATTCGTTAAACCAGCTTCACCTTTCCATTGTCTGTATCCCCTGCATTTTGCTATCCCATTCTATGCATCCTAATTCTTTCCCCATTGATAACTCTTGACCTGTGGCATGTACCTATCCCTTTCCATCGCTAAACTAAACATAACTGAATTATGGTCACTCTCTCCAAAGTGCTCACCTACAACTAAATCAAACACCTGGCCTGGTTCATTACCAAGCACCAGATCCAGTGTGGCCTCCCCTCTTGTCAGCCCTTTAACTCACTGTATCAGGAATCCCTCCTGTACACATTGGACAAAAATTGATCCATCCGACGTTATAGCATTTCCAGTCAATATTGGGGAAGTTAAAGTCCCCCATACTGATCACTATATTCCTTTCACTCTTACCCAGAATAATTTTGCTAATCCTCTCTCCCACCTCCCTGAAACTCTGCGGAGGCCTATAAAAAACTCCAAGAAGTGTGACCTTTCCTCTCCTGTTTCTAACCTCAACCCACACTACCTCAGTAGACAGATCCTCATCAAAAGTTCTTTCAGCCACCATTATACAATCCTTGACTAACAAGGCCACACCTCCCCCTCTTTTACCGCCTTGCCTGTTTTTAATGAAAGATCGAAACCCTGGAACCTGCAACATCCATTCCTCACCCTGCTCTATCTATGTCTCCGAAATGGCCACAATATCAAAGTCCCAGGTACCTATCTATGCTGTAAGCTCACCTACCTTATTTTGGATACTTCTGGCATTGAAGTAGACACACTTCAAACCAGCTTGCTGTCTGCCAGCACATTCCTGTGACTCTGAAATCCTGTCCATGTTAAATCCATAAGACATAGGAGTGGAAGTAAGGCCATTTGGCCCATCGAGTCCACTCCGCTATTTAATCATGGCTGATGGGCATTTCAACTCCACTTACCCACATTCTCCCCGTAGCCCTTAATTCCTTGTGACATCAAGAATTTATCAATCTCTGCCTTGAAGACATTTAGTGTCCCGGCCTCCACTGCACTCTGCGGCAATGAATTCCACAGGCTCACCACTCTCTGGCTGAAGAAATGTCTCCGCATTTCTGTTCTGAATTTACCCCCTCTAATTCTAAGGCTGTGTCCACGGGTCCTAGTCTCCTCGCTTAACTGAAACAATTTCCTAGCGTCCACCCTTTTCAAGCTATGTATTATCTTGTAAGTTTCTATTAGATCTCCCCTTAATCTCCTAAACTCCAATGAATACAATCCCAGGATCCTCAGCCGTCCCTCGTATGTTAGACCTACCATTCCAGGGATCATCCGTGTGAATCTCCGCTGGACACGTTCCAGTGCCTGTATGTCCTTCCTGAGGTGTGGGGACCCCAAAACTGGACACAGTACTCCAAATGGGGCCTAACCAGAGCTTTATAAAATCTCAGTAGCACATCTTTGCTTTTATATTCCAACCCTCTTGAGATAAATGACAACATTGCATTCGCTTTCTTAATCACGGATTCAACCTGCATGTTTACCTTTAGAGAATCCTCGACTAGCACTCCCAGATCCCTTTGTGCTTTGGCTTTATGAATTTTCTCACCGTTTAGAAAGTAGTCCATGCTTGTATTCTTTTTTCCAAAGTGCAAGACCTCACATTTGCTCACATTGAATTCCATCAGTCATTTCCTGGACCACTCTCACAAACTGTCTAGATCCTTCTGCAGCCTCCCCACCTCCTCAGTGCTACCTGCCTGTCCACCTAACTTCGTATCATCGGTGACTTTTGAAAGGTCTCAGCCAACGCCTCCACTATCTCCTCAGCCACCTGTCTCAGAACTCTAGGATGTAGCCCATCAGGGCCAGGAGATTTATCAATTTTAAGACCTTTTAGCTTTTCTAGCACTTTCTCTTTTGTAATGGCAACCATACTCAACTCAGCTTCCTGACTCCCTTTAATTGTTGGGATATTACTCATGTCTTCTACTGTGAAGACTGATGCAAAGTACTTATTAAGTTCTCCAGCTATTTCCTTATCTCCCATCATTAGGCTTCCAGCATCAGTTTGAAGTGGCCCAATTTCTACTTTTGCCTGTTGTTTGTTTATTATGTATTGAAAGAAACTTTTACTATCATTTCTAATATTACTGGCTAGCCTATCTCCATATTTGATCGCCTCCTTCTTTATTTCTCTCTTTGTTATCCTCTGTTTGTTTTTGTAGCCTTCTCAATCTTCTGATTTCCCAGTGCTCTTGGCCACTTTATAGGATCTCTCTTTTTCTTTAATACATTTCCTGACTTCCTTTGTCAGCCAAGGCTGTCTAATCCCTACCCGGGTAATCTTTCTTTTCTTGGGGATGAACCTCTGTACAGTGTCCTCAATTATACCCACAAACTCCTGCCATTTTTGCTCTACTGTCTTCCCTGCTAGGCTCTGCTTCCAGTCTATTTTTGTCAGTTCCTCTCTCATGCCCTCATAGTTACCTTTATTTAACTGTAACACCATTGCATCCGATTTTGTCTTTTCTCTTTCAAACTGCAGACTGAACCCTACCATATTATGATCGCTGCTTCCTAAGTGTTCCCTTACTTTAAGATTTTTTTATAAAGTCTGGTTCATTACATAGCACTAGGTCCAGAATAGCCTGCTGCCTTGTTCTCCCTCTCCTCATCCTCCTGTGTACTGCAACTGCACAGTTTTTCCAGCTGTTTAAATTCCTTTAAACTGTGTTATATACAGATAACTTGGTTTGTTTCATTCTATTTTTCTTTCTTTTGCATATTAAACCAGATCTACAGCCTTGTGTCTTTATGTTTTAGTGGATGGCCAACATGTTAAATTTTTAAAAATGATCTTTCAAGCTAAATATCTGGATCCCACTCGACCAGTTTTGTCATCAGTTGGGATCATAATAGGTTTGAAAGTTCAGGATCAGGACAGGATAGTTACAATTCCCACAGGATGTGACCATCATCCTCTCTAGATGTCATAGTCCTCATATGCATCCTGTCCATATTCCCAACTTGTTCTTCATGAATGAAGCCTGGCCCTCCACACTGAGCAGTTTAATTGCTGATATCCGTAAATGGAAATTCACAAAGGTATCCAGTGGAGAAGACAACTGTACCTGCCTGTTAGCTTAGAGTGCCTCAGTGTTAGAGCAGTGAGAAGGATACACTGAGGATGCACATGACAGTATGAAATGCTGTCATTGATGTGTAAATGATGGCAGAGGCTGGGTTGGTAATGGCAAATAGAGTAGTAGATCCAAAGTGTAATAATCCAGAATATTTGAGACCACGTTATTTCTGGATTTCAAATTATCTGATGTATACAGAATGACATTAGATTGTTGAATGGAATATATTTTAATGCAAGGGGCCTGAAGAGTGAGATTGATGAGCTAAGGATAGGCACATGGGAATATGCTATCATAACTTTAAGTGCTAGACTACCTCCAACATTATTCGAGAAGTTTGATACCATCCAGGACAAACAGCCCATTTTATTGGCACCATATTCACAAGCATCCATTCCCTCCATCATCAACACTTAGCCTTATTGAAATTCAAGTCTTTGACAGCACCTTCCAAACCAACAACCGCTTTCCTCTAGAAAGACAAGGGCAGCAAATACATCAGAACATCAACACCAGCAAGTCCTTCATTGCCCTTGAGAAGGTGGTGCTGTGTTGTCTTCATGAACTACTGCAGTCTACATGCTATAGGTACACCCAGAATGTCCATATGGAGGGAATTCCAGAATTTTGAGTCAGCCATAGTGAAAGAATGGTGATATACTTCCAAGTCAGGATGGTGAGTGGCTTGGGGAGAACTTTTAAGTAGTGATGTTCCCAGGTATCTGCTGCCCTTGTCCATCTAGATGGAAGTGATCGTGGGTTTGTAAGGTGCTGCATATGGATCTTTGGTGAATTTCTACAATGTGTCTTGCAGATGGTACACACTGCTAATACTGATTGTCAGTGGTGGAGTGAGTGGATGTTTGAGATTTGGTACCATTCAACTGGGCTGCTTTCTCCTGGATGGTTTCAAGCTACTTGAGTGTTGTTGGAGCTGCACCCATCCAGGCAAGCGGGCAGTATCACTTTGCACTTCTAACTTGTGACTTGTAGATGGCAGATAGGCTTGGGGGAATCAGGAGGTGAGTTACTCACTGCAGTATGCCTAATATGTGACCTGCTTTTGTAGCCTTTGTGTTTATGCAGTGAATCCATTAGTTTCTCTTCAAGATTGTTGATAGCAGGAAATTCAGTGAAGTGACTCTTGGATAGGCACATGAATGATAGTAAAATGCAAGATATATATGTTAGTTTGACCTTAGAATAGGATAAAAGGTCAGCATAACATTGAGGGCCGACGGGCCTGTACTGTGTTGTACTGTTATATGTTCTGTGTTCTATGAAACGCATTAAGTGTAAAGAGGTAGTGGTTGGATTGTCTCTTATTGGAGCTGGTCATTGTCTGGTATTTGTTACGCAAATGTTACTTGTCACTTGTCAGTCTAAGCCTTGATATTGTCCAAATCTTATTGCATTTGATCATAGACTGCTTCTGAGAAGTCATGAATGGTGCTGAATGTTAAGCAATCATTGGCAAACATCCCCACTTCTGACATTCTGATGGCAGGAAGGTCATTGATGAAGCAGCTGAAGATGGTTGT
Organism: Hemiscyllium ocellatum; assembly: GCF_020745735.1. Classification (NCBI taxonomy): domain Eukaryota; kingdom Metazoa; phylum Chordata; class Chondrichthyes; order Orectolobiformes; family Hemiscylliidae; genus Hemiscyllium; species Hemiscyllium ocellatum. Next base: position 30,562,586 of record NC_083401.1, on the reverse strand, counting down.
GCCTAGGGCACTACTCTGAGGAACGCATGCAGTGATGTCCGAGAGCTGAGATGACTGACCTCCAACAACCACAACCATCCTCCCATGTGCCTGGTATGACTCCAACCAGAGGAGAACAACCACCTGATGAAGAAGCAGCGTTCTGAAAACTAGTGCTTCCAATTAAACCTGTTGGACTATAACCTGGTGTTGTGTGATTTTTAATTTTGTACGTCCCAGTCCAACACCAGCATCTCCAAATCATGACAACCAAAGGAGAGATTGCCCTCTGATTCCAGTTATGCCAGGGCTCCTTGATGCCACATTCAATTGAATGAAAGCTTGATGTCAAGAGATGTCACTCTCACCTCTGGAATTCAGCTCTCTTGTCCATGTTTGAACCAAGGCTGTAATGAAGTCAGGAACTGAGTGGCCCAAGTGGAACCCAACCTGGGTGTCACTGAATAGATTATTGCTGAGAGGTGCTGCTTGGTAGCACTGTTGGTGACACCATCCATCACTTTATTGATGATTGAGAGCAGACTGATGGGGTGGTTATTGGCTTGTTGGATTTATCCTGCTTTTTGTGTGCAGAACATAAAGTAAAGGAGAACCAATAGGTTTTTTTTTCAATTATAATGAGCAAGAAAATAAGTAAGTGTTGGAGAAGTTAGCCCAATAAAGCAGAGACCACACAAACCAGATTCGGTGAAAATGACAAGCTGTTTATTACAAGAGAAATTGACTAAGAAACGGCGCAGACAGTCTTTTGAGGTAGCTGAGAATTCTCTTCCTCAAGCTGAGGATGAAGCCAGGGTTTTATAGGAATCTTGTACAATGAGGTTAATTAAAATGTGGAAAGAGACAATGTATTTGGAAATTGAGTAATCCAGTTGCAATGATGATAATTGAAAAGCAGTTATCAGAAGAATGTCCTGATTGTCGATACAATGCAGCATCCTGACAGTATCAATGGGATCAGCCGATTCCAGTTCTCTTTACAGGTAGGTGAGAATGTCTCTTTTGAAACAGCAAGGTGCTTCCATTGTTCCTGCCCTGGGAGCGAGGTCCTTGGTGGTGCCTCTCAGTCTGATCTGCCCTTTGTGTGGCTGTGGTATTGCTGTATTATGAGGCTGCCCCGGGGCTTTGGGACAGCTGTGTTGACCTGGCATTGTTTGTGTGTTTTGGGAAGTGTATTCCCTTGTCTGCGCGTGCTGTCTGGTTTCACTTGTCAGTCTGTTAGGTCACTGCTGAGGCATTCTAGGTGTTTCTGATATAGTTTGGCCAAGTTTGCTTTCCTATGTTCTGTGTGGAGGTATTATGGGTAGGCACGGTGGCAGATCTTTTCCCACAGCAGGGAAAGATTAGGGTGCATGAGAGACCATAGATGTGATTGTTTGTAGACTTAGAAGACACCAACATAGACCTCAATGAATACTTTGTGTCATTCTTCAAAATGGAAAAAGGATGATGCAGGTGTCAGGGATGAATGCCAATTAAATATTAAAATAAATGAATGGAGGGAAAGAGAGGAGGTACTAACATGTTTAGCAGTCTTAAAAGTGCATTAATTTGCAGGTTTGGATAAGATATATCTCTTTTGATGGAGACAAGGGAGAAGATATTGGGGGCCCTGGCAGTAATTTCAAATCGTCTCTGGCCAGAGATGAGGTGTGAGAGGACTGGAGGACAAAACGAGAAAGAGATAGACCAGGAAATCGAAGGCCAGTCAGTCTGACCTTGATGGTGTTAAAGATACTAGAAAGAATTCCGAATGTATGGAGAAACACCGATTAACCTGGGATAGTCAACGCGGATTTGTTCAGGGAAGATCATGCTTGATTAATGTGATTGAATTTTTTGATGAGGTAAGCAGGAAGTTAATGCATTTGATGGGGTCTAAATAACTCAAAGTTTTGATAAAGTCCTTCCTGGCAGATTGGACAAGAAAGTAATGGATCCAAGGCAAATTGGCTGGGAGGCAGGAAGCAGAGGGCGATTGTTGAGGGATGTTTCTGTGATCCCTATTGGGGTTCCTTAAGGCTTGGTGTTGGGGTTATTGCTGTTTGTGGTGGACATCCATGATTTGGACAGAAAGGTAGGGGTGTACGATCAGGATGTTTGTGGCTGACACAAAAATTAGTCGGGTGGTAAATAATGATATGGATAGCTATGGACTGAAGGAGGAGATCAACAGTGTTGTCAGGTGGGCACAGAAGTAGCAAATGGAATTCAACCTGGAAAAGTGTGGGATGATGCACTTGCGATAGGTTAACAAGGCAAGGGATCATACTAAGAATGATGAACCCTGGAAACTACTGACAATCAGGGAGACCTTGATGTGTTCATCCATGGATCCCTGAAGCTAGCAAGGAAGGTAGATATGGTGTTAAGAAGGCATATGGAACATGTACCTTTTTAATTATTAATTTTATCTTTATTACCTGAGGCATAGAATATTGTGGAAGGGAGGTTATGTTGGAACTGCCTAAAATGCTGGTTAGGCCACAAATGGTAACTGTTTGCAGTCCTGGTCACCACATTATAGGAAGGATGTGACTGTAGTAGACAGGGTAGAAAGGAGAATTATCAGGATCCTGCCTGGACTGAAGGGTGTGAGTTACGAGGAGAAATTAGAAAGGCTGGGATTGATCTCCATCCAACAGCCAACTTTGAGAAGGCACCTGATGGAAGTGCATAAAATTATGATGTACATTGAAAGATTGGATAGGAATGTACTTTTTCAATAGTACAGTGTCAATAATCAGGAGCATAGATTTAAGGTAAGAGGTAGAAGGTTAAAGGAGAGTTGAGGAGAATTTTTTCATCCAAGTCTGGAGTCTGGCTGTGTCAGAAACTCTCCTAAGATTTAAATGCTACTTACATATTCACTTACATTTCTGTTGACTCCAAGGCTATAGACCAAAAGCTGGAAAAGAAGATTTGTGTGGTCAGATCGTTATTGGCCAGCATGGACACAATGGGCCAAATGGCTTCCCTGTGCTGTAAATGTCTACAAGTGAAAGTGAATAAAGTGATGCAGTCTTCATCAAGTTCGCTGACATTAATTTGCTTTATTAAATGCGTTCCATTGTCCAGGCATATAGAGAAGAAATTGTGCATCTGTGCAAGTATCCAATGGAATGGAACTCTCCTCCCCTCCGTGAGACATTTTTTCCCAACAAAACTCTCTGTGGGAGCCATCTCAGTATCCAACAACTGATAGCAAACTATTCAGAGGTAATTGCTTAAACGAGAACTTCACTCTCTGCATGTGCCAATCAAGCTCCAATTGGAAGTGACAGTCATGTTTGAATTACTGGAAGTTGGGGGGGGGGGGGGGAGGAAGAGAGAGAGAGAGAGAGAGAACATGACAGAAAAAAGTTTGTTGTGTGATTTAAACACATTCCTTCAGAGAATGATTCAAACCACTGTTTTACCTTTTATGATGCACTTTGATGGACTAATCCCCTTCTCTGTAACTGGTTCACTAATGTCCTTTATGGAAGGAAATTTGTCACCCTTAGCTGGTCTGGCTGATATGTGACTCCAGACCCACAGCAATGTGGTTGACTCTTAACTGCTCTCTGGACAAATAGGGATTTGCAATAAATGCTGGCCTAGCCAGCGATGCCCACAACCTGTGAGTGAATAAACAATATTGTACTTGTGGGCTTCAAATATGTGTGTGTACGTATGGAAGTTGGGAGAATATTTTGCTTAGATCAGTTTAAGAATACATAACCTAATCTGAATTATGGTTATCCCAGAAAAAGTGTCTGATTGATTTGTTTTACGATTACAGTATGTAAACAGTTAATTAAACATTAAACTGATAAAGATATCCTTGTGCAAAATTAAAAAAAAGATTGTTACAGTCAAACAAGGAAGGGAAAAGAGGCAACTCCTTCACCTATTGTCTTCTCTAGTTGCAACATCATCCAAATACCGTATGCTCCTTTTTTTATTTCTCAAAATAATATACTAAAACGAGTTGAGTTGCTTGGATTTGCTCAATACATTTCCAGACAACTGGTGTTTCCAGACTTTGGATTTCTGGATTGGAGAGGCTATTAGGAGATGAAAGTGATCCAGTGAAGTTTGTTGGAATGATTGAAAATTGAGAGAGAGAAGTGTGCTGGATACTGAAGCAATAGGTTGTTAAGTAGAGCAATAAGAGTTACAAGTTGGAAAGTTTACCTGGGTTATCTTGGTTATTAAACATTTCCCTGACTTGCAGTCATATCCTGGAGGGTTATGACAGGGAAGCTTCTGACAGGGACTAGCTTTGCCACCTTTGACCACTCATACCAAGCTGCTTGGAAACCTTATCCTGCCACCTGGTGGATACCTGTATCTCCTCTTACCGACCTTCTCGATCAATAGGGTGTAGCTTTGCTCGCTGAGCTGTAGGTTTGATATCCAGACGTTTCATTACCTGGCTAGGTAACATCATCAGTGGCGACCTCCAAGTGAAGCAAAGCTGTTGTCTCCTGCTTTCTATTTATATGTTTGTCCTGGATGGGGTTCCTGGGGTTCGTGGTGATGTCATTTCCTGTTCGTTTTCTGAGGGGTTGATAGATGGCATCTAGATATATGTGTTTGTTTATGGCGTTGTGGTTGGAGTGCCAGCCCTCTAAGAATTCTCTGGCATGTCTTTGCTTAGCCTGTCCCAGGATAGATGTGTTGTCCCAGTCGAAATGGTGGTTTTTTTCATCCGTGTGTAGGGCTACGAGGGAGAGAGGGTCGTGTCTTTTTGTGGCTAGCTGGTGTTCGTGTATCCTGGTGGCTAACTTTCTTCCTGTTTTTCCTATGTAGTGTTTGTGGCAGTCCTTGCATGGAATTTTGTAGATGACGTTGGTTTTGTCCATGGGTTGTACTGGGTCTTTTAAGTTTGTTAGTTTTTGTTTGAGAGTGTTGGTGGGTTTGTGTACTATTAGGGTTCCGAGGGTCTTAGTAATCTGGCTGTCATTTCTGAAACTTCTTTGATGTATGGTAAGGTGGTTAGGATTTCTGGCTGTGTGTGGTCTGCTTGTCGTGGTTTGTTCTGGAGGAATCTGCGGACTGTATTTTTTGAGTATTCGTTCTTCTTGAATACGTTGTATAGGTGGTTCTCTGTTTTCTCCATCAATTTCAACACAGATAAATGTGAGTTGGTACACTTTGGTAAGAACAACAGGGAGGTCACTTCATTCTCAGAAGGTGCTGTTTGAGGTGGAGCCGAGGAATAAAAGATCTCAGAGTACATATATACCAAACTAAAGTTAGCACTATTGGTTAGCAAGGTCATTTAAAAAAAAACAAACTAAGCTCATTATTTCCAGGGAGACAGAATTGTCGAGTATGAACATTGCACTAGACGTGTATTGAAGCTTGTTTAAACCACATTATAGAATACAGTGTGTAGTTCTGATAACCATATAAAAGAAAGGGGCAGTAGAGAGCAGATTCACAAGGATGATTTCAGAATGTATGGGTTTATATGTCAGGATACAATTGTCAGGCTGTGCCTTTTTTCACTAGAAACATGAAGGTTGAGGGGTCCTACTAAATAGATGCCTTTAAAACTGTGAAAGGTTTTAACAGAGTGGATTCAGAGAGACTGTTTCCTTTAATGGAGAAGAGCATAACCGGAAGTCATCAGTATAAGATAGTCACCAGGAAATTCCACAGGGAATTCAGATTATGAATGTGTAGTGGCTACCACAGAGACAGTGGTTAAAGCAAATAGCAAGGATGCATTGAAGACAAAAATGTCAAATATTTGAGTGAGATGTATTTGATACTTATGTTGGTAAACTTAGATAGGAGGAGGCTTAAGTGAAGCCTGTTTTTGTGTTATATATTCTATGTTATTCTGTTTAATATCTCACAAATTGGAGGAGATGGACCTTGCAGTTTCTATGGTGACTGTCATTGTCTGTAATCATTAAGGATAGTTTCCTGTAGCTAAAATGTACTATTGTTTTGAGAGATGCAGGCTGCCTTTAAATGGCTAAACCAACACCGATTTAGTCCCCCTCCACTGGGGAAGAAGCTGATTAACAACATAGCACTAACTTCATTTTAATTCACCACAGGGAGCAATTTGAGAGACATCATTGTGCTCATGTAGTTAAGCAATTGTTTGGTGGACTCCATATTCTGTGACAATTTCAATGTCGTAAAGTTAGATTACACAATATAGCTCCCTATAGAGTCAGAGAGATGTTTAGCATGGAAACAGACCCTTCAGTCCAACCTGTCCATGCCAACCAGATAGCCCAACCCAATGTAGTCCCACCTGCCAGCAATAATGACAAGGTCAATATTTTACACAGTAATCCCAATAAGTCAGCTTTAAAACCCAGTAATCGATAGGAAATGAAATAATTTTTAATAAGATACAGGAGATGGAGTCATATAGCACAGGAACAGTCCTATGAGTCCAATTTGTCTTTGCTGACCAGATTTCCTAAACTGAACTATCCAGTTTGCCTGCAAATACCTCTGTACACATTTCCTATCCATGTACCCGTCCAAATATCTTTTAAATGCTGAAATTGTACCTGCCTGTATTACTTCCTTTGGCAGTTCATCACACATACGTACCACCCTGTCTGTGAAAATGTTTCCCCTCAGATCCCTTCTAAACCTTTCCCCTTTTACCTTAAACCTGTGTCCTCTAGTTTGGACTCCCCTACTCTTCGTTTTTTTTGTAAATATATTTATTTATTAGCAAAAAAAATTTTTTGACTTTACAAGTTTTTAAAAATGTAACAAATAATTTAAAAAGCTCAAATTATAATGCAACTAACTACTAACCTACCCTATAAAACAAAACAAAACCAAATACTGTGCAAAACAACAATAAATAAGTAAGTGACGAAAAAACACAAAAGGACACAGAATAACAATGCTTAGTACAAAGCTCCCAAACAAATAAACAAGTGGGTGCATTCAGAGGACGTTTACCAGGATGCTGCCTGGACTGGAGGGCTTATCTTATGAAGAGAGGTTGACTGAGCTCGGACTTTTTTCACTGGAGAAAAGGAGGAGGAGAGGGGACCTAATTGAGGTGTACAAGATAATGAGAGGCGTAGATAGAGTCAATAGCCAGAGACTATTTCCCAGGGCAGAAATGACTAACAAGAGGGATCATAGTTTTAAGCTGGTTGGAGGAAAGTATAGAGGGGGTGACAGAGACGGATTCTTTACACAGAGTTGAGAGAGCATGGAATGTGTTGCCAGCAGCAGTTGTGGAAGCAAGGTCATTGGGGACATTTAAGAAACTACTGGACATGCATATGGTCACAGAGATTTGAGGGTGCATACATGAGGATCAGTGGTCGGCACAACATTGTGGGCTGAAGGGCCTGTTCTGTGCTGTACTGTTCTATGTTGTATGTTGTATATAAACTAGTATTCACTCAGGAGCCCCCCTTCCAGGGCCCAGGGCTCATCAAACCTAACCATCATGGTTAAACGAATGCCCTAGTTAAGATAGCAGATAAATCTGCATCCAAATAATTCAAAAAGGGCTGCCATGTCTGATAAAAAAATAAGTCTGTTGTACAGAGCTCCATATTTGTGAGAAAATCCAAGGGAATGTGCTCCATAATTAATTTTCGCCATCCCAGCAAATCCGGCGGGTTCTCAGACACTCAATTCATGAGAATATTCTTCTGTGCACAGTAAGAATAGTAAATAGTTTCTTCCCATTCCAGTCTAAAGATGATAAATTCGAGAGACCTAGGAGAGATGTCAGGTCCACTTTAACTTCAGTTCTCAATATCCTCCCTGCCTCTGCCGCCACAGCGCTCCAATAATCACAGAGCCTATGGCAGGTCTAGGAGCAATGGGTATGAGTACCTACATTTGAGGCACATTGGAGATGCCCCTTTTTTAAACTTCACCAGATGGTCTAGTGCCAAATGAACCTTGTGCAGAACTTTTAACTGCACAGCGCATGTCCTATTACAGATTGAGATCTTTTGCATGTTCTCCCATATGTGCTTCCACATTTCAGAAGAGATCTCCACACCTATCTCTTGCTCCTAGACTTCACATAGCCAGGTAATATCCTTCCAGACCCTGCCACCCAGCAGGTGATAGAGGGCACTAACCGAAAGGATGTTTGTGGCCTGTAGCAACAACCTCTCTGTATTGGGCTTCTAGGGCTTAGTGAGAAGCGTAGTCTTCTTCTGGACGAAAACCCTAATCTGAAAAAAAAGTGATCTTGCTGGGCAGCCCGTATTTGCAGCTCAGTTGCTCAAAGGACGTCATAATTGCCCCCTTAAACAAGTCTTCTAAATTAGAAACTCCTCTCACCGCCCATTATTTGAACCCGGAGTCCATCATCCCTGGTTGGGAGTGAGTGGCAAAGTCTTGGATGAGCAACCCTCACTCTGACACACTGTCCTCCATGCCTTGACAGGACTAATAACAATGGGGTTCCAGCAGTGGTCCATAACTGTCCTCATTTTATCTATGAACAACAGGTTAATAAGAGGGTACTTTGCCTGAGAGGCTATATTGAACCCGGATTGTTACTTGTCCAATTGCACACAAAGGATAACAGGGGACTCGGTCAATATCTCCTGATGTCTGGGAATTCAACTCCTCCCCATTCTTGAGACAACTGCAATTTATTAATTTGATGAGGGGTCGCCCACAACACCAAATGAAAGAACTAAGTCTCTGCAACGTTGACCTGAGGAACATTGTAGGGAGCATCCGCATGGGATAAAGCAAATGAGGAAGTAGATTCATCTTAATAAAGGCTATTTGGCCCAACCATGGAATTGGAAGAGCCTCCCATCTCTGGAGATCCCACCTAAAATTGTCTAGCAGGTGAACAAAGTCCAAAATAACTGGTCAAACATGGAGGTAATAAAAATGCCTAGTTATCGGAAACCTACCCGTGACTACTTAAAGGGGAACCTAAGGCCAAATTCAACCTCTGGCACTTCCTTATGGTCCCTAAAGTCATAGCCTCCAACTTTGCAAAGTTGATCTTATATCCTGAAAAAGCCCCAAATGAATTAATAAATTGTACCACATGGAGTACAAAGGTCATCAGGTCCAATAAAAACAGAAGGACATCATCTGCATACAGTGTAATCTTGTGTACCCTCGATTCCACTTCCGGAGCAGTTATGTGGACGTTCTGACGAATGGCCTCTGTCAGCAGCTCTATCACCAACGTAAACAACAACGGTGAGAGGAAGGGCAGTCTTGATGACTACCCCTACCAATCCTAAAGTTCCCACACTTCACCCCATTGGTCATGACCACGGCCAGAGGGTGGTGATATAAAACCTCCACCCACCTAGCAAAGATCCCACCCAATCCAAACCGCTCTAAGGCATAAAAGAGATACAGCCATTCTACTCAACCAAATGCTTTCTCTTCATCTAAGGAACTCTCCAACCCCTGGGTCGATTGTTGCTGACATGCTTGGACCATATTCAGCAACTTTCTCATATTATTAGAGGATTTACGACCCCTTTTAAAACTTGTCTGGTCCTCTTTGACAATATAGGACAACATCTTCTCCAATCTCAGCGCCAAAATCTTAGAATCTTGAAATCTGAATTTAATAGAGAGATGGGCCTGTATGAAGCACAATCCTCAGGAACCTTCCCCTTCTTAAGAATGAGAGAAATATTAGCTTCGCTCAAAGATGGTGGTGAACATTCATACATATAGGAGCGATTGTACATTTCCAGCATCGGACCTGACAGAATCCCTATGAACTCCTTATAATGCTCACCCGGGACACTATCAGGGCCAGGCACTTTCCTATGTTGAAGTTGCCCAGCTGCCTCCTGTATTTCCTGAACTATCATGGGGGCATTAAGGAGAGAGGCCTGTTCCAAGGTTACCCCTGGGAGGTCCAGGTTCTTAAAAAAAAGTTTCCATTTTGACCCACATGTCCTCGTAACTTTTAGTCCAATATAATTCAGAGTAAAAACTGTGAAAAACCTCATTAATCCTTTTGACATTGTACGTAAGGACTGTCTCTGATTGCAGTAACGGATTGGGGAGCAAGCTTTTATGTAGTCAGGTACGCTAAATACTTCCCTGGCCTATGTCCATAATCAAACAGTCTTTGTCTCGCAAAAACAAGTTCTTTCTTTGCGGTTTGTGTAAGTACTGAATTCAGGGCAGCCCGGAGGGCCGTGATCTGCTGTAGCTCAGTCACTGAAGGCCTCGCAAAATGTGCCACCTCAGCAGCTTTCAGCCATGTCTCAGTTAAACGCTTGTGTTCCCCCTTCTGTCATTTCTGGCTAGCCAAATAGGAAATAGCTACTCCACTAGCAAAGGCCTTAGCAGTCTCCTATAGCGTAGATGGGATACTATCCGTGATCGGATTGATAGTCAAAAACTCCTGAAACTCCCTCAAAAAGTATTCACAAATTTGGAATCCTTGAGGAGAAAAGGATCCAGACGGCAGTGCCGTGAACCTAGCCCCTCACTCTTGGCCTTACACTCCTGCATGATCAGAGATAGCTATAGTCCCAATTTTACAACCCATAATCGAATCCAGAAGGGTCAAGGGTGCCAGAGAAAGATCAATCCTCGTGTGACATTCATGCAGATTTGAAACAAAAGTGAAGTCGCTGCTGGTAGGGTGAAGACATCTCCAAATGTCCACCAGCCCCAACTCCTCACCTGCTTGGCCTGCAAAGAAATAGTTGGGAGCCCACCGGGCATTCTGTCCACTATCAGATCCAAAAGGCAATTGAAATCTCCCTCTATAATAATGTGCCACATTCCAAAGGCACTCAGCTTAGAGAAGGCATTAATCAAAAATTTGAGTGGATGCACCGGAGGACAGTAGACATTTAAAATGCCATATTCCTCCCCATGTATCAGGGCCTTAAGTATTATCAACTGCCCTTGCTCATCTTTCACCTGTTCTAATAATGTGAACGGTAGATTGTTCTGGATAAGTATAGCCACTCCCCTACTTTTGGTCATAAAGGATGAAAGGAATACCCTGTAATAACCCCCCCTGTTGTAACTTCAGGTGTTCCCCATGGTCAAGATGGATTTCCTGCAACAGGGCAATATCAACCCTTTCCTTCTTAAGGCTAGAAAGCCCTTTTTACTTTTAGCAGGTGAATGACTTCCCTTGATGTTCAGGTGCACCATTAACAAGACTCTTAGCCATATCCCTTCAACCCTCCCAAGGAGGGAGAACCCTGCTTGCAATGCACCGAGTACAAGTAAATGAAGACTCAGAGTCGTAAAATTGTGTATACAGAAACTACTCTAACATAACTACAAACAACCATTGCTACCAAAAAAACTACAAAGAAAACCAACTGGAAAGCCTTGAACGGGTGACCCCCCCCCGCCCATAGGGTGCACTCACAACTCCTTCAATCCCAGGCTGTGCCCCAGTCTTAGGCAAAATTAAATAAGTAAACAAGGAGATGATCCTTAAAATCAACAAAAGACAACAAAGTCAGGATAAGCACGCCACCCATCCCCAGCTCCACGTCAACCCCAATTGTGACTAAAAGAGAAAAAGAACAAAAAAGGGGAAAACAACAAAAGACACCCATAAACCTTCCCGTGATAAAATCCAGTTATAAAAATATAATAGGAACAACATACTCCAAGATTCTTTTTCTTAAAAAAATTATTAGGGAGAGAGGAGAAAAAAGGAAAAGGGGTAAAAAACAGGGAAAGAAGGAAAAGAGGACAAACATTAACCATATTTTTCAGATCAGTCGGTCTATTTTAAAGTGCCCACAAAGTTCTTGACTCTATCCGCCGAGTCAAACGTATAAATCGAATCCTCGTGGCTGAAATGGAGCACCACCGGGTACCTCATGGAGTACTGGATGCCCAGGTTCCACAGCCTCTTCTTAACTTCATCAAAGGACTTCCTCTTTTGGATTACAACTGCTGAGAAATCTTGGAAGAACATAACTTTTGATCCCTTGTGCAGTAGTTTCTGAGAGTCTTTCCCAGTGATCTGGAGGCTATCGCTCCTTGCTTGCCCTTGTATGAGTGGAAGTGCACTAGGACCGGGTGGGGGTGCTGTACTGGCCCAGACCTGCGCACTGCCATCAGGTAGGCCCTTTCAATCTGCAGATGGCCAGACCTCGATTTGAAGGCCCAGGAACTGTGACAGTCAGTCAGTGTTCAAAGAAGCTGACTGACTGCCCACCTTCTTCACCCTCCGGGAGCCTGACAATCCGTAGATTCGACCTCTGAACTCAATTTTCGAGGTCGACCTGATCTCACAAGGCCCGCACTTGCTGCTCCAGTGTCTGGATCCGTCCAGACGAGGACTCGATTGCCACTCTGAGGCCGTGGTTCGACCCTCCACATTTTCCATCCACTCCCCGATGTCCCGGAGCTCCCATTCATGCTTTTGCAGCAGAGACACGATGGGTTGGATCTGGGTTCAAACCTCCTCGAACACAGCCTCAACCTCCGCAGTAAATCTCGCCATCGCCGCTGACAATTCCTGCGGATCCGTAAAGTCCCTCGGGGGTTCGGGAGAGGCCGCTGCTGTGGTCTCTAGCGTGCCCAGTGCTACGGGGAGTGTCCTCCCTGCTTCTGTTTGCTCACTCCCTTTCCCTTTGGCATCTTTCCCTCTCCAAAATGTGAACAAGCATGTGTTCTCAAAGTTTTAAATTAACAATTCTTTCATAGAAGTCAGCCAGGGATGGCAATAAACACCAATAAACCTTGGCTGTTAGGCAGAGTCATGCACGGCAGTTCTCATGAATTGCCGCCATCTTGCCAAGACCCCCAACTCTTTTAAATTCTTGTAATTTTAGAACACATAATGACTGTTTATTGCAGCTGCAAAGTAAACATTTTACACTTTCTGTATGATCCAAGCAGCAAATGGAATAAGCAAAGTGAACATTATTGAACAATAAACACAAGGGGAACATTGCAGGGAGACAATACTTTTCATCCATCACAGTAACATTAATCTGAAGAGAATTTTGACAATGTCACAGGCAGGAAAATCACAGCTGGCCCACTCACCACAATTGCCAAAATATCATGGATAGCTAAAAACTTCTTTGTATTCTACCCCCAACTTACCCCTCACTTCTATGGTCATGTAATCTGAGGAGGCAATGGCTCATGCATGTGTACACTGAGTGCAAGTTTCATCCCAGTTTTCATAACCAAAAGAAATTTAAGAGCAATGATAAAGCAGGGTGAAATGTAGACGAGACTGCGTTTAACAATATAAAGTTCTGACTACGACTTTCATAAGTTCAAAATTGGTTGAAATAACATTCCAATCTTTCCTCCAGTTATTGGTCTTGAGTTGATGTGTTAATTACCTGGAATAAATGTGAACACAAAAAATGTAAAACATGGTAATATAGTAAACCATACTTCAATGCTAACAAACAGGTAAATTAAGTAGCACCTTTAATATAATAACATTTCCTAACGTGTTTCTTAAAGCATTATAAAATAAAGCACTACACAAACAAAGTTAGATCAGATCACCTAAACCTTGGGCGAAGAGGTGTGTTGATAGGAAAGAAGAAAGCAAGGAGAGTGTTTGGGACCTTGACAATTGAAATAGAGTCCAATGTGAGAAAGAGTGAAATTGTCAATTGTGAATAAAAAAAAATTTAATTATCTAAATAATGAGAGGTTGTAGAGCTCAGAGATGCAGAGACAACTGCGTGTCCTGGTTTATGAATTACAGAAGGTAACGATGCAGCTACAGCAAGCAGTTGTGAAAGTTGATAGAATGCTATGATTATTGTGAGTGTGATTGAAAAGGTAGGGAGGATACAATAAATGGAAGAGCCTTGGGAAAGGTTGATGAGCAGAGAGATCTGGGAGTTCAGGTCCATTGTACCCTGAAGGTTGCTGCACAGGTGGATAGAGTGGTCAAAAAGGCATATGGTATGCTTGCCTTCATTAGACAGGGTATTGAGTATAAGAGCTGGCAGGTCATGTTAAAATTGTACATGACGTTGGATCGGCCGCAGTCCTGTGTACAGGTCTGGGCGCCACATTACCAAAAGGAAGTGGACGCTTTGGAGAGGGTGCAGAGAAGGTTTATGAGGATGTTGCCTAGTATGGAAGGTGCTAGCTATGAACAGAGGTTGAGTAGGTTAGGTTTGTTTTCATTAGAAAAAAAAAGGAGATTGAGGGGGGAACCTGATTGAAGTCTACAAAATCATGAAGGGTATAGACAGGGTGGATAGAGATAAGCTGTTCAATAACGAGAGGTCATGGTTTCAAGGTGAGAGGTGAAATGTTTAAGGGGGATACACGTGGCAAGTACTTTACACAGCAGGTGGTGGGCATTTGGAATGCATTGGCAGCAGAGGTAGTAGAGGCAGGAACGGTAGATTCATTTAAGATGCGTCTGGACAGATGCATGAGTAGGTGTGGAGCAGAGGGGTACAGATGCTTAGGAATTGGGCGACAGGTTTAGACAGTAGATTTGGATTGGAGGGCCGAAGGGCCTGTTCCTGGGCTGTAAATTTTCTTTATTCTTTGTTCTTTCTTTGATATGCTTCAGTTGTACAGGGCATTTGTGAGACCACCTATGGAGTAATGTGTACAGTACTAGTCACCATACTTGTGGAAGGGTGTTAAAGCATTGGAAGCAGTTCAGAGAATGTTTATTAGATCTAGTCAGGAATGAACGAGTTGCCTTATGCAAAAAGGCTGGACATGGTGGGCCTTTATTCTCCACAGTTTAGAAGAATCAGAGGTGATTTAACTGGCTGGATATTGAAAGGATGTTCATCTTATGGGCGAATCCAGAAATGGGGGTCAAACTAGGAAAATGTGGAATTTAGGAGATAGTGAGGACTGCAGAGGGTGGAGAGTCAGAGTCGATAAAGTGCGATGCTGGAAAAGGTGCAGCCAGTCAGGCAGCATCTGAGAATCATGGTTTTGGACATAAGCACATCAGGATTCCAGGTATACAAGGAATTTCCCATTTAAAACAGAGGTGGTGACTTCTCTCTCTCGGTGTCAGAGGACTATGAGTCATGGGAAAAATAAAAGCTGAAAGAACTGTGGATGCTGTAAATCAGAATGAAAACAGAAATTGCTGGAAAAGCTCAGCAGGTCTGGCATCTGTGGAGAGAAATCAGAGTTAACATTTCAGGTCCAGCGATCCTTCCTCAGAATTGAGCTTCCTCAGAATGAGTCTTTGGAATCCTGTCCCTCAAAAGGCAGTGTTTCAGAACTTTAAATATTTTTAAGGCAGATTCTTGGTTACCAAGGGGATGAAAGATTATCAGAGATATGCAAGAATGGAGAGTTGAGGTTAAAATCAGATCAACCATTAAATTATTGAGTGGTAGAGTAGCCTAGAAGGCTGAGTGATCTCTTCTCTGTTGTTCATATGTCCGTATTGAAGGCCTGGCTATCAATGCTGCAGAATTTAAAATTGGGCTGCAGTAGAGGCTGGAATTAGAGCAGTACAGATATCTTGGAGGCTGTGGAGCAAATGAAGTGTGGTGGGGATTGAGTAAAATGATAATATAAATGTGCAAATAGACTATCAGAGGAACAGTGCATATCTTTGAAAGAAGAGACAAGCCAAGTAAGATAATTAAACGATGAGGAAACTTCAATGTGACTTCTGAACAACCTGCCTCTGCAATTTCATTAAAGAAGATCGACAACTTAATTTTAGGCAGTGTAAATTAGTTTTACTCTCTAATGAAATGTGGGTATTTGTTATCATAACTGTCCTTGAACTGACAAGTTTGCTAGGACATTGAAGAGGGCAGTTAGGAGTTTACAACTGGTTGACACATCTAGGGCTCTGTGGTACATGTAAGAATGACAGATTTCCTTCCATAAAGGATGGTAGTGGAACAGACTTTTTCATATAAAGCTGTCGTGCTCATCATTACTGAGGCCATATTCCAGAATAACTCATCAAATTAATTAATTAGCTAAATTTAAATTCAAGCAGCTGTAATTCCAGAACTATATATTACCTTCTCCGTTAAAGCTTTAACAGAAATAATGCCAGGGCATGTTTCAAGATAGCAGGTGGCACGGTGGTTAGCACTGCTACCTCACAGAGACCCGGGTTCAATTCCCGCCTCAGGCAACTGACCGTGTGGAGTTTGCACGTTCTCCCTGTGTCTGCGTGGGTCCCCTCTGGGGGCTCCGGTTTCTTCTCAGTCCAAAAATGTGCAGGTTAGGTGAACTGGCCAAGCTAAATTGCCCGTAGTGTTAAGTGAAGGGGTCTGGGTGGGTTAGATGTCGGTGTGTACTTGTTGGGTCCAAGGGCCTGTTTCCACACTAACTAATCTAATAAGATAGAATCACAGCATTCATATGGTGAGGTGGTGGTATCCCTGGAGTAGTAAACCATGGTCAATGGTCTGAAGACTTGGGGTCAAATCCCACCAGGGAGGTAACATGTTGGTGTAATGAAGACAATGTAACCATTGTCAATTGTCATATGTTTAAACAACATTTGATTCACTGAAGCTCTTTAGGGACCATCCTTACTTGGTTGGCCTGCATGGCAATGTGGTTAACCCTTAACTGCCCAATTAGGGATGGGCAACAACTGCTGGCCAATGAAATCCACATCTTGTGAATGACTTATTTTTAAAAATTGTAATGGTGTATGAATTGTAACAGGCAATCAGCCAGTATGCCTGCATCAGCTTTCTGAACATTTTTACTTCATGCCAGTCTCCTGTCTCATCTGATCAAAAAACTTTACAGTGCAGAATGAGACCATTTGGCCCATTGTGTCTGTACTAGCTCCCAAAAGAGCTATCCAGCTACCTTTTAATCTTCTCTGTTCACGGGAAAATAAGCCCAACTTTTCTAAGCTTTCGTTGTACCTAAAATCCCTCATTCTAGTAAATTTCCTTTGCACTCTCTCCAGGGAGAAAGTGAGGACTGCAGATGCTGGAGATCAGAGCTGAAAATGTGTTGCTGGAAAAGCGTCCACCTGAAGGGCTCATGCCCGAAACATCAATTCTCCTGCTCTTTGTATACTCTCTCCAGGGCTTCAATATCCTTCCTGATATAAAGTGCCCAGAACTGAACGCAATACTCCCAATGTAGTCTGACCAATGATTTGCCTTTATACACTATGGCTTTGTTTATAAACCCTGCACTCTATTTCTATTTAAACAATCTTTCACTTAATTTCGTTCAATTCCCACACCAGCTGAGGTAATCATGAAATACTCCTATGAACCTCACTCTAGCCTGAGGGTGTGCGGCGACCCTCAGGTTAAACCACCATCATTTGTCTCACTCCAATGACACCGAAACCCTCTGGTGCAGTAGGGCTCCGGTGACTTTTCTTTTACCTTTTAGTTTAGTTATGATCACACACAGTATATTCATAAATTAATTTAATGTTATATTATTCCACTAACTGTAAGCGACATAGATTTTAATTATATTATGGGACTCTCATTAGCTTCAATTGACAAGGAAAAGCACCCAGGATTGAAAACAGAAGAAAGTTCACAAGATATAGGAGCAGAATCAGGCCATTCAGCCTATCAAGTTTACTCTGTCATTCATCCTCATTTTCCTGCCTTCTCTCCATAACCCTTCAACCCTTTACCAATTAAAAATCTGTCTAACTCCACCATAAATGTACTCACTGTTCCAGCATCCACAGCACCTTGGAGTAGTCAATTCCACAGATTCACAACCATTTAGAAGAAGGAAATTCTGCTCAGCTCTGTTTTAAATTTCCGTACCTCTTATCTTGGAATGCTCCACAAGAGAAAGCATCTGCAACGCGTCTATTTTATCCATACCTTTTATCATCTTGAATACCTCAATTTGATATCCACTCATTCTTATAAATTCCAGAGAGTACAAGCCTAAATTGTTCAATCTCTTGCAAGGTTTGTGAATCAAACCTACAGCTAAATGTTCAATCTCTTTTCATAAGAAAAACCTCTCATATCTGGGATCAGTCTAGTGAACCTGCTCTGAACTACCTCCACTGACACTACATCTTTCCTCAAATAAGGGGACCAAAACTGTGCACAATACTCCAGGTACAGTTTCACCAATGCCTTGTTCATTTGCATCAGTACTTCCTTACTTCTATTCCTTTTTAGCTATAAAAGGCCCACGCTCCATTTGCTTTCTTCATGATCTGTTGTACCTGCATGCTAGTTTTCAGTGACTCATGAATGAGCACACATAGATATCTCTACACCGGAGCCACCCCAGAGTCTCTTCCCATTTAGAGAATTGGTTATCTTACCATTTTTTAGACCAAAATGCATGACCTCACACTTATCCATGTGAAAGTCCATCCGCCAAATTTTGGCCCATTCTGCACTGCAATTCACTGTCCCACTTATTTTTTTGAGTTGTGAAATGTGGCTATTGAGCCTTTGAGCCCTGTATCCAAGTTGTTAATGTAAATTGTAAACAGCTGGAGTCAAAGGGTTGAATCCTGTGATCCCCACCTAGTTACATTGTGCCATCCAGAAAAAACACATTTATCCTGACTCCCTGTCTTCTGTCCATCAGCCAAGTTAATAAATTACCACTAAGTCCACATGATCCAACCTTGTGAATTAACATTTTTGTGTGGCACCATACCAAATTCCTCCTGGAAGTACAGATATATTACATTTACAGGATCCCCACTATCGACTCTGCTTGTTACATCTTCAAAGAGCTATTATTTGAATGGTAAAAAAACTGCAGCACGCTGCTGTGCAGAGGGACCTGGGTGTCCTTGTACATGAATCACAGAAGGTTGGTCTGCAGCTGCAACAGGTAATTAAGAAGGCAAATAGAATTTTTTTCCTTCATTGCTAAAGGGATTGAGTTGAAAAGCAGGGAGGTTATGTTGCAGCTGTATAGGGTGATGGTGGGACCATGCCTGGAGTACTGTGTACAGTTTTGGTCTACGTACTTGAGAAAGGATGTACTGGCACTGGAGGGGGCACAGAGGAGGTTCATTAGGTTGATTCCAGAGTTGAGGGGATTGGCTTATGAGACATGGAGTAGACTGGGATTATATTCATTGAAATTCAGAAGAATGAGGGGGGAATCTTATAGAAACATATCAAATTACGAAGGGAATAGATAAGATAGAAGTAGAGAGGATGTTTCCATGGGCAGGTGAAGCTAGGACAAGAGGGCATAGCCTTAAAATTAGGGGGAGCAGATTTAGGACTGAATTGAGAAGGAACTTCTTCACCCAGAAGGTTGTGAATCTATGGAATTCCTTGCTCAGTGAAGTAGTTGAGGCTTCCTCATTAAATGTTTTAAAAGCTAAGGTAGATAATGTTTTGAACAGTGAAAGAATTAAGAGTTATGGTGAGAGGGCGGGTAAGTGGAGCTGAAGCCACGGGAAAGATCAGCCATGATCTTATTGAATGGCAAAGCAGACTCGAAGGACCAGATGGCCTATCCCTGCTCCTGGTGCTTATGTTCTTATGTTCTAAATTAGTCCAACATGATTTTCCCATCATAAAACCATGCTCTGATTGATAAAGATAACATGGTAGTGTTTCAGAGACACAAGAAAAATGCCACAAATTCCTGTTTATTTATTTTCTATTTCACTGATTCAGATTGCAAGAACGTGTCATCTTTTAGCTTTAATAAGGTGAGTTTAAATCATCCAAGCCCTTTGGAAAGATTTGGTGATATCAACAAAAAAGGTTTTGTGAGAGTTACTACAGAAAGGGCAAAAGGTAAGAATTGTACTCTACACAGGCTATGTTTTAATGTGGCCTAATACAATTTCCCTGCCTTTGGCCATATCCTTTAATATGGTTGCTAAACAAAAATTTATCAGTATCTGATTTTAAATGATAACTGATCCAGCATCCATTGTTATGTGTGGAAGAGAATTCCAAACATCCACTAGCCTTTGAGTATAGAAGTGCATCCCAACATCTCTCCTGAATGGTGTCAGCCTAGCTCTCTGACTGTGCCCATTTAGTTCTGGAATCCCCACCCACTGGAAATAATTTATCTTCATTCACCCTGTCTTTTCCTATTAATATCTTAAAGACTTTAATCAGATTACTCCTACACCTTCTAAATTCTAGAGAAAGCAGGGATAATGTAAGTAATGCCTCCTCATAAATTAGCCCTTGCAATCCAGGTATCTAACAGTACTCCCTCCAAGGTCAATATATCCTTTCTAATGTATGGTGCCCAGATCTTCTCACCCAGATAACAACACCCATTAATAAATACCTAATCCATCCGAACTCAGTCTAAAATGGATAACATCACACTTGCCTACTTTGAACTCCATCCACCAGTTTTGCCTATTCACCTCGTCAACCAACATCCCTTTGTAACTTTATGCCTGTTATGTCACCTAACTTTGTATTAGTAAATGGATATATGACTTCTATGCCATTATCCAAGTTATTAATAAATAATGTGAATAATTGAGGCCCTAGTTCAGATCCTTGTGGATCACTGCAAATCACATCCTGCCAATTTGAGTACCTACCCATTATGTTGCCTGCCACTCAGTCAGCCTTAGCAGCAATTTGCCCTCAATTCTTCAGACTTCTAGTGAACCATGTCTTAAATGGGACGTTATCAAATGCCTTCCAGAAGTCCAAATAAATAACAGAATTCTCCAGTCCACTACTTTATTCACCTCTCCGAAAAAAATCAATGAGATTACACAGGCAAGACCTACCTGTCATGAATCTATCAGAGTTCTTCTTTATTAACTGAAAACTTGAGATGTGTTCAGTTACTCCTTCCCTGATTCTGACTCCAACAATTTAACCACCAGGTATTAGGTTAACTGGCCTGTAATTCCACGGTTATCCACTTACATTCTTCTTAAAAAGTACAGTGACATGTGCAATTTTCCATACCAGAGGGACAAAGCCTAAGGAACTCTGAACGATGATAGTTAGGACAACTATAACATGCTCCCCTACCTCTTTAACACCATTAGATGGAAATCTTTAAGTCCTGTGCCCTTAGATCACTTTTTATTTATTTTAACATTTGCATTGTCAATGTTCATATATGTAAATTTTATTAAGTCTCTGTTCCCGGTCCATTGTTAATTTCCTCTGGACTTTTGGCAAGCTATCCTCTCTCTCTACTGTAAATACTGAGGCAAAGTAATTTCTCAACATGTTTGCCATTTCCCAATAGCCATTGAAAACACCCAGTTTCCAGTTTTTCATGCCCAACATTGCTTCTAACCACCTGCTTTTCATTTTATATAACTATAAAATATCTTCCTGTTGATTTTGATGTTTCTTGCAAGTTTCCTTTCATGGAGTCATAGAGTCATAGAGACGTACAGCACAGAAACAGACTCTTCAGTCCAACTTGTCCATACTGACCAGATATCCTAAACTAATCTAGTCCCATTTGCCAGCATTTGGCCCAAATCGCTCTAAACCCTTTCTATTTGTATACGCATCCAGATGCATTTTAAATGTCATAATCCACCACTTCCTCTGGCAATTCATGCTATACACACACCACCCTCTGCGTGAAAAAAAATTGCCCATAGGTTCCTTTTATATCTTACTCTAAACCTATGCCCTTCTAGTTTTGGACTCCCCCACCTCAGGGAAAAGACATTGTTTATTTACCCTATCCATTCCCCTCAAGATTTTATAAATCTCTAATAGATTACCCCTCAGCCTCCAATGCTCCAGTGAAAACAGCCCCATTTTATACAGCCTCTCCCTGTAGCTCAAATCCTCCAACCCTGGCAACATCCTTGTAAATTCTTTCTGAACCCTTTCAAGTTTCACAACATCTTTGAGACGAGGGAGACCAGAATTGCATGCAATATTCCAAAAGTGGCGTAACCAATGTCCTATACAGCTGCTACATGACCTCTCAACTTATATACACAATGCTCTGACCAATAAAGGAAAGCATACCAAACACCTTCGTCACTCTCCTGTCTACCTGTGACGCCACTTTCAAAGGACTATGAACCAGCACTCAAGGTCTCTTTGTTCAGCAATACTCCCTGGACCTTACCTTTAAGTGTACAAGTCCTGCTGATTTGCCTTTTCAAAACATAGCACTTCACATTTATCTAAATTAAACTCCATCTGCCACTCCTCAGCCCATTGGCCAATTTGATCAAGATCCTATAGTACTCTGAGGTAATCTTCTTCGCTGTCCACTCATCTCCAATTTTGGTATCATCTGCAAACTTACTAACTATACCTGCTATGCTCACATCCGAATCATTTATACAAGTGACAAAAATCATTGGACTCAGCACCGTTCATGTGGTACACCATTGGTCATAGGCTTCCAGTCTGAAAGGCAACCCTTTTTCCTCACTGTCTTCTACCTTCAAATGGCTAAAGCCAATGGCTAGTTCCCCCTGTACTCCATGAGATAGAACCTTGCTAACCAGTCTACTATGAGGAACCTAGTAAAACATTTTATTGAAGTCCATAGAATCACTGCTCTGACTCATCAATCCTCTGTTATTTCTTCAAAAAGACTCAATCTAGTTTGTGAGACATGATTTCCCACTCACAAAGCCATGTTGACTATCCCTAATCAGCCCTTGCCTTTCCAAATACATGTAAATCCTGTCCCTCAGGATTCCCTCCAACAACTTGATCACCACCGATGTCAGACTCACTAGTCTATAGTTCCCTGGCTTGTCCTTACCATCCTTCTTAAACAGTGACACCACGTTAGCCAACCTCTAATCTTCCAGTACCTCACCTGTGACTATTGATGGTTTAAATATCTCAGCAAGGGACCCAGCAATCACTTCACTAGCTTCCCACAGAGTTCTAGGGTACATGTCAACAGATCCTAGGGATTTATTCACTTTTATGCTTTATGTTTTAAGACATCTCATCTTTTTCCCATCCTATGTCATTAATTCCAATGTGCATATTGACTTCCTGCTGGTCCCTCTCCTCTTTGAGAACATCCTGCACCCTCTCTGAGGTATCCTTGATCCTGGCCCCAGGGAAGCAGCACACCATTCTGATTTTTTGCTGCCAGACGCAAAAGCATCTGTCTGTGCCTCTGACTAGGCAGTCCCCTATCACAATTGATTGTTTGGAACCTGACATACTCCTCACTACATTAAAGTCATTCTTGGTACCAGAAACATGCTGTTCATGCTCCACTCCCCTAAGAATCCATCAACTCTACATTTTCCAAAACAACATTCCTGTTTGAAATGGGGATTGCCACATCTCAACCTGCCTCCTGCCTCCCTCTCCTGGAGTTAACCCATCTACCTTACTGTATCTGCAGCTTTTCTCTTTTCCTATAACTGCCATCCATCACATCCCCTTGCCCCTGTAATTTCATTATTGCCAAAAACTGCAGCTCCAACCAATCCATGCGATCTGATAGGATTCTCAATCAAAGACATTTCCTGCAGACATAAAAATCAGTACATTGTCCCTTTAGTAGTTCTTATAAGTTGCTTTGTGGCTCTTTGCCATTTGGCAAGATCTGTGCTGTTTTTCACAATTTTGTCAGCCTTTCACTTTTAGTTTTATTCCATCTCTTGTAATCCTGACATAGAACCATATTGCCATTCCTGCACTATCACTAGATCAAATCCCTGGAATTCTCAGACATCACCGCTGGTTGACCTATCCCGATGATTAGGCAGCATCTCAGGAATAGAGAATTCGACGTTTCGAGCATAAGCCCTTCATCAGGAATAAGCCGAAACGTCGAATTCTCTATTCCTGAGATGCTGCCTAACCTGCTGTGCTTTGACCAGCAACACATTTGCAGCTGTGATCTCCAGCATCTGCAGACCTCATTTTTTACTATCCCGAGGATTGCAGTGACTCAAGAAGTGACTCCTTCTCAAGGGCAATTGGTGTGAGTCTATCCAGTGATTTTCACATCACATTAATGAAAAACAGAAAGCTTGATGCTTTATGCTTGGTGTTTGTATTGATCTAGATAGTCAAAATCTCCAGCATCTGCAGTCCACACTTTCTGTTAGTTGCTCTAGATAGTACCGTTCTGAGGAGGAATTCTTTCTCTTACAGAATAGTGAATATCTGTGAAATTCTTTACCACCATGGGCTGCTGAGGCTCTATATTACCTGTATCCAAGGCTGAGATGGATAACTCAGAAGGAGACAAGGGTTATAGATAAAAGACAGAAAAATGGAGTTGAGGATTATCAGACAGCCATGATCTCATTGAATGACATTGCAGAGTAAATGGACTGAATGCTCAGACTGAATACCCTATTATTGCTCCTACTCCTTATGATCCTCAAACCATTTAAGTAATTTGTAAGAAGACTTTAAATCACCTCAGAAAACATTTAAACTCGATATAAATGGCAATTATTTCCTTTACTGCACTATTTACCTGTTTTAACAAAGCGCAAATGTAGTCTTGGTAATGTTATTTGCTGTTATGAGAAAATTATAAATCCCAATATCCAAATACAGAGAATTTAAAAACAGAATGCAATGAATAGAAATATAGTTTGTAATATATGGTTTCAGTTTCAGTAATTATTTCCTTATAGCACCTCATTTTTTATGAACATAGACATTCTCAAAAATAATATTTTCCAGATCATTGTATTAGTCAAAACATTTTGTTTCTAGATTTTTTTTGTTTGAAATGTTCATACATAAGATAGTGGATTAATAGGTTAATTGGCAAAAATATTTCGCATGAATCTGATATATAATGAAGAAATGTATTTTCAAGTTACAAACCAAACAAAGAAATACTTTCAATGCTCTGTAATGGAATGCATTCTAGTTTAAGAGACGAGCAGAGTGATAAAACATTTAACTATATTTTGATCCTGTAAAACTCCTGAGCCATTTAATAGGTTTCTCAGTTAACATAGTGTCTTTCTGTGGGATTTAGCACATTTACTGTCTCAATCATTAAAAAGAGCAATTAAGTTATTGTAACAAAAATGGAAACTTCGTAACACCTTTTAGATTTCTGTTCTCAATTTCACATTGAGGTTACAAGTCATTTTGAGAAAGTGGGACTGATTATAACAGGTATCATTCAACTGCAATCTTGTTTCATGATCAAAAATGTTATAATTTCCAGAAGATAGCTGATGCACTGGCATTTTAAAAATTCATTTTATATGTTATTTAAAATGTACGTAGGAGTGTATTTTGAACGCAGGCAGGTGATAAATCCACTTTTACCTTAAGAAATTATCAATTATTAATTTAAAATATTGCTATCATTTAAATAGAATGCAATCAGTATTTTAGTGTTAAATTCATTACTAGCTATTTTACAGAATTAAGGAATGTCATGGAAAAGAACAATGTTTGACAGATTCATGATATTAACATGTGTATATTGGTCAACTGAAACTCACCATGTAGGTGTTCCAAGCCTTGTGAAACATTGCATAATGCTAATTTATGTAAACATATTAGAGATTCATATATAATGATTGCTATTATTGTTTCAACCTATGTGCAATTTTTAGTCACTGGCAGCAGTCTGTTTTCAATGAACCTGTACTTTATGAGATACATGAGTTCTTCTGTACATGACATAAACCCCATAGCTGATTTAATCAGTCAAATGAGATCACTTATGTGCCTAATTGTGGAAAATTGTGTCAAAGTTTATCGTAACATGACAATGAAATAATTATCTTTGCAATGCACAAGAATCGATTTTTCAAAAGATAGATGTTAACAAAGCAAAGCCAATCTTTTCAAAGTGCCTGCTACCACAACGATGGAAACTACATATAATAACTTGCATACAGCACGTTATCACACCAGAACATCTCACGGTGATCCATACAATTAACTATAATTTTGTAGTGACTGCAATGTGACAGTACAGTACTGAATATATTACTTAGACACAAAGTAAGCATTGAGAGTTAAGTTCAATTCTGCTTTCTGTCACGGAATTATGATTTTTTTGAAAGCTGGTATTTTATAACTGTCTCCTTCACAACGGAATCAGTTAATGGAAAGAAAATGCAACCATTCAGAGAGCAACTGTTTTAACTGTCAGCTTTTTGTAAAGGTAAGAATCAAAGCAAAATGGTAGAAAAGAGAATGAAGGAAAACAGAATGGAATTAAAAAGGGCAAATAAGAACAAAAATGTGAAAGTAGAGCTTTAAGTTAAAACAAAATTGTTGTTCTGTGTTTCCTTTGGTAGTTTGAGATTACTACTTCAGTAATAGTTCTATGTGTGATATCAGAACTACATTATGAATAAGTTATAATTAAACAAATATAAAATACTTACTTAAAATACTTTAACTACACTTGTCATGCTGATATTCTTTTTACCCTTAGACAGAACAATAGTTAACCTGTATCTTCTTTCATGATTAAAAAACAAATTGTAAGCAACTCTCATTAATCCCAGAAAAATTATGAGTAAGGCCCTTGATATGTTGGCCTATTGATCTCAGGTTTTAGTGTTTATTGTGTGTAGAAATATATCCAGAACATAGTAGAATCACAGAAATTTCTGAGTAGGAAGTCATGAAACGCAGGGTGCCTATGCTAAAATTACCTGAAATCGCTTTTAACCACGTCTTTTTTATAATTAAAAAGCTGCTATTGTATACATATATATGTGCTCTACACTTTATGTTTGCTCCTCTTTTAGAGGATGATATCTAACTATAATAACTTCATTTCCTTATCGCTATGTGATGTCAGCTAAAAATGAAATACAAGCAACATGAAGATAATTATGAGCAAGTTCAAGAATTCTTACATACTATTGTCCCTCTCATTAGAAAGGCATCTCTTACATGGGTGGGTTTCAGTGCTCATAAAGTGATAAGTTTTGGCAATGAAGTATTCTGGTAGCCATAGGGACAAGATCACTAAAATATACTTTACTTCACCCTGTTCAGAAACCATATGGTTGTTGAATTAGAAAATAATTATGATGGTTTAATCAGAATAAAATGTATCTTTAATTGAATGATCAAAGTACTTTAAGCATAGTTATAATTTCAAGATGATAATATTATAAAAAGTGATCAGTAGATTCATAATCAATTTTGTTGTAAAATAATTTGACAACTTCTGGCAAATACTGTAACAGATATTGAGCTGAGATAGTATAAACCAACTCTGTAAAAGTCAACATAAGATTGCATTTTTACATCAGCTACGGTACTAGTGCAGATTTTATTGTATTTAATTTAGTTTCTGGTGATAACAATAATGTTTAGGATTTTATTAATGCTATTAAACTCCACCATATGAACAATTTGCTCCTTACAATTTGATTCAAATAAATAAAAACAGGGCTCAGAGTGTAGTATGAAAGAATAGAAGAGAATGCAAGCCTGGAATTTTTTTTTACAGATAGCAGGCATGTTGAAATCTACTAATAGACAAGATTCATACTTTATTGTGACAGAAATAATACTTACGAAAATAACATTCATTATTCCTCACAACTAAGATATTAGCTCTTGCTTTGACAAAATTAATTGTTGAAGGAGGACATCTAAACATGGGAATTAGAAGTAAGAATAGACCGAACAGCCCGAGAAGCTTGCTTTGTTATTTCATATGATTGTGGCACACCCTGGAAATTGGTCAATTTCCAGTACCCTTCCCTATATCCCTTGATTCCTGGAGAGTGCAATACTCTTAAATATGTTCAACATTGGAACATCCTCAGTACAGACATTTCCAAAGATTCACAGCCCTGTAGTGAAGACATTTCTCCTGATCTCATGATGATTGTAGCTGTAGCCTGAGACTGTCTTTTTAGGTTCCTCCGTTAGCAGATAAAGCCTCTTAATGTCAATCCTGTCACACACCATCAGAATCAAGAATGTCTCAATCTTTCATTCTTCTGAACACCACAGAATATTGGCACCATTTACTTAGCTTCTCATCAGAGGACAGTGCTCTCATCCCAAGGAGCAATGTAACAAACCTTCAGTGCACTGCCTTCAAACTAAGTACATTCTTCCTTAAAAAGGGAGATCAAACCTCCACACAGTGGGCAGAATTAATGACCCCCTCTGCAGAATGCATTTGGGAGCAAGAATGCATTTAGCAAATTAGGAGGCCTTGCCAGCACTGCCACAATTATGTCTGTGGAGGGAAGGCTTGTGGACAGCCCTTCCATCTTGTTGCCAGTTGAAGCCTTTAATGAGCCGATTAATGCTCACTGAAAGGGTTCATTCCATCCACTCAACGTAGCAGCCTCACCATGTGTGGGAGGTTTGAAACATAAATGCTGGCATATTGGTTGCTGGCTTCCAGGATGGATTGTTGTGGGGGAGGTTGTGAAAGAGGAGAAATGGGGGGGGTGTCCGATTGCTCATTTGAAGGCACCTGGTTCCAGTAACCAGCTCCACTGGTGGGAGAACATGGGTCCTGCCTTTGCTGCCAAATCTCACTCCCTAGACCAAAATCCAAAGTCACCGTATTGACCTTCCTTAATGGACCTAGACC
Organism: Hemiscyllium ocellatum; assembly: GCF_020745735.1. NCBI lineage: Eukaryota > Metazoa > Chordata > Chondrichthyes > Orectolobiformes > Hemiscylliidae > Hemiscyllium > Hemiscyllium ocellatum. The sequence goes on along the minus strand of NC_083401.1, from coordinate 30,534,221 downwards.
AACTTCAGCTTGTCTTGAATGGCTGAAGCTTTCAGCATTTCCACCCCTATGCTCCTTGATCTTGTGGAAAGCTTGCCCCTGACCAGTTAGTTGTCTGAGTTATCCTTCATTTGTTAGCTCTTCTCAAGAAAAGGTGATGTGGGATGCTGCTAACCAACTTTGCCCCCATTAAGTGTTCTTCAATAATGCAGCCATGGTCACACAAAAGCACTGAACAAATATAACAAGATTCTTAATTCCTGTACCCCAATTGGGAAAAAGGTTTACATGCTATGGACCTTCCTAACTGTTTCTGCACCTGGGTTTACTGCATTCCCTGAGTTAGCATGACCAAGTCTCTCCAAACATCAACATTAACACATTTCACACCCTTTCAAAATATTCTGTTTTTCTGTTCTTGTGAGCAAGTTGAATTAGCTCGCCATTCCCCATCTAAAACTAAATTTCATATAATTTCACACTAAAATAATCCCTCTCCCAATGTCACTAATATCCAAAATAATGATCTGGCCTCAAGTGGAGTGTGCTGTGTGGGCAGATCAGCTGACCCACCCCGTTACAAAAATGATTAACCTTAAAAGTACCACATTGGCTGACACTCAGAGCATTAAAGGTACAAATACATGTTTAATTTGTGCACTGGGATCCACCTGACCATAGTAAAACCAGAAGTCACGGTTAGCTCCCTCAGCACTGAAAGGTCACCCTGCATTATGTGCTGAGAGCAGGGCATTTCTCCTCCAGTTTTTGGGATTCTAAGGGGTCTCTCCCCAGTCTCCTGGTTAAACATTTATCCCTCAATCTGACATACAAGTGCTCTTCTTTCTAAACAACCACATACATGTTTATAATCATGAGGAGCATGGATAGGATAAATGGCCATGGTCTATTCCCTAGGGTAGAGGAGTCCAAAACTAGAGTACATAGGTTTAGGGTGAGAGGGGAAAAATGCAAAAGGAATTTATGGGGCAACTTTTTCACACAGAGAGTGGCGCATGTATGGAATGAGCTGTCAGAGGAAGTGGTGGAGGCTAGTACAATTATAACATTTAAAAGGCACCTGGATGGTTATAATGAATAGGAAGGGTTTAAAGGGATATAGGTCAAATGCTTGCAAATGGGTCTCGATTAATTCAGGATATCTGGTACGCATGGGCGAGTTGGTCGGAATGGTCTGTGTCGGTGCTGTACATGTTCATGACTCAATAATTAGAAGTTATTGTAAAAACTGAATTCTGAAGAAGGGTTATTGGATCTGAAACATTAATTCTGATTTATCTCCATAGATGCTGCTAGACCTCAAAAGATTTGATGATTAAATTCCCTACAGTGTAGAATCAGGCCTTTCGGCCCAACACGTCCACACCAACCCTTTGAAGAGTAACCCACCCAGACCCATTTCACTATCTTATATTTACCCCTGACCTAACACTATGGGCAATTTAGCATGGCCAATTCGCCCAACCTGCGCATCTTGTTTACTGTGGGAGGAAACCGGAGCACCCGGAGGGAACCCGCACAAACTCCACACAGACGGTCACCCGAGCTGGGAATCGAACCCGGGTTCCTGGCACTGTGGTGCTAACCACTGATCCACCATACCGCCTCTTTTTCCAACAATTTCTGTTTTCGCTTGTGATTTCCAGTATCCGCTCTCCTTTGTTGTTTTTTCTTTAAACATAATGACCTCGATGTTAAATTTCTAACAGACCGAAACCGTTCAGACTAGACATGAACAACCTCCAATACAGAGTGGGGTTAGAACTTGGAATCGGTCTCCGCATTAGAATAAAACGGCTCCTGAGCTGACCCTATCTTACTGAGTATAAACGGCGTCTCCGCTTTAAGGTGCTCAGAGTTTCTCATTCTTGTCTAATTAAAATCAATGTTCAATCGGGTTTGAAACAGCAATGCTGCAAATGTGTTGCTGGTCAAAGCACAGCAGGCCAGGCAGCAGAAACAGCAATGAGCGGGTATTCGCGTCCGTTCCTAACCAGCACAACCCGAGACCACACGGGACCAAGCCTGACTCAACGTGTTGCCGCTCGGTTTAAGGGAGCTATCGCTAACAAAGTGAAGCGAAGCAATGTCCATGTTTACACTTAATCAGGGCAATCCGCTCTGGCCCACTTTCTGAGCCTCCCTGGTAAACTGTGACAACAAGAAAGGATTGTCTTTACCTTTTCCGAAACTGGTGGGGACATCGCCTCCGTGATTCTAGAAAGGGAAGAGAAAAAGAGGCCGCCCAATTAAATAAATAACTAAATACTCCACAGGTGAGTACAATGTAGTAATGGCGAAGTTAACACATACACTCACAGAGACAATCACACATACTCACAGACACACACTCACTCAATCACACACACACTCACAATCACACACATACACTCACAGATAATCACATACACGCTCACAGACACACACTCACTCAATCACACACATACACTCAGACAATCACACACACAATTACACACACAGACAGACAGACAGACACACACACACAGAGGAGACTGAACTTTTGGCGCTTACTCTGGATCTTGTGTTTGATGACAACAAAGGCAATGGAGGACAGGAGCAGGAGGTTGCAAGCAGTCAGAGAGCCCCAGATACTCCAGCTACACACGTACCCTGCAAAGGAAACAGCAGCACATCCCTTACTCGGTGCAGCACAGTGTCAGGGCCACAAGACAAAGCACCCCTGAGCAAAACTAACACATTATCCACGCAACACCACAAGGCAATCCCATGGTTTGGGGATCTTTGAACTCCCGGTGAGAAAGTCATTGCCTTTGGATTCAGATTATTGTCAGTGAGCTGTCAGCCTGGATGTCAGTTCCTATTTGCACTCCTTTCCGTAATGGCTCTGCCATCTTCCAGAGTTTGAAACCATCCAGGGTCAAACCAAAGCGAGAGCAAATAAATGCAGACGTTGGAATCTGTATTGAAAACAACGAACGCTGGAGATCACGGTGGATCAGACACCATCCGTGGAGAGAAAGCAAGCTAATGTTTCAGTCTAGGTGGGCTCCGATGATGAGTCACCTAAACTTGAAACGTTAGCTTGCTCTGTCTCAATGTAAGAGCCCGCTGTGATCTCCAGCATCTGTTGTTTTCAGACCAAGACGAGGAGAGCCTGAAAATGTGTTTGTTCCTGATGACCGCTACTAGAACTCATGGACAAATTGGATCGAAGGGTCTGTTTCCATGCTGTACGTCTGTATGACTCCATTTAGGTTCATGTTTCTTAGAAAAATACGAAATATGATAGATTTTATAAACCTTTAGGAATAGAGGAAAATGAGAGCATGAGAAAGACTAAGGCTAATTACAGATATAATGCCCCTCACTCGTGATTAATATTATTGTCATTTTTCAGATTCCACATAAATTTCTACTGTTGACTCTCTTGCTCACTTCACCTGATGAAGGAGCAGAGCTCCAAAAGCTTGTGGTTTCAAATAAATCTGTTGGACTACAACTGGGTGTCCTGTAACTTCTGACTCTCTTGCCAGACAGAGCTCTAGCCTCGAATTTAATTAATTAAATCAAAACTTGAACCCTCTCACCACCCCACCCTCAGATCAGGCATCTACCTCTTGGTCGAAAGGATTCTACCTGTTTATCTGTTCACAGATTTGTTGACACATGTGGTCCCCTTGACTGTCAGGAATTTATTGCTGCAGACACTCTCTAAGTTTGTTTTACAGGCAATGAAGGAAGAAATATTCATGTCACTGGGCTGGTCATCCAGGTTAATGTTCTGGGGACATGAGGTCGATTCCCACCCTGTTAATGTGGTGAAATTTGACTTCAATAAAATTTGGAATGAAAAGCCATCCTGCTATCAACTATATAACCACTGTTAATTGTTCTTATATACGTTTAAAAAACTGGTTCACTAAAGTCCTTTATGGAAGGAAATCTGCTATTGTTATCTGGTCTGGCCAATATGTGAATCTAAACCTACAGCAATATGGGTGACTCTTAACTGCCCTCTGGACAATTGCAGATAGGCAATAGATGCTGCCCTATCTAGTGATACACACATCCTGTGATGGTTGTTTTATTCAAAGAAGTGTGTTAAAAGTGTGGTCATAGAGTCATAGAGCTGTACACCACAGAAATAGACCCTTCAGTCCAATTTGTCCATGCCAGCCAGATATCCTAAATTAATCGAGTCCCATTTGCCAGCATTTGGCCCATACTCCTCTAAACCCTTTCTATTCATACACCCATCCAAATGCCTTTTAAATGTTGTAATTATACCAGCCTCCTCCACTTCCTCTGGCAGCTCATTCTATACATGCACCGGCCTAATCTTGAAAATACTGCCCCGTAGATTCCTTTTAAATCTTTCCCCTCTCACCTTAAACAATGCCCTCTAGTTTTGGATTCACTGGTAAGGGAAAATACTTTGTCAATTTACCCTATCCATGCTCCTCATGATTTTATAAAGTTGTATAAGGTCATCCTCAGCCTCCAAGGCTCCACGGAAAATAACCCCAGCCTATTCAGCCTCTCCCTCAAACCCTCCAACCTTGGCAACATCCTTGTAAATCTTTTCTGAACCCTTTCAAGTTTCACAACATCTTCCCTGTACTAGAACCAAATGCAGTATTCCAAAAGTGGTGTAACCAATGTCCTGTACAGCCTCAACAGGACATAACTCTGATACTCAATGCACTGACCAATAAAGGCAGGCATACCAAACGCCTTCTTCACTATCCTGTCTACCTGTGACTCCATGCCTCCCCCTCTCCTCTCTGTCCAAGGCCCCAAAGGATATTTTCACATCCAGCAGAGATTTTCCTGCACATCCATCTACCTCATCTGCTGTGTCTGTTGCTCTTGATGTGGTCTCCTCTACAACGGGAGACAGAACGCCAACTCGTGAAGCATTTCAGGGAACATCTCTGGGACATATGCACCCCACTGCTCTGTGTCTAACCAGTTCAAGTTTGGGCATCATGGTGGCTCAGTGGTTAGCACTGCTGCCTCACAGTGCCAGGGTTCCAGGTTCGATTCCAGCCTTGGGCAACTGTCTGTGTGGGAGTTTGCACATTCTCCCTGTGTCTGTGTGGGTTTCCTCCGGGTGCTCTGGTTTCCTCCCACAGTCCAAAGATGTGCAGGTCAGGTGAATTGGCCACGCTAAATTGTCCATAGTGTTAGGTGCATTAGTCAGAGGGAAATGGGTCTGTGGACTTGTTGGGCTGAAGGGCCTGTTTCCCCACTGTAGAGAATCTAAACTCCCCTTCCCACTCCACAAAGGACATGCAAGTCCTGGGCCTCCTCCACCATCAAATCCAAACCATCTGACACCTGGAGGAAGAACGCTTCATCTTCCATCTTGGGACCCTACAACCACACAGCATCAACATTGACTTCACCAGTTTCTAAGTCTCCTCTCCCCCAACCTCATCCCAAATCCAACCCTCCAATTTGGCACCGCCTTCATGACCTGTCCTACCTGTCCATCCTCCTTCCCACCTATCCACTCCACCCTCCCCATCAACCTGTCACAATTACCCCCAACCTGCATCCACCTATAGCCATCCCGGCTACCTTCCCTCCAGCTCCAGCCCCACCTCCACCCCCCCCATTTATCTCTCAGTCCCCTCTACATTCCTGATGAAGGCCTTATGCCCTAACCGTGGACTCTCCTGGTGCTAGCATGCTGCCTGACCTGCTGTTCTTTTCCAGTGCCACACATTTCGACTGTGACTCCATATCCAAGGAATTATGAACCTGTACTCCAAGGTCTCTTTCTCTGGCAATATTACCCAGGACCTTACCATTAAGCGTAGAAGTCCTGCCCTCATTTGCCTTTCCAAAATGCAACACCTCACATTTATCTGAATCAAACTCCACCTGCCACTCTGGGGCCCATTGGCCCATCTGATCAAGGTCCGTGGTACTAAGATAACCTTCTTCGCTGTCCACTACACCTTCAATTTTGGTACCATTCGAAAACTTACCAACCATTCCTCCTATAGTCACATCCAACCCCCTTATACAAAAGACACGAAGGTCATTGATGCATTGTTGGGAAGGCCTATCAAGATCCCAGAAAACAAAACACCAAACAAATGACCATAGACTTGTACAAATTCAGCATTGGGGCTTTCACTCGACCAAGGCAACTGCTCCTACTCGGAGTGATGCTGTTGTGTAGTCACTGCGTGTGTATCAGGAAGATTTCTATTAATTACAACCACAGATTTATGGATTACATCGCAAGATTGGCCGAAATCTGAAACGGCCATAGAATGCAGTGGGATTATCCACTGTCTAATTTGCTGAGTATTTCTCCAATCTGTGGCAGATGACGGTTTGGATTTATCCCGGCATTAAATAAATAATTTGTCTCTAATTTAATTCCTCGGGAAGTAGTTCAGACTAAAGCCCCAACTGACGGCATGTGTAAGACTTCAGAAATTGACAACACTATGATTTTATTCCAAGCGAGTGGAGAGAAGTGAAGAATCCCAGCTCCTTCAATATTAATCACCCCCTTCTCCCCATCACCACCCACAGCGAGTGTCGGGCCCTCATTTATTCTGCCAACACAGCCATTAAAACCAAGCCAGCCCCCGTTTTATAAAGATGCCTTCTGAAATGAACACTATTCAATTCAAACGAAAATCCAAAAATTACTGGAAAAAACTCGGCAGCACTTATAGAATTATAGAATCCCTACAGCGTGGAAACAGGCCCTTCGGCCCAACACGTCCACACCTACCCTCCGAAGAGTATCTCACCCAGACCCATTCCCCTAACCTAATACCCTACATATCCCCAAACTCATGCACCTAACCTACACATCCCTGGACACTATGAGCAATTTAACATGGCTAATTCACCTGACCTGCACATCTTCGGACTGTGGGAGGAAACTCATGCAGACATGGGGAGGATGTGCAAACTCTACACAGTCACCCGAGGCTGGGATCAACCCCCTTCTCTACCTAACCCGAAACGGTAACTGTTTTCTCTCCAGCGATGCTGCCAGAGCTGCCGAGTTTTTCCAGCAATTTCTGTGTTTGGTTCTGATTTCCAACATCCTCAGTTCTTTAGGATTTTTTGTGGTAAAATTGGCAGGCACAAGGGAGTTCTGCAGTTAACCAGTGAGGATTGTCAGTATTCATAGACGGCCCATTGCACCCTTTTCAGACAGGCGTTAAACGGGAAAGTGGGCCTACGGGGATAGTTTTGCCTTGTTTTAAGCAAATCCATCCACCAACATTCGCAGGGAACAAGATAAAAATGCTCAAACCAAAGCTATTTCATGTTTGCAAACCTCCGCGTTAACTAAACCCCCCCCCCTCCCCACTATAGGAGGACAAATAACACTGCATTTATGTAGCAGCACGCAACAACTGCCAAGGCGTTGTCAATGGCGCCCAGCCACATTGAGAATTGAGGCCTGAGTGTTGCAGGGCATTTGAGAGGCTGGGAGAGGATATTCCAGAGGCTTCTTACTGGAGAAAAGAGGGGGTGCAAGGAGAGGGTCACTAGGTTGACTCTGGAGTTAAAAGGAGAGATTCAGTAGAATGGGACTTCACTCATTAGCATTTAGAAGAAGGACCACAATCTTATAGAAACATATAACATTCTGAAGGGAATAGGGGGGTTGTTTCCACTGGCGGGTGAAACTAGATCTAAAGGGCATAGCCTCGGAATAAGGGGGAGCAGATTTAGGACTGAGTTGAGGAACTTTTTCACTCAGAGAGTTGTCAATCTGTGGAATTCCCTGCCCAGTTGAGGCTACCTCGTTAAATGTCTTTAAGGCCAAGACATAAGATTTTTGAACAGTAGAAGAATTCAGGGTTATGATGAACAGAGGGGTAAGTGGAGTTGAGTCCAGTAAAAGCCCGACCATGATGTTATTGAATGGCGGTGCAGGCTTGAGGGGGTCGGATATTATGTGTCCTGGACGGTCATAAATGGCGCTGCCATATAATAGGCCATAAATAAATGAAGGGACTGGGAGAAGGGGAACTGTAGAAAATACCATGAAAGGATTTCCAGTAAAGGTTAAAAACACAGGACGCCCTCCCACCATCTCCTCCAGATAGTATTTCCCCATAGTACGTGTTCAACTGAAAGGAGTGTTTCCCATTTGTACATACACCCCCCAGCACTTCAGAATTCACTCAGCTCTGCGCCAAAGCTAGATAACGCGGGCAGCTTTCTGACGGTATTTTCCAGATGCTGTCTGGGGCCTAAACTGAATTACCAAATATCCCAAACGGATTGTCTCCATAACAAAAAGGAAAATAACTTTTACAAATTAGGGGAAGCGCGGGAAACATTCAGCATCAGTGAGAAACATTTCAGATCGAGGACTTTTGAAGTTAAAAAAAACACACACACAAAGATATGAAGTTGGCTTCAGCTAGACAGTGGTTGAGAAAAATGCTGTGATGATTCCCCTGTCAATGTCGTGCTGATAACGAATCAGCACATTGGAAGGCAGGCTCTAAATAAAGCAGAGAACTGCTGGAAATCAGAAATTGCTGGATAAACTCAGCAGGTCTGGAGAGAAAGGAAAATCGACGTTTCAGACAAACGCCCTTCATCAGGAATGGAGAGCTTTGGCCCGAAACGTTGATTTTCCTGCTCCTTGGATGCTGCCTGTCCTGCTGTGCTTTTCCAGCACCACTCTAATCTAAACTCTGGTTTCCAGCATCTGCAGTACCCGCTTTTGCCTAGGTCTGGAGAGAAAATAGAGTTGACGTTTGTGGTCCTTCTTTGGACTGGACCCGAAACGTTAACTCTGTGTTTTCTCTCTGCCAGACCTGCTGAGTTTCTGTTTTCCATCAATGTGCGTGTACTGTTGAGATATTGGACTGTAACTAGCTGTATTGATCAGTCAGATTGACTGAACAGCACTAGTCTGTCTGTCTCAGACACAGTGAACACATTGACCTTACCATGATTCCACGTTTGCTTCTTGTTTCGCACCTTGGGGTAGCTGAAGTGATGGCTTCTGCGGCGTTTAGTAGTCGGAGGCGGAGAAGTTACTTTCTTTCGTTCTGGAACTGAAACAAGCAACGTTTTAATGGTCTACGGTATATCCACGGGCCGTCTGTCAACTCACAGAATGACCGACAGCAACTATTTATCACAAACCAAAGTCTGACTTTGTTAGACTTGATGTGGAGGAGCAGGTGTTGGACTGGGGTGGACAAAGTTAAAAATCACACAACACCAGGTTATAGTCCAACAGGTTTATTTGGCAGCAGTAGCCACCCGATGAAGGAGCAGCGCTTCGAAAGCTAGTGATTCCAAATAAACCTGTTGGACTATAACCTGGTGTTGTGTGATTTTTTAAAAACTTTGTTAGACTTGGCAGCTGTGGCGATTCATGTCACTAATAATCCCCAGGCCAACCAGCAGGACCCACACCAGCCAGAACTTTAGGAGGGAGTCAAAAATAAACTCCGACATAATCAGAAGGGACGGTCAGTCTCCCTTCAATAAAACACAGAACTGCTGGAGGTCTGAAATTGCTGGAGAAACTCAGCAGGTCTGACAGCAGCTTGGAGAGAGAGCCCAGTTCTAAAGAAGGGTCACTCACCCCAAAACGTTAACTATGTGTTCTCTCTCCACAACTGCTGCCAGACCTATAGAGCTTCTCCAAAACTTCCTGTTCTTGTCTCAATCGTTCAGCCAACAACAATTACTTATTTTTGTTTCTTAAAGTCGGTGCTTATTTTGAAATTGGAAAGCTTCTTACCTACTGTGACCACACTTCCACCTCCGAAAGATATGGAGTAGGAGCTGAGCATCAGGCAGTAATAGGTGCCGTTGTCTGACAGTTGCGTGTCTTTTATGGTTAAACTGAACGACAGTCGAAAGGTATCTCTGGTTAAAATGAACCGCCCGGTTATTCCCTCTCCTGAGGCCTGTCTGTTCAGGACAGAGGCAGACTTCAGAAAATGGACCTGGGAGTTTCCGTCCAGCCTGTACCAGAAGACCTCATTGAGCGCGCCCCTCTTCAGGTTACAGATAAGTTCGATATCCTCGCCTCTGGCCGCCAGTATTTCTCTCGGAGTCTGCTGGAGGATAGCCTCAGCCTGGGCACCTGCACGGACAGACACGGCGTTATTTTCCTGTTATCCCCCCCCCCCCCCCCCCCCCCGCCCCCTCCCCTAGCGAGATTCCACTGTCTCGTTTCAACATTCTCTTCCAGCCTTTAGAGGATGCGGATTCGTTCGGATTTTATACGTGATTGGGCCTCTGACTTTCTGTCCCCTTTAGAGGCTGACTCAATCCAAAAGGGATTTGGTTCCCTGTCTGGGTGGGAGGATTGGGAAGAAGTGAGCTGCCCGTGTGGACAGCCAGCGATGGGCCGAATTGCCGCCTCCTGCTCTGCTATCAGTCTCCGATTCACTGGAAATGGGATCTATTCTTCCAAAGAAAGCAGCTTCAAGGGAATTGCGTCTCTCTTTCAAAGATCAGGCACTGATAGAAGCGGCCGAACGGCCTCCCCCTCTGCAGTATGACTTTGGGGATGTTTTTAAACCAAGTCTCCCATTCAAAACTCGCCCAAACTGTAACGACAGGAATGCCAGCATTTTCACGCAGTGAAACTCTCAGCTGGAAATGTACTTACTTTTAGTCCAACAGCTCAGCATCCAGATGTAGCCAAGAAGGTGCATTTTGCCCGAGAGAGAGAGAGAGAGAGGGGGAGCGGGGGGCGGTGGTGGTGGTGGAGAAAGAGAAGCTACCATTTATTGATGGCGAGGCCACCGGGGTTGTGCTGAGGACACAGAGACAACCCAGAGCCCTCCCTGTGATCCGAGGCGCCACTCAGCTACTAGTACAGAGTCACGTCATTGGCACACCCATTAAATGCAGAGATGAGCCGAGCTCCTACCAAACCACCCCGAGGACAGGAGTCATAGAGTCATAGAGATGTACAGCATGGAAGCAGACCCTTCGGTCCAACTCTTCCATGCCGTCCAAATATCCCAACCTAATCTAGAGCTATTTGCCAGCACCTGGCCCATATCCCTCCAAATCCTTCCTATTCATATAGCCACCCAGATACCTTTTAAATGTTGCAATTGTACCAGCCTCCACCACTTCCTCTGGCAGCTCATTCCATACACGCGTGAAGAAGTTGCTCCTTAAGTCCCTTTTATATCTTTCCCCTCTCACCCTAAACCTATGCCCTCTAGTTCTGGACTCGCCCACCCCCAGGGAAGAAACTTTGTCTATGTATCTTCTCCATGCTCTTTATGATTTTATAAACCTCAAGAAGGGCACCCCTCAGCCTCCCTCTGATCAGGACTCTAACGTTAACCCTGGGCGTGTCTCCAAAGGCATGTTTGGTTTTAAGCGACTTTACGGAATGGGAGAGGGATGAATAGATTCTGGACTCTGTTTCCATAGACGCTTCCAGCTCACCACAAATCACTGATAAACCCATCTCTTATTGTCCAACTCACCTTGGTGTTAACCATGAACTGAATAACAAGCGGAAGTCGCGGGCCAGTGTAAAAATCCCATTGGGTGTCACAAACCTGAAATCTTAGCAAAGGGAATATTCAGCTGCATTTCTCCATCTGCTCAGTGTTTCCACCGTTTTCTGTTCTTAAATCCCAAATTTAACTTAATTTAAATCCCAAATTCTGACAGAAGTCACATTTGGACTGGCGGGGGCCGTTCAGTGCCCTGAATAGATGTTTTGGGAGGTTTTTTTTGAAAATAGAAACAAGCATCTGAGTCTCATAAACTTCAAAAAAACAATAGCGAAAGGTAGACCTTGATATATTTTCCTGATATATTGAGTCATAGAATCATACAGCATGGAAAATCACGAAAGGGAGACCCTGAATTACAGATTCTGTACTTTGAGTGAAAAAGACTAAATATCTTTCAAACGATTGGGTTGAATTATATAAACATAGTGGCGGGTTTAGCTAAATCTTTAACTCGCACTAGTCTGAAAGCACAGCGATTATGAAACTCAAAGCTAAGGAGGTCCCAGTGAGACGAACAAAACGAAAATAACATTCCAGGCAGAGACTAGCAGCCCAAGACTGACTCTACAGCGCATTCTGGATAGGAACATGTATTGTGAAAAATTGCATTCTGCTGCAGACAGACCAGCTGAGTGTTCAGCTAAAATAACTGCATCCCCAACTCAGAGTGTGTGTATTCGGCTGTGCTTCTTTTTGTGTGTAGTAGGTATGGTAGATTCAAACATTATCAGGAGAGCGAACTGCCCAATTCTCCAGAGAACAATATGCATTCATCTCCAAGGAGTCGCCTAGGAATTACTAATTTTAGGGATGTTAACGTCGCCGGCTGCGCCAACAATGACCGCTGTTGAGATTCTTGGATGTTCGGGTTGGATGAATATTTCGGACGCCACTTTAGGTGAACGCTTTGCAAAGTGCCCTCCGAGGATGGCAGTGGGCTCCGGGGTAAGTGAGTTTGCCCACTGCCCGTGGAAGCCATGTATCTGACACCTTTAACCGTCCCTTCCCATCTTTCTGAAATCTTGCTGAAAGTTAAAGAAAATTCCAGGATACCTGATGAATTTGACTTTCTACAATACATTTGGTTAATCGCTAATTTTGGCACCGCATTTACTAAATCGAAGAGTGTGGTGCTGGAAAACCCCAGCTGGTCAGGCAGCATCCCAGAAGCAGGAAGATGGACATTTCGGGCATATGTTCTTCAACATAAAATTCCTGATGAAGGGCTTATGCCCGAAACATCAATTCTCCTAATCCTCAATGCTGCCTGACCGGCTGTGCTTTTCCAGCACCACACTCTCGACTCTGATCTCCAGCAGCTGCAGTCCTCACTTTCTCCAGCCGTATTTACTAAGCTGTGATAGATGAACCTATTAAGTTCCATATGGCACCCCATTGTGTGTCAGATAAAATATCTTCACGGGACAAACACTCTTGCCTTAACTACTTCATTTGAGAATGTTTTCCACAGGGATTGCAACAGATAAAAAAACCATCATCCCAAGTGTTTGCTGAGACATGCTCATTTTATACCTGGAACAGTAAGAAATACTGCATTACACTATCACCTTTCTCATAAATTCACTCACTGCCTCACTGAAACAGATCATACCATTCTACGATTTTCCTGATATATGGAGCCATCGAGTCATACAGCATGGTAACAGGCCCTTCGGTCCAACTAGTCCACGCCGACCATGTTCCCAAAGTAACAAGTCCCACTTGTATACCGCGGGTTGTCTTTGTGATCTTCATAAACTGATTGCAATTACTATTAATCATGTTGCGCCAATATTTGTCATTTTATATACCATTCTGTCTGTATATATTCTTTTATTAAACTTTAATTGCTCTGCAAATATTCCACGGGCCACTATACTCGCCCCTGGATTTAATTGGCGAACTAATTCTAGTGATAAATGGTCTCCCCGTCTCTGGAGAGGGTCCTATTGCTCCCCACGCATGTTCTTCAGTCGGTCTTGAAGCGAAACACGCGGAGAAAGCTCAGTTGCCATTCTTCTGCAACTTACAATTATTGTAATGTCAATAAATACATTAAACTTCCACTAGTATAAAGATTTTCTTCAAACTTCTACTCGACTGTGTCCGAGCCTGATGTATCACCACATGGACATTGTTAGAGTCAGTTTGGAGCACTGACAGAAAGCAGTGGTGTGCAGCAATCATTACTCTTAAAGATACTCTCCACAGGGGAGGTGGTGGGGGTGATGGCACAGAAATAATAATCCAGAGGTGTAAACAGGTCGAAATCCCTGGTGTAAATCTGATTAATGAGTCTGGAATACAAGAACTTACAAAAATTGATTGGACTGGACTATTGGCAGGTGTAAGACTTTGAAAAACGTGATAAGAAGAGTTCCGAGGCATTATGTTCCTGTTAGAGTGCAAGGTAAGGCTGGTAAGATTAGGGAACAAGGAATAAAGATATTGAGGTTCTAATCAAGATTAAAAAAGAATTATATCTTAGATATAGACAACTGGGATCAAATGGATCCCTTGAAGACAATAAAGAGTGTAGAGCCATTCCACAGAGGGAAATCAGGAAGGCAAAGGGGGGCTATGAGGTAGATTTGGCAGATAAAATTAAGGATAATCCACGAGGTTAAGGGCAAAAAATCACTCCTTAAAGATCAACAAGGTTGTCTTTGTGTTGAACCTCAAGAGATAGGAGAGATATTAAATGAATATTTTGCATCAGTATTTTACTGTGGAGAAAGAAATGGAGGCTAGGGAACTCAAGGAAACAAATAGTTTTCACATTACAGAAGAAGAAACGTTGGAGGTCTGAGTGATACAGCACAGAAGCAGACCCTTCAGTCCAACCAGTCCATGCTGAACATAATCCCAAACTAAACTAGTCCCTGTTCCTGGCCCATATCACTGCAAACCTTTCCTGTTTGGGTACTTAGCCAAATTTCCAAATCCGCCACTTCCTCAGTTGATTCCATACATGAACCACCCTCTGTGCAAAAATAAATGTCTCTTAGTCTTTTTTAAAATCTCTCTCCTCTCATTTTAAAATTGTGCCTCCTGGTCTTGAAATCCCTCACCCTAGGGAAAGACACATACCATAAGCTCTATCTATACCCTTATGATTTTATAAACTTCACTCTCCTATGCTCCAGTGAAAAAAGGGTAGGACAAACAAGGGTAGGACTTATATAATTAATGGTAGGCATGGTGTTGTGGAACAGAGAGACCTAAGGGCTCAGGTACATAATCATTTGAAATTTGTGACACAAGTGGACAGGGTGGTTAAGAAGGTGTTTCACACATTTGCATTCATTGCTCAGATCTTTGAGTATAGGAGTTGGGATGTTATGTTGAGGTTGTACAGGACATTGGTGAGACCTCTTCTGGAGTACTGTGTGCACTTCTGGTCACCAAGAAGGATATTATTAAACTAGAGAGGCTTCAGAGAAGATTTACCAGGGTGTTGCTGGGTATGGAGGGTTTGAGTCATAAAGATAGGCTGGATAGGCTAGGATTTCTTTCACTGGAGTATAGGAGGTTGAGGGGTGACAATATAGAATTTATACAATCATAAGGGGCATCAATAAGGTGAAGTGCAAATGTCTTTTCCCTAAGGTGGGTGAGTTCAAAACTAGGGGGCATGTTTTTAGTGAGAGGAGAAAGATATAAAAAAGGAGATGAGGAGCGTTTGTTTTACACAGAAAGTAGTTCATGTGTGGAATGAACTACAAGAAAAAATGGTGGATGCAGGTACAGTAACAACATTTAAAAAACATTTGGATAAGTTCATGAATAGGGAAGGTTTGGAGGCACATAGGACAGGAGCAGTCAGGCAGGACCAATTTAGATTTGGAACACGGTTGGCATGGACTAGTTAGACCAAGGTGCCTGATTCCATGCTGTATGACTCTACGATTCTATGACATAGCCAGTCTCAGGAATGGTCCTTTCGTGAAGGAGATCTACCATCATTAACTGGTGTGGCCTTCGAGTGACTCCCATGTGATTGACTTCCAGCTGTTCCTTGAAATGACCCAGCAAGCTACTCAAAGGCGATTACAGATGGGCAACAAGTGCTGGGCTTGCCAGTGACACCCGTATCTCACAGAAGAAAACTAAATATTGAAGCTATCAAATGTTTTGTTATAAGACCAGATTTTCAAGTCATTCTTGCAGAGATGTTAGAGGAAACAAAATGCAACCACATAAAGCCTCCAAAAAGACAACAATTTATCTAAGTGTCTGATCAGCTTTCTCATGCCTGTCGGTTCCAGTTAAGTACAGATAAAGACCTAAATGTACGCTATCTATTGCAGAGCTTAGTGGTATAATCACCCAGTTGAGCTTTTGATCTTACATAGATAAAACTTACAGCACACAAACTGGCCATTACAGCCAACTGCCTCATGCTGTTGTTAATACACCAGAAGAGCCATATCCTTCTCAAAACTGAATAAACTATGGATGCTGGAAATTAGAAACAGAAACAGAAATTGCTGGAAAGACTTAGCAGCTCTAGCAGTATTTGTGGAGAGAAATCAGAGCTGACATTTCAGGTTCAGTGACCCTTCCTCAGATGCTGCCAGACGTGCTGAGCCTTTTCAGCAGTTTCTTTTTTTGTGAGCCATATCCTTCTATTCTTTTCTCCCTCATGTATTTCTCTAGTGTCCTCCTGAAAGCATCAATGCCATTAGCCTCAGCTACATCACATGGCAATAAATTCATGTTCTAACAATATCCTGGGTGAGGAAATTATTCCTGAAGTGCTCATGAAACTTACTGATGACTCAGCATCCCTATTATTGACTATGCACAAGTGGAGACATGATCTCTACGTCTGCCTATCAAATTGCCTCATAATTTCAAGGATTTCTATTGTATTACACCTTAGCCCTCTTCTCTTTAGAGAAAAGAACTCCAGTGTTTCCTTATAGTTACAACTTCATGGTTCTGTTTGCAGTCACTTTTCTTAACCCTTTTTGAATTCATTCAAAAAGGTAACCTGCCTCATTTTTGATGGGTTTTATCCAAAACTGCTTGCAACTTTGTTGTCTCACAGAACTCGTGATGAGCTTCTGATTATATAACTGCACCATCATGGAGATGGCTTATTTCCACCTGCATGACTTCACCCACCTCTGTCCTTTCCTCAACTCATCAGCTGCTGAAACCATCATCCATGCATGAATCTCCTCCAGACTTGACTATTCTAACATACCCCTGGGTCACATTTTACCCTCTATAAAATTGAGGTTTTTCAAAACTGCAGCCTCACAATGCCATTTCTGCTATCACCACTGTGTTTGCTGTTCCATAGTGCCCTCATTAAAGCAATGACTCATTTTTAAAAATTCTCATCCTTGCTTTCAAAACACTCCATGGTCTAGCTCTTACCCACCTCTGCAATCTCTCCAACACTACAATCCTCCAAGATACCTCCGGTCTTTTAATTCGGGATGTTTACAAATTCCCAATTTGAATGGCTCCAGCATTAATGGCTCTACCCTAAAGGTCCAAGCCTTAAGATCTTGAAATCTCTCCCCAAGTTCTTGATGTCTCTCTATCTCACTTTCCTCTTTTTAACTACACTGATTAATACCCTACCCTTTTGACCAAGCTTTTAGCCACTTGCCCTAATATCTTCCTCTGTGGCTGAGTGTCCAATGTGTTTTATAATGTTGCCATGAAGAACCTTGCCATGCTCTGCTACCTTCAAGGTATTTTGTAGATACATTATTGTTATTGAAAATAAATGTTAATTTAGGAAGAAATCCAGCCCAGGGAGTACAAACTATGTTTTATGTTACATAACAAGACCTACAATTCTAACAGAAGTTTATAAATGCAAGTTATCTTAAGCATCACATTGGCCCTTTTAGGTGAGTACAATTAAACCAGCTGGTCACCAAATAGCTATTTTAAACATAGAGTGCGTGCATATAAAAGCAGAATACTGTCAGTGTTGGGATCTTTTAAACATTGTAATTGCGCCCACTTCCATCGCGTCCTCAGGAAGTTCATTCCACATGCAAACCACCCTCTGTGTAAAAAAATTGCCCCCTTGTCTTTTTTAAATCTCTGTCCTCTCACCTTAAAAATGTGCCCCCCAGGCTTGAAATCCCCCATCCGAGGAAAAAGACACCTACTATTAACCCTATCTATACCCCTCATGATTTAATAAATTTATTTAAAGTCATCTCTCAACTTTCTACATTCTAGTGAAAAAAGTCTCAGATTATCCAGCTTTTCTTTATAACTCAAACCTCCCATACCCAGCAATATCCTGGGAAATCTCATCTGAACCCTCTCTAGATTAATAATATCCTTCCTATAACTGGACAACCAAAAATAGGCACAGTATTCCAGAAGAGGCCTCACCAAGGTCCTGTACAACCACAACATGACTTCCCAACTCCTATATTCATAGGACAAGGCAATGAAGGCAAGGTGTTTAGATCAGAGTGGTGCTGCAAAAGCACAGCAGGCCAGGCAGCATCTGAGGAGTAGGAAAATCAACGTTTCAAATGTGCCAAACACCTTTTTAACCATCCTGTCTATATGTGACGCTAACTTTAAGGAATTATGTATCTGAACCCTTGGGTTCCTCTGTTCTACAACACTACCCAAGGCCCTACCATTAATTGTATAAGTTCCACCGTATGTGTTGTACCAAAATGCAATACCTCGCATTTAGCCATCCAATCACCTCCTTCAAAACTCAATCAAATCTGTCTGACAATCTCCCCTGACAAAGTCATGCTAATTATCCCGGATTAATCCTTGCCTCTACATGTGGGGATTGATACTGACCCTCCAAATCTTTCCAATATTTTCCCTGCATACTGATTTGCCATTTCACCAGACCTCCTGCACAGAGCTATTTTGTTGTAGTGAGATAGAATGAAGCCTTTAAGGAACCCGTTCGATTTCTGAACAAGGATGAGCCAACCAGACTGGCGGTGAGTGAAGTGGGGTGGGAAACACAAGGCTTCATGACCATGATTGTGGAAAAGCTGGAGAGCAGCTCTCATTCGTTGTATTGTTTCAAACCCGGAGTACCATCACCCTGCACTTGCTGGGGTGAGTGTGCGGGGTGATGGGTTTGCAGGGGTAAGGGAGTGGAGTTTATATTGCTCTCTGGAATCCTTTTGGGAAAGGGACGGGAAAAAGGCTACATGCACTCACACAATTCACTGACTCACCAATTCTGCCCTTGCCTAGGAATGCGCGCGTTCTCGTCTCAATTCTCCAATTCGTTTTTTTTTGGTTTTTGGAATAAGTCTCAGGAAAACTTTGCTCTGAACTCCCGGGAGAGCAGTTTAATCAGTCAGGGTTAGATATCAGTTGGCTGTGCAGAGGATTCCGTTTTAATACCAGACTTCCATTACAAATGACCTCCAAAGACGTTACTACGATTTCTGACAACAACTTCTGATCATGTCAAGCTACAGGCAATGGAAAAGTTTATACACGGTGTAATTGGTCGGAATTGTTCACGGTTTCCTTTCCTGTTGTTTTTTGAACGGCTTCTTGTTCCCGAGCTGTAAGCCGCGTGGGCGAACTGGTACTAAAGGCACTAAGTGGGTGGAACTTCTTGAGGTAGCTTCGGAATTTGGTAAAAAGTGAACGCCTCGAAGCGAGCGACAAAAATATTTTCAAGAACCGAGAACGGTTAGTCAGGCCAGCTTTAACGCTGCGGGTTAGAGAGCCACTGGAGGTCTGGCAGACCGTCACAACATTTGAACCTTCACAATATCGAAGGTGACTGGGGAACTCTTTAAAGATCGGGGGGAAAAAAGAACTTGCATTTATGTAGCGCCTTTCATTACCTCGGGGCAGTTAAGACCTGACAGCTAATTGTGCATTTAAAAAGATATCATTCAGGTGATGTGAGAGTTCCCTCCCAGGCCAGCATTTTATTGCCCATCCCTAATTGCCCAGAGGGCAGGAAAGAGTCAACCCCAATGCTATGAGGCTGGAGTCACGTGTAGGTCAAACAGGGTGAGGACAGCAAACTTCCTTCTTGAAAGAAGGGGCTGAGGATTGGCAGGTGGAGTTTAACTTAGATAAACGTGAGGTGCTGTATTTTGGAAAAGCAAATCAGAGCAGGACTTATACACTTAATGGTAAGGTCCTGGGGAGTGTTGCTGAACAAAGAGACCTTGGAGTGCAGGTTCATATTTCCTTGAATGTGGAGTCACAGGTAGATAGGATAGTGAAGAAGGCGTTTGGTAGGCTTTCCTTTATTGGTCAGACCATTGAGTATAGGAGTTGGGAGGTCATGTTGAGACTGTGCAGGACATTGGTTAGTCCACTTTTGGAATATTGTGTGCAGTTTTCGTCCACTTCTTATTGGAAGGATGTTATGTAACTTGAAAGGGTTCAGAAAAGATTTATAAGGATATTGCATTGGAGGATTTGAGCTAGAGCTGTTTTCCATGGAGGATTGGAGGCTGAGGGGTGACCACATTATAGTTTTATAAAATCATGAGGGGCATGGATAGGGTAAAAAGAAAAGGTCTTTTCCCTGTGGTAGTGGAATCCAGAAGTAGAGGGCACAGATTTAGTGCGACAGGGGAAAAATTTAAAAGGGTCCAAAGGGGCAATATTTTCACGCAAAGGCTGGTGCCTGTATGGAATGAGTTGTCAAAGGAAGTGATGGAGGCTGGTACAATTTCAACATTTAAAAGGCATCTGGATGGGTAAATGAATTGAATGAGTTTGAATGAATTGGAACTATCACACCGTTCCTTCACTGTCGCTGGGCCAAAATCCTGGCATTCCCTCCCTCAGGGCATTGTGGGTCCACCCACAGCAGGTGGATTGCAGCGGTTCAAGAAGACCACCACCTTCTCAAAGGCAACTAGGGGTAGGCAATAAATACTAGGGATAGGCAATAAATACTAGGGGTAGGCAATAAACTAGGGGTAGGCAATAAATACTAGGGATAGGCAATAAATACTAGGGATAGGCAATAAACACTAGCCAGCCAACATGGCCACATCGTATGTTAAAAAAAACACACTGAAAAAATATTGGTCACAACTCCAGGAGAACTCCTTCACTTTGACAATGCCAATGCGTGGTGGAGAAGACAGGCTTGGCAGAGTGTCAGGAAGTCAGCTTGTGTTTGTGATGATCAGGCACACTGAAGAATGAATTTCTGTTCTTTGTTTCTGAAATTGAATTCTCAGCAAAATATATCCTTAGGCACAAAGTCTTTGCACATTTCATTATTTGTGAATTTAGCAGGGATAATTATGATAACTTGCAGTTCAAAAGAAAGCCATGAGGAATAAAGCAAGATGGTTCGACGTGGACAAACTGAGGTTAAAAATCACACAACACCAAGTTATAGTCCAACAGGTTTAATTGAAGCACACTAGCTTTCGGAGCATCGATCCTTCATCAGGTGACGTTCCAAAAGCTAGTGTGCTTCCAGTTAAACCTGTTGGACTATAACCTGGTGTTGTGTGATTTTTGACTTTGTACGCCCCAGTCCAACACCGGCATCTCCAAATCAAAACTAAGGTTAGACGCTAAAGAGGATGTAATTAAAAAGCTAACAAAGTACTACTGTATTCGAAATACTGAATGCTTCCAAAAGCAAATTAGCAATGCAAGATTCTGGTTAAAGAGAGAGCAGGACAACTCAGAGATGAGAATGTAATCATGGACAATAGAGTTAAGGTAATGGGATGAATTAAGTACTTTGTATTATGTTTTACAAATGATGAGGGCAGTGAGAAAGTTAATGCACTGGAGGAAAGTACAACATTGTTAAAGCTAGCTACAGAAATGCCTGTATCATAAAAAAAATCAGTAAAGTTGAAGGTGGATAAGTCACCAACTTTCAGATGGCAACCAACATCATTGAAGAAACTGAGAGAGGAGATGGCACAGCTACATTTTATTTAAATATGAAAATTGAGGATAACACCTAGATAGAAGCAAATATTGACACTATTATCGAAGTCATGGGAAAGGATAAGAATAGGTAAATTTCAGGAGTTTCTAATCTTTGGCTCAATCCTACCAGAAGGGTCTGATTATGAAATTTGCATTTGGGATTATCGTCTGATAAGAAAAAATGGGCAGGGTAAGGGCAAATTGGCAGCAACAATTTCAAGGCCAGTCAATTGCCTGTGGTTGCAGTAAGAGTGCTGCTGAAGACAATGGGTAAGGGGAGTGTGAAATAACTGCACAGAGGCTACCATCCCGACACCAAGGCCTCCTTTATTTACATGTTCACAGCAGATGGGTTTTGACCAGCCAGGTCAGAGAATGAGGACAGTCTCTGAAACCCCTGTTTATATCTGTCATCCAGGGTGTCCTGATTGACCTAGGTTACTAACCCCAGTCAAGGATGTCATAACTAATGAGGTCCACCTGGCCCTTACTCCAATCACTACATGGAGCATCAGCCTTCACAGAGAAAGCCCTCCCTGGAGGCTTTGCTAGAAGAGGTTAGGGCACGCAGCTACACCCTGTTTCCTGAGAGCAGCAGGGGGAGGCTAAGCAGCCTAACCAAGCAGGCTTGCTTGAGACCACGCAGTCGGTATGTCAGAAAAAAGAGGTTGCCATACTCAGAGGGTAGCCATGAATTTATCACTGGTGAAGGGCTTTTGCCCGGGTGAAGGGCTTTTGCCCGAAACGTCGGTTTTGCTGCTCGTTGGATGCTGCCTGAACTGCTGTGCTCTTCCAGCACCACTGATCCAGAATGAATTTATCACAGCCTGGGCTTTCTGATGCCTGAAAACCTGCTATAATTTCATGGGAAACAGACATATTCTCAGTAGTCCGGAAGCTTAAATATATAGCATTACCATAGCTGAAGCTAGCTCTGCCAGCATCCTGGGAAATCTCATTGACCAGAAAATGACTAGAACCAAGAGCATTTAGAATCTAGGAATTCTACACTTTCTGATTCCCAAAAGCCTGTCCACCATTTACAAGTCAGGAGTGTGATGGAACACTCCCATGTTGCCTGGATATGTGCAGCTCCAACCACAATTAAAAAGCTTGACACCATCCAAGACAAAGCATTGGCACCAAATCCACCACCTTCAATATTCACTGCCTTCAGGACTAATGCAGAGTGGTAGCACTCTGTGCCATCTACAAGGCACACTACAGTAACTCACTGAGGATCCTCTGATGCATCTTCCAAACCTGCGACCTCCATGATTTAGAAGGACAAAGGTAGCAGCTAAATGGAAACACTGCCATCTGCAAGTTCCTCTCGAAGCCACTCACCACCTTGACTTGGAAATATATTTTTTCAATGTCTCTATCAGCATTCCAGATCTCCAAAGCTAATAGCAGTGTGGGTGTTCCTACATCCCCAGGACTGCAGTTGTGTAAAACCATGGCCCATCACCTTCTCCTGGGTTACTAGGAACTGGACATAGAGGCTGACCTAACTGGTGATACACAGATCCCATGAAAAAGTTAAAAGGATTGCTGGTTCTTCTGCCCATCTTGGAGGCCTTAGAAAGCACCTGTAGAATTCTCATCTAAGTTCTTTTCCCGTAAAAAATGAGGTCTGCAGATGCTGGAGATCACAGTTGAACATGTGTTGCTGGTTAAAGCACAGCAGGTCAGGCAGCATCCAAGGAATAGGAAATTCGACGCTTCGGGCACAAGGCCTGATGAAGGGCTTGTGCCCGAAGCGTCGAATTTCCTATTCCTTGGATGCTGCCTGACCTGCTGTGCTTTAACCAGCAACACATGTTCAACTAAGTTCTTTTCCCACTGAGTGTTGATCCTGGATAATACACAGTCAGCAAATGCTTCCTCATGACATTCTGGTGCTATTCTAAATCCTGTTAGAGATGTTTCAGATGAGGTTTAACTAGAGAAATCTTTGTGATGAAACAAAAAAAATTTATCATTATTTTAATGAAAATAACCAAGATCTCCCCGAGTCCTGTCCAACATTTAACCCATAATCGGTGTCTCAAAACTGACAATCAGGTCATTATCTCATTGCTGTTTGCTATGTATGAATTAGCTGCCATATTTTGTTCCTTTGTTCTTGAGATTTGGACATTACTGGCATCTATTGTCTATCCTTAGTTGCCCCTGGAGACAGTGGTCAAGAGTTGCCTTTGCTAAGGTTGATTTGGTATAAGGGTACCCAGTGTGCTGTTAGAAAGGAAGCTTCAGACTTTTGACCCAGTGACATTGAAGGAATGAAGATATAATTCCTGGTTAGGCAGGTGTGCGGCTCGAGGACAACAGTTTGGTGATGACTTTCCCACTCATTCTTTGCCCTTATCCTTGAAAGGTGGTAGAGGTCGCAGATTTTAAAGAAGAGTCTTAGGACTCAGTTGAAGCAGGAAGTGATAGATGTAAAACAGTTGAGCTACAGGGAGAGGCTGAACAGGCCGGGGCTATTTTCCCTGGAATGTTGGAGGCTGAGGGGTGACCTTATAGAGGTTTATAAAATCATGAGGGGCATAGATAGGGTAAATAAACAAAGTTTTTTCCCCAAGGTGGTTGGGCCCAAAACCAGAGGGCATAGGTTTAAGATGAGAGGGGAAAGATTTAAAAGGGGCATATATGGAATAAGCAGCCAGAGGATGAGGTAGAGGCTGGTACAATTACAGCATTTAAAAGGCATCTGGATGGGTATATGAATAGGAAAGATTTAGAGGAATATGGACCAAATGCTGGAAATGGGATTAGATTTATTTAGGATATCTGGTCAGCATAGATGAATTGGACCAAAGGGTCTTTTTCTGTGCTTTGTATCTAAGTGACTCTATGATTGTATACAAAAAAAAGCAGGAAATAGCATCAAAATTAGTGGTCTTTACTTGAATGTGCATAGTATTTGGAACAAAATAAATAAATAATGGCATAATACAGTTAATGGGTATGATTTTGAAGACATTACAGAAATATGGTTACAAGGAGATCAAAACTAATAACTAAATATTCAGGAAGAAGTGAATTAAAGAACAGATAGGAAGGAAAAGGTGGTGGGGTAACATTGTTAGTGTGAGATGAAATAAGTACAATGCCAAGAAATGATTTTGGATCAGAAGATATAGAATCTGAGAGAAATAAGAAGGGAAGAAAAGACAGGTAGGAGTAATCTATCAGCCCCCTACCTGTAGTTATATTCTAGGACAGATAATAAGTCCATCAGGAGATTATAACAGCATGTTATAAAAATAGTGTATTAATCAAGGGTGACTTTAATCTTCACGTAGATTGGGATAGTCAGATTGGCAGAGGCAATCAAGAGGAAGAACAGTCACAAAGTGCATTCAGGACAGTTTCCTCGAACAATACGTTGTGGATTCAACCACACTCAAGAGGATTTTGTGTCTGATGATGTGTAATGAGGCAAGTTAATAAGTGATCTTAGAGTTAAAAATTCCTCAGGAACCAGTGAATAATGTAAAATTTGGTACTCAGTTTAAGGTGTGGAAACTTAGGTCAGAAACAACCGTGCTAAACATAAATAAGGGTAAGTACAAACTTATGAGAGCAGAGCTAGGTGGAATGGGAAAACAGTTTAGCATCAAACAACCATTGAAGAACAATAGTAGATGTTTGAGAAATAGTTCATGGCTTGCAACAAAAATATATCCCAGTCAGGAAGAATGATTCTCAGAAGCTAAGACAACTATAATTAACTAGGGAAGTTAAGGGGACAGCAACAAATTGGAAGAAAAAGCATACTAGATGGCAGAGATTAGAAATAAGGCTGGACAGTTTTAATAACCAAAAAAAGGAAAGAGATAAACATTGTTCTTAAACTTCCAACCAGACAGAAGAACATCTTTAAACATATAAAAAAGGAAGAGAAAAGCCAGAGTTAAAATTGGTTCCTTAGAGAATGAGGCTGTGGATGGGGAACAAGAAATGGCTGAGGAGTTGAATAAATACTTTGCATCATGATAAAAAACATGAACGGCATTTCAAAAAGGTTAAATAAACAAAGGAGGAGTGGAAATAAATATAGTAACTTCCACTGGAGAAAAAGGCTTTGGAACTGAAGGGACATATCCTGGGACATTAAAAGTAAGAGCTGCAGAGATGGTAGTTACACTGGCAGTAATCTTCCAACAATCCTTAGTATCTGGAAAATTCCCAGAGGATTAGGAAACTGCCAAAGTGACATCCTTAATTAAAAAGGGAAGGAGAAAAAAATGTCCATATAGGCCAGTTAGCTTAAACCGTTATTGGAAAACATTAAAATCTATTATAAAGGACGTAATAGCAGAACATTTAGAAATACATAATATAATCAAGCAGCATCAGAATGGCGTCACAAAGGGGAAACCATATCTAATAAATTTATTAGAATTCTTTGGGGAGGCATCAAGCAGGGTGGATAAATGGGAGACAGTAATATATTTGGATTTCCAGAAAGCATTTGATAAGGTAGCACATATTAGACAATAATAAGATAGGATGACATTGGTGGAGGTATATTAGAATAGATAGAGGATTATCTAACTAATAGAAGACAGTGGGTTGAGATGAGGGGACATTTTCAGGATGGCAACCTGTAATGAATGGAGTGCCATGGGGATCAGTGCTGGGGACACATTATTTACAATATATGCTAATGACATAAATGAGGATAGCAAATAGATTACAGGCAAATTTGTGGATGACACAAAAAATAAGCGATAAAACAACTGGTAAGGATGTCATAAAGAGTTCAGCAAAGGGATAAAGATCGGACAAGCAAATGGACAAAAAACTTAGCAGATGGAATACAATGTGGGAAAATGTAAGGTTATGCAATTTGGCAGGAAGAACTGAGATGTTAAATATTATTTAAATGGAGAAAGAGTAGCACAGATTTTCAGAAATCCTTATGTGTAAATCACATAAACTCAGCAGATAATAGGAAAGTCGGTTGGGCTTTATTTAAAAGTAAATGGTGTATGAAAATAGGGAGATTTTGTTTTAGCTGTACAAGGCACTAGTCAGACTGCAGCTGGAATACTGGGAAGTGTCATGGATGCTTATCAAAGAAAAGAAGCAATTCAGAGAAGAAGGCTGATCCCAGATTTGGATGGACTGCCTTATGAGGAGAGGATGAGTAGACTGGGCTTGTACTTATTGGAACTTTAAAGAATGAGACCTTATTGAAACATTCCCAATTCTTAGGGAACTTGAGAGGGTGTATGTGAAAAGGCTGTTTCCCCTGTGGTAGATTCTCTAAACAAAGGGCATAATCTCAGAATATAGGGTCACCCATTTAAGGCAGAAATGAGGAGGAATTTCTTCGCTCAGAGAGCAGTGAATTTGTGGAACTCTTTATCACAGAACAGTGTATGGGCTAGATTGATTAATATATTCAAGGTTGAAATAGCTTTTTAATCAGTAAGAGAATCAGAACTTATGTGGAAAAGACAGGAAAGTGGAGTTGAGTAGTGCCAGGTCAGTAGATAGTGGAACAGATCTGATGGGCTGAATGGGCATATGTTGATCTATTGCAGTACACCTTCTAGGCAGAACAAATTTTACATCAGTGGTGAAAGGAGTGAATGTTGAAAAGGGTGGATGTGATGCCAAACAGATGGACTGCTTTGTCCTGGGTGGTGTCAAGTATCCTGAGTGTTGTTGGGGTTGCACTTATCCTGGCAAGTGGGGAGTATTCCATCACACACTTGACTTGCTAAACTCCTGACTTGCACCTTATTGTCAGTAGACATGCACTAGGGAAACAAGTGGGGAGTTATTCATTGCAGAATTCTGAAAGTACAATAGTGACTACATTTCAGAACGAGTGGGTTCTGGTTAGCTCAGTTGGCTGGCTGGTTTGCCACTACAATAC
Organism: Hemiscyllium ocellatum; assembly: GCF_020745735.1. Taxonomy (NCBI): domain Eukaryota; kingdom Metazoa; phylum Chordata; class Chondrichthyes; order Orectolobiformes; family Hemiscylliidae; genus Hemiscyllium; species Hemiscyllium ocellatum. Next base: position 30,506,924 of record NC_083401.1, on the reverse strand, counting down.
AAAGTCAATATTATGGATTCAATTCCTATCCCAGCTGAGGTCGCTATGAATGTCCTCTGCCCCTTGCCTGAGGTGTACTACCCTGCAGCTTAAGATCACTCACCAGTCTTTTTATTTCTTAAATTTCAAAGCACTTTTGGACATTCTGAGGTTAGGATCGTTACTAAGTGAATATAAGTACAATTTTTCATGCTGCTTAAATCTTTTAAGAAAGGGGCCAGAAGAAAATCATATCACAAATAATTTGAAAATACTAAGGTGCTTGGACAGAGATGTCTGAAAATTTAGGGAGTGGGTGATGTCCAACCAAAGTCTTGGGGGGGTGTCACTTGTGGAATATACTTGGTTAAAATTCCATATTGTCAAGAGTAATGTTGATATCCCACAGTATAATCAGAGTGTCTTGGGTCAAGGAGAACTTATGGCATCTTAACGATGTGTATGTTTTACTTGTTCGAATACTAAAATATGAAATAAACTGATGGGGGCCAGAGTGTGTTCCTTCTGATTGCTGTCAACAGTTTTTAACGACACAAAGATAAAGAGACATGGAACTTTAAAGAAAGTGGACCTTTTTTCAGTATTTTTGTTTGGTCTTACAAATTGTTTACGCTGTTTTCATTCTGTGTGTAATTGATTTGGATCTTTCAGGTTATGGTTGCAACTAAATAATGAGAATGGAGTGAGATACTCTTAGAGTAGCTTTGTTTGACTACACCATTTCTAAAATCGTTGAGTATTTCTGTAACAGTGTTACTGAAAAGCATTCAGAGCTCCAGTGATATTGCATTACAGTCTGAGTGTTGGTTTGAGGTTGGGGAGATTTGCATGAAATCATCCTAACACTTTGTGTTACTCTTTGGTGGGGTTTGTTGAATTGCATCTTAAAGCAGTAACTTTACCTTTTTTGTTTTCTTCCTTTTTTTATCACTGCTCCTCAATCTACCTTGTCAGTCTCCTAAGCTGTTCAGGTTTTGAAGCTTTACGTGTTGGTTTCAGTGTTTCACAACCCCAATTCTTTGCTGATAATGATGTGGTTTGATGAGAAGATACATTTTTTGTAGATAAGTTATTTCATAGAATTAAATAGAATCTTTCAATAAGAGGCTGAGAGGTGACCTTATAGAGGTTTATAAAATCATGAGGGGCTGGGATTTGATCTTTTCCCTGGGGTGGGAGATTCCAGAACTAGAGGGCACGGGTTTAAGGTGAGAGGGGAAAAACAAAAGGGACCTAAAGGGCAACGTTTTCAAACACAGGGTCATGCGTGTATGGGTTTACCCTATCCATGACACTTATGACCTGTCCTTATAACCTGTGCCACCTGTCAATCTTCCTTCTTACCTATCCGCTCCACCCTCTGCTCTGACCTATCACCTCTACCCCCACCTCCATCCATTTATTGCACTCTCAACCACCTTCTCCCCAGCCCCACCTCCCTCCATTTATCTCTCCACCCCTGAGGCTCCCAGCCTCATTCCTGATGAAGGGCTCCCGCCCGAAACGTCGATTTTCCTGCTCTTTGGATGCTGCCTGACCTGCTGTGCTTTTCCAGCAACACACTCTCAACTCTGATCTCCAGCATCTGCAGACCTCACTGTCCCCTACCATCTATACCTGACCTATGAAAATTGTGCAGAATGAAACATTCTACATTCTTCCTTTTTTGATAGTGTACATCAAAGTTCCAAATATAATTTTTTCAGTATTTCTAGTACTTTCTTTGAGCTCATTATTTTCTTTGTAAGGCAATCAGATAGCTGACTGCTGTGTCCACACCATTTCAATTTGGAGATGTGTTTCAAAATTTCTAATTTCTAAATTCCTGATGCAAAGTGACATTTGACTCACTTTGCCGGATTTCCAATCCAATGTACTTAAAATTTGCTTAAGCATGACTGACTTCCAATTTTGAATTTGCTTTAAAACCTTTTATGGCAATGTGATAATGTTTTCAAATTCATTGTTCCCAATTACCAAATGTTACCAACACGCATCATAAAGATGCCAGCAAGTTGCCACTACGATGCCGGTAAAACATATCAAGGTCTGTTTTAACTTAAAGATAGCTCAATTTTGATAAGATGAAACAAAAACAGAAATTGCTGGAGAAACTCAGCAGATCTGTCAGCATCTGTGGAGAGAGAGAGAGAGAGATTTAATGTCTTGAGTCCAGTTACCCTTCTTCAGAACTCTCGGATTCCTTAAATTTATTTCAATCATTATTACTCAGAAGGTTTCGGTAGCATTTTAGCCAGGTCTACCCTGCACATAATAGTTCTCATCCAATGCAAAGATTCTGCCACCTTTATTGCTGGCCTGAAACTGAAGACCAATATAATGCCCCTTCTCTGATACAGATCATGATCTACTTTCTCATATTTAGTATAGAAACCTCTAATGTACCATTGGAACAGTTGATGATGTAGTTGGACATGGAATCGCACCTAAAACTTTGATTTACCATACACTGGGCATTTCTGAGGATCAGACTTTTATTGTAAGATAACAGATTCTTTCCACTTCTCAAAATTGCCAAAAAAAATCAATGCTTAGTTCTCATAGTTAAATCTTCTTTCATATTGTCTCCTGTGACCCGTATCTAAATGATCTCGTTATTCAGGTAATGTCTGCTTTGGTTTCTATTGGATGGCTGTCTGCCTAATTTACATTATGAACAGTGCTGGAATGATGTGTTTTCCAAAAGTTTTCTTATAGTGCTTCTGATGTGTTTGGCATCAGTTTGTGTCTTTCTGCAAATTTATCTCAATCAAAACTGGAAATCTGTGAAAATGTGATGCGTTGCTGCAAGCTAATAAGTGACTGAGGAACTTCCAGCCAGAAGTTCTGCGGTCATGGGTGCAATCTTCTGAAGTCCATTATGTGCTCTTCTATGGCATTACCTTCAATCTTTCTAAAACTGTTCAAATCTGACGATGCATAAGTATTTGGTAAATAATCTTTTTGATAGGTACCAGCAGCAAAAATTAAGCAGACAGTAAAGAAGGAAAATTACATATTCGCCTTCATAATGAGAAATGTTGAGTACAGGAACAAGGATGTTTTATTGGTGAGGCCATACCTGCAACATCGTGTGCAGTTTTGGCCTCCTTATCTGAGGAAACATGTTCATACTAAAGAGGGAATGCAGCAAAGGTTTTCTAAATTTTTTCCTGGGATGGCAGCACTGACATATGAGAGAAATTGAGTTAGTTCGGACTGTATTCATTGGAGTATAGAAGAATGAGGGGATACCTCATAGAAACATATACAATTCTAATAGGAATGGACAGATTAGATGCAGGAATGATGGTCCCAATGGTGGGGGAACCCAGAACCAGGAGTCATTGTTTTAGGATTGAGATGAGGAGAAATATTTCAGAGTGGTGTGAGTCAGTGAATTCACTACCACAGAGAATGGTTGAGGCCAAAGTATGTATTTGGAGGAAGGAGGTAGATATAGTTCTTGTGGTTAAAGGGATCAGGGGATTAGGAGGGGGATAGTGTATTGAACTCGATGATCAGCCATGATCGTATTGAATAGCAGAGCATGCTCAAGGGGGTCAGATTGCCTACTCCTGCTCTTGTCTTCTGGGTTTTTACTTTTCCGTGTTTTATAAAGTTTATATCTGAAACAATTTATCCAATGATTCATCTCTGTGCAAATCGTCAGTCTCCAATTCAAAACAAAAACCATTGTTACTTAGTGTGTGATTGTATGTTAGCAAAGGTACAAAGGCTATAGCATTTTTCTCTTTCGGTAAAGCAGTAATCATGGTCCACGTAGTCAGCTTATTTTTCATAACATTTGGTTTTAGAAAACAGGGGTGGATGATCATGCCTTGATACTTTTCATTTACATTCTGCTACCTCTCTAACATTTTATCCAAATCCCTCTTTTGTTGGTACAGTGTTTAGCTTTCAATTGTTGGCTTACAAACAACTACCTATCCTTGGTTATCAATTTTAGATATCAGAGGGGAAAATTTAGTTAGAGTCTAATTATACACCATTTCAGTCAGTTTTAATTCCTGTTCATACACCACAAACTCCAACTGCACTGACTGCTTGTTCCCCATTTCTAGTCAATTATCCCAGAATCAACTGTTCCCTAAAGATCCCATTTGGATTCAAGCATTCCTATCAGGCCCTCTTAGACAATAACTGGCCTTACACTTCATGATCATTGATCTTCATTCAATATTGCAGCTATTACATGCATGCTATCTTTTTATATTAATACTGATTTCTAATGATATCAAGTCTTAAAATATAAAGGAACAAGATCAGGTATGATCTAATGTCTTCTACATGAGTGTATGGTTATTCTTATCAGATAGCAATAATGTGGTTATATTTGTTCACACATCACAAATAAATTACAGGATACACATTGCTAACATTTAAGCAAAGTGCCATTTGGCAGAATATGTTCTCCCGTAAACAATATTTGAAGGGTGTGGTTGGCCTTTTGCTAGAGGAGTCAATCAACATATTACAGTGTCTACATCATGGTGCTAGATATTCAGGACTCATGTCCCAGCCAAAGAACTTCTCCCACAGATTTAGCTCCAAGATGGATAAACATCAAACGGAGGATCACCTTTGTCATGGACCAGGGTTTAGTCATCAAGTTCCATTTCATCGAAAAACTCTTGATTTGGGTGAAACCTTAACCTTAATATTTTGTTAAGTAATCAAAGTCATCATAATTTGTAGTCAATGTCTGTTCAGCTGAGTATGCAATAAAAGCTAGATGTGTTAACTGAGTATTTTCATTCTGAAATAACTCACTAAACTCTAAGCAGATGTTATTGAAGTTAGTTCCTTCTATATTACTGATGAGTGTTTCAACTGTTGTGCCATTATGAACAATGTAAAAGTTAAATGCACTATCTGCCCAAAAATCAGCCAATGTACCAGATCCTGGTGCTAAAATAAAACTTAAACACTCGTAGAGACTCATTTGGAAACATTATCACAGATTGTCCGGCTTCTGGATGCATGTGGGGCCCTGCAAAAGAACAAATGCCCTGACACCTGTAGGAATTTCCTGGCAGGTGTGAACATGCAGTTCAACATTAACCAGGAAATATTAGACATCAAATATTGAACCTAGTCTAACTCCAAAGGAACTCCAGAACTGCCTCCCATTAATCACTAACATCCACCCTCCTGTAAAAAAAATCACCCAATGTACCACATTCTGAGTGAAAAAAATCTTTTTCTCAGATCTCCTTTAAATCATTTACTGCTCACCTTAAAGTTCTGTCCTCTGGTCTTGGACACATCTGCCATGGGGAAAAGATTCTTGTGATCAACTCTGCCTGTGCCTCTCATACTTTTGTACACCTCAATCAGGTCCCTCCACAGCTTTCCTTTGCTCCAGCCTACCTAGCCTCTCCTCATAAACTGAGACTTTTCAACCCAGGCAACAGCCTGGTGAACCATCTCTGTACCCTCTCTAGTACAATCACTTTCTTCCAATAGTGTGGTGACCAGAATTGCACATGTGTCCTTCATTTGTGGCCTAAGCATTTTTTTCTAAATTGCTTTCTCATTCCCATATTCTGTGTTCTGATGAATGAAGATAAATATCCTGTATGCCTTCTTCACCATCCTGTCTACCTGGACTTGTATACTAAGTTTCCTTTGTTCCATACATTGTGTACGTCCTTCCTTTACTAACCCTCACAAAATGCATCACCTCACACTTACCAGGATTAAATTTCATCTGCCATTGCTCAGCTCAATTTATCAGCTAATCAATATCAGACTATAGCATAAGATCATACTCCTCACTATTAACAACACCACCAATTTTTGTGTGATCTCTATACTTACTAATCTTACTTTCTACATTCACATTAAAGTTGTTAATGTACAGAACAAACAGCAAGATTCTCAGCACCAATCTCTGTGGTACATGGCTGGTCACAGGCTGCAATCACAAAGAACAACCTGCCACCATCACCCCTTGCTTCCTATTTGCAAGACAATTTTGGATTCAGTTTGGATCCAATGGACTCTTATATTTTGGATCAGCTTCCAAGTAGGACCTTGTCAAAGGCATTCCTGGAGTCCATTTAAACCATACCAACTGCACTACCCACATCAATATATTTAATCATCTTTTCAAAAAACTCAATTGAAGTTAGGATCTCCTTCCATCAAATGACCAGAAACTGAAGTGGACCAAACATATAAATACAATGGCTAGAAGGGCAGAAGCTGGGAATTCTGCAGTGGATAATCACCCCCTGTCTCCATCTATCCAACATCTAAAGGCACAAGTCCAGAGTATGATGACATACATGCCAGTTACCTTGATGACTGTGATTCTAATAGCACTCAAAAAGTTCTACATTTTCCTTCTTTCAGTTTACAATGCTTACAAGTGTTGTATCAGTCTAAAACTTTAAAATTGTCCCTTGCAAATAAAAATATAGATCATGAATATATGTCAGGAAAAGCAAAGTAACTAATGCTGATCCTGGGAGCTCCATTACAAACCTCCTTGCAGCCCAAAAGTATCCATTGACCATCCCTCTCTGTTTGCTGTCATGTCGTTTGCAGTTTCTTTTAGATATCATGGACAGAGATACCAGATGAAAGAAAAGAACATTTAGAAATTGGACAGAAATTCACAAAAAGGAAACCAATTGCAACTGTACCAACTTGGGCCTAAGTAAGGAACCTTAGAGATGGTCAAAATTCTTCACTAGGATTGGGTGTTGTAAGGATATCACTGAGGAAAAAGAAACATTCTGATCTCAGTAAATACATATTTTCAATCTTTCCTTTTGCCTTAGGGCTAAAGGTATCAAAGGATTTGGAGAGAAAGTGGGAACAAGAGACTAAGTTGGATGGTCAGCCATGATCATATCGAATCAGAAGTACAGAAGTCAACATTTTAGGTGTAACCTTTCTTCAGGACTGCGGGTGGATGTAAGGGGAGCTGTAGATAAAGGGGGTGGCATGGGCAGGGTGGTGAAGTGGGGATAAGTGAAGACAGGTAGAGGGTATGACTTAGTTGGTCAATGGGAGAATAAATCTGGTTGGTGGCAGGGAGGAGAATGGAGGGGTAGGGGCTGGGAAGGGAGTTGGGTGTGGGAAGGAAGGTTATTTCAAATTGGACAACTCAATGTTGAGTCCTCTGGGCTGTAGGAAGGTATCCTCCCAGTCACTGCCCATTGTCTACCTTAAATTCCAGCATCTGCAGTATTTTTGTCTCTTTTGTCCAGATTGAGTGGCTGGGCAGTCTCAAAGGGCCGACTGACTTATTTCTGATGCTATTTGCTTTGTTTCTACATCTAGTAACATAGTTCATGCTTTGTTCTTATTTAATAAATGTTCTACTTTTTGTGATAAAAGTACATTGGCAGCCTCTTGTAATGTGTTTAGTAACTGACCACCATGGTTAAAGTTAGGACCTAACAAGCCAGGTTTCATTCTGGGACCTGACACGCACAGTGTTAACATCAGCATGAACAGTGTACTTTAGAGCATACATATCCACACGGGGAATCGCAAGGCACAAGTGTGCTATAGTGAGGCCGAAGAGAAATATAGTATATGGCCCAGCTGCCAAAATTCTGCTGAAAAGAGAAAGGAATAAACACTTCTAATATAGAAGTTTGATAAGGAAATGCGAAAATGAGAGTATGTAGTTTGAAGGTATATGTTTAGAGAAGCTATTAAACAGAAGGAAATCTCAACAAACACAAGTGAGCCCAGTCCAGGTGCAAGTTAAATATTTGACCCCGGTAAAGAATCAGCAATGAGTTCCATCACTGAGGTAATGTTAACAGTCGAGCTGTTCTCCACACTGCAGAAGCGATTCCCCAATTGTAGAACGGTTTTGGTGTTGTTTTCTCTGGCTCTCCTCCTCCTAGACTGACACTGTTTTACTGTACAGGTTGTTTACTTAGGGCTTCCGATTCAAAAGGCACCAACAGAACTTCAAACTTACAAAACCTTACAGTATTTCTCAGAATTAAAGAATTTGCTTTGATAGGTCTTTCTGATCATTGCATTGCAACTGCACAACTAACTCTACTCTAACCCATTTGTGATGTAGTCCCAAACACACCTGCAATACCGATCACAGCTCAGAAACCCCAACTTGTGCAGTTTTACCAAGGTTCTGTTTATCTAATGGTCACTTCTACGAGTTTAATCTACATCAGTTCTTATGAAAACATTCATTGGTTACTGAATTTCACCTGCTTCCAGATTGCAATGTACTTAGCACAAACAAATTTTGCCAGATCTACTTGAGCTGATTGCATGTTTGCATGTGCAACTCCCTTTTAACATTTATTTTAACAAATGCTGAAAGTACTGAGCAGGTCAGGTGGCATCTATAGACAGAGATACAGAGCTACCCTTTCAGGTCCATGACCTTTCTTTGGAATGCTGCTTTTAACCTTACTAGAGAAAGGTTTAGCAACCCACAAATCTGCAGTTATGCTGATTCCTAAAAGGTGTGAATCTCAAGAGCAGTAACCAATGTTATGGTGTATAGCCAGCAACTATTCTTCTTCAATTCCATTTCCTCCTCAAATGAAAGGTCATTGAAGTCTGAGAGGGTGTGAGATCAACTATTTCTGCAGGCACAACGATATGTTGTCTTAAGGTTCAACACAGTTAAATCCTCACTTTGGAGTTGCACTTCAGCCGTGTATGTTGCCATCGCTGTTGAGCGTGTCATTAAAATTTAATGATTCATTTTATTTTGCAAGTTATTTTAGCCAGGAACGCTGCATGTGTAGATCACAGGTATTTCAACTTGTACATTTGTTTATCTGAGGTCAGAAGTATCTGCAGGAACCTAACTCTGACTTCAGTATTGATTCCAAGGGAAACGACTCATCACTTGTGACATTCAGAAATGCAACCAAACGTTTGAGAGGAAGGAGTGGATAAGTTCCTGATGGACAGGTTTCACTGTAGGAAAATCTTCTTTTTGCATTTCTTTCCTTCTGAAAATTTCTTTTAGTTTTGCAGACCCAGCTGGTCAAATATTTGGCAAGTCTTTACTCCAGTGTGATCAAGATCAACTGCATATTGGTGAAAAGATGACTTTATATGGTTGTCCTTTGTTTTAACATCATTTAGAGAATTGACATTGCTCTCTTGATAATGCAATGTTTTATATTTATATCTGAAATTCTGTGAGATTTTGCAACCATTAAACCTTTATTGAATAAATTGCTGACCAGAACAAATGGTTAGTTCTGCTGGATGTGTTGGGGTTCAATTGAATTGAATCGATTTGAATTTATTGTCATGTGTACCAAGGCACAGTGAAAAGCTTTGTCTTGCTAGCAATACAGGCAGATCACAGAGTTAAGGAGCATAGATAAGTAAATAATAGATAACAGCGGCAAAACAGGTACAGGCAAGTGTTAAGAGTTCTGCTAGGCGGATTGGAGTTGTGCTGGGTGGTTGTGGTTCTGCTGGGTGGATGGAATTCTTCTGGTGGGTTGGAGTTCTCTGGTGATTGGTGTTCTGCTGGAAGGTTTGGGTTCCGCTGGATGGTTTGAATTCTCTGGTGGTTGGGGTTCTGCTGGATGGTTTGATGCTGCTGGGTGTGTTGGGTTTCTGCTGGATTCTGTCATGTTCTGCTAGTGGTTAGGGTTCTTCTGGATAGGTTTGAGTTTTGCTGTGTGGATTGATGTTCTCTTGCATGTTTGGGCTGTGCTGGATAAGCCAGGAAATCTCCTGAATGGGCTGTGTTCTCCTGGATGGACTGGGGCCTCTGGGTGGGCGGAGCTCTATTAGGTCGGTTGGCATTCTGTTGAGTATGTTGTGTTCTGCTGGGTAGGATGGGGTTCTGCTGGGTGAGTGATGTTCTACCAGGGCACTAAAAGCTCAAAGTTTCCTTGAGGATTACAAAGGAGATCTATAACTTAGCTCTTCAGGTCTTGGTTGGTGTTCCACACGGAGCAGCCTCAAAAGTCACTCTGGCAAGTGGCCTGTTAGAATTTCCTCAGGGTCCCAAATGTGTAGTTAAGCTTCATACAAGTGATGTGCCTTATGTAGAAGACTCAAATCTTTGTCATTAAAGTTGCTGGACCTTTGAAACAAAGTTGGGGGAAAATGTTTTTCAATTTCAATTTCCCTTTTCAGAATCTTCAATACTGTTTGAGATGGATAAAAGAATAGGGATGAGTGATTATAGGAACTGAAGTGTTTAAGGCTTGCATTATGGCACAGATTCCAGACCACACTGACAGCATAACTTTAAGACAGTTACAGGATCTTGTGAGAAGTGACATTCCCAGGTAAAATGCAATGCCTTGCCTTCATTCACACTCTTTGTAATGTACTGTAAAATGAGAAAGCACAGAATGCAGACTATGTGATTCTGTGATATTGTAGCTTTGTAAAGAGGCAGTATTGTAAGTAAACTTCAAGGTAGCTGACTCACAGAACCTGCGATATATATATAATGCAAACGAACACACAGTAAACCACAACAGGCCATTAGGTAGGATAGATAGAGTGACATTATTCTCAAGGAGAAGGATATACCTTTTAAATTAGAGTTAGGCTTGTCAGGGCTGAGGACCAGAAATATTTCCTCACATGAAGGATACTGTAATCTGAAGCTCTTACCCTCCCAAAAACTGTTGAGGATGGGACAATTGAACTAAGATTGGTGGATCTTTGGGTAATGGAAAAAAGAAACATAGAAATTAGGTGCAGGAGTAGGCCATTCGGCCCTTCGAGCACACACAAACATCGAATATGATCATGGCTGACCATGCAGTTTCAGTATCCTCTTCCAGCTTTCTATCCATACCCCTTGATCCCTTTAGCTGCAAGGGCCACATCCAGCTCCCTCTTGAATATATCTAATGAACTGGTCCCAACAGCTTCCTGTGGGAAAGAATTCCTCAGGTTCACAAAGGCAAGTGGAGTTAACGTACAGATGAGTTCAGCTACATGAATTGAATGGCTGAAAAGGCTGAAGGGACTGAATGATTCACTCATAATCCAATAAATTCCAATAATTCCGTTTTAGGGTTCTTTATTTGTCGGAAGACTGTACATCAATGCAGATTGATTCGGCCAAATGGTCTGATTCTATGTTGTAACCATAGTGCACTTCTGTAGTTATCTTTGTGAGTAAATGTCAGAATTCATGATCACCCGACAAATTCGGCGGTGTGGTTGAGGATCGTTTGTCAGTCCCAGGAATGAATATGAATCGAACTTCAGTCATGTTTCAACAAGTCACTAAGGAAATGATTATGATATCTCCCAATGTAGATGAAGTTGCCAACTATTACTTTTAACAACCCATAAGGTTTTGACACCAAACATACAGGAAAAAATAACTTGAAAACATTAGCTCAAAGGCTGAAATAAACAATGACAAATACAGTCAAGTACTGTACAACACTTATGAAGAAACAATAGAAATTATAACCACTGGCAGCAGGTCAAAGAACAAATTCATTGCATAGATAGCAATCTAGCATCACCAATGTTCAAAATGATGAAAGGTTCTGAGTGTTGAAGAACCATTGCCACTGGTAAAAGAAAACACCGCTTTTGTGTAATAAAGAGGATATTCTGACAAAGAAGAAACCTAAGATCACAACTTGACCTTAAGAAACATGTTTTGAAAGGCAAGAACAAAAACACTAAGACTGTGTAATGGGAACCCCCTTTCAGCAGACTAAAAGTACACTTGTTTGCAGCAATACTGTTCAAATAACTACTTTCAGTTAATATCACGGGGCTTCATTGCTGAAAGAATAAAATGTACTTTCTTTAGTGCTCAGAAATCTTTGTACCTACATAAACTATTAGCAATAACCAATCATTGAAAAAAATGTCTGCATAAGGTGGACAATTTCACGATTCCATATATCAGACTCCATCTGCACTTATCTACCCTAATCTTTAACTAGTACGAATCCCTTTGTAGACTCTTTACATTCTCCTCACAGTTACCGTCCACCTGCCTTCATCAAAGCTTGAGAGAATCCTCTCAGCTGACACATTGATATTGGTGGTAAACAGCTGAAGCCCAGAAACTGATTCTTATAACAATCCACACATTACACCCTACATCTCAAAAGATGGCCTGCTTATTCCTTCTGTGCTTCTTGTCCAGTAATGAAACAAATATGTTATCCCCATCTGATAACTCCCGATCTTCTGCATCAATTTGTCATGTGACATCTTATTGAATGCCTCCTGAAAATCTAAATATACGACATCCAATGGTTCTCTGTTAACCACACTACAGATAGCTTCACTCATACAAAACTTTAATACACTGGTCAAACATCATTTTTCTTCCAGAAAACTGTGTTGAATTTGTCTAATTTTATTGTGATTTTATAAATGGTCTGTTATTACATTCATAATAGATCCTAGAATTTTCCTACTACTGATGTTATTTTAAAATCATGAAGAGCATGGCTAGGATAAAAGTCTTTTCCCTGGGTTGGGGAATCCAGACCTATGGGGCATAGGTTTAGGGTGAGAGGGGAAAAATATAAAAGAGACCTCAGGGGCAACTTTTTTACGCAGAAGGTGATACGTGTATGGAATGAGCTGCTAGAGGAAATTGTGGAAGCTAGTATAATTGCAACATTTAAAAGGCATATGGGATGGGTATATAAATAGGAAGAGTTTAGAGGGATATGGGTCAAGTACTGGCAAGTGGGACTGGATTAAGTTGGGATATCTGGTTAGCATGCACAATTTGGACCAAAGGATCTGTTTCTGTGCTGTATACCTCTATGACTCTATCTGGTCACCAGATCGTTGTTTTGTCTCTCCCTCCTTTCTTGAATACTGGGTTATATTTACTACCTTCCAATCCATGGGGGACTGTTTTAGAAACTGGAGACTTCTATAATCAAAACTAATATTTGCTCTCTTATTTCAACCATTTATTTTAAAAGCACAGATTATTACAGATCTTCAGAGAGTTAGCAAATTTTCACCTATTTACTTTTATCTTTCTAGTTCTTCATAATATCAATTCTTTAAGTTCCTCACTCTCATCTTTGCTTCCCCATAGTTTCATATGTCGTTGTTTGATAGTACTGACAGTATTGTTGAAAAATAATGGTGTGGCTTGAAATTAAAGAAAAGATTGCAGCCCATCTCTTCTCTGGTGCATTCTCCACAACAATGTTGAACAATCAGAGTTCACTTGCCAACAAATCAGCAGCGTCTCATCATGCAATATAAATTGATCTTCCCTTGAAGGTGGTAATTTTGGAATTTTATCTTGAGAAATTCAACAACAAAACCTACAGACAAATCAATGGAACACCCATGGGATCTCTAATATCAGGATTCTTAGCAGAGGCAGTAATGCAGAGACTTGAACAAATAGTTCTGCCAACCATCCAACCCAAACTTTGGGTCTACTATGTGGATGAAAACTTTGTCATCACTAAATAAAACGAATAGGAAATCTTCAAGACCATCAATAATATCCTTACTGGTATAAAATTCACTAAAAAGGAGGAAAACAACAACAAGTGGCCATTCCTAGTTGCCACAGAAGAGCGAGGGAATCTTCAAACCAGCGTCTACAGGAAAACAACGCATATGGACTAAATACTGAACTACAGAAGAAATCATCCCAACACAAACAAAGCTGCATTAGAACATTATTTCAATAAGCCACCACACACTGCAGCACAGAGGATCTATGAAGAGCAGAGGAAAATCACGTATACAGTGTATTCAAAAGAATGGGTACCCAATGAACACAGAGTAAAAAATGAGGTCTGCAGATGCTGGAGATCACAGCTGCAAATGTGTTGCTGGTCAAAGCACAGCAGGCCAGGCAGCATCTCAGGAATAGAGAATTCGACGTTTCGAGCATAAGCCCTTCATCAGGAATAAGAGAGAGAGAGAGCCAGGCAGGCTAAGATAAAGGGTAGGGAGGAGGGACTAGGGGGAGGGGCGATGGAGGTGGGATAGGTGGAAGGAGGTCAAGGTGAGGGTGATAGGCCGGAGTGGGGTGGGGGCGGAGAGGTCAGGAAGAGGATTGCAGGTTAGGAGGGCGGTGCTGAGTTGAGGGAACCGACTGAGACAAGGTGGGGGGAGGGGAAATAAGGAAACTGGAGAAATCTGAATTCATACCTTGTGGTTGGAGGGTTCCCAGGCGGAAGATGAGGCGCTCCTCCTCCAGCCGTCGTGTTGTTGTGTTCTGCCGGTGGAGGAGTCCAAGGACCTGCATGTCCTCGGTGGAGTGGGAGGGAGAGTTAAAGTGTTGAGCCACGGGGTGATTGGGTTGGTTGGTTCGGGCGGCCCGGAGGTGTTCTCTGAAGCGTTCCGCAAGTAAGCGGCCTGTCTCACCAATATAGAGGAGGCCACATCGGGTGCAGCGGATGCAATAGATGATGTGTGTGGAGGTACAGGTGAACTTGTGGCGGATATGGAAGGATCCCTTGGGGCCTTGGAGGGAAGTGAGTGTGGAGGTGTGGGCGCAAGTTTTACATTTCCTGCGGTTGCAGGGGAAGGTGCCGGGGGTGGAGGTTGGGTTGGTGGGGGGTGTGGATCTGACGAGGGAGTCACGAAGGGAGTGGTCCTTTTGCACCCAATGAACACAGTTGAATTCTCTGGACACCCGTCGCATTCTCAGCAACAAACCCAAACAAGCAGCCAAGACACATCCAGAAACCCTAGCCACTTTCCCCTACATGAAAGACATCTTGTAAAAGACTGCCAGACTACTCAGACTTCTTGGCATCAAGGTAGCCCACAAACCTACAAACACATGAAAACAACAGCTAAGGAACTTGAAAGACCCTATACAAACAACAAGCAAAACTAATGTCAGTTACAAAATACCTTGCAAGAACTGCAACAAACACCACATTGGCCTAACAAACAAAAAACTAGCCATCAGGATACATGAACATCAACTAACCACAAAAAAAAGACCCACTCTCACTAGTATCCTTACATACAGATGAGGAAGGACACTACTTTGACTGGGACAACACATCCATCCAAGGACAAGCCAAACAGAGGCACGCATGAGAATTCCGAGAAGCATGGCATTCCAATTGAAACTCTATCAACAAACACATTGACTTGGATGCCATTTCAGAAAAGTAAAATGATCTATAATGTAAAAGTAAATTACATTCTAACATCCAGATTAACACAAAATAAATATGGAAATATGGGTTAATGGACACTGTGATCAAAAACAAAACATCGCACATAAAAGATCAGATTAAGTGAAGATAGCTTCCATTGATTTTTCAGCGACCTACCCACGCATCATTAAAAATTTGCCTCTTTCACAGGGGATTCTAATTCTTCAAAGGTCATCATAGAATAGAATCCCTACAGTGTGGAAACAGGCCATTTAGCCCAACAAGTCCACATCAATCCTCCGAAGAGTAACCCACCTAGACCCGTTCCCCAAGACATTTAGAGCTGAAAATGTGTTGCTGGAAAAGCGCAACAGGTCAGGCAGCATCCAAGGAACAGGAAATTCGACGTTTCGCGCATAAGCCCTTCTCTCCCACAACAGTGATAGGATTCCCCTGGCCCCTACCTACCATACCATCAGCATCCACATCCAGAGGATCATTAGCCTCATTCCCACCACCTCTAATGAAATGCCACCTTTAGACACATATTCCCCACCCCTCCCTTGTCAGCCTTCCACAGGGACTGCTCCCTCTGGGACACTCTGGTTCAGTCCTTCTTCACTCCCAACACCTCCCCCCAATCATCCC
The DNA here is from genome assembly GCF_020745735.1 of Hemiscyllium ocellatum. Classification (NCBI taxonomy): domain Eukaryota; kingdom Metazoa; phylum Chordata; class Chondrichthyes; order Orectolobiformes; family Hemiscylliidae; genus Hemiscyllium; species Hemiscyllium ocellatum. Next base: position 30,491,181 of record NC_083401.1, on the reverse strand, counting down.
TGTGCCTAAGAAGGCTCATGCAGTATGTCTCAATGACTACTGCCCAGTGGCACCAACTTTGGTGGTTATGAAGTGCTTTGAAAGGCTGGTCATGGCATTAATCAACTCCAGCCTCCCCACTGCTCTTGACCAGCTCTAATTTGCCTATCAGACCAACAGATCCACGTCAGATGCCACATCACTTGCCCTTCACTCCTTCCCAGAACATCTTGACACCAAGCGCAGCTACGTAAGAATCCTACTCATTGACTTCAGCTCTATTATCCCCTTGAGACTGATTACTAAACTTAGTGATCTCGGACTATGCCCCACTCTCTGCAACTGGATCCTCAGTTTCCTGACCCACAGGCCACAATCAATGAAGATTAGGAACAATATTTCATCCTCACTAACACTCAACACTGGAGCCCCCCAGGGGTGTGTACTCAGCCCCCTACTGTACTCACTGTATACCCATGACTGCGTCACCAAATACCAGACTAATGCCATTTACAAGTTCACTGATGACACCACCATAGTCGGTCGAATCTCAAATGTCAACGAAACAGACTACAGATGAGAGGTGGAAGACCTGGAAAAATGGTGTACTGAGAACAACCTAGCTCTCAATGCCAGCAAAACCAAGGAACTCAGTATTAACATTCGGCGGGATGTTATTTATGCCCCCCTACACATTAACAGCATTGAGATGGAACAAGTGGAGAGTGTCAAGCTCCTGGGAGTGGTCATCCACAACAAGCTTTCTTGGGCTCTTCATGTGGGTGCACTGGTTACAAAGGCCCAACGATGTCTCTTCTTCCTCAGGCAACTGAGGAAATTTGGCATGACGGTGAATACCCTTGCTGACTTTTATAGGTGCGCAATCAAGAGCATTCTGTCTGGATGTATCACTACCTGGTATGGCAACTGTACCATTCAAGATCGGAGACGGTTACAGAGAGTGGTGAACAATCACAAAGGCCAATCGCACATAAATGATCTAGAAGAGGGCACTGTTGATATGATCAGCAAGTTTGGAGATGAACACAAAGATTGGTGGAGTAGCAGAAAGCATAAGGGACTGTCAGAGAATACAGGAGGATATAGATAGTCTGGAGAGTTGGGCGGAAAAGTGGCAGATGGCTTTCAATCCAGACAAATGTGAGGTGATGCATTTAGGCAAGTCTAATTCTAGAGCGAATTATACAATGGATGGAAGAGCCTTCGGAAAAGTTGATGGGCAGAGAGATCTGGGAGTGCAGGTCCATTGTACCCTGAAGGTTGCTGCACAGGTGGATAGAGTGGTCAAGAAGGCATATAGTATGCTTGACTTCATTGGACGGGGTATTGAGTATAAGAGCTGGCAAGTCAAGTTAAAATTGTGCAAGACATTGGTTCGGCTGCATTTAGAATATTGTGTACAGTTTTGGTCGTCACCTTTATACCGCTGAGGCCAAACGCCAGCTTGCGGACGCCTCCTCTTATCGCCCCCTTGACCACGACCCCACCTCCCACCACCAAACCATCATCTCCCAGACCATCCATGACCTCATCACCTCAGGGGATCTCCCATCCACCGCCTCCAACCTCATAGTCCCACAACCCCGCACCGCCCGTTTCTACCTCCTGCCCAAAATCCACAAACCTGCCTGCCCAGGCCGACCCATTGTCTCAGCCTGCTCCTGCCCCACCGAACTCATCTCCCAATACCTCGACACGGTCCTGTCCCCTTTAGTCCAAGAACTCCCCACCTACGTTCGGGACACCACCCACGCCCTCCACCTCCTCCAGGATTTTCGCTTCCCCGGTCCCCAACGCCTTATTTTCACTATGGACATCCAGTCCCTGTACACCTCCATCCCCCATCACGAAGGACTCAAAGCCCTCCGCTTCTTCCTTTCCCGCCGCACCAACCAGTACCCTTCCACTGACACCCTCCTTCGACTGACTGAACTGGTCCTCACCCTGAATAACTTCTCTTTTCAATCCTCCCACTTCCTCCAAACTAAAGGAGTTGCCATGGGCACCCGCATGGGCCCCAGCTATGCCTGCCTCTTCGTAAGATATGTGGAACAGTCCATCTTCCGCAACTACACTGGCACCACCCCCCACCTTTTCCTCCGCTACATCGATGACTGTATCGGCGCTGCCTCGTGCTCCCACGAGGAGGTTGAACAGTTCATCAACTTTACTAACACCTTCCATCCCGACCTGAAATTCACCTGGACTGTCTCAGACTCCTCCCTCCCCTTCCTAGACCTTTCCATCTCTATCTCGGGCGACCGACTCAACACAGACATCTACTATAAACCGACTGACTCCCACAGCTACCTGGACTACACCTCCTCCCACCCTGCCCCCTGCAAAAACTCCATCCCATATTCCCAACTCCTTCGTCTCCGCCGCATCTGCTCCCAGGAGGACCAGTTCCAACACCGCACAGCCCAGATGGCCTCCTTCTTCAAGGACCGCAGATTCCCCCCAGACGTGATCGACGATGCCCTCCACCGCATCTCCTCCACTTCCCGCTCCTCCGCCCTTGAGCCCCACTCCTCCAACTGCCACCAAGACAGAACCCCACTGGTTCTCACCTACCACCCCACCAACCTCCGCATACAACGTATCATCCGCCGTCATGTCCGCCACCTCCAAACGGACCCCACCACCAAGGATATATTTCCCTCCCCTCCCCTATCAGCGTTCTGCAAGGACCACTCCCTTCGTGACTCCCTCGTCAGATCCACACCCCCCACCAACCCAACCTCCACCCCCGGCACCTTCCCCTGCAACCGCAGGAAATGTAAAACTTGCGCCCACACCTCCACACTCACTTCCCTCCAAGGCCCCAAGGGATCCTTCCATATCCGCCACAAGTTCACCTGTACCTCCACACACATCATCTATTGCGTCCGCTGCACCCGATGTGGCCTCCTCTATATTGGGGAGACAGGCCGCTTACTTGCGGAACGCTTCAGAGAACACCTCTGGGCCGCCCGGACCAACCAACCCAACCACCCCGTGGCTCAACACTTTAACTCTCCCTCCCACTCCACCGAGGACATGCAGGTCCTTGGACTCCTCCACCGGCAGAATATAACAACACGACGGCTGGAGGAGGAGCGCCTCATCTTTCGCCTGGGAACCCTCCAACCACAAGGTATGAATTCAGATTTCTCCAGTTTCCTCATTTCCCCTCCCCCCACCTTGTCTCAGTCGGTTCCCTCAACTCAGCACCGCCCTCCTAACCTGCAATCTCCTTACTGACCTCTCCGCCCCCACCCCACTCCGGCCTATCACCCTCACCTTGACCTCCTTCCACCTATCCCACCTCCATCGCCCCTCCCCCAAGTCCCTCCTCCCTACCTTTTATCTTAGCCTGCTTGGCTACTCTCTCTCATTCCTGATGAAGGGCTTATGCTCGAAACGTCGAATTCCCTATTCCTGAGATGCTGCCTGGCCTGCTGTGCTTTAACCAGCAACACATTTTCAGCTGTGATCTCCAGCATCTGCAGACCTAATTTTTTACTGGTCGCCACATTACCAAAAGGATGTGGATGCTTTGGAGAGGGTGCAGAGAAGGTTTATGAGGATGTTGTCTGGTATGAAAGGTGCTAGCTTTGAAGAGAGGTTGAGTAGGTTAGGTTTATTTTCACTAGAAAAAAGAAGATTGAGGGGGGACCTGATTGAGGTTTACAAAATCATGAAGGGTAGAGACAGGGTGGATAGAGACAAGCTTTTTCCCAGGGTGAGGGATTTAATAACGAGAGGTCATGCTTTCAAGGTGAGAGGTGGAAAGTTTAAGGGGGATACACACGGCAAGTACTTCACGCAGAGGGTGGTGGGTGTCTGGAATACGTTGCTAGCAGAGGTGGTAGAGGCAGGCATGGTAGATTCATTTAAGATGCGTCTGGACAGATGCATGAGTAGGTGGGGAGCAGGGGGATACAGATGCTTAGGAATTGACCGACAGTTTAGAGAGTACATTTGGATTGGCTCAGGCTTGAAGGGCCGAAGGGCCTGTTCCTGGGTTGTAAGTTTTCTTTGTTCTTTGTATTTATAGAATCTATCTACCAGGCCCGCTGTCAAGGAAAGGCCGCCAGCATTCTCAAAGGCCCATTCCACCCTGGCAATATGTTTCTACAACCTCGACCATCGGGGAGAAGATACAGAAGCCTGGTCACACGCACCAGCCAGTTTTGAAACAGTTTCTACCACACTGCTGTTAGAATACTAGATGGACTCACAAACTCTTAACATTGCCTTTCCTGTGTTTTTGTTTTTGCTGCTGTTTATCTATTATCTTTGCTACTTAACTCTGTGATCTGTCTGTATTGCTCGCAAGACAAAGCTTTTCACTGTGCCTCGGTACATGTGACAATAAATTCAATTCAATACAATTCAATACAGCCTCACGGCACCTTTTCCTGCAACCTCAGTAGGTGTAACACCTGCCCATTTACCTCCTTTCTCCTCAACATCCAAGAGCCCAAACATATCTTCCAGGTGAAGCAGTGCATTATCTGCATTTCCCTCAATCTAGTCTACTGCATTCACTGCTCACAGTGTGGTCTCCCCTACATTGGAGAAATGAAGTGTAGGTTGCGTGACCCTTTCGAGGGACACCTATATTTTGCCTGCAAAAAGACCCTGAGCTTCCAGTTATCTGCCACTTTAACACCCCACCCTGTTCCCTGGCCAACATCTCTGTTTCAGACTTGCTACAGTGCTCCAGCGAAGCTCAGTGCAAGCTGGAAAAACAGCACCTCATTCTTTGCCTGGGAACCCTGCAGCCTTCAACTTTAGGACTTGAGTTCTCCCATATCCTTATCCCAACCCCCACACATCAGGCCTTGTTAACATATAGTCTGCTATTACATGCACAGTCCATTATTAACCACTAACCGTCCCCATTAATAACTATTCATGCTCCTAGCCAGATCATTATTCACTGCTTTGTCTGTCCAATTGTTCTCTCTCTCATTGGGGTCTATCTCCACCTATCATTTACTTCTTACCTTTTCCCCCTACCACCTTCTGCATCTAAGCTGACATTGTCCTCACCACCATCAGTTCTGAGGAATGGTCACTTGGCCTGACTATTAACTCAGCAGCCAGAACTGCTGAGCTGTTCTAGCAATTTCAATTTTAGTATAAAATTCTTGACAGTGTGTATAATGCCTCACTGGACTGGAGTGCTGGAAATCAAGCCTCACTGATTTGGGGTTCTTATAAAAGTTCAGAATTTTAAAATTCTGCAGAATTCTCTAATCTACCTGCCTTTAATACCCAGCTTGGCAGAAAACTTAGACTAAGTTTCTGTCCTGAACAAGAATTACTGTTTATTACTAGTGAGTGGACTCTAGCTGTGAACCATCAGCACATAACTTGACTAATAAAAATTCTAATCCTTTTAAAAGACCCCTTTTACATACTTACACACAGACACACACACACATTCTCCCCGTGTCTGCGTGGGTTTTCTCTGGGTGCTCCAGTTTCCTCCCACTGTCCAAGGATGTGCTGGTTAGGTGAATTGGCCATGCTAAATTGCCCATAGTGTTAGGTGAAGGGGTAAATGTAGCGGAATGGGTCTGGGTGGGTCAGTGTGGACTTGTTGGGCTGAAGGGCCTGTTTCCATATTCTAAGTAATCTAATCGAATCTATTAGGAAGGCAGTGCAGTGATTCCTAGTCACAAGGTTTACTGAGATCAGAATGCTACTTCTCAGTCATCCTTCTCTGGATGCTTCAACTTGTTTTCAGGAAGCATTGAGTGATTGGTGCACACTTATGAAAAGTCAATGACATTGCTTAAAAGTCATAACTTATAGAAATTGCTGAAGGGAATACAAACTGGCCTTCTTCAGGCTTGGCATTTTTTTTATTGCAGAGAGAAATTGTGACCTTGTGGAGAGATGTTGGCTTCTCCCTACATTGTTCTCAGCTCCAAGTTGCTCTATTAGCTGAGAACAAATCATAGTTTTTGGCAAGCAGAAGGCTACTATCTAATTGGTTACTAGTTCACAGCTAGTTGTTTCAGGCTGAATTTTCTTTGGGCTCATCTGTACTTTCTCCCCTTACTCCTTGAACCAGCAACTGTGTAAACAGTGCCCACAATGAGTGTCAGGGCACTTGGCTTCAAAAACATGCAATAATGTTTCAGCAAACTTGGTTTAAAACAGTTATTTTTCCACTTCAATCCAAGTTAAAAATTCAGAAAAATAAAAGATATGGCCTTTACACAGGGTTGATACTGAGAAATTATTTCCCCTTGTGTGACAGTTTGGGATCAGAGTCAATAATCTCAGAGTAAGGAGTCAACTATTTAAAAGGAATTTCTTCTCTTAAGGGGTAGTGAAGTTTTGTTGCAGAGGGCTGTTGAGACTGGCTCATTATATATTCATGGCTGAGATAATTACATTTTTAATTGGTAAGGGAATCAGGAGTTGTGGGGAAAATGCAGGAAAGTGGAGTTGAGAATTACCATCAGATCTGCCACACAGGGACAGCTTAGGTCTGGGTGGGATACCTTTGGGAGGGGTGAAGTGGGCTCGATGAGCCGAGTGGTCTGCTTCTACACTGTAGGGATTCTATATCAGTTTTAAGCTTTATCTTTCACCCTATTATTCCAATTTCCAGGACACTGTGGCCCAGCAATGTTTAAGTGGAATCAATCCAACAGTTTTTCTTTCCTCAGTATTGGCACTAATGCCCCATGCCCATCAGCCATGATTGAATGGCGGAGTGGACTCGATGGGCCGAATGGCCGTACTTCCACTCCTATGTCTTATGGTCTTATGGTCTTAATTCAAATCTCCGGCATCAGTCTTTTCAGTCACACATTGAAACCTCTAATCTGTGTAAAGGCCACACCTTTTTATTGCCTTTATTTTTGGGCAGTGGACTAAAAATGAAGATACTGCTTTAAACCAAGGAGACCTTGCAGAGAGATTGTTTCAAAGACAATGTTTACTGGAGCTCACTGTGAACTGCAGTTGCATTTTTCTGCAATAGTGAGAGTTAAAGCAGACACCACAGAGCTAATTGGCTCTGAGCTGATGGACAATTGCTTGACAACAATGTTTCGACTGGCTCCCAACCAGGTGACCAAGGCTTGTGTGGGGCTGTGGTCAAGCCTCACCACTTCTGGAGTCACCCCAAATGTGAAACCATTTAGTCGTAATCATAGTCATAGAGATGTACAGTCAAACTATTCAAAGTGCCCAGACAATCCAACTCTCTGCAGTAATTCAGGATTGAACTTCCTGATCTAGGTCTTTCTACCTTTAAATATCATTTAAATATCATACTTAGGTTTCAGGTAGGAACCAAACTGTTCATTGTACTGGTTTTCACTGTTCTTTTTCCCAAAATATACAAATACATTTCTGAACATTGAACATCCATTACCTATTTGTGATCTTCAATATTCCTAAAGTCTATTGTATTCTTTCTCACCATTCACCCAGGCCTCAAAGGTGTTATTATCAGTCGATCAAAACATCACTACTCTTGTACTTGTGTCCAAAGCTTTCGTTAGCTGAGACCAACAAGGGGGCTCCTAAGAATCCCTTGGCTACCAGGAACATGCATTTTGCCAATCCAAAAAACCCCATTACTCTAACCATTACTTTGTGAAGCTAAAATGCATTTTACTTGTATTTAGTCTATTTATTTAAACAATTTTCTGTTAACCCTTATTTTCTCTTCCTGCACATTTCCTCACATTTGACAGACTTTTTCTTTACATTGTTTTGCAGTGGGAAGTAGCAAGATATGATCACAACATGGGTTAGAATATCAACCACTCACTCTAACCACCCTCGTGTTGGTTTGAAGACAGACGTTGCCTTCTAACCAGCTGGTAATGTGGTAAAGTTGTTATGTAGGCCAATGAAGTAATGTGAAATTACCTTACAGCAGACTCTGCTGTTTGAAACTTGAGTTTCTGTCCTTGTTAAACTTGGAACTGATGGGGGAGGGTGGAATTTTCATTGCATGGCCCGACAATATACATTTTCATTTGTACCATATGCAGTGGGGAATGATTACATTGATTTTCAATGGTTTGTCACTCAAATATTTTAAAAGATACTGTTAGATGAAATTGCAGCAGAGTGAATATTACTCAGCGTAGCTTTGTGTATAATGACGATGCAAATGCATTGACAAAGCTCCAGTCTTACCAAGAATAGCTTATCATTCAATATTATCTTGGACTGCTCCTATGACTGTTGCAGATTGCTCTTAGGGATTAAAGCAATTTTGAGATCAACTGTTACTACTTATAAAATATACTAATTGTGTAACATTTTTTGTGATGACACTTTGTTCATTGTTCATCAGCTCACTCATAGTGAGACCAGTGTGTGGAATACAACAACACACAAAGCAGTTGAGTCCAAAACAATGTATGATTTCAAGAAAGAGGCAGATGTAGCACTTGGAGCTAAAAGGATCAAAAGCATATGAGAGGAAAATGGGGACAGACTATGAGTTGGGTGGTCAGCCATGATTGTAATGAATGGTGAAGCAGGCTCCAAAAGAGAGAAAATATGTGGGGGATGGGGGGATGGGTGAAGCAGAGGCAAAATGGAAAACAGGGGAGAAGGGTAGCAAAGGGGGAAGAGGAGAGGAAAAAGGTGATGAGAGAGTGGGGAGCGAGAGAAAGAGAGACAATCAAGAGGTACAGAATAATGAAAGAAATCCCCCCCATCCCCCACATATTTTGTCACATAGCACTGGCTTCAGCCTTGGTCATTCACTGCTCCTAATCTCCCTATAATCTCTCTATGCACTGTCATTATCACCTCTTTATTGCTACCATTGCTTCTGGAGCCATGACTCACCTTCTCTCAGCCTAGTATAAATACCTCTCTATTTCTCCCCCTTTTTTAGCTTTGACAAAGGGTCAGTTAGACTCGAAACGTCAGCTCTTTTCTCTCCTTACAGATGCTGGAAGATTTGCTGAGATTTTCCAGCATTTTCTCTCTTTTGGTTTCAGATTTCAGTATCTGCAGTAATTTGCTTTTATCCGGTGAAGCAGGCTCGACGGGTCAAATGTCCTATTCCTGCTCCTATTTGCTATGTTTCTGTGTTTATCTCTCTTTCTCTCTCCCTCTCTGATATCCTTGAGGTTTCTCTTAGGACCTTAGGCCAAATATGCAGATGAAGGGCTTATGCTCGAAACGTCGAATTCTCTATTCCTGAGATGCTGCCTGGCCTGCTGTGCTTTGACCAGCAACACATTTGCAGCAAATATGCAGAAGACAAAGATCATCATCCACTGTGTAACACAATTTCCCATTATGACTATTGATAGTGAGCCATTGACAATGTGGATCAATTCTCATACTTTGAAAGCTTCCTGTAAACATGGATTGTGTAGATTAGATGGGCTTCAGATCGGTATGACAGGTCGGCGCAACATCGAGGGCCGAAGGGCCTGTACTGCGCTGTAATGTTCGATGTTCTATGACCAGATATCAACATTGAAAGGCAACATTGTCTCTAGTGTGCCTCAGTAACATCCCCTGCAAGTTCACTGACAGGACAGGCACTCCAGTATCAGTGCATTCCCTCAGGCTGACATCTGGGCACTGGTTACAGTCCATTAGCTGTATTCGGTGGGGCCACATCATGTGCCTGCTTGACACAAGCTTCCAAAAGTGAACTTGTTACTCCTGAACTTTGCCATGATGAGTGATCATCAGCAACAGAGGGGTGGTATTTTAATGATGTCCTCAAAGCCTCGCTGAAAACAACAATCATCCCCATTAATTTGTGGGTGTCTCTTGCCCAAGGTTGGCTGAACTTGTGGAGAAACAGCAGCAAAGGAGACAATTATTTGAGTTCAATAGCCATCTTTGCTGGGATTTGTTTGGGCTGTAAAAGTGTCCCAAAGTCATTGATGAAAAAATAGTTTCAGAACAAACATTGAACAAAAGTTAGGGTTAGGATTTGAATGGTGATTAATATAGAAATCCCTATAGTGTGGAAGCAGGCCATTCGGCCAATCAGGTCCATGCGAACCCTCCAAAGAGATTCCCTCTCAGACCTACCCCCTATAAACTTCCATTTACCATGGCTAATCCACCTAGCCTGCACATCCCTGGATACTATGGGCAGCTTAGCGTGGCCAATCCATTTAACTTGCACATCTTTGGACTGTGGGAGGATATCACATAGACATGAGGAGAGCATGCAAACTCCACACAGGTTGGAATCAAACCTGGGTCACTGGTGTTGTGAGGCAGGAGTACTAACCATTGAGCCATTGTGCCATACAAATTGTTTCTGTTAAAGAAGAGGAAACCCGTGAAGGTGATGAGGGGCTCCAAGAAATGGCCAAGGCGTTGCTACCAATGGTGGAACAAAACAAGAGAGGCACTCCATGGTCAGGAATGTGGAAGACTCGAGCTCACTCCCACACTGACACAACGTGAACACAAAGAAGTTTAGACCTGAGCCATAAAAAATGCAAATTGGTATTCATTTCATAATCTAGCTTCCTACCTCGCAAGTAATTGTGCAGTGCTCGTTTATGTAATTGTAATTTCTGTAACAGACCTAATGCAAGTGGAAGTAGAAAGCCACCTACAAATGGAATAAAGAAAAGCCCACCTTTTTTGTACTTTTGTTCCAAATTTAACATAACATACATCAGAAGGCCCACATGGTTTCTATTTTACTTCAGATATGAATATACCAGCTGATGCTAATTATTATTGTACAGGTATTTATTTTTCAGAAGAGTACTGTGTCTCTATAAACTGTATATGTTGAGGTTGACTCCACCACCACCATAGAGTCATAGAGATGTACAGCATGGAAACAGACCCTTCGGTTCAACCCATCCATGCTGACCAGATATCCCAACCCAATCTAGTCCCACCTGTCAGCACCCGGCCCATATCCCTCCAAACCTTTCCTATTCATATACCCATCCAAATGCATCTTAAATGATGCAATTGTACCAGTCTCCACCACATCCTCTGGCAGCTCATTCCATACACGTACCACCCTCTGCATGAAAAAGTTGCCCGTTAGGTCTCTTTTAAATCGTTCCCCTTTCACCCTAAACCTATGTCCTCTAGTTCTGGATTCCCCGACCCCAGGGAAAAGACTTTGTCTATTTATCCTATCCATGCCCCTCATAATTTTGTAAACCTCTATAAGGTCACCCCTCAGCCTCCGACGCTCCAGGGAAAACAGCCCCAGCCTATTCCTGTAGCTGAAATCCTCCAACCCTGGCAGCATCCTCGTAAGTCGTTTCTGAACCCTTTCAAGTTTCAAGTTTCAAGTTTCACAACATCTTTCCGATAGGAAGGAGGCCAGAATTGCACACAATATTCCAACAGTGGCTTAACCAATGTCCTGTACAGCCGCAACATGACCTCCCAACTCCTATACTCAATACTCTGACCAATAAAGGAAAGCATACCAAACGCCTTCTTCACTATCCTGTCTACTCGCGGCTCCACTTTCAAGGAGCTATGAACCTGCACTCCAAGGTCTCTTTGTTCAGAAGTGTATAAGTCCTGCCAAGATTTGCTTTCCCAAAACGCAGCACCTTGTATTTATCTGAATTAAACTCCCTCTGCCACCTCTCAGCCCATTGGCCCATCTGGTCCAGATCCTGTTGTAATCTGAGATAATCCTCTTCGCTGTCCACTACACCTCCAATTTTGGTGTCATCTGCAAACTTACTAACTGTACCTTTTGTGCTTGCATCCAAATCATTTATGTAAATGACAAAAAGTAGAGGACCCAGCACCAATCCTTGTCGCACTCCACTAGTCACAGGCCTCCAGTCTGAAAAACAACCCTCCACTACCACCCTCTGTCTTCTACCTTTGAGCTAGTTCTGTATCCAAATGGCTAGTTCTCCCTGTATTCCGTGAGATCTAACCTTGCTAATCAGACTCCCATGGGAAACCTTGTTGAATGCCTTACTGAAGTCCATATAGATCACATCGACTGCTCTGCCCTCATCAATCTTCTTTGTTACTTCTTCAAAAAAACTCAATCAAGTTTGTGAGAAATGATTTCCCACTCACAAAGTCATGTTGACTATTCTCAATCAGTCCTTGCCTTTCCAAATACATGTACATCCTGTCCCTCAGGATTCCCTCCAACAACTTGCCCTCCACCGACATCAGGCTCACTAGTCTATAGTTCCGTGGCTTGTCTTTACCACCCTTCTTAAACAGTGGCACCACGTTTGCCAACCTCCAGTCTTCTGGCACCTCACTTGTGACTATCGATGATACAAATATCTCAGTAAGAGGCCCAGCAATCACTTCTCTAGCTTCCCACACAGTTTTCGGGTACACCTGATCAGGTCCCGGGGATTTATCCACCTTTAACTGTTTCAAGACATCCTGCACTTCCTCCTCTGTAAAATGGACATTTTGCAAGATGTCACCATCTATTTCCCTCCAGTCTCTCTCTTCCATATCCTTTTCCACAGTAAATACTGATGCAAAATATTCATTTAGTATCTCCCCCATTTTCTGTGGCTCCACACAAAGGCCGCCTTGCTGATCTTTGAGGGGCCCTATCCTCTCCCTAGTTACCCTTTTGTCCTTCCTGAAGAAGGGCTCATGCCTGAAACGTCGATTCTCCTGCCCCTTGGATGCTGCCTGACCTGCTGCGCTTTTCCAGCAACACATTTTCAGTGTGAGTAAAGTGTCAACAGCTGAATAGCAAGTGAAAGGATGATCTGTAATCTAATTAATTGATGCAGAGAGATAATTACAAAAAATTAAAAATAAATTGGTGCTGAAGACAAGCCAAATAGCTGGAATAACAAGATGATGGATTACTGGGCTAATGGTAGGCTACTTGGTAGTGTGGATGAGCAGAGGGATCTTGGTGTCTATGTACACAGATCTCTGAAAGTTGCCACCCAGGTAAATAGTGCTGTGAGGAAGGCATATGGTGTACTGGGCTTTATTGGCAGAGGAATTGAGTTCCGGAGTCCTGAGGTCATGTTGCAGTTGTATAAGACTCTGGTGCGGCCTCATCTGGAGTATTGTGTGCAGTTTTGGTCGCCATACTATAGGAAGGATGTGGAAGCTTTAGAACGAGTGCAGAGAAGGTTTACCAGGATGTTGCCTGGAATGGTAGGAAAATCTTATGAGGAAAGGCTGAGGCACTTGGGGCTGTTCTCATTGGAGAAGAGAAGGTTTAGGGGAGATCTGATAGAAGTGTATAAGATGATTAGGGGTTTAGATAGGGTAGATACTAAGAACCTTTTACCGCTAATGGAGTCAGGTGTTACTAGGGGACATAGCTTTAAATTAAGGGGTGGTAGATATAGGACAGATGTTAGGGGTAGATTCTTCACACAGCGGGTTGTGAGTTCATGGAATGCCCTGCCCGTATCAGTGGTGAACTCTCCTTCTTTATGGTCATTTAAGCGGGCATTGGATAGGCATTTGGAAGTTATTGGGCTAGTATAGGTTAGGTAGGATTCGGTCGGCGCAACATCGAGGGCCGAAGGGCCTGTACTGCGCTGTATCCTTCTATGTTCTATGTTCTAAGTATAAGAGTCGCATGGGTCTAACAAAAGTATCAAGTAATCCAAAACTGTGCAAACTAATTAAAGTAGAGAGATCATAACAAGTTATCAAGGTGATGGTGTCAAAACAGGACAGTAAGGAAGAATTTACAGATACAGAACAGTGTGGTGGTGTTACACGTAGCACAACATGGATCTAAGATCACGGTTGAGGCCATCTTCATGGGTAAGGAACGTGGCTATCAGTGTCTGTTCGGTGATTCTGAGTTGTTGTGTATCGTGAAATCCGCCTTGGAGAATGCTTACCGGAAGATCGCTGACTGAATGTCCTTGACTGCTGAGGTGTTCCCCAACTGGGAGGGAACATTCCTCTCTGGAGATTGTTGTGCGGTGTCCATTCATCTGTTGACATAACATCTGCATGGTCTCAGCAATACACGATACCTCAGGGCATCCTTGCCTGCAGCAAATGAGATAGACAATATTGGCCGAATCACATGAGTACCTGCTGTGTACGTGGAGGGAGGTGTCCCCATGTGTGATGGTAATATCCACGTTGATGATCTGACATGTCTTGCAGAGGTTGCCATGACAGGGTTGTGTGGATGTTGTGAGCAACGTTCCCTTGAAAGCTGGACAGTTTACTGTGAAATGTGGTCTGTTTAAGGTTTGGCGGTTGTTTGAAGGTGAGAAGTGGGGGCGTAGGGATGGTATTGGTGAGATGTTTATCATTATACATGACAAGTTGAAGATTGCGAAGAACATGGGGTAGCTTTTCCACTCCCAGGAAGTACTGGTCAACGAAGGGTGCTCTATCAATTGTATCCCATATCTGACTTCTGAGGAGGTCATTGTGGTTTCTCTGGCACTTTCTGAACTGGCAACCAATGCGTTGAGTATTGTATCTGGTTCTTATGAGGGTGTCCTTCAGTGTCTTTAGGTGCCTGTCACATACCTCCTCATCTGAGCAGATCCTGTGTATATGCAGGGCTTGTCCACAGGGGATAGCTTCTTTAACATGCTTAGGGTGAGAGCTAGAGAAGTGCAGCATCATGAGGTTATCCATGCGCTTGCAGTCGAGGGAGGTACTGATGTGTCTGTCCTCGATGGAGATGCGTGTGTCCTAGAATGAGATTGATTCGGAAGAGTAGTCTATGGTAAGTCTGATGGTGCACTGAAATGTGTTGACATAATTGTGTGGCTGTTTCAGTGATTCCTTGCCATGGGTCCAGAGGAAGAAAATGTCATCACTTTATCTAGTGTATAGTGTTGGTTGGAAGTTCTGTGCAGCAAAGATGTCTTGCTCGAATTTGTGCATGAAAATATTGGTGTATTGGGGTGTAAATTTAGTTCCCATATCTGAGTGTCTGGATGAAGAACTGTTTGTTGAAGGTGAAGATGTTGTGGTTGAGGATATTTTCTTTCTTTGGACTCATATAGAGTTTGCACTTTCTCCCTGTGTCTGTGTGAGTTTCCTCTGGCTGCACCAGTTTCCTCCCATCAGTCAAAGATGTGCAGGTCAGGTGGATTGGCCAAACTGGCTATAAACAGGTCTGGGCAGTGGGCTGGGGAGAGGGACATATTTGCATTTTTCTGCGGTTACGTTCATGCCTGGTGGGCTGTAGCAGTGCAGTGGTCATGCCCAATCTCTGAGCTGTGGAGGCCCTTGAGTCTGCACCAATGCTCCAAAGAGCAGGCCACCGAGACCCAACCCCTTATTTCCCTAGTCAATCCACATGGACAGTCGCCCAGGGCTGGAATTAAAGCTGGGTCCCTGGCGCTGAGTGCTAACTACTGAGCCACCATAACAAGTAAAATGCTAGTACCAATAAGAGTGACCATGGAATCTCTGGAGTGTTGTTTCACTAAAAGTCTTTTGGAAAGTCAATCTGCTGTCTTTACCTGGCCTGGCCTACATGAGACTTAAGATTTACAACAAAATACCCTTTGAATATCTTAACAATCTACTCAATTATGGAGGAAGTGACTCATCATCACCATTGCAAGGATGATGAAAAACAGATAATAAATATTCCTATTGACAGTATTCCCACATTATGTGAATGAATTAAAAGAAAGCACATTGTTGTATATATTTGTTTTTGAGTTGCTTTAAGACTATAGATGTAAGTTATGTTCAGTAAACACTTAGTGAGTTAGTTCAATAACTAATTACTATCCAAACTATATGTATAGAAAGATCAGTTCAGTGTTTATAGAGTGCTTTCGGGATGATTTCTTACAGCAGCAAATTCTGTAACTGAGCAAATAGTAGGTGATAGTGGACTTGGTAATGTGAAGAGACAGGATTAATGAATGAACTCAGAATCAAGGCACCTCCATGTAACAGTGACCACAATATAACTGAATTTTACATGTAGTTTGAATGGGAGAGAAGTCTAAGACTCTCAAACTTGAATAAGGACAACTATGCAGGGATAAAAGCTGAACAGGGATATTAGACAAGAAGATAGATTAATAGAGGGGTAGTGGCAGATTATTTTTTATTGTAAAAGGTTTTAATTTTTTACAAAATCATAAAAGTACAAAAGATAATATAGTAAATGTATGGTAACAATGACAATAAACTACTTACTACTCTACTTTACAGAACAAACCAAAACTATTGCAAAGACATAGAACAATCTTCCCACAGTACAATGCAATAAATAATTAAACATAACAAATTAAATTAAACTAACCTGAATAGGACTGAACTAACTTAATTTGATTTAAATTACACCACTCGACGCTCCACCACTGAAGCTCCCATCAATGGGAGCATCAGTTAATATACTCATATTTATTCAGGCTTCTTTCTCTCAGGATCCCTGGGCTGCCAAATCCAGTCTCCATGGCTGGATAGTTGTATGGCTGACAAGTTTGCGTCTACATGATTCAAAAAGGGCCACCACATCTTATTTTCTGGTGCACCATGCAGACCCAGTCTGGTAGCTATGTCGTTTAGGACCTGACCAGTTCGATCAGCAGTACTGCTGTTGAGCCATTCTTGGTGGTGGAAGTTGGAATCCCCCACCCAGGGTACATGTTGTGCCCTTGCCATCCTCAGTACTTCCTCCAAGTGCTGTTCAATATGGAGGAGGACTGATTCATTAGCTAAGGGAGGATGGTAGGTGGTAATCAGCAGGAGGTTTCATTGCCTATGTTTAACTTGAAATCATGAGACTTCATGGAATCTGGAGTCAATGTTGAGGACTCCCAGGACAACTCCCTCCTGACTGTATACCACTCTGCCATCTCTGCTGGGTCTCTCCTGCCGGTGGGACAGGACATATCCAAGGATGGTGATGGTGTGTCTCGGACATTGTCTGTAAGATATGGTTCTGTGAGTATGACTATGTCAGGCTGTTGCTTGACTTATCTGTGAGACAACTCTCCCCATCTAGCCCCCAGATGTTAGGAAGCACAACTTTGCAGGGTCGACAGGGCTGTTTCTGCCGCTGTTTTTTCAGGTGCCTATTTCAAGGCCAGGTGATCCATCCAGTTTAATTTCTTTGAGACCTTGTAACAATTGGCACAACTGAATGGCTTGTGAGGCCTTTTCAGAGGGCAACTGATAGTCAACCATGTTGCTATGGAATCACATGTAGCCAGACCATTTCAGGATTAGTGACCATAATACAGTGAGTTTTAAGATACTCATGGATAGGGATAACAGCAATCCTCGGGTGAAGGCGTTAAATTGGGGGAAAGTGAGGACTGCAGATGCTGGAGATCAGAGCTGAAAATGTGTTGCTGGAAAAGCACAGCAGGTCAGGCAGCATCCAAGGAGCAGGAGCAAGGAGCATCCAAGGGCATGAGCCCTTCCTGAAGAAGGGCTCATGCCCGAAACGTCGACTCTCCTGCTCCTTGGATGCTGCCTGACCTGCTGCGCTTTTCCAGCAACACATTTTCAGCTTAAATTGGGGGAAGGCCAACTACAACAAATCAGGTAGGAACTGGAGAATGTTGACTGGAGGTGGCTTTTTGAGGGTAAATCTACATCAGATATGTGGGAGTATTTTGAGAGCTCATGAGAGAATTCCTGTGAGAATGAAGGATAGGTATGGCAAGTCACATGAACGTTAGATGACCAGGGATGTTATGATCTTGGTCGGAAAAAAAAATACATACGTAAGGTGTAGGAGGATGAAGCCCTTGCAGTATATAAGAAAAGTAGGAAAGAGCTTAAACAAGGAATTAGAGGGGCTAAAAGGGGTCATGAAAGGTGATTAGCAAATAGGATTAAGAAGAAGAATCCCAAGGCGTTTTATACATGTATAAAGAACAAGAGGATAGCAAGGGAAAGGACAAAAGAGGGAATCTATGTGTGGAGCCAGAACGTTACTTTCTGTAAGTATTCTCCAAGGAGAAGGAATTGTTGCAGGATGATCTCAGGGCAGGGAATGTTGAAATTCCAAGCCAAGTTGCTATAAATAAGAGGTGTTGTGTGTCTTAAAAATGTATTAACGTAGAGAAGTCCCTGATGGGATCTATCCCAGAATACTGAGGGAGGCAAGAGAACAATTTGCTGGACCATTAACAGACATCTTTGTACTCTCATTGGCCACAGGTGAGGACTGGAGAATAGCCAGTTAATTAAACCCATTGTTTAAGAAGGGTGGCAGGAATAATCCTGGAAATTACAGGCCTGTGAGTCTCATGTTGGTGATTAGCAAATTATTGGAAAAGATTCTCAGGGACAAAATGTATATGCATTTAGAATAAAAAGGACTTATTAGCGATAGTATGGAAGTAAAATTTGACACACTCTGTCTGGCAGCCATTTTGTCACAAAATGGTCTCCAAGTTAGAATCATAGAGATGTACAGCACAGAAACAGAACCTCCGGTCCAACCCGTCCATGCTGACCAGATATCCCAAACCAATCTAGTCCCACCTGCCAGCACCCGACCCATATCCCTCCAAACCCTTCCTATTCATATACCCATCCAGACGCTTTTTAAATGTTGCAATTGTACCAGCCTCCACCACTTCCTCTGGCTGCTCATTCCATACACGTACCACCCTCTATGTGAAAATGTTGCCCCTTAGGTCTCTTTTATATCTTTTCCTCTCTCACCCTAAACCTATATGCTCTAGTTGTGGACTCCCCCACCCCAGGGAAAAGATTTGTCCTTTTATCCTAGCCATTTGTCTAGATTAAACTCCATCTGCCACTCCTCACCCCATTGGCCCATATGATCAAGATTCTGTTGTAATCTGAGGTAACCTTTTTCACTGTCCACTACACCTCCAATTTTGGTGTCATCTGCAAACTTACTAACTGTACCTCTTATGCTCACATCCAAATCATTTATGTAAATGACAAAAAGTAGTGGACCCTGCACCAATCCTTGTGGCACTCCACTGGTCACAGGCCTCCAATCCGAAAAACAACCCTCCACCACCACCCTCTGTCTTCTACCTTTGAGCCAGTTCTGTATCCAAATGGTTAGTCCTCCCTGTATTCCCTGAGATCTAACCTTGCTAATCAGTGTCCCATGGGGAATCTTGTCAAAGGCCTCACTGAAGTCCATATAGATCACATTTACTGTTCTGCCCTCATCAATCTTCTTTGTTACTTCTTCAAAAGATTGAATGAGGTTTGTGAGACATGATTTCCCACGCACAAAACCATGTTGACTATCCCGAATCAGTCCTTGCCTTTCAAATATTTGTACATCCTGTCCCTCAGGATTTCACCAACAACTTGTGACCACCGAAGTCAGGCTCACTGGTTTATAGTTCCCTGACTTGGCCTTACCACCCTTCTTAAACAGTGGCACCACGTTTGCCAACCTCCAGTCTTCCGGCACTTTACCTGTGACTATCGATGATACAAATATCTCTGCAAGGGGCCCAGCAATCACTTCCCCAGCTTCCCACAGAGTTCTAGGGTACACCTAATTGCTGATATGTTATTCTGGAGAATTGCTGCTGCATCAGTTTTGTTAAAATAACTTTGCAATTGCCTGAGATTCCTCACTTCCTCAGACTCCAGACTAGTTCTGATTTCACAATGATTGTATCGCTTATCTGTTCTGATTCCTCCAGAGCCTTGTGTGAACAATTTGATGTGTGCTAGCATTTGAGCCTACTTGATTGGGAAATATCTGTGTTAATAATAGGGACTGACCGTTGACTTCACCTAACCCCATGACTTCACCTGACCCCATGACTAATGGTCAGCCCCTGCCTAAAATGCTATATGACCTGTAACCTTTTGTATTACTTCAGACTACGTCTGTCTTCTTCTGATGCAAGACGCACTCACCATTGCCAAGCAATAAAGGCTGTTAATGCGCAAAGTCTGACTTCTGAGAATTTCATCAACAGATAGACAGCATGGTTTTGTGCAAGGGAGGTCATGACTCATGAACTTGATTGTGTTTTTTGAGGCGATGATGATGGAAAAGTGGCTGATGTTGTCTACATAGAATTCAGTGAAGCCTTTGACAAAGTCCATCATGGCAGACTGGTACAAAAGGTGAAGTCACATGGTATCAGGGTGAGCTGGGAAGATGGTTACAGAACTGGCTTAGTCATAGGAGACAGAGGGTAGTGGAAGGAGGATGCCTTTCGGAATGGAGGGCAGGGACTAGCAGTGTTCCACAGGGATCAGTGCTGGGACACTGATGTTCATGATAAATGATTCAGAGGAAAATGTAGCTGGTCTAATTAGTATGTTTATGGACGTTACAAAGATTGGTGGAGTTGCAGATCCTGAGGAGGATTGTCAGAGGATACAGCAGGATATAGATCAGTTGGGCAGAAAAATGGCAGAGGCAGTTTAATCTGGACAGATGTGATGTGATGCATTTTGGAATGTCAAGTACAGGTGGAAATTATACAGTGAATGGCAGAATCCTTAAGAGTACTGATTTGTAGGTCCACAGATCACTGATGTTTGCAGCGCAGATAGATAAGGTAGCAAAAAAGGCTTATAGCATGCTTGCCTTCACTGGGAGGGGCACTGAGTATAACTTCTAAGTATAAGTATGCTGGAGATTTATAGAACTTTAGTTAGGCCGCACTTGGAACATTGCATACAGTTCCAGTCACCGCACCACAAGAAGGATGTGGATGCTCTGGAGAGAGTACAGAAAAGGTTTACCAGGATGTTGCCTGGTATGGGAGTGTTTAGCCATGAAGAAAGGCAGGATAGACTGGGTTTGCTTTCACCGGAATGCAAGAGGTTGAGGGATGACCTGCAATAAGTTTATAAGATTGTGAATGTAATGGATACAGTGGGAAGTCTGGAGGGGTCAATTATTAGGGGGACACTCATTCAAGGTGCAAGGGATGGAGGTGTTTAAAAGAGATGTCTGAGGCAGGTTTCCAGGTGGTGAGCGTCTGGAACATGCTGCCAGAAGACGTGGTGGAAGCAGAAACAACCGCAGCATTCAAGAGCACCTGGATGACTGCATGAATAGGAATGGAATAGAGGGATACTGATCCTGTAAACGAAGACAATTTGAGTATGGAAGGCAAAATGTGTCGGCGCAGGCTTGGAGGGCTGAATGGCATGTTCCTGTGCTGTTTGTTCTTTGTTTCTTAGACTGGGTGACGATAGAAGATTTCCTTCTTTAGAACGTTAATGAAGTAGGTGGCTTTTTCCTGACAATCAAAAATGTTTCATGATCATCAACAGATTCTTAATTCCAGATATTTTTATTGCATTCAAATCCCACCAGATCCCCAGTACATTACCTGGGTCTCTGGATTAACAGACCACTGATAATACCACCACGCCATTACCTTCCCTTGGAAGGGAAATGGCTTAACGGCTTACTTTTATTTTCTATTCACTCATAGGGACATGGATATCACTGGCTGGTCAGCATTTTTTGCCCATCCCTAGTTGCCCTTTAGAAGGTGGTTGGGGTGGTGAGCACCCTTCTTGAATTGTTGCAGTCTACTGCTGTAGGCTGACCCACAGTGCCATTAGGGAAGGAAATATACTCCTAATTTGTATGTTCTAAGAGGATATAGCCGTTGTGGCACTGGTATTTTCCATTCTGTATATCATTAAAGAATATATTTGCTTCTTGACACATTTTTATTTGAAGTGTGATGTAGATATTCACATTAGATAATGTATGACACCTAGTGTGATGCATAGGAACTACACACAAAAGCTCTTGTGCTCTACTCAGCGGGTCAATGCTATTGCAAATAGATAGGGACAATTAAATTTTTAAAAAATTATGTGAAGGAGCCAGTGTTGGACTAGGGTGGACAAAGTTAAAAATCACACAACACCAGGTTATAGTCCAACAGGTTTATTTGGAGGCACTAGCTTTCAGAGTGCTCTTCCTTCATCAGGTAACTTGCAGTTTGCTTCCCTAAAGGACATCAGTGAACTAGATGGGTTTTTCCCAACAATCTGCAACAAATTCATGGTCATCATTAGATTCTTAATTCCAAATTTTCATTGAATTCAAATTCCACCATCTGCCATGGTTGGATTCAAATCTGGCTCCCCAGGACATGACCTGGGTTTGGATGACCAATCCACTGATAATATCAATAGACTATCTATTGATATTATCAGTGGATTGTTCATCCAAACCCAGGTCATGTTCTGGGAAGCCAGATTTGAGCCTCCCCTCCTACTTATAGACTGTGTCCCCAGTTCTAGAATCTTCAACCAGTGGAAAAGTTTATCTTCATCTAAGGTGTCTTTCCTGAAGATCTTGATGAGATCATCTCTTCTGGAGAATAATGTGTCTAGTCTCTCCTCATACCTGAACCTCAGGGGTTATCATTCTTGTGTTGAACTCTCTCCAAGGCGAATACATCCTTCCTAAAGCATGGTGCCCGGATCTGCTCACAGTGCTGTAAGTCAGGATTAGGATTTTGTAAAACTGTATCGTAACATCTGAGCCCCTATACTCTAGCCTTTTCAATATGAAGGCCAGCATTCCATTGGCCTTCTGGACTATTTTCTGAAACTGTACACACATTTTGAAGAGTTATGCTCCTGAACCCCCAAATCTTGTAATTAACTTTGTGCCTTTTTAAAAAGGACCTTGATTTCTCTTTTTCAGTATAAAATGGATAACCTCACACTTTACGCATTCACCTGGTATAATTCTATGCTGTTGTCAACACTGCCTACAGTTCTGCCTGATTTTATATCAGCAACAAATTTGGCCACTTGTCCTTTTATGCCGTTACCTGAATCATTAGTGAATATTGTGAATGACTGTGGCCCCAAAACAGATCCCTGTGGGAAACCACTAGTCACGTCCTACCAAATTGAGTCCTTAACTATTATTCTGCTTCTCTGTTTCCTGCCACTCAACCAATTTCCTTTCCATGTCAGTAACTCGCCCTCAACTCTGTCGGCTTCCACCTAAACTAACAGTCTCTCATGTTGGCCTTTATCACAAGCCTTCTGGAAGTCCATACTTACCTCTGCCCACCAACTTTGTCATCTCTTCAAAAATCTCAATGAGGTTTGTAAGTAGGCTCTTTAAGTTTAGGAAATCTAGTGGCATTACGTAATTATCTGTGTTGTTGTGAGCTTGTACAGACTGATTTTATTTCATGATATCAAAGATTATAGTCATCATCAAGACGGTGGAGTAGCAGAGCTCTGTGGGAGCATTTGTCCGGGTTTCATTTGCCCCCAACTGCTTTCTTTCCATTTCTTGGGAAGAAGATTGCAGGTCAAGAAGGCGGTGCTGAGTCTGAGGGTTGGGACTGAGAAAAGGTGGGGGGGGAGGGGAAATGAGGAAGCTGGAGAAATCTGCATTCATCCCTTGTGGTTGGAGGGTTCCTAAGCGGAAGATGAGTCTTTCTTCCTCCAGGCGTCATGTTGCCATGGTCTGACAATGGAGGCGGCCAAGGACATGCAGTCCTTGACCTGCAATCTTATTCCCAACCTCTTCGCCCCCACCCCCTCTCTGGCCTATCACCCTCACCTTAACCTCCTCCCACCTATCACATTCCCACCGCCCCTCCCCAAGTCCCTCCTCCCTACCTTTTATCTTAGCCTGCTTGGCACACCCTCCTCATTCTTGAAGAAGGGTTTATGCCCAAAACGTCAATTCTCCTTCTCCTTTGATGCTGCCTGACCTACTGCGCTTTTCCAGCAACATATTTTTAAGCTCTGATCCCCAGCATCTGCAGTCTTCACTTTTCCTGGTGTACAAGAACACCCAGATCTCGTTGTATTGCCCCTTTACCTAACTTGACTCCATTTAGGTAGTAATCTGCCTTCCTGTTCTTGCCACCAAAGTGGATAACCATACATTTATCCACATTAAACTGCATCTGCCATGCATCTGTCCACTCACCTAACCTGTCCAGGTCACCCTGTAATCTCCTAACATCCTCCTCACATTTCACCCTGCTACCCAGCTTTGTATCATCAGCAAATTTGCTAATACCTTCATCTATATCATTAATGTATATTGTAAAAAGCTGCGGTCCCAGCACTGATCCCTGCGGTACCCTAATGGTCACCGCCTGCCATTCCGAAAGGGAGCTGTTTATCAGTACTCTTTGTTTCCTGTCAGCCAACCAATTTTCAATCCAAGTTAGTACTTTGCCCCCAATACCAGATGCCCTAATTTTGCTCACTAACCTCCTCTGTGGGACTTTATCAAAAGCTTTCTGAAAGTCCAGGTACACTACATCCACTGGATCTTCTTCGTCCATCTTCAGAGTTACATCTTCAAAGAATTCCAGAAAATTAGTCAAGCATGATTTCCCCTTCATAAATCCATGCTGACTCTGACCTATCCTGTTACTACTATCCAGACATGTCGTAATTTCATCCTTTATAATAGACTCCAGCATCTTTCCCACCACTGAGGTCAGACTAACTGGTCTATAATTTCCTGCTCTCTCGCTCTTTTCTTAAAAAGTGGTACAACATTAGCCACCCTCCAATCTGCAGGAACTGATCCTGAATCTATCGAAGTCTGGAAAATAATCACCAACGCATCCACAATTTTTTGAGCCACCTCCTTCAGTATCCTGGGATGTAGACCATCAGGCCCCGGGGACTTATCAGCCTTCAGACCTAACAGTGTCTCCAACACCAATTCCTGGCAAATATAAATTCCCTTAAGTTCAGGTCCTTCAGCCGCTGTTACCGCTGGGAGATTGCTTGTGTCTTCCCCAGTGAACACAGATCTGAAGTACCAATTCAACTCTTCTGCCATTTCTTTGTTCCCCATAATATATTCCCCTGTTTCTGTCTTCAAGGGCCCAATTTTAGTCTTAATCATTTTTTTTCCCTTTCACATACCTAAAAAAACTTTTACTATCCTCCTTTACATTTTTGGCCAGTTTACCTTCGTACCTCATTTTTTTCTCTGCGTATTTCCTTCTTAGTAATCCTCTGTTGTTCTTTAAAAGCTTCCCAGTCCTCCATTTTCCCACTCATCTTTGCTATGTTATACTTTTTCTCTTTTAATTTTATATGTTTCTTAACTTCCCTTGTCAGCCACGGCCACCCCTGCCTCCTCCTAGGATCTTTCTTCCTTTTTGGAATGAACTGATCCTGCATCTTCTGCATTATACACAGAAATATCTGCCATTGTTCCTCCACTGTCATCCCTGCTAAGATATTGCACCATTGAACTTTGGCCAGCTCCTCCCTCATAGCTCCATAGTTCCCTTTATTCAACTGAAATATTGTCACTACCGATTGTACCCTCTCCCTTTCAAATTGCAGATTGAAGCTTATTGTATTCTGGTCACTACTTCCCAATGGCTCCTTCACTTCGAGGTCCCTGATCAATTCTGGTTCGTTGCACAATACCAGATCCAGAATTGCCTTCTCCCTGGTCGGCTCCAGCACCAGCTGTTCTAAGAATCCATCTCGGAGGCACTCCACAAAGTCTCTTTCTTGAAGTCCAATACCATCCTGATTCTCCCAGTCTACCTGCATGTTGAAATCCTCCATAACAACTGTAGTAACATATTTGCAACAGGCCAATTTCAGCTCCTTATTCAACTTACACCCTACATCCATACTACTGTTTGGGGACCTGTAGATAACTCCCAAGATTCTACCCTTAGAATTTCTCAGCTCTATCCATACTAACTCCACATCTCCTGATTCTAGGTGATGGCTCAGTGGTTAGCACTGAAGCCTCACAGCACTAGGGTCCTAGGTTCAATTCCAGCCTCCGGTGACTGAGTGGAGTTTGCATATTCTCCCGCGTCTGTGTGGGTTTCCTCCGGGTGCTCCGGTTTCCTCCCACAGTCCAAAGAAGTGCAGGTTGGGTGGATTGGCCATGCTAAATTGGCCATAGTGTTAGGTGCATTAGTCAGAGGGAAATGGGTCTGAATGGGTTACTCTTCAGAGGGTCAGTGTGAACGTGTTGGGCCGAAGAGCCTGTTTCCACACTGCAGGGTATCTAATCATAAGGGGTTTTACAGAGATAAAATTTCTTAATGAACATTTATTTCCTGATCAGCTTACTATATTTGCATATGTTTTGATATAGCATCCATCTATTATGTGATTGTATTTAACCAGAAAACACTTAAAACTATAATCACACTGTTTATTAAAAGTTAAACAAATCTGAATGGCCCCAGAATTTACAAGTTACCATAACACATCAGAATTATAAAGCAGTTTTACAAAGCAAAGAGTAAATGTATAAAGACAGTTAAAACATCGTTAAGATGTCAACAATATATTTCATAACTCAGGTTAGAGCTGATTGGAGAATTACAGTAACAATCAAGAGCTCACAGAGATGACTAACAACATCTGAACAATATTGATTTACCAGGGAGAAAAATAATTGAATCTTCAAACACATTTATTAACAACCATATATTTTTATTCTCAGAAGTGCTTGAGCAAATTAAAACCGTGAT
Source organism: Hemiscyllium ocellatum (assembly GCF_020745735.1). NCBI lineage: Eukaryota > Metazoa > Chordata > Chondrichthyes > Orectolobiformes > Hemiscylliidae > Hemiscyllium > Hemiscyllium ocellatum. Next base: position 30,464,824 of record NC_083401.1, on the reverse strand, counting down.
CAAGCATCAAAGTTCCCAAAGTTCCTTTATATCAAATTCCCAAAATAGATTCATCCCAAAGTTTTTCTTCTTCAGTTCTTGTATCAATTTCCTTCTTTTTCTTTTGCTTTTTATGTTTTAGTTTCATTTCCTCTTTTTCTTGATTAAGTTCCTTTTTTTCCTTTTTATGTTTTACCTTTTCTTCTCTGCTCAGTACAAGCTCCTCTCGATCCCTTTGCTCTGCTTTGTGCTTTGACTGATCTTTAACTTGCTCCAGACACAGCCCCTCAGGGCTTTCTACCCTGCAGCTCAGAAGCTCACTTTCTCTTTTAGTTTCCATCTCCTTATTTCTTTTATCCCTTCTGTGTTTCTTCGTCCCCCTAATCTTGTCTTTTTTGGAAGAGTCTGCACTGTCATCAGAGGGTATGGGTTTACATTCGTCGAGTGATTCTAAGCTGGATGAACCTTGGATATTTTCTGGATGGGTTGGCATCAGAGAAGGGAGCATTTCTGTGTGACAATCTAGATGCAAGTCACTATTTTGTTCGCACCTGTCCCTCAGATAGTCATTTTGCATCACGGGCAAAAGCTTAGCTCCAATTTCCATGTATGTTGGGTAAGTGTGTTCATCTGGGAGACCACCTGCGTTGGCTGTAGACAAATCTTCAAATGGGTATTCAGGAGAATGGGGCGGGCTGTCTGAAGGCAAGGTCACAGTGTCATCTTCCTGACTGTCCTCAAACTTTCTAAAGGACACCTTTGGTACAAGACCTCTTGCTTTCTGAACTTTAATGAAGTCATCGAGTTCATCCTGGAATGAGTCGTAGATCTTTGACTTTGTATTCTTTACTAAGTTAACCACTTTATTTTCTCTGTGTATAAATAAAAATAAAATGATCAGCACTTGGTTTTAGCAGAGCACATACATTAGATTACACAGTGCTCCCAGATTACAGGCTGATCATTTCGCTGTGTCACGAAAATGTAAGGGATCCTTACTTTCAAGGCTGTATCATGTAAAGAGGTTAGCCAGGAGATATTAACTTGATGGAAATTACTATGTTGAGTCATTACTTTAGAAAATGCCTGGATTTCTCCAAGGAAATGCTTTATCCATAAGTAATCTATACAAAACAATTCAATGCAAAGACGTAATCATAGAATCCCTACAATGTGGAAGCAGGCCATTTGACCCATCAGGTCCACACTGACCCTCTGAAGATCATCCCACTTAGATCCACCCTTCTACCCTATCCCTGTAACCCTGGATTTCCCATGGGTAATCCACTTAGCATGCACATCCCTGGACACTTTTGGCAATTTAGCATGGCCAATCCACCTAACCAGTCCAATGTGGGAGAAATCCCACGCAGACTTGTGAAGAATATGCAAACTCCACATAGATGTTTTCACAAGGGTGAAATCAAACCTGGATCCCTGGTGCTGTGAGGCAGCAGTGCTAACCACTAAGCCACCTTGTTGCTCTGTCTAGAATTTAGTTGAACTACACCTTGAAGTGAATAATGAAATGTTCAGTATAAAAGTATTAAAAATATGTGAATTGATTTAGATGAGAATTAAACATTAATTAAAGGCAAAATGCACACATGAAAAATAAGAAGCCAAACAGCTTGGTTCCAGGAAGATTGATTCTCAGTTTCATTACTAGTAAACCTTCAAGCAACGCGGTATTTTTAATTCAATCTCAATCATTAAGATTACAAGTGTATTTATATCAACGCAAAACTCTTACTTCAAGTGATGCTTGTATCCTTGTAGGTGGCACTGATACTGCTCAATGGAATTGAGTGTGACATTGCAGATAGCACACGGATAGTCACCTGTTCCTACTGCAAAACATAAACTGATTATATTTCTAATCATGACTAAATCTGTACAAAATTAAAAAAGATACCAATTTACTTACTTTCAAACCTACAAATGTTTAGGAATTAAGCATGTAAATAATTATCTTTACAAACAACATTGCTTCTATCACTTAGATTCACTTTATATTACAAGTCTAGATTAAAGTAGTACTGGAAAAGCACAGCAGGTCAGGCAGCATCCAGGGAACAGGAAAATCGACACTTTGGGCAAAAGCTCTTCATCAGGTTCCTTTATAACACATGCGTCTACTGCACATTAGAAACTTGTCGTACACATGAATCATAGAATCCTGTGGAAGCTGGACATTTGGCCCAGCGGGTCCACACCAACCTTCTGAAGAGCATCACTCCCGGACTGTCCCATTCCTATAACGCTGCATTTCCCATAGCTAATTCACCTATCTCTCACATCCATGGGACGCTGTGGGCAAGTTAGCATGGCCAATCCACTGAACCTGCACAGTGTTGGACTGTGGGAAGAAACAGGCACACCCAGAGGAAACCCCACAGACACAGGGAGAATGTGCGAACTCCACACAGACAGCCACCTGAGGCTGGAATCAAAACTGGGTCCCCAGCGCTGTGAGAGCGGTGCCAACTACTGAGTCAACATGTCGCCATCTTGATTGTTGGTTGGGACATGCAAACTGCTCCCTCTTAAAAACAAGGTTTATATATGTCATTGTACTGAATATATTTGGTTGTCTAGATTAATTTTTTTGTGGAGTGTAACACATGTCACATCACTGGTTTGTGTGTCTGGGATTGCTGCATAGAACAACACTCAAGAAAACTCAATATTCAATTCCTTGATCAAGATCCATGCCTATCTAGCAAGGATTCACTATTCTATCCCAATTGCACTGGTATGTTTTGACTTCAGCATGTACTATCTACATAGAATAAATTCACTAAACTTACTTAGCAGCATCTGCAAGCCATCTGTTCTTATCACTGAGAAGGACAAAGAAGATCACCAAGAAGAGTGAAGAGAACATCATTACTCCTCAAGTTTCAAATAACAAAGTCGGAAGTTTATTGTTGCTCCCTTATTGTCGCCAGAGTGGAAATCATGGAATTCACAGTTTAACGTCATTGTGCCTCCATTGTCATCACAGAAAGCTGCATGGTTCAGGAAGGCCCAGTGTGTCAGGGTATGGCAGATGGAGTTTAATGCAGATCAGTGCGAGGTGTTGCATTTTGGTAAGACAAACCAGGGCAGCAATTAGGTCAGTTAATGGCAGGGTTTTATTGAATATTGTTTCTTGAAAGTGTGTCACAGGTAAACAGGGTGGTGAAGGTGGCTTTTGGAACGCTTGTCTTCATCGGTCAGAGCATTTACTACAGAAGTTAGGATGTTATGGTTGCACAATACATTGCTCAGGCCAAATTTGGAGTACAATTCTGGTTGTCCTGTTATAGAAAATATGTCATTAAATTGTAAAGGGTGCAAAAAGGATTTACTAGGATGTTACTGAGACTGGAAGGTTCAAGTCATAAGAAGAGACTGGATAGGCTGGGTCTTTTGTACCTGCAGTGTAGGAGGCTGAGGGGTGACTTATAGAGGTTTATAAAATCATGAGGGACATGGATAAGGTGAATTGCCAAGGTCTTTTCCCCAGGGTAGGGGAGTCCAAAACTAGAGGCATAGGTTTAAGCCAAAAAGGGAAAGATTTAAAAGCATCCTGAGGGACATTTCTTTTCTCATAGAGGATTGTCGGTGTATGGAATGAGCTGCCAGAGGAAATAGTTGAGTTGAGTACAATTACAACATTTGGATAGATACATGGATAAGAAACGTTCAGAGGGATACAGGCCAAACACAAATGGGACTAATTCAGTTTAGGAAACCTAGTTGGCATGGACAAATTGGGCTGAAAAGCCTGTTTCCGTGATGTATGACTCTATGTCTCTATAAGTTGCACGTGGCGTTCATGATCATCTTGAGCTCGGCCATCTCCAACAAATGAGAATCTTGACATTCAATGACTTTAGCATCACTGAACACTCCACTATCAACATTCTGGGGCCACCACTGAGCAATGACTGAACTGGACAAGCAACAGTACTGAGTATTGTACAAGAATATGTCAGAAAACTTGCATTAAGTAGCTCGCCTTAGACTCCCCCATTCAGTAGGCACAAGTTAGGAGTGTAACAGAATATTCCCCACTTGCCTAGATGAGTGCATCGACAACAACACTCAAGAAACCTCTCACCATCCAGAACAAAGAAGCCTGTATGAATGACACCACATCCACAAATGTTCAATTCCCTCACCACCAATGCACAGTGACAACTACAGGATGCTTTGAACAAATTCGCTATGGCTCCTTAACATATCCCTCATTCACTACCAATACCACCTGGAAGGATAAGAGCCGAATGTGTGTAGGAAGTTCACTGCTTGCAAGTTTCCCTCAGGTGAGTACAATTACAACATCTGGATAGATATATGGATAAAAATCCTGGAATTCCTTCCCTAACAGCATTGGGGATGAACCTGTCTACCATGGACCTCTGTGTTTCAAGGTGGCAGCTGACCACCACCATTTAAAGAGAAATCAGGGATGGGTGGCAAATACTAGTCTAGCCAGCAACACCCACACTGTATGAAAGTATAAAGAAAAATACCCTAGCTAGCAAAAAAGTCATCCACTGTAGATGTAAAATTGTTAGTTGAGTATAATCAACTGTTCATTCATGAGACGGCCCCACACATGAAATATTTGTCACCATAAAGACTCCAAATAATTCAAATTCTTTATCTTCCTGTATTAAGACGACAATGGTTCTTTTTGACAGAGCTGTGTGAAACAATTTTCACAAGTATTGTGTAGAAGTAAAGTGATCCACCTGCAATGAATGTGAAACACACTAAAATCAGGGAAAGGCACAAGTATGAAATTCTTCTGCAAGTCTGGGATAAATACTTTGGATTAATGAAATGAGAACATTACACCATATGATACAGGAGCAGGCCATTCAGTCCATCTGCTCTGCTCCTCCATTTGATCAAGGTTGATATGTTTCTCAACCCCATTCTCCTGCCTTTCTCTCTAACTTCTGATTCACTTACTAATTGGGAACCTATCTATCTCTGTCTTAAATCCAATCAATTACTTCGCCCTCTGCAGCCATGAGTTGCGCAGATTCAGCGCCCTCTGATGAAAGAGATTCCTCCTCATCAGTTCTAAAGGGTTCCCCCTTCACTCTGATGCTGTGCCCTCGGGTTCTAATCTCATTTACTGTTGGAAACAGGTTCTCTACGTCTACTTTATTCAGGCCTCTCATTATTCTGTAAATTTCAATGAGATCTCCCTCATCCATCTAAACTCTTATGGAGTATAGACACAGAATTCTTAACCATTCCTCATATGACAATCCCTTCATCCCAGGGATCATTCTTGTAAACCCCCTCCAGACTTCCTCCAAGACCAGCACATCCTTTCTTATGTACCAGGTCCACAATATTCCAAATACAGTCTGACCAGAGTCTTTTATAGTCTCAGCAGTAGATCCCTGCTCCTGCATTCTTCATGACATTAACTCTAGCATTGCATTTGCCTTCCTAACTGCCAACTGAGCCTGCATATTAACTTGAGATAATCCTGAACTAGGATTCCCAAGTCCCTTTGTGCTGCAGACTTCCAAAGTCTTTCCCTATTTAGAAAACAGTCTAAGCCTCTCTTCTTTCTACCAAAGAGTATAACCTCATGCTTTCCACACTCTATTCCATCTGCCATTTCTTTGCCCACTCTCCTACCCTATCCAACATAGCAGAACAACATAAAGGGAGATGAAATTAATTCAGTATATGCCTGACAATAGGAGATCCTCAGTGAGCGAATCAACAAGTTGTCTGAGATGGCAAAGTACTCCCTTTGAACAAGTATTTTGAAAGATATGAAACACAAGATCAGATGAAAAACCAGCTAAGCTGTTATGGAGTGACTGAGTTTACAGAGTTTTAAATATTCCCTATACATGTAAGCTTGTGATGTATGGAAATGTACATAATGATGAATGTCATACGGTTGGGACACAGAAAAAGCCATATTGGCCGCACAGAATCACACCAACATTGTGTGGAGGACTTCAGTCATTCCCTATTCTAACCGTATAGCCCTGTATGATTATTTCCCTCAAGCGTCATCCACAATTTCCTTTTGAAATCACTGAATTTGTTTCTGCCAGTTTTGTGGGCAGTGACCTTTCCAATCTTTGCCACTCTGTCTAAAAATGCCTTCCTCATATTCTCTCTGTACCTAGAGCCGAAAACCATAAATCTTTGCCCCCAATTCTTGTACCTTCAGCTAATGAGAGTAAAAGAGAAAATGTTGGAAAAGCTCAGCAGGTCTTGGAGCTTTGACAAAGGATCAGTTAGACTCGAAATGTCAGCTCTTTTCTCTCCTTACAGATGTTGCCAGACCTGCTGAGATTTTCCAGCATTTTCTCTTTTGATTTCAGATTCCAACATCCGCAGTAATTTGCTTTTAACTAATGAGAGTAGTTTTCTTTGTCTAAGTAATCAAAGTCTGTCATAATCTTGTAAACCTCTGACAAATCTGCTATCCCCCTTTGTTACAAACAGAACGAACCAATTTTTCCAACTTAACCTTACAGCTAAAATCTCTCCTCCCATTCTGAACCATTCTGGTAAATCTCCTCTGCATTTCCTTGAGGACTCTCACATTCTTTTTAACAAGTGTTGACCAGAAGTGGATGCAATATTTCAGCTTTGACCTAATTGGTGCTCTATAGAAATTCAGCAAAACTTCCCTCTTTTTGTCCTCCGTGCCTCTCATTATGTAGCTCAAGGCACCACTCGCTTGCTTTGCTCTCTCAATAAGTCCTGCCACTTCCAAAGATCCATGCACATGAACTCTCACATCCTTCTATCTATGCACATTTGAAAAAATTGTGCCATTAAGTGTATATTGATCAGAGTCATAGAGATGCACACCATGGAAACTTCAGTCCAATTCGTCCATGCCGATCAGATATTCTAAATTAGTCTCAGTACAATACTCAGTACTGTTGCTTATCATTAAACGTATAGTCCTGCCCTGATTTGCACTACCAAATGCAGCATCTCATATTCATCTGAAGTAAACTCCATCTGACAATCTCAGTCTATTTGCCCTTCTGATCAAAGTCAAACAGTCATAGAGATGTACAGCACGGAAACAGACCCTTCGGTCCAACCTGTCCATGCCGACCAGATATCCCAACCTAATCGGTCCCTCTTGCCAGCTCCTGGCCCATATCTCTCCAAACCCTTCTTACTTATTTACCCATCCAGATGCCTTTCAAATGTTGCAATTGTACAAGCCTCCATCACTTCTTTTGGCAGCTCATTCTATACATGTAACATCCTCTGTGTGAAAAAGTTGCTCCTTAGGTCTCTTTTAGATTAGATTCCCTACAGAGTGGAAACAGGACCTTCGGCCCAACAAGTCCACACCGACCCTCCAAAGAACAACCCACCCAGACCCATTCCCCCATAACAAATCTACGGACAATTTAGCATGGCCAATTCACTTAACCTGCACATTTTTGGACTGTGGGAGGAAACTGGAGCACCCAGAGGAAACCTACGCAGACATGGGGAGAACGTGCAAACTCCACACATAGTTGCCTGAGGCAGGAACTGAACCCGGGTCTCTGGCGTTGTGAGGCAGTAGTGCTAACCAATGAGCCACTATGCCGCCCATTGATGATGGATTCACAGTCATCGTTAGACTTTTAATTCCAGATTTCTATTGAACTCAAATTCTACTATCTGCCTGGATTTGAATCCAGGTTCCCATAACATTACCTGGGTCTCTGGGTTAACAGTTCAGCAATAAAACCACTAGGCCATTGCCTCCACTTTGTTATATCTTTCCCCTCTCACCCTAAACCTATGCCCTCTAGTTCTGGACTCCCCAACCCCAGTGAAAAGACTTTGTCTATTTATCCTATCCATGCCCTTCATGATTTTATAAATCTCAATATGGTCACCGCTCAGCCTCCAACACTCCAGGGAAAACAGCCCCAGCCTATTCAGCCTCTCCCTATCGCTCAAATCCTCCAATCCTGGCAACAATCCTGGCAAATCTCTTCTGAACCCTTTCAAGTTTCACAACATCCCTCCCAAAGGAAGGAGACCAGAATTGCACACAATATTCCAAAAGTGGCTAAACCAATTTCCTGTACAGCCACAACATGACCTCCCAACTCCTGTACTTAATACACTGACCAATAAAGAAAAGCATCCCAAACGCCATCTTCACTATCTTATCTACCTGCAACTCTACTTTCACGGAGCTAGGAACATGCACTCCAAGGTCTTCTTTGCTCAGCAACTCTCCCTCAAACCTTACCATTAAGTGTATAAGTCCTGCTACGATTTACTTTCCCGAAATGCAGCACCTCACATTTATCTAAATTAGACTTCATCTGCCACTCCTCAACCCATTGGCCCATCTGACCAAGATCCTAATGTAATCCAAGGTAACCTTCTTCACTGTCCAGTACACCTTTTGCAAACTTGCTAACTGTACCTCTTATGCTCACATCCAAATCATTTATATAAATGATGAAAAGAAAAGTAGAGGACCCAGCACCGATCCTTGTGGCACTCCACTGGTCACAGGCCTCCAGTCTGAAAAACAACCCTCCACCACCATCCTTTGTCTTCTACCTTCGAGCCAGTTCTGTATCCAAATGGCTAGTTCTCCCTGTATTCCGTGAGATCTAATCTTGCTAACCAGTCTTACATGAGGAACCTTTCAAACGCCTTACTGAAGTCCATGTAGATCATGTCAACCGCTCTGCTTTCATCAATTCTCTTTGTTAACTCTCAAAAAAAACTCAATCATGAGACATGATTTCCCACGCAAAAAACCATGTTGACTATTCCTAATCAGTCCTTGCCTTCCCAAATACATGTATATCCTGTCCCTCAAGGTTCCCTCCAACAATTTGCCCACAACCAACGTTGTGACTATCGATGATACAAACATTTCAGCTGGGGGCCCAGCAATCACTTCCCTAGCTTCCCACAGCTCTAGGGTACATCTGGGTATTTATCCACTTTTATGCGTTTCATGACATCCAGCACTTCCTCCTCTGTAATATGGACTGATTGATATAAATATTAAGTTCTTGCAGTTGAAAAGTAATCTATTGCTTACCAAAGTACTTTGGGACACTTCAATAATATAAAAGGCATTCTAAAAAAAAATTCCATAGGATATGTTACTGGCAAGGTCAGCATTTGTTATCCATCCCTAATTGAGTGGAGTGGCTTGCTAGACCACTTTAGTGAGCAATCAACCATGTTGCTGTGGATCTGGAGTTTGTAAGCTAGACTGGGTGAGGATGGCAGATTTTTTTCCCTGAAGGCAGTAGAGAACAGATGAGTTTTTACAAGAATTGATTATGGTTTCACAACCACCATTTCTAAGACTAACTCTCAATTCCATCAACTGGGATTCAAACTCTTGGTCCAGAGGATTAGCCTGAGCCTCTCGATTACTCGCCCAATATTGTGAAAACCATAACACTACCTCCCCGGGTTTACATCCAATATAAATGTATATTGTCATTATTATTTTCTTGCTTACTTTCATTTCCTGGTTAAAAGTTCAGACTGAAACTACTGCAGAGGCACCTAACTCAGCATTATCACCCCTCCTATTCCAAAAATACAAAGAAAACTAACATTTCTGTCCACAATGAAAGCACTTTTCCTCACCCTGTAACATGCTTTTTGTACTCTGAGGTAACTCCCCACTTTCCCTGATTCTTACCTAGTATTTGCTCAAATTTATCATCCCACGCTATTAAATTCCATCTGCCACTTATCTGCTCATTCTGTGAGCCTACCTATGCCCTGTTGCAGTGTTTACATTGCACTTTTGTGTGATTTCAGCATTGCTATGAAGGCTAGTATTCATTGCTCAGTCCTAGCTGCTCTTGAGAAATGTCTTCCACTGTGTCTTTTACTGAAGGTTACCTTTATATTTAGACAGTGGTCATTTCCATATAGATTGCAAAAGTGTGCAAATTTCTGATCTACAAATTTACAACTTGACATCAAGCTATGTTTCTTTTCTTATACTATCCAGATCACCTAAAATCTGATGATTTTGGTTGAGAATTTGTGAAACCAGTGAATGTAATGTTTGTTGTACGTTCACACTCTCTACTTTTTCAATTAAAAAAAAATGAAGTGTGGGTATCACTGACTAGGACATAATGTATTGCCCATCCCTAATTGCCCAGAGGGTAGTTAGGAGTCAACCACACTGCCGTGTTTGGAATGACATGTAGGTGAGACCAGGAAGATGTTCTTCCCTAAAATGAACCAGTTTTTAAAAAAAAAATGACAATTGACAGTGGTTACAAATATGTTTTGTAAAGAATTCAAATTTCACCATCTGCCTTGATGAGATTTAAACTCATATCCAGAACATTAACCTGGTGTTCTGGATTTCCAGTGACATCACCACTATATCACTGCCTCCCATAATGCAGTGATATTAAGAAATACTCACCATTCTTCTCAGGAGAATCTGTCTCCTTCCCCATTTCTTCCATCAGTTGTCTCCTTAGGTCATTTTTCTTGTGCTTCTTGCCGTTGTAATGTTGCTGGGCCATTAGTGGGTTGTTAAAAGAGGCACTACACAATTTGCAGAATTTGTTGGAATCCTCCAAGTCCAAAGCTGTTGAAGGTGCTGTAGCAGCTTCTTGAGCAACTTCTGGCTCGCCCTTTTCCAGCTGCTCACTCTGCATAGACGTTTCCTCTGAAGGTGAACTTGCCACATTTGTGGTCACTGTGATTGAACTCAGCACTGAAATTCAAAAAATGGCTGCAATGATTCAAGATAGCTTTCAAATATTACACTTCATATTACCATTTTTGAGAAGTTGAACAGCTTCTACTGGAGGAAAGCAAATACACTTATATCTGTAATGTTGTACAGCTAACAGATTCAATTTATGACCTAGAATTTGGGGCCATATAAAGGTGCAAATTTTATACCATTTGATCAAATTTCAAATTTTCAATCTAAAAAAAATCAATAATATTCTTAAATAAGGTTGTTCCAATGAGAATGAACATATGAATTAGAAGGAGGCCCTTCAGCCCCTTGAATCTGTTCCACCATTCAATAAGATTGTGACTGATCTATTTGTGCAGAACTAGACCATAGCAATCTATCCAAGTTAAGCCTTAAAAATTATTTTATAATAAAACCTATCCACTCCACAATGCAAGGATTATGTCTTAAACTACTTACATGACAGGAATTATGACAGCACAGTAATTAGAGAGAATAACTGCATTCTGAACAAATGACAATTTTGTTAATGTATGTGGTAGGGGAAAGCTTGGAAATTTTAATGAAAGCAAAGGACTTAATGTGTAATATCGCATAAACAGGAGATTAGGAGCTAAAACTACTGCACATGGGATGGGGGAATACCAGTATGAATTAAGAATTGGCTGGAATAGAATAGACACACAACAAAGGATACTCAGAATGGCAGGGTGATATTTAGTGGGATACAGCAATGGTCATTGCTGGGTCCATAACTGTTCACAATCTTTTTAATTGATCTGCATACAAGATCACATATTTTATTGATGAATATTGCACTTTTTATAGATTTGCTGATGACATGACAAACTGGGTGGGATTGTAGGTGGCGGAGAGAGTGCAAAGAGGGTTCAAGGGGATATGGACAGGCTAAGTGAATGGACTAAAACATGGAAAATAGAATATAATGTAAATATGTTTAAACTCATTCATTTTGGCAGAAAACACAAAAAGGTAGAGTATTGCTTAAATGGTGAGCATTTAGGATGTGCCGATGTCCAAAAAGACCAGGATGTCCTTGCCCATGAGTCACGAGCAAGTAGCATGCAGATGCAGTTATTAATTTGAAAGTCAAACAGCACGTTGGCATTTATTTCAAGGGAATTTGAGAAAAAGATATCTCACTGCAATTGCATACAGCCTTGACCTTAGCTGGAATATGGTGTACAGTTTTGGACCCCTTATCTAAGGAAGGATATTCTTGCCATAGAGGGAGTGCAATCTAGTTTCATCAGATTAATCCCTAGTATGGTTGGAAGGTCTTATGAGGAGAGACTGAAGAAATTGGTTTGTGTTCTCTACAGTTTCAAATAATGAAAGCACAACATTCTTACAGGTTATGACTTGGTGAGTATAGATAGTGTGTTTCCCCTGGCTAATGATTCTAGAATCAGGAGACATTTTATGGGAAAGTCCGTTTAGTGTGAATCCGTGAATCAAACTGGAGTTGGAGTCAATCGTTGAAGCCAATTATAATGGTTCTTGTATCACAAGATACAAGAGACCAGGAAATACTCTGACAAGATTAGACATTGAGCATGACAAGGAAAACGGAATCTTCAGAATGAGCTCACTCCTACCAGTCTGTGGCTGTGTAACACACGGCTGCTCTACGACAAGCTGTTTGAGCCGCTTTGCATGGATTTTGCCTTGGTAATGGGACTGAGCCACTATGGGGGATGTGAAAACCATATTGCACAAGATGCAAAATTTATTCTTGTCCACTTCTCCTGTCCCAGCATCCTGCAATCAAGCATCAGACACAATCTCAGTAAACACACTGACTGTCGATTTATTTCGCTATAAGTCTGCAGTTTGAACACCTACAGTACAGCAATTTTTTTATATTATAAAAAAGTAAGTACATAAGTAACACCTCAACATTTCTCAAGGTGTTTCACATGGAATGAACACAGCAATGACTGAAATGAGAAAATGTGGCATCCAATTTTCGCACAACCAGCAACAGGATGAATGATGAGTTGATGATAGTGCAGAGAACACTGTCATGAAGACAGAAGACTTCGGCAATTTTTTTCGATATCAAAAGATTAAAAACAGGATATTAAAACCACACCTGAAAAGTCAGATAACAGCAAATTACCAGTCATAAAACATCTTGGTAACAGCACATTAAAAGAAAGTTATCTGTAAATATTTTTGATTAGTTATTAATTTTTGATTAGTTATTAATACATTACAATGTCACCTTTTAGCATGAGTACATTATGGTACATGATATCAAGAAACAGCTCTGGGCCTGGCAACAGTCCGGCCACAGTACCAATGGCCTGTGCTCCAGAATTTGCCACACCCTGAGCCAAACTGCTCTTGTACAGCTAAGAGAAACTGAGGAGTGTAGATGTTGGAGATCAAAGTTGAAGAGTGTGGCACTGGAAAAGGTCAGGCAGCATCCAAGGAACAGGAGAGTTGATGTTTCAGGCAGAAGCCCTTCACCAGGATGAGGCTGTGGTAAAGTTACAAACTGCCACCTACTCAATAATATGGATAATTGCCCAGATCTGTCCTGCACACAAAAAGCATAATAAATCCAATCCGGCGAATAACCGGATCTTGTGTGATCTTTTAAATTGGTCACTGAAATTCAAATATCTTTTTGATCGCAAAACCCTAGTTGCACTTGGAAAGGTAGTGGTGAACCATTTTATCAAATCGCTTTGGACTTTATGAAGGTCCACCCACAGTGCTGCAAGGAGTACGTTTCAGAAGCTTGACCCAGCTATGATGGAGAAACAGTAACATATTCCCACGTCGGATAGGTTATTTGAAGGCAGTGCTATTCCCATGCACCTACAACCCTAACAGTCTGGGATGTTGGAGGTTCTAGTTTTGTGGGGTGCAACCTTGGTGATAATCTTGGACACGGTACATTAAAAGTGCGCCAATTTGAAGGAACTGAATGTATGACATAGGGAAGGCTTTTTAAAAATAGTTTTTCTTTCATGGCATATGGGTTTTGCTCATAAAATTTGATACCCCGCCCCTAATTGTCCTACATCTAAATTACTTCCAAGACCATTTCAGATGGCAGTTCAGAGTCACTAACAGTGGATCTGGAGTCAAATGTAAGTTCAGACCAGGTAAGATTTGCCAATTTCCTTCCCAAAAGGGGCATTTGTAAACTAAATGGAATTTTATGACAATCATGACAGTTCCATGGCACCATTACTCATGCCCCATTAAGTTGCACCATTACATTCAGCATTTTGTAACTACATGACTTTCAACTTCAATTGAATTTAAATTTTATCAGCATCCAGGTGGGATTGACATCTGTATCTAGCCCCCAGATACTAATTCAGTTGCATTACTACAATTATATTGCTTTCCCCAAACTCTAATCAAAGTGGATGCTTTGTCCTGGACAGTGTCAAGTTTCTTGAGTGTTGTTGGAGCTGCACTGATCCAGGCAAGTGCAGAGAATGCAATCACACTGCTGATTTCTGACTTGTCAATGGTGAACAGGCATTTGGGAGTCAAAAAGTGAGTCACTCACCTATTTTTGTAGCTCAGTTCTTGGTTCAGTTGAGTTTCTGGGCAATGTTGAACTTAGGAATATGATGAATGGAGAATTTTGCAATGATAATCAAGGGGAGATTGATACTTTCTCACTTGTTGGAGACTGTCATTGTGTGACACTGTGTATGTGGTGTGACTGTTATTTTCCACTTATCAAACTAAACCTGAGTATTGTCCAGGTCTTGCTGCATGTTGATGCAGTCAGTTTCAGTAGCTGCAGACTTGAAAATTGAACTTAACACTACATAGTCAGTGAACATTCTTCTGACAATATGATGGTGGGATAGGTGTTACTAAAACAGCTCAAGATTATTAGGTTGAGGACACTGTCCTCAGGAATTCCTAAAAAAAAGGTTTGGACACTGAGATAATTAGCCTCCGACATCCACTACCATCATGCTTTGGACTCTGCATGACTGCGGGAGCCTGTCTAGTCCCTGATGCCTCAGGAAGTTTGAATGTCGACTGCAGAGTTTCAAACATCATCTGACCTTTGGAGAGCCTCAGGGGCTGCTGCTTGCAGGTGGATAGCCCTGCCGCACACATGTTCAGGCTTTGAGGAACATCCTAGAGCATGAACATTCAGGCAAACTAACATGATAGTCAGGGCTCACCTCCCATTAGGGTCTTAAAAGCCATCCAAAGGAAATGGTTTAGAACAGGACACACAATTTCAAAATAAAGGGCAAGCCATTTCGGACGGGATGAGGAGGAATCCCTTCACTCAGGGGGTACTGACGTTTTGGTATTCTTGATCCCAGAAGACTGTGGGAGCTCAGTCATTAAGTATGTTCAAGATAGAGAGTGATTGCATTTTGACCAGAGAAGAAGACAAGGTTTCAATGGGGGCCTTGCAAATACATTATAACTGTTCACGATTACTATAAATACTTGTCCAGCTCCACTGCAAACTGAATTGAGAAACATCTTCATCAATGTGAAAATACCCACCTGGAAGCCAACAGCTACATTCTCGGTTTTGATTTTTTTTGATGGTGTTCCTTCTTCTTTATGCATTTGAAAGTAAGAACGCACCTTGTTGGCGTGTTTTTTGCTCTTTAAAACAAAAACAAATATAGGGAGTGTGTTTAACACTATTTTCAATTATTGTTAAACAGAAAGAAGCATTCATGAGTTAAGTGGCAATGGTGATGTGGATTAGAAGTGAGAAGTTAAGGTTAGAAGGCAAGCTTAGGAGAATATGTGGTCTTACACTGGTCCGCAGGTCAACCAGCTTGCAAACTCAAAACAAACACTGGGAAATCTTATTGCCAAATCATGTTCAAAATCACAAAAGCTCATGTTTTCTGCTGGTTCGTTTTGCTCAGAGCAGGCTCATTCCACAAAACTAGTTAAGCCCTCACGTCAAATTTGTGAGATAACATCTAATGCACTTAGAGACATTGAGGTGCAGAGCACAGTAACAGACCCATTGGTCCAACTTGTCCATGCCAACCAGATGTCCTCAATCACTCTAGTCCCAATTGCCATGTATTTCGCTCATATCTTCCAAATTTGAGGAAAGACATTCTGGCTATTGAGGGAGTGCAGCGTAAGTTCACGAAGTCAATTCCTGGAATGGCAGGACAACCTTACACTGAAAGACTGGAGTGACTGGGCTTGTATACCATTGAGTTTAGAAGACTAAGAGTGGATCTGATTGAGACATATAAGATTATTAAAGGATTGGACACCCTGGAGGCAGGAAACATGTTTCCGCTGATGGGTGAGTGCCGAACCAGAGGACACAGCTTAAAAATACGGGGTAAATTATTTAGGACAGAGATGAGGAGAAACTTCTTCATCCAGAGAGTGGTGGCTGTGTGGAATTCTCTGCCCCAGAGGCAGTGGAGGCCCAGTCTCTGGATTCATTTAAGAAAGAGTTGGATAGAGCTCTCAAGGATAGTGGGATCAAGGGTTATTGAGATAAGGCAGGAACAGGATACTGATTAAGGATGATCAGCCATGATCATATTGAATGGTGGTGCAGGCTCGAAGGGCAGAATGGCCTACTCCTGCACCTATTGTCTAAAATGTTCCTATTTAGGACCCATTCATTTGCGTCAACAAAATACTTAATCTACTCAGAAACTGACTCGTTGTACTAGTGAAAATATTACTTATCAGTTAAGTGTAACTTTTAACATAAATTTATTTTAAATCTGCTTGCTCATAGGTGTAGGCCAAAGCATTTTTCTTAAATATATATTTTTTCTGTTGATAAATCCATATTCAGTATTAATAAAAATTATATTATTCTCATGCAATGTCTTCTGAATAGAAAGAATAATGCAGTTTATTGCACTGGCTATTATATTCAATTATAGAAATGAATTCTGAATTATAACCTAACCTGCACAATTGCTCGATTCTGTCTAAAGCCAAATCTTTATACTGAAGTTGTCCAACACATGGACCTTGGGTCAGAGTCAGATCATCCAAGGATCTCCCTATTAACCAGTTGCTGACATATCCTTAATAACAGGTAAGTACAGGTGAAAGATTATGTAAGGAACTGCTCATCTGATTTATCAAACTTGCTCAAACTTCCAAACCCACAATCACCGCCATCCAGAAGGACAAGGGCACAGGTAGAAGGGAACAAATTCCCCTATAAGCGACTCACCATCCTGACGTGGAAATGTATCACTGTTTCTTCACTGTCACTGGACGAAATTCATGGAGCTCCCTCCCTAATAGCCTTGTGGGCTTTACTACACCAAATAGACTTGAGTGGCTCAAAAGGCAGCTCACCACCATCTTAGGGACGGCCAATAAATACTGGCCTAGCCAACAAAGTCCACAAGCCCTGAGTCAACAATGAAAAAAGATCACAGGCAGTTTCTCATCCATGTTTGCTGATGATGGGGAGGCAACGAGAAGGTATGTGGTGTGAACAGTCAGGGATTTTCTGAGGCCTGGAGGGGTTGCTGGGGATAGTGCAGGGGCCAGGGTTGTACTCAGAGGCTTGTATAACAGGGCAGGTAGGGGCTGGAATGTGCACGGGGTGGGGAAGGCTGCCAATCCTGCCAGAAGATGGTGATCGCTGTATCTGTCTGGTCTAGCCATATGGAAACATAATTACATGGCCTTCACTGGGCTTGTGTAGTAGGAGGTGCCCTCTCCTTTCCTTGCAGCCATACTAGCTGCCACTTTACAAGTGTCTCAGAGAGGCGAGGCACCAACCCTAATGGGACATTAGTCCTAGTGGAAAGCTTTGAATTAGCTGCTGCCAGTAAAGTGCTGTCCCTTGATCCTGATAACCTGCTTAGATGTAAACCTGAGGGCCTGTTTCCAGTCCTGACAGAAAGATTTCAATGATTCCTAAAAAATACTTCATATTTCTATATTTCGATATTTTTCTCAAAATGGCACTTGATCTACTTTTGCTGCACTCTCTGAACTCCCAAAACCCTCAATGTGCAGGAATATCAGCTGGAGTATAAAACACCCTACCATGGCTGATTTTTGCCTTCTACTAAAATTGTAACATATTCCAATCGTTTTCAAACAAAACTGCACCAACAAAATGTTCTTTGCAAGGGGTAGGTTTTGCAGCAGTGATTTCTTTGCTAATTTCACACGACTGCACAAGCAGTGGGTTGTACAGTATTGAACAGAGTCAAGTTCAGAGCCACAAAAGTAAAGTCAGTTACAGAGTCATAGAGATCTACAGCACGGAAACAGACCCTGTGGCCCAAGTCGTCCATGTCGACCAGAAGTCCTAACCTAATATAGTTCGTTCTGCCAACACTTGGCCCACATTCCTCTAAATCCTTCCTATTCATAAACCCATCTAGATGCCTTTTAAATGCTGTAATTGTACCAGCCTCCACCACTTCCACTGGCAGCTCATTCCATCTATGCACCACCGTCTGCGTGAAAAAGCTGCCCCTTAGATCCCTTTTAAATCTCTCCCCTCCTCTAAGATGATAGAAATGTTTGAATTTTGAGACCACTTGCCCATATTTAGAATATTCCTCCATTTATTCTCAAGTGGGGTAGGCTGCTGACAGTAGAATCACAACTGAAATCATTGAAGAATGGCCCTTAATTCCTGCTTCTTAAGACATAGCACTGTGTTTTTGTTAATACATAAATAAAGCCAAGAAGTAACACAAGGATAAACTAGGATCTAATACTGGATAGCTAACCATGTTCAGTAAACAACAAAGTCAAACTATGTCTAATTATCCACACCTACCGGTAACAGTAACTTTGTATCCGTTTATATCCTTTGCTACCATTAGCACTCCCTTTGTATTTTGCTCTGGGCATCCTTACCATCTGTTTCAATCACACCTCCTCCTTCTCGGTAAAGTCCCACATAGGAGGCTAGTGAGCAAAATTGGGACGCATGATACTGGGGGCAAAGTACTGACTTGAATTGAAAATTGGTTGGCTGACAGGAAACAAAGAGTACTGATAAACAGCTCCCTTTCGGAATGGCAGGCGATGACCAGTGGGGTACATCAGAGCTGGGACCGCAGCTTTTTACAATATATAATAATGATATAGAAGATGGTATTAATAGTAACATTAGCAAATTTGCTGATGATACAAAGCTGGGTGGCAGGGTGAAATGTGAGGAGGATCTTAGGAGATTACAGGGTGACTTGGACAGGTTAGGTGAGTGAACAGATGCATGGCAGATGCAGTTTAATATGGATAAGTGCATGGTTGTCCACTGGTGGCAAGAACAGAAAGGCAGATTACTACCCAAAAGGACTTAAGTTAGGTAAAGGGGCAGTACAAAGAAATCTGGGTATTCTTGTACACCAGTCAATGAAGGTAAGCATGCAGGTACAGCAGGTAGTGAAGAAGGCTAATAGCATGCTGGCCTTCATAACAAGAGGGATTGAGTATAGAAGCAAAGAGGTCCTTCTGCAGCTGTACAGGGCCCTGGTGAGACCACACCTGGAGTATTGTGTGCAGATCTGGTCTCCAAATTTGAGGAAAGACATTCTGGCTATTGAGGGAGTGCAGCGTAGGTTCACGAAGTCAATTCCTGGAATGGCGGGACTATCTTATGTTGAAAGATTGGAGCGACTGGGCTTGTATACCCTTGAGTTTAGAAGACTGAGAGGGGATCTGATTGAGACGTATAAGATTATTAAAGGATTGGACACTCTGGAGGCAGGAAACATGTTTCTGTTGATGGGTGAGTCCCGAACCAGAGGACACAGCTTAAAAATAAGAGGTCGGCCATTTAGGACAGAGATGAGGAGAAACTTCTTCACTCAGAGAGTGGTGGGTGTGTGGAATTCTCTGCCCCAGAAGGCAGTGGAGGTCCAGTCTCTGGATTCGTTTAAGAAAGAGTTGGATAGAGCTCTCAAGGATAGTGGAAACAAGGGTTATGGAAATAAGGCAGGAACAGAATACTGATTGAGGATGATCAGCTATGATCATAATGAATGGTGGTGCAGGCTCGAAGGGCAGAATGGCCTACTCCTGCACCTATTGTCTATTCTTTTTCAACAACATAAAAAGCACCATTATTTAACTCCTTTCAGTTCCAAAGAACAGACTTTCTCTTAGGAATGTTGTGGAAGCTTTGGTGAGGGTGCAATAGAGTTTTATCAGGATGCTGCCTGGATTGGCGTGCATTAACGAAAAGGAGAGGTTGAACAAACTTAGATTATTTTTGCTAGAGTGTCAGAGACTGAGGAGCGATTTGATAAATGTATATAAAATTATGAGAGGCATGGGTAAGGTGGGGTCTTTTTCCCAGGGTGGAAAATTACAAATACTAGGAGGCATAGGTTTAAGCTGAGAGAAGCAAAGATTGTGAGATATGTGGATAAAGTTTATATCCACAAGGGCTGGTAGGTTCCTGAAATACACCTGAAATCCAGGTGAGTTGGTAGAAGCTGATACATCAGCAAAGTTTTTAAGGGGTATTTACAAACACATGAACAAGCAGGGCATAGAGGTATATGGCAAATGTGCAGGCAAATCAGATTAGCTTAGAATGGCATCATGGTCAGCATAGACATAGTGGGTCAATCAGCCTGTTTCTGGACTGTACTGTTTTATCTTTTATGGTTCAAAATGTTAACTCTATTTCTCTTAGTGTTAATGAAAATGGTGATGATAAATAATTGAAAATATGGCTAAATTTGCAGGCTAACATTAATATTAGCAAGATAAATTTCTATTCATCTGGTGTCTTTTCTTTCTGAAACTTGTTTCACAGTCGACAGATGAGAAAAAAACCTGAAATGTGGCATCACACATGTAAACGTTGGGGGTCCTGTTCCAGACTACAGGCTGCAACTGCTATTTTACTTTCTGATTAACTATCTACAGTATATGTTGCAATGACAGGGAGCAGACACTTCTTTAATACTATAACAGAAGTACACTTCGTAAGATCACAGAGAAAAACAAACCATTCTTCAATGAGAGGGCTCCCAAATTACAGGTACACAGAAAATAAATAATGTTTGAGCACTTGTTTGAGATCCACAAACATCACTTAACAATGTCAAGTGACAAGAACAAAGATTGAGAGTTTCAGCTGACAGGAGAAGGCATTTTACAAAACGAGATTATGAATATCATGGGGTGGTCACACGTTCTAGTGAAAACAAAAACACAATGTGCAATATTTTATTTATACTTGCTTATCACTTAAAATCAATAAACTACCTCATAATGTGTGGTTCTCTGTACTTCTGAGATCAACATGGCACAGCAAACCTTGCAGTAGTTATCCATGAAAAGTTCGCTGTCATTGTGACCCCCCATTTTATCTGAAAAGAAACATTTAGTATATCAATGGTGGCATTTCAAAATCAAGATAAGTCCATCTGCAGACAGTCCACTAGTATGGATTCAAAGTCATTTCTTTGCAATAGTGAAAATTCCTACATTTTCCATTAACTGAAGTTAAGTGATATGGAGAACAGCAAAATAAAACAAAAATTATAAGCAGGTGGTATATGAAATGCACTCACCTCAGAGGTATTAAAAATTATGGATCTAGCAAGAATGCATATTTTAAAGCAATTTAAAGAATCAAACAGATTTCACACAAACAAGTCCTACAACCCACTCAGATTTGTGTGCTTGCTGAGAATTAAAACATTTTGCTTTCTGCTCATCAGGTTGTGAATATTCAACAAAAATAAGAACGGAAGTACACGTCAGTGTCCGTGGCAGGGTGAATGTTTCAGGAGCAATTTCAGTTCAACTATTTCCTGGACTAATGAAATGTTGCAGTTCAAATATTAAGCTGGTGACAGACTTATACCCCTTTACACTCACACACATACACACGCTCTCTCACAGACACTCACCACCCCCCAAACCACACACAACCACATATAAGTTTGTGGCGTGAATCTGTACTTGTACATTGGTACATTTTATTTTGCTCAAAAACTGCATGAATCCAATTAAGATTCTGTAAATTCCTTTTTTAGAAACAGAATCAATTTGAACATTGGGAGTCAGACAGACATATTTTAAGCTCACACTTTCAATGCATTATCTGAGCTGACATGACACCTATTGTTGAAGTTCACCTGAGAATCTAACTTTTAAAAAAGGTTCTGGGATTTACATATGAAAGAAATGAAACCAACATGATCATTCCAAAAGAATTAAACAATTCAGGTCTTTTTCATTTCAGTGCATCACGCTGTAAACTTTTGCTATAAATTCTGTGTCTTACGATCTTATACTCCACAACCACTTGATGGAGGAGCAGCGCTCCGAGGGCTGGTGCTTCCTGGTAAACCTATTGGACTATAACCTGGTGTTGTGTGATTTTTAATTTTGTACACCCCAGGCCAACACCAGCATCTCCAAATTTTGAAGATTGAACTCCATTTTGCTTTTCTTTGGGTTGAACAGAACATGTTCCTGCATTTCACACATAGACTCTTCAACATTATATATACACACAGCACAGAAATTAGCCCAGTGAGCAGGTGAGGTGAACAGACTTATTCTGTTAAAAATCACACAACACCAGGTTACAGTCCAGCAGGTTTATTTGGATGTACTAGCTTTCGGAGATGAAGAAGCAATGCTCTGAAAGCTAGTGCTTCCAAATAAACCTGTTGGGACTATAACCTGGTGTATGGTTTTTAACTTTGTACACACTGACACCTCCAAATCAAGTTAGATGGTTTACTAAATTTCACAATTTATAAACATAAACTAATAAGCAATACACTTTAAGTGCATAAGCATACTGCTTTGCTTAAAATAATCAAATGATGTCATACCAATTTGAATTCAATCCAGCTCAATGTTATTTGCAGCTATTCAAGAATATTTAAGAATATCAAGGAATATTAAGAATTACTGAGAAAAGAATCTCTAATAATATCTGAGAATAAAGAATCGAGTAACATTTAAAGTTTTATCTTAAAGCCCAAATGGGAAAAAATTTTGAGAAGCATTATGAGGTTTCCAAATTCTTAGATTGTTAAAATTTCTTCTGCTTTGTAAATATCAGTGTTAACCCTCTGTATAGGCTCCTCCCACTCTCTTGTGATACTGCACCATATAATATTATGTTTAATTATGTGGTGAAGATTTCCTTTATGGAATTGTGAGCTTTTATCTAGTCCTTTTGTTATTGATATTTTATAAAAGTATCCTTTCATTTCTCCCATTTTCTTTCAATGTTAAAAGTACTTGTTAGAGGTTTACCTCTAAAGATATGCTTGATTTCTTTCTTTGTGAGTCCTGTCTGATTATGGTATTCACGTGATAAGGATCATTGCCATCGCTTACCAGTTGGATGGTTCCAGTAATTAACATCTTATTTTCACACTCAGGCCTTCTTTGCAGTGATGAAACTATTGCTTGTACCTTTTTCTTATGTCTGTGTTGAATATATTATGACTAAATTAACTTTAATAGCATATCCCATGTCCAGGAGCCCTTCTAGGTATATTCCAATTTCAAAGTAGAGCTGTCTGGTTTTTCTATCAGTTCAATGGTAATTATAATGGTTACCTCCTGAATGAATCTTTATCATTAAATTTTTTTTAATAATCTAAATGTTTTCTACTTAATTAGTTGTACTTATTTCTTATATTATATTTCTGACCAGATATTATTACCATTCAGCCTGGTTGAATTATGCCTGTGTTGATGCTCCATGTGAGCCTCCTCCTCCTTCTCCTATTTTTAACGAAATTAGAATGCATTTCTTTCTCTTGTGCATTCATCCAGCTGATCCTTAATTGCATCTATTCTATTCACTTCAACCAATTCTTAATAATCCTTACCAACCTGGTACTAATTGCCACATTTCCAAACTTATCTCAGTAAAGAAGCATAATTTAGGATGGTGATGCACCTCTTTGTGGTCAGTTATCTCAGCAGGATTTTGAAATGACAACATCCTAGACAAATCTCCCACAGCTGCTTCATCAATTACTTTCCCTCCATCACAAGGTCAAACGTGAGGATATTTCCTGATCATTGCATAAGGTTCGGCATCACTCATGGCTCCGCAGATATCCGTCCATATCCAAACAGAGCAAGACCTAGATAATATCCAGAGTTGGGCTGATCTCTTCAACAAGAGACAACCTAACCATTACCCCAAAACATTCACCGTCTCTTCCATTGCTGAGTCCTCACTATCAACATTCTGGGAATTACCCAGAATTGGACTAGTTATATAAATAAACTGGGCTTATAAATACAGGACTACAAAGACAATCAAAGGCTAGGAATCTTGCAGTGATTGACTCACCTTCTGACTCTCCAAATCCTGTCCACCATCTATAAAACACAATTTAGGAGTGTGATGGAACACTCCCCACTCGCCTGGATGGGTGAACATCCAACAACATAGAAAAAACTTGATACCATCCATGATAAAGCAGCCACTTGATTGGCATCACATCCACAAGCATCCACTCCCTCCACCACCATTGCTGAGTATCAGCAGTGTGTACTGTATACAAGATTCACTGCAGAAATTTATCACACTTCCTTAGGCAGCACCTTCCAAACTCATGAGCACTTCCATCTAGAAGGCCAAAGGCAGCAGCTACATGGGAACACCTGGGAGTTCCCCTCCAAGTCGTTCACCATTCTGACTTAGAAATATAAAACTCTTCCTTTACAGTCACTGGGCCAAAATTGGCCAACACTGGCCAAGAATTATCTCCTGTGGATCTACCTACACAAAATGAATTGAAACAAAAAACAGAAATTGTTGGAGAAACTCTGCATCTGTGGAGAGAAAGCAGAGTTAACATCTTGGATCCAGTGACCCTTTCTGAAAATGAACTGCACAGGTTCAAGAAGCAACTTACCATCACCTTCTTAAGGGCTTATGGTCCCTAGTTGTGGTCTCACCTACATTTGGAAATATCTCTGCCATAAATTATCAAACACTTTCACAAGATTACATCTCAACTTTTCATTTTCTAGAGAAACGGGTCCCAGCCTTTTCAGTTTCTCTTGATACCTACAGCTCTAAGTTCTGGTATCAATTTTGCAAGTTCTTTAGTCACTCCATACATTTGTTCAATCTTACTCATTTCTGATGTCTGTGGTGAAGCTCTTGCCAGATATGAACTTACGTTTTAGTTTCCAATTAAACTGAAGGCTCACCACCATGTGATTAAATGAACAACATCTAACACAGTAATATTACAAGGATCTCATTCAAAGGATGCAGCTTTCAGAGTTTTTATGAAAGATCACCTGAACCCTAGATTGGGCTGTAAAACTTCATTCAGACTTCAAACAAAATACAGTTATTGAGAAAATACACTTAAAATGCTTACTAGTTACTGGCCACTAACATTTTTCTAAAGGTCACTCACAGGAAGAAAAAACAACTTTGCATTTATATTGCAGTTTTAATGTAATAAAACATCTGAAACCTTTCATCAGAAAGTTACTTTAAAAAAAATGTTTGCAGTACAATGGCTGATGTCCACCCTATGTAATACAAATATTTTATGTCTATCTGTTTTATCCAGTGGTTATTTATAGCATAAGTCTACATACGAGGAATGTTTGAGGACTCTGGGTCGACACTTGATGGAGTTCAGAAGGATGAGAGGGGATCAAATTGAAATATACAGAATACTGAATGGCCTGGACAGAGTAGATGTTGGGAAGATGTTTCCATTGACAGAAGAGGCAAGGACCTGAGGGCACAGAATAAAGGGAAGACCTTTCGGAATGGAGATAAGGAGAAACTTCTTCAGCCCAAGAGCGGCGAATCTCTGGAATTCATTGCCACAGACGATTGGAGTCCAGGTCACTGAGCATGCTTGAGATTGAGATAGATAGGTTCTTGAGCATCAAGGTTTACGGGTAGAAAGCAGGAGAATGGGGTTGAGGAACTTATCAGCTATGAGAGAATGGTGGAGTAGATTTGATGGGCTGAATGGCCTAATTTCTGCCCCCAAGAAAAGATTTACAAGGATGTTGAAGGGTTGAAAGATTTGAACTATAGGGAGAGGTTGAGTAGGCTAGGGCTGTTTTCCCTGGAGTGTCGGAGGCTGAGGGGTGGCCTTATAGTGGTTTATAAAATCATGAGGGGAAAGGATTGAATAAATAGACAAAGTCTCTTCCTTGGGGTGGAGGAGTCCAGAACTAGAGGGCATAGGTTTAGGGTGAGAGGGGAAAGAGATAAAAAGAGACCTAAGAGGCAATGTTTTCAGGCAGAGGGTGGTACGTGTATGGAATGAACTGCCAGAGGAAGTGGTGGGGGCTAGTACAATTGCAACATTTAAAAGGCATTGGATGGGTATATGAATAGGAGGGGTTTGGAGGGATATGGACCGGGTGCTGGCAAGTGGGACTAGATTAGGTTGGGATATCTGGTTGGCATTGATGAGTTGGACAAATGGTCTGTTTCAGTGCTGTATATCTCTATGACTCTATGCCTTATGGTCTGCTATCAGAATATCCAAAAGGTCCGGCTTATAAATATAATAAGAGACAAAGTACAAACACAAATGCAAAGTATAAAACTTGCTTCAAACCATGCTATTTGCCCTATATTATCCAACAACACTAATTCTAGTATTAATTCTAATGTAATGTGCTGGTTTGGGGTCAGCCTGTTCCTATCCTGGAAACGAAAGGTTGTGGGTTTAAGTCCCACACCACTGAACATAAACTCGCACTTGCCTTTATAAAATGTCCTCCTAGGTATTTCACAGGCAGTTTATCAAGTGTCCTTCTAAGTATTTCACAGGCAGTTTATCAGTTAATTTGACACAGAATCACATAGGAAGGCATTAGGAAAGATGATCAAAAGCTTGGACTAAGAGGTAGATTCACAAGAGGAAAGTATGGCAGGGAGGTAATAAGCATAGGGTGAATAATCCAGAGTTTAGACTTTGTGCAGCTGAATGCATAGCCAGCATTGATGGAGCAATTAAAATCAGAAATGTTCAACAGAACAGATTTCAAAAAAAAACACAGGAAAGTGCTCAATGAAGCATCCAAATACTATATTGATCCTTGCAAGAGACAGTTAATTGAGACTATTTGGTAGATGCGAAAGGTCTCAGTGTATTATTAAACCAAGTACAGAGGAATTTTCTCAGTGCACTAGACAATATTCATCTGGTCAACAAAAAAACACAAATTTCCTATGTGTAAAATGGCTGTGGCTGATGACCAAGTTACAATGGCTGGGAATCAATCGAGCCAATGTGAAGAAGATAACAAAGTGCTGTGGATGCAAGATCCTTTTCTCAAGGCTATGTTTGTCACTCATTGCTCACACTGTCACAGTGCCAGTGATATCACTGCCAGGGATGTTGTTGCCTGCATAAAAGATTATCAGCACCAATGAGCAATTCAAAACAATTTTAACAACAGCAGAACGAATAAAATGTGCTCTTTTCCAAATGTTCCTCTCATTTCAAATGTTTCTCAAATTTTTACAGAGGCAAGCAGGGCATGGAGGAGGGTAGTGAGCTGACTGCCTGAAGTGGGTTGAGGAGTACTGTGCATTCAGCAATGATAATAGGAGCACTGTACATCCACTTACCAGTGAGTGGATACAAACATCCTGACATCAATTATATCAGTGCCACTGCCTTCCTGTACCAGTATGGTAGCAGGAGGTACTCCATTCTCAGACAGTCTTCATTTTTACAACCATTTAGTAAACACTTGTACGTTACACGACTATGTGAACATATCAAGAGAAGCAAAAAATGATTAAGAAACTTATATTGCCACATACCATTAAAAAATGCTTCCATTCAAAGGTGCACACTCACAGAATCTGCCTCAACTCCTCAAGTGTCCCACTGCACCCAAATACTAACAGCTCTGGAGTATAGTCAGTATGTGGAGAAAGTGAGGACTGCAGACTCTGGAGATCAGAGTCGAGAGTGTGGTGCTGAAAAACCACAGCAGGTCAGGCAGCATCCAAGGAGCAGGAGAATTGACATTTCAGGCAAAAACTTTTCATCAGGAATGGTGAAGGTAAGGCATTAGAGGCCAGGAGAACGCAAGTCTTGGAGGAGGTCGAGGGCGTGGGTCATGTCCTGAACGTATGTAGGGAGTTCCTGGACGGGGGGGGGGGATAGGACAGTATCAAGGCATCTAGACAAGGGGGGATAGGACAGTATCAAAGCATCTAGACAAGAGGGATAGGACAGTATCAAGGCATCTAGACAAGGGGGATAGGACAGTATCAAGATATCAGGACCGGGGGGATAGGACAGTATTTGATTACCCACACTAATTACCCATTACTCAAAATCTCTTGTAGATTATCAGAATAAATAAAATAAACATCAGTCTGAAACCACGAGCACGTGCATGATTCCATTGACTTGAACACTGGATGCACTATCCTGCAGTGGAGAAATAAGTTGTAATGTTAGAGGTGCCATCTTGCAGATCAGGCATTAAATTGTGTCCTTATCTGCTGACTCGAGTGACACTAAAGACCCCAGGACATTGATTTGAAGAACAGCAGGGGAGCTCTCCCTGGTTATCTGTACCATATTTATGCCTTAAATATTACAACCGAAATAAAGAGACCTTGTCACTCTTGCCAACTTTTCATGAGAGCTTGCTGTGATGTGCCTTTCTTATGTTGCTAAAGCAACTATATTTCAAACCTACTCCATCTGCTGAGAACCATGTTGGCATAAAGTCACTGAAATACACTGTGGGCTGCAGTTTACAGAGGGCAATGGATGCAGAAGGGGAAAGATACAGTCTGCCCACTCCTACCATTACAGCACATTTGCCAGCCCATGGCAGTTGGGGAAGCAGGGATATTGAACATCCAAGGCAGGACAACTGGCAGGGCAGGGGTTAGGCTGTGCACAGAGGATGGTGTTAACTACCCACTGAAAGGCCCACTGTCATTGTTTTGTTGGGAGCTTCAGAAGAAATCCACATTTAAACACAGAAGCATAGAAAACAGGACTAGGCCATTTGGCCCTTCGAACATGCTCTACCATTCATTATGATCATGATTCACCATCCAACTCAATAAACTTGTTTCTCCTTTTTCTCATATTGACCCAGTTTCGGTGAAAGCAGTGTAGGAGAAAGGCAGTATTCATCAGTGACACTGAAACAGTGGAGAATCAAGTGAAAACAGTTTGTTTTGGTTTACTAATTATCGTGTCTTATTAAGGACCTTTATTTAGGAGGAAATAACATGCTCAAACCTGGCCAGGCAGCATCTGAGGAGTAGGAAAATCGACGTTTCAGGACTCTTGATGAAGGGCTTTTGCCCGAAATGTCGATTTTCCTACTCCTCAGATGCTGCCTGACTTTGCTGTGCTTTTTCAGCACAACTCTAATCTAGACTCTGATTTCCAGCATCTGCAGTCCTCACTTTTGCCTATGCTGAAACCTGTCCCATTCCTCTTTGAAGTAATGCTCTGAAAAAAACATAACTGGGACTATCATTACATTAAGGGCTTGGATGGGGAGGAATTTGTTAAGTGTAGACAAGAAAACTTTCTTATTTAATGTATTGATGTTCCACTACAGAAGGAGCTCTTGGGAAATAAGGCAGGGCAAGTAATTGAGGTGTCAGTGAGGGAGCAGGTGATCATAATTTTATTAGTTTAAAATAGTTATAGAAAATGATAGACCTGATCAAAAAGTTAAAGCTTTAAGGTGGAGTAAGGTCATTATATGATATTGGACAGAAACTTTCAAAAGTTGATTGGGGTAGAGTATTTGCAGATAAAGGTTTGGTTGGGAAGTGGAAGGTCTTTGAGAATGAGATAACGAGAGTTCAGACAGAATTTGTTCCTGATAGAGTGAAGAGAAAGGCTAGTAGGTGTAGAGAATGGTGGATGTCTCAAGACATTGAGGCTTTGGTCAAGAAAAAGAAGAAGGCATATGTTAGGTATAGACAGCTGGGATTGAGTGAATCACGAGAACATATAAAGGCAATAGAGTCATAGAGATGTACAACACGGAAACAGACCCTTCGATCCAACTCGTCCAGGCCGACCAGATATTCTAACCTAATCTAGTCCCATCTGCCAACATGTGACCCATATCCCTCTACTCCTTTCCTATTCACATACCCATCCAGATGCCTTTTAAATGCTGTAATTGTACCAGCCACCACCACTTCCTCTAGCAGCTCATTCCCAGACTATTCAACCTCTCCCTGTAGCTCAAATCCTCCAACCCTGGCAATATCCTTGTAAATCTTTTCTGAACCCTTTCAAGTTTCACAACAGCAGTATAAGTATAATTCAGAGGGAAATCAGGAGGACAAAAAGGGGATATGAGATAGCCTTAGCAAATAGGGTTAAGGAGAATCCAAAGGGTTTCTACAAATACATTAAAGACTAAAGAGTAATTAGAGAGAGAATAGGGCCCCTTAAAGATCAACAAAGCCATTTATTGTGGAATTACAGGAGATGGATGAGGTACTAAATAAGTACTTTGCAGCAGTACTTACTGTGGAGGACTTGGGAGCTAGGTACTCGTGTAAATAAATACTGATGTCTTGAAAAGAGTTCATAAAAGGAGATGCTGGATGTCCTAAAAGCACAAAGGTAGATAAATCCCCATGGCCTGTTCAGGTGTTTCCCAGAACGTCATGGGAAGCTAGAGATGAGATTGCTTTGCTCCTTGCTGAGATATTTGTATCATCGATAGTCAATCTCCAGTCTTCTAGCTAATGATGTGCCATTATTAAAGGAAGACTGTAAGGAAAAGCCAGAGAACTGCAGATGGGTGACCCTTACATCAGTGGGAGGTAAATTGTTGGTGGGGATTCTGAGGGACAGGATTTACATTCATTTGAAAAAGCAAGAATTGATTAGGGATAGCCAGCATGGCTTTGTCCGTGAGAAATCATGTCTCAGTAACTTGATTGAGTTTTTTGAAGAGTTGACAAAGAAGACTGATGAAGGCAGGGAAGTAAACATTGTCTGTATGGACTTCAGCAAGGGGTTCGACAAGGTTCTGCATGGTAGACTAATTTGTAAGATTAGATCACATGGAATCCGGAAGAGCTAGCCAATAGGATACAAAATTGGTTGGAAGGTAGGAGAATAGAGGGGGAGGGTGATGGAGGGTTGTTTTTAGGGATGGAGGCCTGTGACCAGTGGTGTGCCGTAAGGATCGGTGCTGAGTCCACTGCTTTTCGTCAATGATTTGAATGTGAATGCATGAAGTATGATTAGTAAGTTTGCAGACATCATCAAAATTGGTGGTGAAGTGAACAGTAAGAAGATTATCTCAGAATACAATGGTCCCTTGATCAGACAGGCCAATGGGCTAATGAGTGACAGATGGAGTTTAATTTAGATACCTGAGGAGTAACTATTTCATGCAGTGGGTGGTGAGTGTATGGAATGGGCTGACAGAGGAGGTGGTGGAGGCTGGTACAATAACAACATTTAAAAGGCACCTGAATGCGTATATGGAAAGGCTGAGGGACTTGAGGCTGTTTTCATTAGAGAGAAGAAGGTGACTTAATAGAGACATACAAAATGATCAGAGGACAGTGATAGGGTGGACAGTGAGAGCCTTTTTTCACAGATGGTGATGACTAGAACGAGGGGACATAGCTTTAAATTGAGGGGTGATATAGGAGAGATGTCAGAGGTAGGTTCATTACTCAGACTAGGCTCAGTAAGGCATGAAATGCCCTCTGCAACAGTAGTAGACTCGCCAACTTTAAGGGCATTTAAATGGTCACCGGATAAACATATGGATGATAATGGAATAGTGCAGGTGAGATGGGCTTCAGATTGGTTTCACAGATCAGTGCAACATCAAGGGCCAAAGGGCCTGTACTGTGGTGTAATGTTCTATTTTCTATGAATAGGAAGGGTTTGGAGTGATATGGGCCAAATGTTGGAAAATAGGACTAGGTCAGATTGGGATGTCTGGTTAAAGTGGATGAGTAGGACCAAAGAGTCTGCTTCTATACTCTTTGACCCTTAAGTTACATGCGACCATTGAACTCAGTTTGTCACTCACACGGATGCTAAAAGACTTCCTGAGAATTTTCATTTCTGTTTCCATTCCATATACCAGCTGCAGCTGCCAGTCCTAACAGAGGGGAACACAGTGCAAGTAGTTGATGGCAACAGTTGGACATAGAAACTTAGAGCGGGTGCCAATCAAGCAGCTGAGAGGGGTTGCTAGCTCCATCAAAATGCCTGAGCAAAACTTGAGGCCTTAGCATTCAGGGAAAAGACTCCACTGGTCTACAGTGCACAAAAGGAGATTATTCTAGATCAGTCATCTCATCTCACGACATTATCTACTGGGGTTTCTCAGGATGTTGCCCGAGGCCGACCATGTTCGGCTGCTCTGATGGTTGCTAATGATTGCACAATGTGCAGCACATTCAAGAACTCCTCAGATACTGAAGCAGACCGTGTTCAAATTATAAGACATAGGAGAAGAAGTAGGCCATTCAGCCTATGGAGTCTTCTTCGCCATTCAATGATATCATGGCTGATCTGACAAGCTTCAACTTTACTTTCCTGCCTTTTCTCAATAACCCTTGATTCTCTTAAAACATCTGTCCATCTCAGCCTGAATATACTTGATGACCTAGATGCAGCAAAGTCTCAACACTGAGGTCTCAACTGATAAGTAGTAAATAACATTCAATCTCACAAATGCCAGGCAATAGCCATCTCTGGGGCAAAACAGCTTGAATGATTGGTACCACATCCACCCCTAAGCATTCACACTCTCTAACATCAACACACAGTGGCAGCAGTATGTACCATCTGCAAGCTGCACTGAGGTAGCTCATCAAGGCTCCTTTGACAGCACCATAATGTTTATACTCTTTAGTTCTGAGAACATCATGTTCAACTCAAAACATTAACTTGTTTCTCACTCTACAGATGCTGGCAGACATACTTGGTATTTTCAAACTGTTTTCATTTTAACTCACAATATGTTCATTTTATAAAGCTGTAGCCTTCTTTCACCAAATACTGAGCGTTTAAATATGAATGCACTGTTATGGAGTAAAGGTGAGGTGAAGTCACCATCGTCTTACCAAATCATAGGGCTGTTGCCACATTACAGAGAGACAGAACTGGTAGTGGTTTAACCTGAGGCTCACCTTGCCTTGGGCAAAGGGGGAGGTTGAGACGGACAGTCCTCCATGCAAGAATTGAACCCATGTTGTTGGCATCAGTGTATTGCAAACTAGCCTTCCAGCCAACAGAGCTAATCAACGCCCTATGTTGTAGAGTATTGCATTCAATACAGAAAGTCCGAACTTGCAAATAATGTTGCAGTTGGAGAGTTTTTGTACTTCTAGTTTCTGTCACTAGAGTTCACTGTATTCGCAGTCAGTCAGCAGTGTAGCTTCCAGAGTAATAAAAGCTGTCAGTATGTTTCCCTGTCTCACTCCCAGAACAATGCAAATTTAAATGGTCATTTAAATAGTCATTGGATAAACAACATATGGACTATAATGGAATAGTGTAGGTTAGATGGGCTTCAGATTGGCTTAACAGATCGGCGCAACATCAAGGGCCAAGGGGCCTGTACTGTGATGTAATGTTCTATTTTCCATGAATAGGAGGGGTGTGGAGTGACATGGGCCAAATGTTGGAAAACAGGACTACGCCAGATTGGGAGGTCTGGTCAAAGTGGATGAGTAGGACCAAAGAGTCTGCTTCTATACTGTATGACCCTTAAGTTACATGTGATCATTGAACTCAGTTTGTCACTCCCATGGATGCTAAAAGACCTGCATTGTTCTTACTCCTAATTTTCATTTATAGGGGTATATTATTTTTGAATTATCTAATCATGTTTGATTGGAACAGCAAAAGATGTTCATATAATACGTTTCCCAAGCAACAAACATAGGATTCAAACAACACAGTCACCACGCCCCAAAGAAATGTGGGCGAATATAAAATTGGAACAGCGCTCATGCACTTTTCCCCAACATCCCCTCCACTTCCCATCCAACCATCCAGCTACAAAGTTTTTCTAGGAGAGAGCTGTGAGCCCTTGGAATCTCACCACTCTCATAACCCAATGTCTTCTTGGCTGAATGTGAGAGAATTGCAGAATTTAGTCCTGGTCAGTGATTGTGGATTCATTTAGCCCTGTCTATCACTTGCTGTGTCTGTTGGTTGGCGTGCAAGTAGACCTGTGTTCCAGATTTACTAGGTTGACAACTCATTTTTATGTATGCCTGGTGCTGTGCCTGGCATGCCCTCTTCATTGAGGGATGAACTCCTGTCTTGATGGTAATGATAAAGTTATGAATATGCACTGTCACGAGATTAGAAAATGTGATTGAATACAAAGCTACTTATAATTCACTGAGTATAACAATATTAGACTGTTGCTCAGTTAGTCTTTGGGACAGTTCGCCCAATTTTGGTACATGCTCCAAGTGTTTAGGAAGGAGGTTTTGAAGGTATTATAAGTAGGCCCACAATGCCAAGACTAGCTATTAATTTCAGATTTATTAAACTAGTTTAAGTTCCACCAGGTGCTGTGCTGAGATTTGGACCTGTGCTCTCATGGCATTAGCCTAGTCTCTGAATTATTGGTCCATGGACACTTCTACTGTACAAAATCCTACCCACTATGACAAATATGAATAAATGATGAAGATGTCCTGGGACAAAAGGAGAAGAAACACAGTACAGGTGCAGACGGAGTGTGAATAGCAGAATAATGAATAGTTAACCTCATCTCAAATCTGTCCTGGCCCATATTTTCATTTCATTGATACTTGAACAAAGAAAAATTTTTCTTCTTCTTTCCAGGTGTCGAAATGAAAATTTCAACAATGCATGAGTACTAAATGCCCTCTGATCATTCTTCCCGCTCATTTCCCCCCTTCTGACCGCCAACTCTTCCTGGGTACTCTCAATACCTTCTGACATACACCTCTCTGACACTTAATGATACATTATCAGCTTTATTGCCTCACACTCCCACCTCAACAAATTTCCAGCTCAACATGGTTTTGAGCACTTTTGGTGTCACATTCACCCAATTAAATTTCTTTGGCAAGCAGATGTCTCCTTGACCTGCAGAGCCTTATGACCATCTCCTGCATTCTCCCTCCTGTGTGTAGTGGTATTGTCGCTGGACTGGTAATCCAAAACTCCAGGTTAATACACTGGAGACAAATCCCACAACAGCATTTGGAAAAATTTGAATCCAATAAAGCAAAATCTGGAATTAAAAGAAAGCTAGCTGAATGGCAATTGCGCAACCATTATGATAATACCATATGACATCGGAGCAGATGTAGGTTACCCTGTCATTCAGTGAGATTATCACTACTCCAGTTATAGTCAACTTCACTTTCCTGCCCATAATTGCTTGATTCCCTTACCTGATCAAGAAATAAGGAATGAGAAGATTAAATATGAGGGAAAGCTAGCCAGTAATATAAAGGAAGGCTGTAAGAGTTTCTTTAGATATATAAAGGGCAAAAGAGAGGCAAAAGTAAACATTGGGTGGCTGGAAAATGACGCTGGAGGGATAGTAGTGGGGAACAAGGATATGGCTAAGGAACTGAATAATTACTTCATGTCTCTCTTCACGGAGGAAGACAGGAGTAATAGCCCAAAAAAATCAAGACAGTGAGGGGGCAGAGCTGAGTATGGTGACCATCACCAAGGATAAGGTGCTAGAAAAACTGAATGGCCTGAATGTGGGCAAATCACCTGGACCAGATGGACTACACCCAGAGTTGTAAGGGAGATAGCTGAAGAGATAACGGAGTGGAGATCTTTCAGCAATAGCTAGAATCAGGAAGGGTTCCAGACAACTGAAAAATCACTAACGTGACACCCCTTTTAAAAAGGGAGTAAGGCAAAATTCTGAAAATTACAGACCAATTAGCCTAACCTCAGTTGTGAGTAAGATCCTGGAATCCATTGTGAAGGATGAGATTTCTGAATATTTGGAAGTGTATGGTAAAAGGGCAAAGTCAGCATGGTTTCATCAAGGAGAGGTCATGTCTGACAAATCTGCTAGAATTCTTTGAGTAAATAATGAAGTTAGACCATGGAAAGCCAATGGATGTTATCTACCTGGGTTTCAGGAAGGCCATTGACAAGACACCACATAGGAGGCTACTGAGTAAGGTAAGGGCCCATGGTGTCAGAGGCAAGGTGCTAGCATGGATAGAAACTTGGCTGTCTGGCAGAAAGCTGAGAATGGGGATAGAAGGGTCCTTCTCAGTGACAAGTCATGTTCTGCAAGGCTAAGACCACAATTTTTCACTTTATACATTAACAATCTAGATAGAGGAACTGAGGGCATTCTGGTTAAGTTTGCAGATTATACAAAAATAGAGAGAGGGACAGGTAGGACTGAGGAGGTGGGGAAGTTCCAGAAGGATTTTTACAGGTTAGGACAGTGGGCAAAAGAGTGGCAGATGGAGTACAATGGGAAAGTATGAGGTCATGCACTTTGGTAGGAAGGATAGAGGCATGGACTATTTTCTAAATGGGGAGAAAATTCAGAAGTTTTAAGTACAAAGAGACTTGGGAGTTTTAGTTTTCGATTCTCTCAAGGTAAACTTGGAAAAATTCGAATCCAATAAAACAAAATCTGGAATTAAAATAGAGCTAGCTGAATGGCAATTGCGCAACCATTATGATAATACCATAAGACATCGGAGCAGATGTAGGTTACCCTGTCATTCAGTGAGATTATCACTGCTCCAGTTATAGTCAACTTCACTTTCCTGCCCATAATTGCTTGATTCCCTTACCTGATCAAGGAATAAGGAATGACTTCCTAACTATTGATTCAACCTGCAAGTTTAAGGTGAAGGAACCCTAGGGGGTTGGCCACAATATGATGGAATTTACCTTGCCATTCGAGAGTGAGAAGCTGGAATCAGATGTAACAGTATTACTATTGAGAAAATGTAACTAGAAAGAATAAGGGAAGACCTAGTCAGGACTGATTGGAAGGGGAGCCTAATAGTGAACAAAGTGGAACAGCAATGCAGGAGTTTCTGGGGGTAATTCAGGAGACATGGCAGAAATTCATCTCAAGAAACAAGAAGCATACAAATAAAAGAGAGAGCATACAATGTGGTGAAGGTTAGTGGGAAGTCAGAGGATTTGGAAGCCTTTAAGGATAAGAAAAAAGGCAGTAAGTGGGGAGAAGATGAAATATGAGAGTAAACTAGCAAGTGATATAAAACAAGATTGCAAGAGGTTTTTCCTAGATAGAAAGAAGCTAAGTGAGAGGAGAGGCAGAAGTGGAAGTTGGACCACTGGAAAATAACACAGGAAAAATATTAATGGGGAACAAAGAAATAGCTGAGGAACTGAATACGTAGTTTTCATTGGTCTTCATGGTAGAAGACACCAACAACTTACCAGAAGTACAGAGCAGTCAGGGCCTACAGAGGTGAGTGTAGTGACCATTACTAAAGAGAAGGTACTGCGGAAGCTGAAAGGTCCCAGACCAGGTGGACTAGACTGAGTTGGGATATCTGGTCGGCATGGATGGGTTGGACTGAAGGGTCTGTTTCCACGCTGTACATCTCTATGACTATGTCTGAGTTTTATGAATGAGACAGCTGAACTGTGGAGGCATTGGTGATGATCTTTCAGGGATCACTGGAGTTAGGGAGGGTCCCAGAGGACTGATGTAATACCCCTGTTAAGAAGGGAAGGAAAATATAAGCCAATTAGCCTGAACGCAGTCATTAGTAAGATCTTAGAGTCCGTTATTAATGTTGACATTGGGGAGTACTTGGAAGTGCATGGTAAAATAGGGCTGACTCAGCATGGCTTTGTCAAGGGAGGTCATGCCTGATAAATCTGTCAGAATTCTTTGAGGAGGTAACAAGCAAGTTAGGCAGAGGACAGTCGTGGATGTGATCTGTGTGGATTTTCAGAAGGGCTTTGACAAGACATGGCACAAGACTGCCAAATTAAGAGCCCCAATTGTTAAGGGCAAGGTACTGGCGTGGATAGAGGATTGGCTGACTGGCAAAATGCAGAGAGTGGGGATAAGGGAATCTTTTTCAGGATGGCAACGTTGATGTCAAGTTCTACAAGGGTCAGTGCTGGGACCCCAACAATTTACATTGTACCTTAATGAGCTGGATGAAGAAATTGAGGGCACTGTGGCTAAGTTTGCAGATGACACAACGATAGCTGGAGGGGAAGATAGTGATGAGAACGCAGAGAGACTGCAGAAGGACTTGGATGGACTAAGAGAGTAGGTAAAGAAGTGACAGACAGTATACAATGAGGGGAAGTGTGAGGTTATGCACTTTGGTAGGAAGAACAGAGGTGTAGACAATTTCCTAAATGGGGAAAGGCTTTGGAAATCTGAAGCACAAAAGGACATAGGAGTTCCAGTTCAGATTACCAAAGGTTAAGATACAGGATTAATTGACAAATTCAAATGTTAGCATTCATTTCAAGAGGGGTAAACTACAACAGTAGATGTGCACCACTGAGATTGTATAAAGAACTGGTCAGAACATTGTGAGCAGTTTTATGCCCCATTCTTAAGGAAGGATGTGCTGGCATTGGATGGGATCAGAAGGGGTTTACAAGAATGATCCCTGAGAATGAAGGATTTATCATATGAGTGGTCGAGGACTCTGGGTCTGTACTCAGTGGAGTTCAGAAGGATGAGGAGGGGCATTCTCATTGAAACTTAGAATACAGAGAGGCCTGAATACCGTGCATGTGGAGAACATGTCTCCACTAGTTAGGAAAATAGGACCTGAGGGCACAGCCTCAGCATGAAGGGACGATCATTTAGAACTGAGATGAGGAGGAATTTCTTCATCCAGTGGTTAATAGTTAACTCATTACCGCAGAAGGCTGTCGAAGCCAAGTCATTGAGTGTGTTTAGGAAAGAGATAGATTCTTGATTGTAAGGGGATCAAGGGGTACAGGGAGAAGGCAGGAGAATGGGGTTGAGCAACATTAGCCAGGTTCAAATGGTGGAGCAGGCACGATGGGCCAAATGGCCTAATTCTGATAGGCCCAATAACATCAAATATCAGCTTCGTACATCAATGTGACTGTTCAATTTCCAACAAAGATTCTACTAAAGATATATCGTGGCTTGCAATATTCAATTCTTGTTACTAATTTTTAGGCACTTGCAGGATTATTGTGGGATTTTCACTGAAACTACTGCTCATCAAATGACTGTTTTTTTAAAAAAATGTTAGATGTTAGTTATCACTACTTGTACTTACATCTTTTGATTTAGGAGATGGCATAATATTCACATGTACCACATACATATGAGGCATAAGTCTGGTGAGAGTGATGAAAATGCTGCTATTTGATTTTTAAACATAAATGTAGGTTGTATCAAAAGACTTTCTGTTACAGTTCCTGCATTCACTAGCAAAGAGCATCTGAACATCTGATGTCACTAAGGGTGATTTATTGATGTACAACACAAAGAAAGCCAGGACAAACAGTACTGTACAAAGGACAAGCAATTACTTCATATTGTGAAATGATAAATTAAATCTCTTATTATACCTGCAACATTACTTGAAAGGTCAAATTACCAAAAGATGACAAGTAAAGTATTAGAATTACTTGTGCAGAAAATTAATCACCTTTTTATTTGATGGAAGGCCCATAATGATTTCACATTAAATAATAAGAAGTTTTCACTAAAAACCTAAAATTGCAATTCACGTAGGAACAGTTGGTGCTGACAACAAGCATACTAGGGAAGGTGCTATTTAGCTTATCACTCTGGTACCCAGCTGCACTACGAGTTATCAAACTACAACTATACTGCTGGCATTATTTTCTACTCAGATCTGTGAGATTATTATGTTAACAAATAAAATGAACACTCCCCCACCTTCAGAGCTGTTAGGTAGAATTCAAGAGACAAGTAAAGAAAGATGGGTAACCTTTTCTGAAAACCTGCACATCTGTGGGGTATGTCATTATTGTAACATAGAAGTTCCAATGGAATGCACTGGCACATAACACCAGCTTTTATTCCATGTGACATGCTCCACCAATACCCTCACCCAAACCATGAGAAGTTAGTTATCACAACTCCTCGCCTATCAAAATCAATAAGGATCATAAATTTCCCAAATGAATGCTTGCTTTATGCAACATAGAAAAATGTTAGGCAGGTTAAAAATCAGCTGGCACATCATCCTCAGCCTACATTTAGAATGTCTGGAACTTCATGATGAGAGAACGATCACCCATCCGCACAGCCCTGCAGAGCAAAAGTCCAATTTATGATGCTGACTTGAAACTTGCATAGCTAAACAAACACAAAGCATATCCAAATCCAGCTTATATTCAGAATAAGGATATTAAAATCCTTTGAATTGAGGCCCAGGCAGATGTATTATGCTACTCCACAGACGTAAGTTCTACGAACACACTACAAGTACATGATGGCTACAAAATATGGCTTCGCAGAAAATAGTGCGAAAGTTTTAAAGCATTTCCAACATGAAATATCCTATGTTAAAGAATTCTCACTGAGAAAGAAAAGCCCAATTGTGCTCACCATCAGGTGGCAGCAGAGCGCCATTCTCCACAAACCAAGTGCAACCAAACACTCATCATATTTGCTAAATATGATAAACTCTCTGCCACCCCAGTTCCATTATGGCCGAGGCAAATGTAGCTTCTTTCTATGTTATAGTACAGATGGGACTTGAACCTGGGCCTCCTGGCACAGAGGTAGGGACTCTACCACCATACCATAAGAACCATAGTTTCTTTTTAGCAATTGTCTGCTTCAGTGAGCTCCCTCTTGTTGAACAGCCAGCCAGCTGTCGAATGATAACTCAGTAAAGGTCAGCAATCAGAATGGTAAAGGAGATTAAACACTGGGATGTTTAACTTTGTTTGAAATTTAGGTTTCAAATTTCTTTATTCACTACAGTGCTTTGTCAATGCTAGATTTTCTATGAAATAATCTTGGCTGCTGCAATATAATTCTGATGATAAAACTCTTGTTTGTTCCCACTGAGGCCATGAGATGAAAAAATACAAATTGCCTGTGTGAAATTCTGGTCGCCCTATTATAAGAAGGATATTATTAAACTGGAGAGGGCTCAGAAAAGGTTTATCAGGATGCTGCTGGGACTATAGGGTTTGAGATATAAAAATAGACTGAAAAGGCTGTGATCTTTTTCACTGAAGCATAGGAAGTTGAGGGATGACCTTTTTGATGTTTATAAAGTTATGAAGTGCACAGATAAGGTGAACGACAAGGGGCAATTAAAAACTTGGGGGCAAATTTTTAAGGTGAGAGGAGAAAGATTTATAAAGGATGAGGGGCTTTTTCTTTTACACCTGAGAGTGGTTTGAGTGTGGAATGAACTGTCAGAGCAAGTGGTGGATGTAGGTATAGTTACATATAAAAAGACATCTTGGATACGTTGACAAAGAAACATTTGGAGGGATCTGGGCCATGCGTAGGCAGGTGGGACTAGATTAGTTTGGGAACACGGTCAGTGAGCATTAGTGGGAGGATCCTAGGGAAAAGACCCTTGCTATTCACTTTATCCAAAGCCCTCATGATTTTATAAACATCTATAAAGTCAACCCTTAACCTTCTATGCTCTAGTGAAAAAAGTCCCTCATTCCTGATGAAGGGCTTTTGCCTGAAATGTCGATTTTCCTGTTTCTCAGATGTTGCCTGACTAGCTGTGCTTTTCCAGCACCACTCGAATCTTGACTCTAATCTCCAGCATCTGTAGTACCCACTTCCGCCCTGAAAAAAGTCCCTGCCTATCTTTATAACTCAAACTCTCCATTCCTGGTAACATCCTGATAAACATTCTCTGAACCCTCTGCAAATTAACAACATTCCTACAGCAAGGCGACCAGACACTGTATTCTAGAAGAAACCATCAACATCTTGTAGAATCTCAACATGACATCCCAACTCTTACACTCAAAGGTCTGAGCAATGAAGGCAACCGTGACAAACATGTTCTTAACCAACCTGTCTACATGCTTCAACACTTTCTCCAATTCATTCACATCATTCCTATAAAGTGGCATCAACAACTGTCACAATTTTACAGGTGAGCTCCAACAAGAATCTTCTAGATTGAAGTGGTGGAAGCTGGTACAATTGCAACATTTAAGAGGCATTTGGATGGGTATATGAATAGGAAGGGTATGGAGGGATATGGGCCAAGTGCTGGCAGGTGGGACTAGATTGGGTTGGGATATCTGGTCGGCATGGACGGGTTAGACTGAAGGGTCTGTTTCCATACTGTACATCTCTATGACTATGACTATGACTATGTTCAACATGACCTTGCTCTGGTATTCTGTGCCTTTATTAGTAAAATCGGGCATACTGCATGCCTTATTAATTGGTCTGTCTACTTGTGTTGTCATCCTTGATGATCTATGCATATGTACACCCAGTGATCCTGCACTCCCTTTAGAATTGCACCCCCATCTTATATTTTCTTTTGATTTTCTTCCTAAAATTCATCACCTTATTCCTCTCTGCTTCTCTTGAACTTTGTCTGCCACCTACCTGCCCACCAATTTGTCAATTTCCTTTTGGAGTTCTACACTGTCCTCACAAATTACAATTCTTCAGGGTGATTTTTTTTCTGAAAACTTTGGAATTATCCCCTGCACACGAAAATCTACATCAGTAATATACTCCAGAAAAGTCTACTGAAAGTTGAAAGAAATTGCTGCATTTGTACAGCAGACATAAATTAAACTTTGACACAGAAAATTAGGGCTGATATTTACTGGTACAGGAATCCCACATATTACGCGACTTGTTGATTCTCAACCACTCTGGCCCTGAAAAGGAACA
Organism: Hemiscyllium ocellatum; assembly: GCF_020745735.1. Lineage (NCBI taxonomy): Eukaryota > Metazoa > Chordata > Chondrichthyes > Orectolobiformes > Hemiscylliidae > Hemiscyllium > Hemiscyllium ocellatum. The sequence continues at coordinate 30,422,289 of NC_083401.1, read as the reverse complement.
ATGGAAATCATGGACTCACAGGTAGTAAACTGTTCTTGCACATGTTTAAAATTGTAATTCTTTTTCTTACTTTTCCATTGTGTCTTCTTTCTTTCTTAATATATTCTTCCTTTCCCTGTCTGTATTGGTCTCTCTGCATTTTCTTCAACTCTATTTTACTCTCATTAGTTAGTTGTGCAGATGGTTCTTGGCCTCTTTCACCAAGTTTCCAGATATTCTTCTAAGACTGACCATGCATTCATCAATTCTCAATTAAAAAAAAAATTCCTGGGAAGAAAGCATTGCTGGTTAAGCCAGCATTTATTGCCCATCCCACAGGGCAGTTAGGGGTCAACCACACTGCTGTGGGTCTGGAGTCACATGTAGTCCAGATCAGGTAAGGATGGCAATTTCTTTCCCTAAACAACATTAATGAAGTAGGTTTTTCCTGACAATTGAAAATAGTTTCATGGTTATTAGACACTGAATTACAGATTTGTACTGAATTCAAATCCCACTATCTGCCCTGGCATGATTCAAATGCTGCTCCCTAGAACATTACCTGGGTCTCTGGTTTAACAGTCCAATGATAACACACTGGGTCATCTCCTTTCCCTAACTGTAGCACCTAAAGCCACAGCAGTTTTGTCAGATATAGTATGAGGTGGAATAAAAACTAACAAACACAGGAGAATATTCTGCTCAAACTATTTTTGGCCAACATCTGTGGGAGGTGCTTTCTTCAGAAGTAGCAAACTTTAACCATTCACTGCAGGATAATGGAGAGTGTGTCCCTAATCTGGTCAATGCAGAGAGTTTTGGGTTTTGCAACTCTGTCCAAAGGATTTGCTGGATTCTGTTCCGGTCCTCACCTCTTGTCTTTGATGATGATCTCATTTCTCCTATGTTCAGGAGCACTCACTGGTTTACCTAATTGTTAACTTCAGCAAACACTGACTAGCATTTGCAACGTAGGCTATCAGAAACCAAACAAATCCCAACTCTTTAAATCATCTGCCTTTCAAAATTGTCTTTACTGTTAGGTTGCTGCATGGAGTTTGTGTACAGACATCGATCAACATTTATGTGGATCAATATTTGTTGGAAAGATATTAAATTGCTGTTAAATAAAGACATGGAGTCAATTTCATCTCCTGTTGCCTAGTTTCTGTCAAAGCTATTGGGTTTGGGGAAGGGAGGAAAGGGGCTGGTAGCACTGAAAATGGAGCAGGAGACTAATTCAACAGGGCCGACTGAAACACTATTATTTTAATAGTGGTGAGTATATCCACCTAAAGCTGGTAGAGATCTCTTTAAATACGCTTGGGTTTGGTGATGTCTTCAGTTCCCCCAGTGTGCTACTAAAATAAATCTTTGTGTTAGAATAGGTCAAATCTGCGTGTGTCACCTGTGGAATGGTACAAGGCTTATTTTGCTGGACTAGAGCCTTAGAGTTAAATTCTTGCCGAAAATTTCACACTGAAATAGCCCTGAATGTAGAATGCACAGGAACAACTGAGATGAATAACAGATGCCTTTAAGGGGAAACTAGAACGACTGACACAAGAGGGAGGAAGGAATACTAAGATACACTAATAAGGTACGACGAAGGACAGTGAGAGGAGATTTAAGTGAAGCATAACCAGCAGTTCAGACACAGCTGGACTGAATGGTCTGCTTCTATGCTGGAAATTACATTTCATCTTTCATCTTCTTTTCTTCTCCTTTTCAGGGCTTCACTGGTTAGGCAAGCATTTATTGCCTATCCTGGAACACCATGAGAAGGTGGCGGTGAGCTGCTTTTTTTAATAATCATTCATTCAGGGATGAGGGTGTCGCTGGCTAGGCCAGCCATCTCTAGCTGTCCAGAGGACAGTTGCTGAAGTCACATGTAGGCTAGGTAGACCAGGTAAGGAAGATATCCTTCCCTAAAGGACATTAGCTTTTTCTGACAATCCACAAATGGTTTCTCGGTCATCATTAGATTCTTAATTCCAGATTTTGATTGAATTCAAATTCCACCAGCTGGAGCTCTGGATTAATTGTCCAGTGATAGCATCACTGGGTGATCACCTCCCTCCATTTCTTGAACCTCTGCAATCCATTTGGTTTAAGGATAGTATGGCATAGTGGAACTGTTGCTGGACCTGAAGACTGGGATCTGAAACCCTCCACAGCAGATGGTGCATTTTGAAATTAAAAACAAAATCTGGAATTACGAGTCTCATGATGACGTTTCATCATTGCTGATTGCTGTACAAAATCCATGTTTCAATATATCCTTTAAAGAAGGAAAACTTTCAGACATATAACAATGTGGTTGACTCTTAGATGGTCTCTGAAATGACCTGTGATATCAAACCGCTAAAATGTCTCAGAAAAGGAATAAATTGGATGTACCAGAAATGACAATGGCAAGTGGCAAGCTCAACCCTGTAGACCCTTGGGGTGGGGGGGCGGCTAGTGGCAAAACTGGAGAAGCTATTGCACAGAATAGAGAGTGTAATGCTGGAAAAGCACAGCAGGTCAGGCAGCATTCATGGAGCCCTTCATCAGAAATAGTCAAGTAATAACCTTACATATTCATACTCACAGAATTATACTTGTCAGATCATGATAGCCCTAGACAATCACCATTTACCAGCTATGCCCTGTTCCATCCACAGGACACGCCCTACAGAGGTGGCAACACGGTGGTATATAGTTGGGAGGGAGTTGCCCTGGGAATCCCCTGATTTCAGACACCAAGAAGTCTCATGGGATCAGGTCAATCATGGGCAAGGAAACATACTGCAATCCCTCAGCTGATGAATCGGTGCTCCTTCATGTTGAACACCACTAGGAGGAAGCACTGAGATAAGATGGGTGTACAATTTAGTCTGGGTTTGGGACTTCAATATCCGAGACCAAGAGTGGTTAATTGGTTTATTACTTAATGAACTGGTCAAAGTGTGAAGGACACAGCTGCTATACTGGGTCTGCAGCAAGTGGGAGTGAAACCAACAATGGGAAAAACACACTTGATCCCAGCTTCACCAATGTGCCAGCTTCAGGAGCATCTGTCCATGACAGTAATAGTAAGAGTGACCATCACACAAGCCTGTGGAGATGATGTCCCACTTTCACATAGAGGATACCCTTCACTGTGTTGTGTGGCACTATGACCATGCTAAATCGAACAGACTTTAAATAGATCTAGCATCTCAAGACTGGTACTGGCCATCTGTGACACGCTATGGGCCAACAGCAGCAGTAGAATTAGGCTCAACTCATAATCTGCAGCCTCATAACGTGACGTAGATCCCATTCTACTATTACTATTGAGCCAGGGGATCAAAAACAGAAAGTTCTAGATAAACTCAGGTCTGGCAACATCTGTACGGAGAAAAACAATTAAGGTTTTGAATCCAGTGATCCTTTGTCAGAAATTATCGAACTCAGCAAAAGGGAGAGTCAACCAGGCAAAGCCACAAAACATACCAACTTGCATGCCAAACAGCATAAGCAGCAAGTGACAGCCCACAACCAAAGAATCAATGGATCTGCCTTGCTGCCATAAAAGTCATGAATGGTTAAACAAGTTAACAACACATATCTCCATCTTCAATAATAGGAAAGGCTAAGACATCAGTGCAAAAAGGAAGGCTGGAGCAATTATGACAATCTTAACCCGGAAATGCTGAGAGGATGATCCATCTTGGCCTCCTCCCCCAGCATCTCAGATGCCAGTCTTCAGATAGTTCTACATGATACCAAGAAATGCTGAAGGTGTTGGATATTGCAAAGGCCCTGACAATATTCTGGTAATATTGTCATGCAGAGAAACATGCAGATGCAGACCAACAAATACCAAAATAAATTAACCCCATTTACCTTCACTTGGTCCACAGCACTATTTTAAGTACTCACCCAGATACTTCATAAATACCTGCTTCCACCACCCTCTAGGACAGCACGTTTCATATTTCTACCACGTTCTCATTTACTCCTGACCCTAAACACATGCCCTCTGGTCTCAGACATCTCTGCCATGGTTTAAAGATTCTCATGATCTACCTTGTTTATTTCTCTCACAATTTTGTATACCTCAATAAGATTTGCCCTCAGCCTCCTCTGCTCCAGGAAAAACAAACCCAGCCCATCCAGTCTCTCCTCATATTTAAGATTTTTCAATCCAGGGATCTTCAGGGATCTATGGACTTGTCCTTTTGTTCCTCACTGCTCCCCCGGACCTACCATTCATTACGTACATTCTTCCCTTATTCGATCTCCCAAAATGCATCACCTCACACTTATCAGGATTAAATTCCATCTGCCACTGCTCTGTCCAACTTATCAGCTGATCAATGCATGAGACCAATCTTCTATCAGCCACACAACCAATTTTTATATGATCTGCAAGCTTACTAATTGTAACTTCTACATTCACATCCAAGTTATCAATGTGCATAATAAACCAAGGGTCCCAGCGACAATTCCTGTAGTGCACCGCTGGTAACGGGTTTCTAATTACAAAAACATTACTCCACCATCACTCTTTGCCTGCTATTTGCAAGCTAATTTTGGATCTAGTTTGCCAATTTACCTTGGCCACAAGTATTGAAGACTCGTGCTCCAGAATTTGATGCACCTCTCTTCCAATATAGCTTTAACACCAACATCTATCTGATAATGTGAAAAATTGCCCAGGTATGTCCTGTACATTAAAAGCAGGACAAATCTATTTCAGATTTGGCTAATTACTGCCCATGTGTCTATTCTTGATCATCAGTAAAGTGATGGGAGGTGTCATCAACAGTCCTTTCAAGCAGCACCTGCTCAGCGATAACCTACTCTGACACTTAGTTTGGGTTCCGCCAGGACCACTCAATCCTGACCTCATTACAGCTTTAGTTCAAACATGGCTGAAAAAGGCTCAGTTCCAGGAGTGAAGTGAGAGTGACTGCACTTGGCATCAAGACTCCATTTGACTAAGTGTGGTTTCAAGAAGCCCTGACAAAAGTGAAGTCAATGGGTAGCAGGGGAAAATTCTCTGCTGGTTGGAGTCCCATCAGCAAAAAGGAAAATGGCTGTAGTTATTGGAGGTCAGTTATTTCTGCTCAGGCCTTTGCAGAAGTCTCTCAACATAGTGCCCTTGGCTCAACCATCTTCAGCTGAATTATCAATCACCTCCCCTCCATCATAAGGTCAGAAATGAGGATTCTCACTGACTGCATATGTACTAAGCACTATTCATGACTCGTCTGATACTGAAGCAGTCCATGTTCACATGCGACAAGACCTGGACATTATCTAGTCTTGGTTGACAAGTGGCAAGTAGTATGTATGCCACACAACAGGTATTGAACAAGGGAAAAATCTAACCATCATGCTTGCTGTTCAATAACATTGCAATCACAGAATTCCCCACTATCAACACATTGGGGTTAGAATTGACCAGGAACCAAACTAGACTAGCCATACAAATAGAGTGGCTACAAGAGCAGGTTCAGAGGCTACGAATATGGCAGTGAATGATTCACATCCTGACTCCCCAAAGCGTATCTATAATCTCCAAGGCACATGGCAGGAGTGTGATGGAATAACCCCATTTGCATTGACTGAGTGCAGCCCCAACAGAAATGAAGAAACCTGACATCATCCAGAACAAAGTAGACTGCTTGATTGCCACTATATTTACAAAACTTTACCTTTTCCAGTGCCGACATGCAGCAACAGCAGCGTGCACTGTCTACAAGCAGAAATTCACCAAAACTGAGTGTCCGTGAGCAGGTTATTGCTAAGCAAGTGCTGTGTGAGGACACTGTTGAATACCACTTCCATCACTTCTGATCAAGAACAGACCAATGGAGCAATAATTGGCCAGACTGTGTTTGTCCTGTTTTTTTGTGCCCTGGACATACCGGGACAATTTTCTACATTTGAATAAAAGCAAATACTGGAAATTTGTAGTGGTCACAGAACTCTGGAGAAACTCAACAGGTCTGGTAGAATCTGTGGGAAGAGAAACGGAATTAACATTGAGATGGCATGGCTTGTACAGAACTGAAAAGTGGTGGGAAATAGGTTCTTTTTTTAATACTTTTGACAGAGGCATCGGAGGAGCAAGAGGGCAAATGTTAATAGAAGCCCAATGCAAAACACATAAAAGGTGTGAAGTGGAGAGAATTAGTCCTTGTTCCTCAGTGTAAAGTAAACAAGATACAAACACAACATGGCTGTGAAAAAAGGTGGGGAGGGAATGAAAGAAAAATTGGGGCAGACATAATGTGGTCAGTTTCTAAAGTTATTGAATCCAATGTTGAATCCTAGTTGGGTTCACAACATGAAGAATGGAACTTGAACTGGGATCCATGTGGAATGAGGTACAGAATGAGCCTCTATGTGATCTGCCCTCTTGTTCCTCCTGTGACTCTGTCAAAAGCCTATTCTGGATGTAGGTTTGCTCACTGAGCTGGGAGGCTCATTTCCAAACGTTTCGTCACCCCGCTAGGTAATATCTTCAGTGGGCCTTAGGCAAAGCAGTGCACATGATTCCTGCTTTCTAATTATATGTTTGGGTTTCTTTGGGTCGGTGATGTTATTTCCTGTGGTGATGTCATTTCCAGTTCTTTTTCTCAGGGGGTGGTACAAGCAATGAACACAGTCCGCCGATTTCTCAGCAACAAACCCAAACAAGTGGACAAAATACATCCAGAAACCCGAGCCACTCTCCCCATACATCAAAGACATCTCGGAAATGACTGCCAGACTACCCAGACCTCTTGGCATCATGGTAGCCCACAAACCCACCAACACACTAAAACAGCAGCTAATGAATTGAAAGACCCTATACAGACAATGAGCAAAATTAATGTCATTTACAAAATACCGTGCAAGAACTGTAACAAACATTACATTGGACAAACAGGCAGAAAACTAGCTACCAGGATACATGAACACAACTAGCCACAAAAAAGACATGACCCTCTCTCACTAGCATCCTTACATACAGATAAGGAAGGACACCACTTTGACTGGGACAACATATCCATCTTAAGACAAGCCAAACAGAGACATGCACGAGAATTCCTAGAAGCATGGCATTCCAACCAGAACTCTATCAACAAACACATTGAGTTAGACCCCATCTACCACCCCCCCCCGAGAAAAAGAAGAGGAAATGACATCACACCAACCCAAGAAACCCAAACATATAAACAGAAAGCAGGAATCATGTACACTGCTTTGTCTGAGGCCCATTGAAGATGTTATCTAGTAGGGTGACGAAACATCTGGAAATGAACCTCCCAACTCAGTGACCAAACCTACATCCAGAACCTTAACCTGAGCTACAAATCTTCTCAAAACTCGCTAAAGACCAATTATCCAACACCTTCTAGTTCTGAAGAAGGGTCATATCAAACTTGAGATGTTAATTCTGCCCCTCTCTCCACAGATGCTGCTGGACCTGCTGAATGTTTCCAGTATTCCCTGTGATTGGTTCAATGTTACCCATTGTTGGGCAGATGCCAGAGGCTATACTTCAACAGCTTAGCCAGAGGGAATGGAAAATTCTGGAAAAGACTGTTGCAGGGATATTATTAGAGCCTACAACTTTTGCAGTATTCAGTTCCTCCAACCACTTCTTCATATCATATCGAAATGGCTGAAGACTGATGTCTATGATATTGCAAACATTGGAGGAGGCCGAAATGGATCATTCATTTGGTAATTCTGCTGTGAATGCTTCAGCCTTATCTTTTGCATGAATGTGTGTGGCTCTTCCATTGTTGAAGATAGGGATATCTGTGGAACCTCCTCCAGTGAGATGCTTAACTGGTAACCAGCATTCACTGGCACTAATGGCAGGACCTTACAGCTCAGATATGATCTATTGGTGAAATAGCTTAGCCCAGGCTATCACTAGCTGCTTATGTACATGCCACACAAATAACCCTGCTTTTAGCTTCAACAGGCTGACACCTCAAAATTGGATATGCCTTGTCTGTTCCTGGCCTAGCCTCCTGCACTCTTCATTGAACAGGTGATCTTCTGACTTCATGATAATGGTAGAGTTGGGGGGGGGGTGGGGGGAAATCTCAGGCCATGAGATTGCAGATTGTGTTTGAATTACAATTTTGTAGTTGCTGCTGGCCCACAGCACTTCATGGATGTCCAGTCTGGAGTTGCTTGATCTCTTTGAAATCTATATGATTTAGCACAACACATTGGAGGGGTATTCTCAATGTGAAGACAGTACTGTGTGTCCTCAAGAACTGTGTGGTGGTCACTCTTACAAATATTAATGTCATAGATCAGATCAAACTCCCTTCAAATGTCTCAAGGATATAGTCAAGACCCTAACTTTTATCTTATTTAAAGGCAGGTGTAAGATGCTGTGTTCCAGATGTAACTCAACTGGTCACACTATTGGCTATAAGCAAATCACTCTCTATTCTTACATCTAAAATACAAAGAAAGAAAGAAGAACTCACGTAACATCCCATAAATATACGCTTGGCAAAGGCAAATTCAGAAAAGTAGAATGTCTCATATGCAATGTTTCTCCAGGAGGAAAGAACATCAAGAGAAAATTCTGGCAGACAGAGAGAACTCACGCATTTTGCTGTAACAGGGAGAGGCGTATGGCAGCTTCAAAAACCCAGCAACGACTGAAAGCTAAACTAAAACCCTGGTTCTGTGGGAGGCTGACTTCACCCACTCATGCTGCTTTGACTGATCCAACTTATTTAAAAAAAACTCCAAGGCCTCACAAGCTGTTACTTTATTGGTTTGGAACCTCTGTTTCACAGAACATAGAAAAGTACAGTACAGAACAGGCCCTTTGGCCCACGATGTTGTGCTGAGGTTTAATCCTAATGTAAAATATGAAAACTTAACCTATGCACCCCTCAACTCACTGCTGTCCATTGCATGTCTAGCAGTCGCTTAAATGTCCCTAACGTCTCTGCTTCCACCACCACCACTGGCAATGCATTCCATGCATTCACAACCCTCTATGTAATGAACCTATCTCTGACGTCCCCTCTATACCTTTCTCTTTATATCTTAAAACTATGACCCCTCATACCAGTCAATCCTGCCCTGGGGAAAAGTCTCTGACTATTGACCCTATCTATTCCTCTTATTATCTTGTATACCTCGATCAGGTCTCCTCTCTTCCTCCTCCTCTCCAGAGAAAAGTCCTAGCCGATTCAACCTTTCTTCATAAGACAAGCCCTCCAGTCCAGGCAGCATCCTGGTAAAACTTCTTTGCACCCTCTCCAAAGCCTCCGTATCATTCCTATAATAGGGCGACCAGAACTGGACACAATATTCCAAGTGTGGTCTCACCAGGGACTTGTAGAGCTGTAGCAAAACCTCGCAGCTCCGAAACTCTATCCCCCTGTAAATGAAAGCCAAAGGATTTCTTAACAACACTATCCACTTGGGTGGCAACTTCGAAGGATCTATGTACTTGCACATCCAGATCCCTCTGTTCCTCCACTCTGCCAAGAATCCTGTCTTTAATCCTATATTCAGCATTCAAGTTCGGCCTTCCAAAATGCATCACTTCGCATTTATCCAGGTTGAACTCCATCTGCCATTTCTCAGCCCAGCTCTGCATCCTGTCTATGTCGCGATGCAGCCTGCGATAGCCCTCGATACTATCAACAGCACCTCCAACCATTGTGTCATCTGCAAATTTACTAACCCACCCCTCAACCTCTTCATCCAAGTCATTTATAAAAACTACAAAGGGCAGAGGCCCAAGAACAGAGCCCTGCAGGACCCCACTCAACACTGCCCTCCAGGCAGAATACTTTCTATCTACAGCCACTCTCTGCCTTCTGTCAGCCAACCAGTTCTGAACCCAGATAGCCAAATCTCCCTGTATCCCATACCTCCTGACTTTATGAATGAGCTATCATGGGGAACCTTATCAAATGCCTTATTGAAGTCCATATACACCACACCCACTGTTCGACCTTCGTCTACCTGTCTTGACACCTCCTCAAAGAACTCAATAAGATTTGTGAGACATGGCCTGCCCCTCACAAAGCCATGCTGACTGCCTTTAATCACACTATGCTTTGCCAAATAGTCATAAATCCTATCCCTCAGATTTCTTTCCAAAACTTTGCTGACCACAGATGTTTCAACCTCTCTTCATTTAAAAAAAGGACAAAATATATCTCTTAAAGCCATAGTTTTGTCACACTATCATTGACAGACGCATCTGAGACTGCCAGATTGGTGAGAATGAGGTCTTTTAACCCCTGTTAGTTCCGTCATCACATGTCACATACACAGTCTAACAGCTGTGCTGCTGCTGAGTAACTCTTTATAATGGACATTGATGTCTCCCACCCAGAGAATACTGTACAACCGTGTCACCTTTAGTGTTTCCTTTAAGTTCAACATGGAGAAGTACTGATTCATTAGAGAGGAGAGTGTGTGGAGGTGTGTGGCTGGGGGTGTGTGGTATGTATCTGCAAGAGATTTAATTGGCCTACTTGACATGCCAATGTTGAGGACTCCCAGAGCAACTCCTTCCTGATTGAATTTTATAATTAAGTCTTTGATTGACTTTCTCACTTACATAGTGATCACATCCTTTATTTTCTGCACTCGCCCAAGCCCTTTCCTTTTATTCCTGTCCTTTCTAATGGGACTCATCCAACCTCCATGTAAAAATCCCACTTGCCCCAGAACCAATCTCCCAATACCCCAGAAATCTAACACTTCCTGCAGTATTTCTCCAGTCAACTCTATGCTTGTTCAAACTTCCTATTTCTATTGTTAATAGCACATGGTTCTGGAAGTAACCCTGTGATTTCTACTTTCCAGTCTATTTCCTAGCCCCCTAGATATTACCTTCCTGCTTCCTATTGATGTCATTAACACTAAGTGGGCTATAACCTCTTGCTGTTTATCCTTCCTCCAAAGGAATGAGTGACATGTGAGAATCTAGCAGCAGTAAGGCGACCATCTCGCAGTCACATTTACAGCTGCAGAAATGCCTGTCTGTTCCCCGAACTATCAAATTTTTTACCACTATTGCCTTTCCACTCTTCTCCATCCCTCTTCCTGAGCCACTTGTGCAACTGAGCTACTCATTCAAACCATCTTGAATGATGCTACAAATGTTGAACAAATAATGAAAATTGGAATACACATTTTGTTTTATCTCTGTAGCAATGACATGAATTAGTGACAGGACATTTTAGGCTGCGTGCGTTAGACACATCCCTGTGGGCCTCAGCTCCAATATTACCTCTCTACAACTGCCCACAAGATTACTAAATTAATGCTATTGTTAAAAACTGTTCATAATGATCAACTCTCTGTCTGCACCATCTATCTGGAGTCTGTTCTGGGATTTGAAGCCTGGATTACAAATAAGAGTAACATTCAATTCAACACAGCTTCTCCCATATACTATCCTGAAAAGAAATCAGAAACAGCAAAGCAATGACTTCTCATAAGAACCATTACAAGGTGATTTTCATCAAGTAGCACCAAAGCACCACTTTAATATGAGGCATGCTCCCGACAATAAATAAGCGCATGTGTAGCCTAACTGCACTTAACTTTGATTCTAATTTAAATAGATTATTCCATAATTCCTGACTCAACTCAGAATGGAAAGATAACTGGTAGAGATGACCATTATGTCTGTGAAATAAACTAATTACTCTTTGCAGTCCTTCTCTGACTTTTTAAGGTAACTATTTGCATTAATAGATAACTTTCCCCTGTGGAGCTGATAAACATTCTTTTTGTCTATAGCAGGCGAGTTTCCAAATCACAAAGCTGAGGTTGCTGCGGAGATAAATTACTGCTGAAGTACTAGGTGTTTGAAATTACAGAGTCATGGAACAATGTGTAATAGCTTTCTGAAAATAACTCAAAAGATTGATGGCAGGAAGTCATCAAAGTAATGCTACTGAATAGCTGAAATAGCCCACATATATGAGTAATAACATTAAGGGTTGCAGGCATGAAAGCAAGAATAGATTTCATTGTCCCATACTGCAACATCTCAATGCAACTAGTTTCAGGGTGGCATCACCATGAATCACAGAGTCCCTACAGTGTGAAAGCAGGTCATTTGGTCTATCGAGTCCACACTGAAGAGCATTCCCCCATCCTATCGCTATAACCCCACATTTCCAATGGCACACCCAACTAGCCTGCACATCCCTGAATACTATGGCCAATCTACTCAATCTGAACATCTTTGAACTGTGGGAGGAAACTGGAGCAGCCAGAGGAAACCCACACAGACATGGGGAGAATGTGAAAACTCCACACTGACAGTCGACTGACACTGGAATCGAAATAGGTTTCAGTGAGGTTGTGAGGCACCATGCTGCCCAAGTCACTGACTCTCAGCCATTCCTCTTCTGAGGATGGAACTCAGGACCTTCAGATTGTGAGATTGATGGAGGGATTACTTTATGATCAGGTTGGGACTCACTGAGATTCTAGAATGAGAGGTGATCTCAATCGAACACACTACTTAAGGGTCTCCTCATGGGAGAGTCTCCGGCCAGACAGCATAATCTCAGAATAAAGGGACGCCAGTTTAAGACTGGATGAGGAGGAATTTCTTCTCTCAGAAGGTTGAGTGTCTTTGGAGCTCCTTGCCACGGAGAAGAGTGGGGGCAGAGTCCTTGAGTATGTTTAAGGCTTAGACAAGTTCTTGATAAGTAGGGGAAACAAGATTTATGGAAAAATGCAGGAGAGTGGACAGAGGAATGATGGATCAGACCTGATCCGATTGAATGGCAGAGCAGGCTCAAGGGGCCAAATCCCATTCCTATTTCTTATGGTCTTAAAGTATGTTTAAAATCTATTAAAGCACTTCATGAATTATTGAGGTGATAAGTTATATATCAACTGTTAGAATCCACCAACTGTTTCTTTGAACTGCTCAAGTGTTTTCTACATCAGACAGCATTCTACTGGCTAAATGGTCACAAGAGTTTAGAAGACTGAGAGGGGATCTCATTGAGACAACTAAGATTATTAAAGGATTGGACATTCTGAAAGCAGGAAACATGTTTCCACTGATGGGTGAGTGCCGAACCAGAGGACACAGCTTAAAAATACGGGGTAAATCATTTAGGACTGAGATGAGGAGAACCTTCTTCCCCCAGAGAGTGGTGGCTGTGTGGAATGCTCTTCCCCAGAGGGCAGTAGAGGCCCAGTCTCTGGATTAATTTTAAAAAATGTTGGATAGAGCTCTCAAGGATTGTGGAATCAAGGGTTATGGAGATAAGGCAGGAACAGGATACTGATTAAGGATGATCAGCTATGATCATATTGAATGGTGGTGCAGGCTCGAAGAGCAGAATGGCCTACTCCTGCACCTATTGTCTATTGTCTAAGACAAATGCTTCCACAGTAAAATACTGTTCAGTCGCCAATAGTCATGCAAGGATATAGGGACCATTTTACTGGTCGTTTTTACTGCCTAGTGCTGAGCAAGGCTTTCAATAGGACAGTGTGGATGAAAGTACAAACTTGGATGCACAAAGGAATTTCAAAACCTTGGGTTCTCCCAAATATGCCAATGAAAGACTTTCGACCTATCACCATTATAATAGAAAAATGGGGCAGTAAATCAAAACAAAACAAATGACCCGACTGTCTATTTTAGTGATGTTAGTTGAGGGATAAATGTTGGCCAAAGCACTGAAAGAATTTTGCTCCGCTTCATTAAATAGGAATGGCCCCAGTTTCAAGCACAAGGACTTGGCTGAAAAAGTGAAAAGACAATTCAGAAGTATTTGAGTAGGTTTCCCACCGTCTGTAAAATGCATGCTGAAGTCTGCTCTCCCACAAACTTTCATAGGTCAACAATTGTGCCTTTCTACATAAAGCAAATGACATTTCACCAACACAATTATAATGAATTTACATAATATTTTTCATGTGACTACAGCTGAAGATCGAAAAAAAAAGTAAGGATATCAGTATGACAATATAAACTCCACTTACTGAAAGGCAACAGTCAGATATTACAGGTGATCACTGTTCCATTTCACAAGAGAATCACAGACGTGTTATGGTGCAGGAGGCCACTTGGCCTATCATGAATACATCACCTCTTCAAATTTGCATCATTAATGCACTGTCGATTTTAAATTTTATCTCCTACACTTGTGCATTATTTCTTTTCCAAATAATCATACCTTCCTGAATGGCTCAAATGAATCTGCCTCCACTACATTACCAGGCAGTGCATGCCTTACCCTAATGACTAGTTGACTTAAAAAAGTTATTCTCGCCTTACATTTGTTCCTTTATGAAATCTCTTTAAATCTGTGCCGTCTGGTAGTCAACACTAGATGGGATCTCCTGGGAGAAATGGGTTTAAAAATTGGGATAATTCAGTATCTATTTTAGTCAAAGAACAACGAAGAAAATTTACAGTCCAGGAACAGGCCCTTCGGCCCTCAAAGCCTGAGCCGATCCAAACGTACTGTCTAAACCTGTTGGTCAATTCCTAAACATCCATATCCCTCTGCTCCACATCTACTCATGTGTCTGTCCAAACGCATCTTAAGTGAATCTACCGTGCCTGCCTCTACCACTTCTGCTGGCAACGTGTTCCAAACGCCCACCACCCTCTGTGAAGTACTTGCTGCATGTATCCGCCTTAAACATTCCACTTCTCGCCTTGAAAGCGTGACCTCTCGTTATTGAATCCTTCACCCTTGTCTGTATCCACCCTGTCTATACCCTTCATGATTTTGTAATCAGGTCCCCCTCAATCTCCTTTTTTCTAATTAAAATAAACCTAACCGACTCAACCTTTCTTCATAGCTAGCACCTTCCATACCAGGCAACATCCTCGTAAACCTTCTCTGCACCCTCTCCAAAGTGTCCATATCCTTTTGGTAATGTGGCGACCAGAACTGTACACAGTATTCTAAATGCGGCCGAACCAATGTCTTGTACAATTTTAGCATGACTTGCGAGCTCTTATACTCAATACCCCATCCAATGAAGGCAAGCATGCTATACGCCTTCTTGACCACACTATCCACCTGTGCAGCAACTTCAGGGTACATTGGAATTGCACTCCCAGATCTCTCTGCCCATTAACTTTTCCCAAGGCTGTTCTGTTCATTGTACAATTCGCACTAGAATAAGTCTTGCCTAAATGCATCACCTCACATTTGTCTGGATTAAAAACCATCTGCCACTTTTCCAGTATATCCTATATTCTCTTGTCAGTCCCTTATGCATTCCGCTACTCCACTAATCTTCATGTCATCTGTAAACTTGCTGATCATACCAACAGTGCCCTCTTCCAGATCATTCATGTATATCACAAACAACAGTGATCCCTGTGGAACACCACTGGTCACCGTTCTCCATTTCGAGAAACTTCCTTCAACTACTAATCTCTGTCTCCTGTTGCTCAACAGTTCTTCATCCACCTAGCTAGAACACCCTGTACACCACGTGACTTCAATTTCTCCATTAGTCCACTTTGGGGAACATTATCAAATGCCTTACTAAAGTCCCTGTATATGACATTAACAACCCATCCCTCATCTATCAACTTGGTCACTTCCTCGAAGATTTCTATTCAGTTCAAAGCTTGTGGGAAGATTTGTAGCTCGGGTGCTCGTTGTGATTCTCTTCGCCAAGCTGGGAATTTGCATTGCAGACATTTCGTCCCCTGTCTAGGTGACATCCTCAGTGCTTGGCAGCCTCCTGTGAAGCGCTTCTGTGTTGTTTCCTCCGGCATTTACAGTGGTTTGTCTCTGCCGTTTCCAGTTGTCAGTTCCAGCTGTCTGCTGCAGTGGCCGGTATATTGGGTCCAGGTCGATATCTTTGTTGATTGAATCTGTGGATGAGTGCCATGCCTCTAGGAATTCCCTGGCTGTTCTCTGTTTGGCTTGTCCTATAATAGTAGTGTTGTCCCAGTCGAACTCATGTTACTCGTCAACTGCGTGTGTGGCTACTAAGGATAGCTGGTCGTGTCGTTTCATGGCTAGTTGGTGTTCATGGATACGGATCATTAGCTGTCTTCCTGTTTGTCCTATGTAGTGTTTTGTGCAGTCCTTGCATGGGATTTTGTACACTACGTTGGTTTTGCTCATGCTGGGTATCGGGTCCTTTGCCCTGGTGAGTTGTTGTCTGAGAGTGGCTGTTAGTTTGTGTGCTGTTATGAATCCTAGTGGTCGTAGTAGTCAGTTCAGAAATGTTCTTGATGTATGGTAACGTGGCTCGTTCTTTGGGTTGTGGCATGTTCTCATTCCGTGGTCTTTCCCTTAGGCATCTGTTGATGAAATTGCCGGGGTATCCGTTTTTGGCGAATACATTGTAGAGGTGTTCTTCTTCCTCTTTTTGCAGTTCTGGTGTGCTGCAGTGTGTTGTGGCTCTTTTGAACAGTGTCTTGATGAAACTTGCTTTCTGTGTGTTGGGGTGGTTGCTTTCGTAGTTCACGACTTGGTCTGTGTGTGTGGCTTTCCTGTATACCTTTGTGGTGAATTCTCCGTTCGATGTTCTCTGTACCATCACGTCTAGGAATGGGAGTTGGTTGTCCTTTTCTTCCTCTCTAGTGAATCTGATTCCTGTGAGTGTGGTGTTGATGATCCTGTGTGTGTTTTCTATTTCTGTGTTTTTATTGATTACAAAGGTGTCATCCACGTATCTGACCCAGAGTTTGGGTTGAATTTGCAGTAAGACTGCTTGTTCTAAGAATATAAGAACATTATCATACCACCAGCAGACAAAGGCAGAATGACGGTCATCCTGGACAAAGCAGAGTATATCCAGGAAGCGCAAAAACTACTTGCAGACACTAACACCTACCAAAAGAGGGAGTTTGACCCCACCCCAAGCTCACCAAAAGGATAAACAACACACTGAGGAACCTGCAAAAAAACGGACAGATAACCAGGTTTGACCTACAGAGAATAAAACCTGAAAGCAACACCACCCCCATATTCTATGGACTACCTAAAGTACACAAACCAGACACGAAAAGCACAGCAACACATTTTCAGCTCTGATCTCCAGCATCTGCAGACCTCACTTTCTCCTCTACACAAACCAGACATTCCACTCAGACCCAGAGTATCACTACCAGGGACACCAACACACAAACTGGCTAAAGAACTACAACAGAAACTGAAACACCTGATCAGCGGATCCAGACACTCTATACAGTCAACACAGGAATTCTTGGACATCATCAGAAATATACACATACACAAGGAAGAAACTATGGTCTCATTCGATGTAACGGCACTGTTCACGTCTAATCGACAAAACCCTAGCCAGAGAAACAATAGCCAACCTGCTGGACATACAGAACAGACAACAAGACGGGGAACCTATCAACATAGACGGCATACTCAAACTACTGGGCCTGTGCCTCACAACACACTTCACATTCAACAACCAAATATAAGAACAAATCAACGGCACCCCTATGGGCTCACCCATCTCTGGACTCATAGCAGAAGCTGTAATGCAAATATTAGAACAAACAGTCTTACCGCAAATTCAACCCAAACTCTGGATCAGATATATAGGTGATACCTTTGTAATCAATAAAAACACAGAAATAGAAAACACACACCGGATCATCAACACCACACTCACAGGAATTCGATTCACTAGAGAGGAAGAAAAGGACAACTAACTCCCATTCCTAGACATGATGGTACAGAGAACACCGAACAGAGAATTCACCACAAAGGTATACAGGAAAGCCATACACACAGACCAAGTCCTGAACCACGAAAGCAACCATCCCAACACACACAAAAAAAGTTGCATCAAGACACTGTTCAAAAGAGCCATAACACTCTGCACACACCAGAACTGCAAAAAGAGGAAGAACACCTCTACAATGTATTCTCCAAAAACGGATACCTCCGCAATTTCATCAACAGATGACTAAGGGAAAGACCACGGAATGAGAACATGCCACAACCCAAAGGACTAGCCACGTTATCATACATCAAGAATATTTCTGCATTGACAGCCAGACTACTGCGACCACTAGGATTCATAACAGCACACAAACTAACAGCCACTCTCAGACAACTCACCAGGACAAAGGACCCGATACCCAGCATGAGCAAAACCACCGTAGTGTACAAAATCCCATGCAAGGACTGCACAAAACACTACATAGAACAAACATGAAGACAGCTAACGATCCGTATCCACGAACACCAACTAGCCACGAAACAACATGACCAGCTATCCTTAGTAGCCACACACGCAGATGACGAGTAACATGAGTTCGACTGGGACAACACTACTATTGTAGGACAAGCCAAACAGAGAACAGCCAGGGAATTCCGAGAGGCATGGCACCCATCCACAGATTCAATCAACAAAGATAGCGACCTGGACCCAATATACCGGCCGCTGCAGTGGACAGCTGGAATTGACAACCGGAAGCAGCAGAGACAAACCACTATAAATGCTGGAGGAAACATCACAGAAGCACTTCACAGGAGGATCCTAAGCACTAAGGATGTCACGTAGACAGGGAATGAAACATCTGCAAGACAAATTCCCAGCTCGGCGAACAGAACTACAACAACTCTATTAAGTTGGTAAGGCACGATCTCTCCTGCACAAAACCATGTTGCCTATCACTGATAAGTCCATTCTTTTCTAAATATAAATAGATCCTATCCCCTAGTACCCTCTCCAGTAACTTCCCCACCACCAATGTCAGGCTCACTGGTCTGTAGTTTCCCTGAATATCCCTACTACCCTTCTTGTACAGGGGGACAACATGAGCAACCTTCCAGTCCTCCGGCGCCTCACCTTTATGTAAGGATGCCACAATGATATCTGTTAGGGCCCCAGCTATTTCCTCTCTCGCCTCCCTCAGCAACCTGGGATAGATCCCATCTGGTCCTGGGGATTTGTCCACCATAATAACCTTTAGCTTATCCAACACATCTTCCCTACTTATGACACCGTGATCCAGACTAATCAAACTTTTATCTCTAATCTCAAGATTCATCATGTTCCTCTCCTCAGTGAATACTGATGCAAAGTAATCATTCAGAATCTCACCCATTCTCTCAGGTCCGACACACAGCCTTCCTTCATTATCCTTTAGTGGACCAATCCTTTCTCTAGTTACCCACTTGCTTCTTATATAAGAATAAAATGCTTTGGGATTCTCCTTAATTCTGCTCACTAAAGCTATTTCATGGCCCCTTTCAGCTCACTTGATTCCTCATTTAAGATTTGTCCTACTCTTCCGATACTCCTCATATGTACTGTTCACATGTTTCTAAACCTTCAACAGCAATTGCTATCCTAATAATTATAATGTAAACAGTCAGTATAAGCTGGTCAAATTAGAGTCACATTCTTCTGCAAAAGTACATTCACCATGGGGTGGACTTAAGCACAGCACAACAAACTGCTTAAACAGTTTCTATTGTAAAACTTGGCGTCTGAATTTATAATGGAGGAAGGTGGCAGAAACTAAGGAGATACAATATATTCTGACTTTATCACAGGCTGGTTCTGCTGAAGGAGGCCATCCAGCCTATCACGCCTACACCAGTTCTATTACCTAGTGCCAATTTCCTGCTTTTTCCCCATATCCCTACTCAGCAATTCCATCCAAATAATTATCCAATGTCCTCTTGAATGCCTCAATTGAAACAGCTTCTGTGATACTTCTAGGCAGTGCCTTCCATGCTCTAATTACTCACTGTGTTAAAGAAAGTTTTGCTGACGTCACCCTTGCTCCCCTCAGTCTTCTTTTTTCCAAGAAGAACCGCCCCAATTTCTTCAATCTATCCTCATAACTGAATTTTCTCATTTCTGGAATCATTCTTATTTTGACATATTCATTATAAATGTGAACATTCACATCCTCTTCCCTTTCTACCTCTCACTCTATTATCCAAATTTCCCAGCCCCACTTCATTTGTCTATTCCAAATTAAACTGTTCAGTACATGGGGTAGTAAATGCCATGGATGATGAAAGTATTCTTAGCAAGGTGGTTGCGGGGAAGTCAGGGGATAGAAGAGGGAGGTCTGATTTCACAGGGCACTGCAGTTTGAAGATGGATTACATTACATCGCTGTGTGTATTAAATGCTTGGCTTGATTATGCATTGGTGCTGAGTGGCCTGATTTTTCACATGATTGAAAGGTTTCTGTGCATTGTAAAATTTAGCAAATCACCTTGCCCATTGCTACTATGGGCTGTCCAACTTCAATTCAAAAGAAGTCACTGTTTTGCAATCTGGTTTTCTGACACCCCTGAAAGGCTTGCTTGGGCCTGCAGAATGCTCTGTGCGTACACACTTTGTGAAACACTCTGCCAGCAAAATAACATAACAGTATCCAAATAAATATGAGCAAACGTGACAAATTATATCAACTGGCAGTACTGGCAAGGGTACTGCAAATGCATATTTTGCACATGTATTGAGAATGTTCTGAGGTGTCAGTAGACATTTTGTTCTTCCAGAGGATAGTGTTCAATAGGGTCCCAGGGGTTTATTTGGCATGGGGAGGGAGTGTCAGGGCTGGAAGATTTTGGAACTTGAAGTCAACCTTTATTACTGAAACGTAAAGAAAAGGCAATTGAAATCTGACAGTAAATGAGAACCTAAGCACAAGGAGCTGATGGGGATAACTGAGAGGTAACATAAAGGAGTGTTGAAAAAAGGTCAACGTCATACCTAGCTTTTCTGTAGGAGATATAACGTAAGGTTAGAACCTTCTATACATTCTAGAACATTCTATCCAAGAAAAAAAGTGAATTATTTTATTACAATTGAATTGCAAAAGAATACAGGACGCAAAGCTTTAAATTGGAATACAATATTTAGAGAAGAATAAGGTGATAGGCAGAAAGGATCCTTGAAGGATGAGAGGGGAAAGATATAAAAGGGACTGAAGGAGTAACTTTTTCACACAGAGGATGGCGCATGTATGGAATGAGCTGCCAGAGGAAGTGGTGGAGGCTGGTACAATTGCAACATTTAAAAGGCATCGGGGTGGGCATTTGAATAGGAAGTGTTTAGAGGGGTATGGGCTAAGTACTGGAAAATGGGACTTCTGTTTCCGTGCTGTACATTTCTATGACTCTAAGATGTTCGCGAAACTTGGAAATAACCAATTAATGTCCAGAATTTGTAATTACACTATGAAAGGTTTATACTGACAGGACTTTATTAAACAGAAACAAGGGTTAGCTAGGAAATTGATAGTGTGTACAAACTAGAACTTATTAACATGTTGTATATAAAATGACCTAGATTTTGCGGTAGCAATGACAACAAAACTGTCAACATCAATCACTGTTTCTCCTTTGATACTGGCAGCAAATCCTAAAGCTTGCATATGTGCAATTAAACCCAAAAATCAAGAAGCTTCTATAATTGATTCTATGTTTCTTCAGAGAGTGTACTTTAGAAGGCACATAAGAATGCACTCAGTTAAAATGATTGAGCTGATGAGAATTTCCAACTTGATGCTTTTAATCCAGCATTAAAAACCCTTGAAAAAGTTAAAGGGATTCTATAGGCATATAAAGCTCATTATTAATGCTAACCATTCTCACTGGCTCTGAAAGACTTATTTATTGAATGCCACATTTCTTCATCAGGATTAGAAATACCATAGATTCATAGAGATGTACAGCATGGAAACCGACCCTTCGGTCCAACTCGTCCATGCCGACCAGATATCCCAACCCAATCTAGTCCCACCTGCCAGCTCCCAGCCCATATCCCTCCAAATCCTTCCTATTCATATACCCATCCAAATGCCTCTCAAATGTTGCAATTGTACCAGCCTCCACCACTTCCTCTGGCAGCTCATTCCATACATGTACCACCCTCTCCATGAAAAAGTTGCCCCATAGGTCTCTCTTATATCTTTCCCCTCTCACCCTAAACCTATGCCCTCTAGTTCTGGACTCCCCAACCCCAGGGAAAAGACTTTGCCTATTTACCCTATCCATACCCCTCATAATTTTGTAAACCTCTGTAAGGTCACCCCTCAGCCTCTGACGCTCTAGAGAAAACAGCCTGTTCAGCCTCTCCCTATAGCTCAAATCCTGGCAACATCCGTGTAAATCTTTTTTGAACCCTTTCAAGTTTCACAACATCTTTCCGATAGGAAGACCAGAATTGCATGCAATATTCCAACAGTGGCCTAACCAATGTCCTGTACAGCTGCAACATGACCTCACAACTCCTGTACTCAATACTCTGATCAATAAAGGAAAGCATACCAAATGCTTTCTTCACTATCCTGTCTACCTGTGACTTCACTTTCAAGGAGCTATGAACCTGCACTCCAAGGTCTCTTTGTTCAGCAACACTCCCTAGGACCTTACCATTAAGTGTATAAGTCCTGCTAAGATTTGCTTTCCCAAAATGACATTTTTTATTTGTGATATTTTAGCTTTTCTCTTGATTCAGTGTGTATGTCTCAACCAAATGTCTTCGCATTTAATTTTAAAATGTTCAGAATGTGAAATAAGACGTTTTGTGATTTCTATTTCCTGATTTACTATCTGTGAGAATAATTCAACGTGATTGGCCGCATACTTTCCTTGATGATATCACTGTTGGTGGCGATTCTCCTGTGTGGCACCAGATTCAACCCGATGTCAGCCAGGGGAAATAGAGACTGCAATAGAGATTGCTAGTCTTTATGGACAACTTTCTTCAACTTCAGTGCCAAATGCTGCTGCTTTGTCACTGATCATGAAGTCCAGCCCACTGAGCCCCTGATTGTTTGATGCACATTCAGAGTTAAATCTAATCTTGATAGATACACAAACATATGCACTTTTAGCCTTTTTCAGCAGAATTGGCTGTGCACAACCATATCTAGATTCTTCTACAATACATTTTATGATGCCACAAGATACAGCACTTTGTTTTACCAGAGATCCTTCTAGCTTAAAGAAAATTGCAGAAACAGCTGTGGAGGTTTTAACAATATTCCTCCTGTAGAATTAAATTTATAAGTAAAATGCTAAATTAATTCAGGATTAAGTGCCACTTAGAGCATTTTCCCAATTTTTCATTCAACCTTTTCAAGGGTTTTTATTGCTGGATTAAAAGGATAATGGTGGAAATTTTCACCAGCTCAATTTTAATTATGGACATTCTTAGATATCGTCCAAAGTACACCCTCTGGAGAAACACGGAATTGTTGACAGCAGCTTCTTGATATTTTGGGTTTAACTGCACATGCACAGACTTGAGGAGTTGCTGCCAGTATCAAAGAAGAAACAGTGATTGATGCTGACAGTTTTGTTATCATTGCTACTGCAAAATCTAGGTCATTTTAACTATAATATGGTAAAAGGTTCTAGCTTGTGCACACTACCATTTCTTCAGTTAACCCTTATCTCTTGAACATGGTCCAGCTGCTATAAACTTTTTATGGTATAATTACAAATTCTGGCCATTAGTTGGCTATTTGCTCATTTCCCGAACACCTTCAAGGATCCTTACTGACCATCACCTAATTTTTCTCTAAATGTTGTATTCTAGTTTAAAATCTTGCATCCTATATTCTTCTCCAATTCAATCTTATTAAAACAACTTTTTGGATGGAATGATAGAACCTTATGTTTTATCTCCCACAGCTTTAAGTTGACTTTTTCTCAACACTTCTTTATGTTCCCTCTCAGTCATCCCCACCAGCTCCTTGTGCTTAGGTTCTCTTTCACTGTCAGATTTCAATTCAGAGATCTTTAAATGTCAACGTATTTGATGCATATATGGATATATATTTGAAAGGGATGAAATTAGAGGGCTAAGTAGATAGGCTAGGAGAGCAGGACTAGTTGGGTAGCTCTTTCAGGAGCTGGTAAAGACATAATGGGTCAAATGGCCTCCTTCTGTACTGTAAAATTCAGTAATTCTATGAACAATAGGGAACCAGATTTTACACCAACTCATGATAGTTCCACATTCCCGTCACTCAGGTTGGCTTTCAATTCCAGATGTTTGTTATGAATTAATTGAAGTTAAATTCCATGAGTTGCCTTGGTAGATTTGAAGGTGTACACACCCATCCACTTCCTAGCCTCTGGAATACTAGTTCAGAGACAATGACACTAAACTACTGTCTTCCCATAGTCTGCATGTGTGTCTAAAAATGGTTTGAAATGTTCAATGCAAGAATATATCAGAGAGAGAGAGAGAGAGAGAGACTCAGAGCTATAAGACTCTGAATTCATAAAACAATCACAATTATACCATTTAAGGCAATGCTCAATGGTATCAAGTTTTTATCAATGCAAAGTAGTGTGATTTGAGGCAAATGCACCCATGCTTATTTATGAAATAAATATGAGACTATTCTGAGTGTCATAATTATTTTGGGGTTTTTGTATAAATGGAATGAAGTCAAGTTTACAAAATTCCTAAGTCAAAGAAAACATCAAGGCTACACACCCTTTTCCTGGCCTAAGTATGATTCAGAAATTAACAATATAATTTTAGTTTGACAACTTCATATTGTTCAAACATGTGCTCATTAATTACATATTTAACAACTACCTATTCTCCTCCTCGATACAACTGGCCACAGAGTGAGTTAACAGATTCAATGAACAGATAACGAGACATAAGGGATCACACTGCAAGCCACTATTTAGTAGGACAAGCGTGTGTGGTCCATACTAGCTGACTTTTAGCAAGTGAAAGTCATTTTACATACTTAAGCCTTATTCACCTGAATTAAGAAAATTAAGTGTATTCCACAGGAAGCAAATGTACCTAGCATGTGACAGAAACAACACTCCATTTCTGATGGATTTTCAGATTTGCCATATATCCACCTAATCATACCAGATTATGGTTTCAACACAGTATATTGTCCCACCTGCTCCAGAGGGGTGTTTGAACATGCCTGAATAGTTTATATAAAAACATTCATGTCATGCAACATGCTTCAAATGAGTTGAGATGTTTTTAATGAATATTAAAAACATTAAAAAACAAACAAATTTACATTTATACAGCACCTTTCTTGATCACTATATGTTACCACACCCTGGTGAGTTGCAAACAGAGTTCAAAACCAAGGGTACATCAGTACAAAGAAACTGTTCATGAAAAATGCTCACAATAGGGGTGGCACAGTGGCTCAGTGCTTAGCACTGATGCCTCACAGCGCTGGGGACCCGGGTTCAACTCCTGCCACGGGTGACTGTCGGTGTTGAGTTTGCATGTTTTCCCCATGTCTGCATGGGTTTTCTCTGACATTCCAAAGATGTTCAGGTCGTGAACTGGCTATGCTAAACTGCCCACAGTGTTAGGTGCATTAGTCAGGGTATATATAGGGTAGGAGATTAGGTCTGTGTGGACTTGTTGGGCCAAGTGGCCTGTTTCCACACTGTAGAGAATTTAATTTAAAATATTAACGGTCCCAATTATGCTTATCTACTTCTCCCAATTAGACAAAAAAAATGAATTATTTCATATTACACCTATACACTGCAACAGGGAATTCAAAATTATGCAAAAGTTAACATTGAATTTAAAATGATATAATGCCTCAATAGCCTAAATTGTTGCTATCGCTTTTATGACTCTAACATTATACCTCGCACTGAGTGCTAGCTTGAACAGCTTATTTGAAGTGAAGCTATTGACCAACTCATTCCTTTAAAAAAGTTTGAGAGAATTAATTTGTTAAGAAACTCGCCTTTCACCACTGAGACTTGAATTCAGAGTCTGCCCAAAGAGATTGACTGAAAGTTTTGTCTGTGATGTTAATATTCTCGGTGAAATTAAGCTAAGTGCTGTTATTTCACTTGAAATCGATAACTTTACTTAAATAGGACACAGGCTGGCAGCATAAATAAGGCTTACTCTTCATCTAATCATGTTTTGTCCTTAATTATAATACCATCAATAGACACTTATAATGGATAATGTTCCATTCCTGAGCAAAAATATCCCTTATCTTTATAGACAAAAGATTCACACATCAAATTAATTGCAAAATGTGATGATTTACATCAATGACTAGGTCAAATTTACATAATGGGTAAAAGATGATCAGCAAACTCTATTGTATATAACACAACCACAGGAGTGGTTAAAGGGAACAGTATTTAAGGAGAATATGACAGAGAAAGCTGTGGAAGGTTACAATGATGGTCAACTGGGATCTTGGGTTCATTTCACACTACAGGTGACCCCACTACATTCTCTCACAAACACAAGCACACACAGACACAAATACACACTCTTACACACAATCTCACTCATGCAGACCTCTTTCAGACACAAACTCTCTCAGATAGACACACACACACCCTCTCACAGGCATATATCATGTCACACTCGCTCACACACTCTATAAAGCGCACACACACGCACTCTCCCCCTCTCCCACACACATACACACTCCTCTCTCCCTCACAGGCACATATACTCGCATACACACACACACACATATCAGTCTATGGAGTAAATTTGCATTTATATTTGCAGACTGATTCTATCTTATTCAAAAAGCACACAATCTATAGGCAGTCGGTCCATGTGTAATTTTATCAATTCCTACTTTAGGAATAGAACTAGTCTGACTCAAGGTTGGAATACAGATAGACTCTAGCCTCACACCTTTAATCCATTGTGAGTCGAGATGTCACTTTTTGCTAAAACCTTAAATTATCTCAGGAAAATGGTCATAGAGTCGTAGAGATGTGCAGAGCATGGAAACAGAGCCTTCGATCCAATCGTCCATGCTGATCAGATATCCTAATCTAATTAGTCCAATTTTCCAGCACTTGGCCCATATCCCTCTAAGGGAAAGTGAGGACTGGAGATGCTGGAGATTAGTGGTGCTGGAAAAGCACAGCAAGTCAGGCAGTATCCGAGGAGCAGGAAAATCGACATTTTGGGCAGGGCCCCTTCATCAGAAATATGATTCCTGATGAAGGGCTTTTGTCTGAAACGTCGATTTTCCTGCTCCTCGGATGCTGCCTGACCTGCTGTGCTTTTCCAGCACCACTAATCTTGACTCATATCCCTCTAAACCCTCCCTATTCATAAACCCATCCAGATGCCTTTTAAGTGCTGTAAATGTACCAGCCTCCACCACTTCTTCCACCAGTCGCAGCTCATTCCATATACGTATCACCCTCTGTGTGAAATGTTGCCCCTTCGGTCCTTTCTATATATTTCCAGCCTCTACCACTTCTACCACCAGTGGCAGTGGATTAGTTGCGCTGAATGGCTTGTGAGTCTTGGCTGAAAATTTATCACTATACATGTTATAAAGGAGATGTGATTTAAATTAGTAAAGCACTAATCAAAATATCAATGTTTCAGTCTCACACTTGGAACAAATGTCATATGAAAACAAACTAGACTTGTGATTGCTACTGGGAACTTTGATAGATCCTCACATTCATAATTTTCATTACTGCCATTCTTGGCAGTGGCTGATGGGCCATTCCTAGGAATATTCTCTGCTTAACTACCATTCAATTCCTTTGCTGATTTACAAGTGATGTTTTTCTGTGCCACGCCAGTTCCTAAGCTCCTAAAGCACTGAATTTCAAAGCATTTCAGAATGACACTTGACAAAAAATATTCAGCAAATTAGCTAATTATGCTGAAATCATTTACTGACCTCAGTACATGCTTCAGAAATGCTCTATCAAATACGGATACATAGAACAATTTGTATTATTTTGACACTGAGAGTTTACACTAATTAAATCACTTAGCAGATATCAACTAGCCAAGCTAACCAGGGGAGATTCCTGGTACAAATGATATCAACTTGACACAAGAAAAGAAAATTCATAATTTATAAACAGCATAACAAATCTGAAGAGCTTCTCTGCAACCTATGAATCACTGCAAATAACTGCGGTGATGTGAACAATTTCTGACAGCGTGTTATTTATGAGATTAAAATAAGGAACAAACTGTGCAACAATATAACTCTAAGATCTGTTGAAGCAATGTCACCTGTTCAGGCAACATATTGCAGATTTCATGACAGCATCTAATTTGTACATGAAGTTATACTAATTAAGGATCACATTTCTTTAGGAAACATATCATAAAGCAGTTTTAGCTAATTTTCTACTCTACATAATTTTTATTAATATAAATGTGAACATTTTCAAATTGGAATAACTAGTTAAATGTACATCATTAATATTCCTCAATCATAAGCTGCTCGATGAAGTTTTTAAAAGATATCCACTATATTGTTCGCCAGGTCATAGCCTTCAGTTTGCACTTGCTCAGTTTAACATCTAACAAAACTCATATAATGTAAGAAATTGTAAATTTTAATTGTATGACCAAATATTTTTCTTAGGTTGGATGTTTTGAAAAACACTAGTGCAAGTAAAATCATTTTGGCTCTGGAATGACAGCACAATGACTTTGATGCTATGGCAATAATCGTAGAATCCCTCCAGTGTGGAATCAGGCTATTCAAGCCAGAGTCCACATCGACCTTTTGAACAGCATCCCACCCAGCCCCAGCTCCCTGCCTATCCCTGTAACCCTGCATTTCCTATGGCTCATCCAACTCACCTACACATCCTTGGACACTATGGACAATTTAGCATCACCAATCCACCTAACCAGCACATCTTTGGACTGTGTGATCCAATGAGAAAGAATTACTGCACAAATCTTCCTGTGGTGGAGGGCTAGTACTCAGAAAATAGATGCTATAAATAATTCAGGTGCAAAAGACCAGGACAGTTTGGGATTGTTTGTAACTTAAGGTACGTGGTTAACATTGCTGCCGCACAGTGCCAAGGACCTGGGTTCAAGTCCAGCCTTGGGTGACTGCCTGCGTGTAGTTTGCACATTCTCCCCGTATCTGCATGGGTTTCCTCCCACAATCCAAAAATGTACAGGCTAGGTGGAATGGGATGCTCTTTGGAGAGAGAGTCGGTGTGGACTTTTTGGCCTGAATGGCCTGTTTCCACACTGTTGGGATACTATTCTGTAAAAGAGTTGTAATGTATTTTTTAAAAGAACATTTTTTAATTCACTGGATTATGGCATCCCTGGCTACGGTAGCATTTATTGCCTGTACCATGGGGCAGTTAAGAGTCAATCACATTGCTGTGGGCCTGGAGTCACATGTAGGCCAGACCAAATAAGGATGGCAGTTTCCTTCCCTAAAGCACAACAGTGAACTAGAGAGGTTTTTCCTGACAATCCACAATGGATTGATCATCAATAGATTCTTAATTCCAGATTTTTATTGAATTCAAATTTCATCATCTACCGTAGTGGGGCTTGAACCCCAGAACATTACCTGGGTCTCTGGATTCAAAGTCTAGTAATAATATCACTAGGCCATTGCCTCCCCACTCAATCTGCCAAGTATGGAGGAAAAAATTAATAAGTTTGAAACAAGGATTTGGAGCAGGGCTGTGGAGAAACAGTCGGAACATGGAGCTAACTTGTAGCCCTTGTAAAACTGTGGCATGGGAACAATGAGTCAAAAGACCTCCTTCTTCTGTACAATTCTATGATTCTACAACTCACCGGCAGCAAATAAAACCAGGTAATGTTGGAAATGCACATCAAATTGATCAGGATTTAAAAGAGGTAGACAAGTTGCTTTGGCTGACACTTGCAATTTGAAAAGTTTATTGATTTCTGTCAAATTCATTTTGAGGGAAAGGGAAAGAAAGAGAGAAATTGCAAGCGGCATGAAAATCTTCGAGTATAATCTTTCATCAGAATTGTTCCAATGAATTCCATTCCCAGCCCAACCACTGCTTTATTTCATTTTGAGAATAAGTTAATCCCCAAAACTTGCTATGGCTCTCTCCCCTTCCTGACTCTGTCAAATTATTTATTGACATCCTCTTCTCTAAAAGAGCTCCCAACACTGCCCAATTATAACACATCTCTACACATCTTCAAATCAAAATAGCCATAGACTTGTGCATTTATGATGCCCAGCAAACATAATCGTCCATTGTCAAATCTAGCAAAACTGGCTAAAAGAAAAATCAAGTCTCTCTCTAATTATGCCAATTTTGAAAACAAAAGGAAGACCTTCACTTATGGAGTGCTTTCAATTGGCTCAGGCTGCCCCAAAGTGCTTTAAAAGTGAAATACTTCTGTGTGTAGCCATTGGTGAAGTTTAGAAAACAGGGTAACCAATTTCCGTGGAGAAAGCCCCCAAAATGTGACACTGGCGAGATAATCAATGGGCCTTTAGGTGTTGACTGAATAATAAAGGAATAGGCCAATCATATTCAGTTAAAAATCTACACCAGAGTCACTTTGGCTGAAACAACTCCAAACTGCTGAGTGTTTGGAAAATTTGGCTATGTTTAAACTGTAATATGAATGCAAATCTATCTTTTCATATTTTGTGGTGCTTTTCCAGCATTTTCTAGTGTTATTTCATTTGTTGTTACAACTGACAAGTAACTGACAGTCTGACTGTCTACTGTTTGGCTGACAAAGGGAAACCTTGGTTAGCTCTAAATTTGACATTTTCAAAGTTCCTTTCATTAGCTTCCCACATTCAAAACTGCATAAATTCAAAATGATTCAGGACTTCATGAATCCTGTCCATTGTCAAATTTGCAGACTTAACAACCAAACCTTGCTGCTCATCCCAACAGAATCACGTTAAAATTCTTGATTTTCAAGTCGCTCCATGGCCCCTCCCTGACTTTCATCCCCTGTGAGTTCTACGTCCTGTTTGCATTCTTCGCTGTCTTGGCACTGGCTGACTGAGCTGGAAGCAAAACCTTTAGCTATTTTGCTGCCACAGTCTTGAACATCTCATCTAAACCTCTTCAGGTTGTAATAATTACTATACTTCTAACTTTTCAATGATTCTCACCTTACCCTGAACTGAAAAGTAATTTGCACGCTTTTTACGATAAAAGTGTGCAAGCTATTATTAGCCTGATGAAGAGTCTGATAAAAATTCACCTGATTTTAAACATAACTCCGCTTACTTTTCACGGATGCTTCCAGACCTGCTGAGTTTTGCCAGCAATTTGTTTTTGTTTCAGATCTCCAGCATCCACAATTATTCATTTTATTTCATTATTAACCAATCCTACATAGTGCATTTCCAGCATTTGCTGGTGTTATTTCAGATTTTCAGCATCATTATTCCTTTTTCAGCTCAATAGTTAGTTGTGGAGCTTGTACTAAAATGCATGACTGGCTTTGGCAGACACTGCTCTGAGCACTCAGGTTTAAAACAGAAAGATATATTTTTAAAAATGAGACTTTCCCTGAATTTTTCCAGCACAACTTGATTTGTGGTCTCTCAATCATTTTGAAGTCTTACCTATGAAGAGGGGATTGTTAATTGCACTAGTGTCTTCCCTTTTGAAGCAGCATAATATACACTACCTGTGTTAATTTTCTGTAATTACCTACAGGGTAAATTCTGGTAAAATTTGCAGTGATTACGTTAGTTTAACAACTTCACGGAGTGTCCTGATCACTGTCCACCTAACTCAGCGAGAATAGAACTGTCCCCACCAAGTCCAAAATATGTACTGCAAAAAGAGATGTTTACATGGCTTTAATTTACCAACTATAATTTCAGCTTAGTATTGAGACAATTTATAAACAACTCAACCTTTGTTTGTCGTTTGTGACATCATTTGACCCACTGATGACACTTGTGCCTAGTATAATTTCTCCTAGATACCAATTATTCCCTCTTAGATAAAATGATTTTGCTTTTTATGAATGCAAAAACTGTAGAAATTCTAATTTTTGGTGGGAATGTTTATACAAAGAGCATAGTGTGGCTAGTGTTAAACGAATAGGTATAGGAGAAGGTTTGCTCAGAACATCAGTATGTACCAAGTGGCCCATTTCTGTACTGTATTTTCTATATGAATCTACCCAACAATATTGTAAACATCCTCTCATGAGGGGAGCATAATTTTCTCACTCACACAAAACTTTCATCTCTCATCAGCAAGTTACATTTCTACAATCAGGGAGCTGACCTGTAACATGTGCGTGACTCCTATTTTTTAGGTTTTGCAGTCACCAGTAATGGAAAAGAGTAATCTACTATTACCCTGATTGCGATATCATTGCCAAAGCTAACAACAGACCAGGAACCAGAATAAGAAAAGTCGAGTTACGCCATTCAAATAACTGATTCCGATGTATCGATTATACACTCTCCTACGATTTGGAGGAGCCGGAGTTGGACTAGGGTGGACAGGTTATAGTCCAACAGGCTTATTCGGAAGCACTAGCTTTTGAAGCGCTGCTTCTTCATCAGGTGTTTGTGAACCAGGACCATAAGACACAGAATTTATAGCAAAAGATTACAGTGATACAATGATACATTGAACCAACCTAGATTGTTGGTTTGAATTCCACTCTGATGGTATCCTGAGAGTATTGAGAGTATTTAGGAAATACACTTTGATTGTTTTCCAAGTAATAGTAATTGATATTAAAGCTCAGCCTCGAGGAGAGCTGGAGTCTTTTTAGTTGAGATATTAAACTGAAACATTAGCTGCCCTCTCACTTGGATTGCACCATTCAAAAACAGACAGATCCTCCCACTACCATGGCCAATATGTATTCTTTAACCAGGAGAGTGAGTTGCACTATATTTGCTGATCTCTGCTAGAATATTAGAATTATAGTCATACAGCACGGAAACAGACCCTTTGGACCAACCAGTGCCTGTCATGTTCCCAAACTAAACTAGTCCCACTTGCCTATGCTTTCCTCCAAACCTTTCCTCTTCATGAACTTATCCAAATGTCTTTGAAATGTTGTAACTGTACCTAGGTCCACCACTTCCTCAGGAAGTTCATTCTACACATAAACTCTCTGTGTAAAAAAATGCCCCTCATATCTTTTTAAATCTTTCTCCTCTCACCCTAAAAATATGTTCCCTAGTCTCGAAATCCTCCACCTGAGGGAGAAGACACCTGCGATTCACCTTATCTATGCCCCTCATGATTTTCTAAACCTCCATAACATCACCTATCAACATCCTACGCTCCAGTGAAAATAGTCCCAGCCTATTCTTATAGCTCAAAGCCTCCATTCTTACCAATACCTTCATCTGGTAAATCTCTTCTGAACTCTCTCCAGCTTAGTAATATAACAGGGCGACTAGAACTGCACACAGTACTCACCAATATCCTATATTACCTCAAGATGATGTCCCATCCCCTGTATTTGAAGGACTAAGTCATGAAGGCAAGCCTTTCTCCCTGTCCACATGTGACGCAAACTTCAAAAGAGAGAAATGGAAAATAGAAAGAACAGCAAATTGACCCATAGAGCAGCCAAGGGGACAAGGATTGTTTGAGATCATCACAGACTTGATTTGTGGTCATCGGCTGTAAGGGACTCAGGCAACTGATTAAAGCAAAGAAAAAAAAATCTCACCAGGTAACAGTAAGCCACTCAGTGACTCCGCTACTTGAACTGGACTGAAACAACAGCTCTGATACTACTGAAACAACCCCGGATCCTTCTGAACAAACTCAATAAAGCAACCAGAAAGGGGTCATAAACCTCTGATATTTCAAAAATGCAATCCTCCAATCAGTCTCAGGATTTAGTAAAAGCTTGAATTCCCCTTTTAATCACAGCCCCATGCCAAAGTAGGTGTGAGCTGAAAATGTGTTGCTGGTTAAAGCACAGCAGGTTAGGCAGCATCTCAGGAATAGCATCTGCAGACCTAATTTTTTACTCAAAGTAGGTTTGAGAAAAGCAATAAGTGTAATTCATGCAGTCAAGTTCTGAGAAGAGAATTGGAAAACCTTGACTTTATTCTTGCAAAGAGCAGGCTGAGTCCTAATCGTGAAGTATATAAGATAGTTAAAAGAAAAAGGAAATCCAGGATACCATAAGATAACTAACAGGATAAGGAGAAATGGGTTCAAACTAAAATAGAAACTAGAAAATAGAAACTTAGGATTGATGCCACCAAAAGAATTAACAAGAAGACACATACAAATACATCAATCAGCTTAACTGCTGCAGAAACCCTCATTTATACATTAGCTATCTTTGGATTTGACTCATCACTCCTGCATGTTCTTCCAGTTTCTTTGTTCTGTAAACTAAGGGCAACTCAAAACTCTGTTCTTCATATCCCAACTTGCATTAGGTCCCATTCACCAATCATCCTATGCTCAGTGAACTACGTTTGATCCTGATTAAGAAACATCCTGATTTTTAAATTCTCACCTTTGTTTTGAAATATCTCCTCCACCTTGACAATTCCAAGTTATTGTGCTCCTCCCATTCTGGAGTACACCTGAATTTAGATCTTAAGTTTTAGATTGAGTTTTCTGAATCTAGCCACTTTTAAACAAGTTTTACAACATAGGTATTTTGCCAGCCTAACAAGGTCAGAAACCATTTTGTTTTGGCATGTTAAAACAATCCCAGAATACTCTCAAACAAAAATTATGAAATGCTGCTGAAAACAAATGTTGTTAAAGTTTTTCATATTGCACTCATTAGGCCATTTTGCAAGAATACCAATTTAAGGTGAATGCAAGATGAGTACAAGATGATAAGCTTTGACAAATAGCCTATTTTCAGAAATACTCAAATTTTGTAAGACCAAATTAGAGTTATAGTTGATTATGTGCTAGAAAAAGTGATTAACTAGAAGAAACAATACAATTTACACTATAACCAATGAATAATTAGCCAGTAATCAGTGAAAAACAGGCTGTATTTTTATTAATTTCTACTGAATCTATATTAACTGTTGGTATTTAAAATGACTGGACAAAGAAGATTGTGAAAAAACACATCTAAAACACTCCCAGGGTCTGATTGATAATACTGCCCCTGGCACTAAAACCACAAACATACAACTAAAGCAGCCTGTTTATTTTCAGCTAAGCTGAAACATTTTTCAAATGTCATAGGGTAAGAGACCATATAGCAGGTAGATTAAATCAAATCAACTACTACCATATTACTAGACAATTAGATTTCAAGAACTGCTATAAATTAATAGGGAATTAATCCCAAATTGAGAAATTCAATAAACTTTGACATTCACTGTTTCACACTGCTCCCACGCTAACAATCAGTTACATTCTAACAACTAATTTCTGATTATCAGTTGGGCTAATATGATTCACTCATCATAAGAAACAGGAACAGGAGTGGGCCATTCGGCCCCTCCAGCCTATTTAGACATTCAATAGAAACATGACTGATCTGACTCTCATGTCCATTTTTCTGCCCTTTCCATTTGATTTCACTATAAATCAAGAATCTATTTATCATGTAGAAGTTACATCTATTTCAGTTGCAGGATCCGTCATCTGCAAGATAAAGAAACAGATCCAGCTTTGCACCAATTTTAAACTAAAAATAAACACATGGACAATAGTTCCCAGGTGTATTCTCTATGACAACACCATGACCAATCAGAATTGACTTATTAACCAGTCAACACCCTTTTCTCATGAATTATGAATTGCTGTTTCCTTTACATTTGACATTCTTGCATCTGTCTGGATGAGTGTAAGACAAAAAGCTTTGATATGATGTCTCTTTTTCAGCAATACAAAATCTGTACTACCAAGTAGCTATAAATATGGACTTACTGAAAATATTATAATGTTTAATTTCCTCTTCCAACTAGCTATACATATTGTGAATGTGTCTGTTTTGTAAGGAAGATTGAGGAGCATTTGCTTAATGGCAAGGTAGAGCATAGAAATGATAACTTGAAATGCATCCTTGCAATAATTATCTTGTAAAGTGATATTAAAGAGTCTTTAAGCAACCATTAAGTTAGGCCTTAGAGATAGAACAGAAGTAGATGTTTTTTAACCAGATGCACTAGTCTCACTCTTTGACCACCTACAGAATCCCTTTACAGACATGAGCCCTAATGTATCATTCGTTATGACTTAAGATATACACACACAGAGTTATGACAATTTAATTGGCATTTGTGACCATACA
Organism: Hemiscyllium ocellatum; assembly: GCF_020745735.1. Lineage (NCBI taxonomy): Eukaryota > Metazoa > Chordata > Chondrichthyes > Orectolobiformes > Hemiscylliidae > Hemiscyllium > Hemiscyllium ocellatum. Next base: position 30,386,355 of record NC_083401.1, on the reverse strand, counting down.
TTTACTATATCATTGGCTAATTATTCACCAGGATTACTAAAATCAGTTATTGAAATTAAAACAGAACCATGAGGAAATGAAATTGCACCAAAGGGTTCAAATGTCATGATGGTCTTTCGTCACCGTCCAATCTCTGAGGTGTGATCACTGACACATAATCACTCCAGGCCAGCAGATTATTGCATTATATTTAGATAACAAATATTGCAAAATAGTAGAATATTTTCATTGCTGGCAGCAGTGACTAACATGCTCAATGCTCCTCATGCTCCTGAGGATACAACATGGAGCCAAATATTGTGACACAACTCCTACCCAGTTCACCATAGAAGTAAGATCTCTTTACTTGGTAATACTGAATATGAAGTTTAAAAATACAGTACTTGGTATTTACAAATAAAAAAGTCACACATCTAAAATGTATTATAGAACTCATTCAAAGGAAAATGCATTGTAGAAACAGCATCATATCTTGACCAAAATCAAAAAAGTGCTGAAAATTATAGTGGGTCAGGCAGCATCCATGGAGAGTGAGCAAGCTAACATTGAGTCTTGATGACATACTAGAGCCCTGATGAAAAATCATCTAAACTCAAAACGTTAGCTTGTTCTCTCTCTATGGATGCTGCCTAACCTCCTGTGATTTTCAGCATTTATTTTCGGTACAGATTCCAGCATCTGCAGTAATTTTCTCCTGACATCATTTCTTGTTAGATTGCACTGTAGAACCAACTGTTACAGTCACGCCTTCACAATCTTACTGCCATCAAGTCCTGCCTATTTTTTGCGAGGACACAGCCACTTAAGGAGATTGGTCAGTAGATGGCTAGTGTTTGAAAATAAATTAATACAAGCACAAAGTCACTGGAATCAGCAAACTAGTTAGAAAATGCAAAATATTGTGGTTTCCGAATAAAATTCAAAATATTGAAATACAACAGAATGCTTCAGGTGAGGCAGCATTTCAGGACTAAGAAAGAGAGTTGACACATGAATAATCACAGACTTGAAACATTTATTGTTCTTCTCTCTCCAGGGATACGACGTGACTATTTCCAGCAAGTTAAGAACAAAGAACAGTACAGCTGAGGAACATGCCCTTCGGCCCAGTGCATTCCAGGCACTTACAAACCCCTGGGTAAAAACATTTGCCTCTCACACCTCCTTTAAACTTACTTCCTTTTGTCCCCTAGTAATTGACATTCCAATCTGGGAAAAAAGACTGACTGTACATGCCTCTCAATTATGTAAACTTTTTTCAGGTCACCCCCTCATCCCCTTGACATTCAAGTTTGTTCAATCTCTTGCTCATAGCTAATACCTCCAAACTAGGCAACATCCTGATAAGCTGTTTCTGTACCCTCCCCAAAGCCTGCTCATCTTTCTCTTAGTGTGGCAACCAAAACCATACACTGTATTCCAAACTAACTAAAGTTCTATACAGCTGCAACACGACTTGTCAGTTTTTATACTCTAATTCCCGAATGATGAAGGCAAGCATGCGATTTGCCTTCTTGACCACTTAATCACTTTGTTGCCATTTTTAGGGAACTGTGAACCAATGCGTTAATGCTATTAAGGGTTCTGCTATTTATTATATACTACTCTCCTGCATTAGATTTCCCAAATGCACCACCTTGCATTTGTCTGGCATCTGCCATTTCTCCACTCAAGTCTCCAGGGTATCTATATCCTGCTGTACCCTCTGCAATCTACTTACTATCAGCAGCACCCTCAACCTTTGTTATTGCAAACTTACTAATTAGGCCACCTATGTTATTCCTCGAAAGACTTAATCAAGTTTGTGAGACATGACCTTCCCCACACAAACCCTCGCTGCCTATCGCTAATAAGTCCATATTTTTCTAAATATAAGCAAATTAATATTCCTACCACTGACATAAAGCTCACCAGCCTGTAATTGCCCATGTTGCTCTTCTTGACCAAATGAACAACACTGGCTATTCTCCAATCCTCAAAAGACTTGGTATCTTGACGCAGCGAAGAAACTACATTTTTTCCTAAAAGCATTACATGTTTAAAAGTAATCACCTTTTTTTTCAATGAAAAGCCTCAAGCAAATACAATCTCAATTGCTGGATGTCAAATATACCAAGTCATAAAGTTAAAAATCACACAACACTAGGCTACAGTCCAACAGGTTTATTTGGAAGCATTAATAAACCTGTTGGACTGTAACCTGGTGTTGTGTGATTTTTAACTTTGTACATTCTGGTCCAACCCCACACTTCCAAATCATGAATACCAAGTCATGGTTTTGTCTTGTAAAAAGGAAAATTTGTTTTCCTTTCGAATGGTAAATTCTCATACTGGAGGTTGCTCAATTCACTGGCTTCCTATTAGGGGAGGTGATGGAGGAGTGGTGATGTCATTGAACTTGCAATCCAGAGCCTCAGGCTCATGCTGTGGGGAAATGGGCTCAAATCCCGCGGTGATGGAATTTAAATGAACAAATGTGAATACATTAACTATGATAAAAATCCATCTGGTTCATTAATGTCCTTTAGGAGAGCAAATCTGCCATCCTTACCTGGTCCTACATGTGACTTTGAACCACAGCATTACCCTCTGAAATTGCTGAACATTCTCCCAGTTCCAGGTCAATAAGGGATGAGCAACAAATGCTGGACGTGTCAGTGTTGTCCCCATTCCATGAAAGATCAGAAAGGAAACACTGTCTCTTTGTTCTGAAGTTACAGCTTGCATTAATATAGTTATTCACAAGAAATATTATTTGTCACCTAACACTCAATTCTATTACATTGTGCGACTATAAACTTCATTCCCCAATTTACCAAATAACTTGTTTGGATATATGATTCAAAACCATTTTCCTGCACTATCCCTTTTGCTGCTGATGTGGTTAATACATAGAAATTAATCAATCTCAGTCTTGAACATATTTAATGACTGAGCCATCACAGTCCTTTGGGGTACAAAATTCAAAAGATTCCCTGCCTTGTGAGCGACGAAGGTGGGGCTAAAATAGGGCTGAGTCAGCGCAACTTCATCTCGGGTCATACCTGACAAATCTGGTAGAAGTTTTTGAGGAGGTAACAAGCAAGTGAGACAAAGGGGAGCCAGTGCACATGATCCATATGGATTTACAGAAGGTTTTTGACAAGGTGCAGCACAGGAGGCTGCTAAATAAGATAACAGCACATGGTGTTAAAGGCAAGAATAGAGGATTGGTTGACTGGCAGAAGGCAGAGAGTCAGAAAAAAAGGGTCTTTTTCAGGATGACAGCCAATGACTAGTGGACTTCTACTGGGGTTCATGATGGGACCGATACTATTCACGTTATACATTAATGATCTGTTGCCAAGTTTGCAGATGACATAAAGATAGGTGGAGTTGAGGTAGCAAGGAGGTTGCAAAAAGTCTGGGACAGGCTAGGAGATTGGTTAAAGAAATGGCAGGTGAAATACAATATGGAGAAGTGTGAGGTTATGTATTTTGGTAGGAAAAATAGAGGTGTAGACTGTTTTCCAAATGGGAAAATCTGAAGCACGAAAGAACTTTGGAGTCCTAGTTCAGGATTGCTTTAAAATTAACAAGCAGGTTCAGTTGGTAGTTAAGAAGGCAAATGCAATGTTAGCATTAATTTGAAGAGGGCTAGAATACAAGAGCAGGAACGTACTGCTGAGATTGTAAAAGGTCCTGGTCAGAATGCATTTGGAATTGTATGAGCGCCGTATCTAAGAAAGGATGCGCTGGCCACTGGAGGGGATCCAGAGGAGTATTACAAGAATGATCCTGGGTATGAAAGGCTTGTTGAATGAAGAGTGGCTGAGGACTCTGGGTCTGTACTCAAGGGGAGTTTAGATGGATGCAGGGGATCCTCATTGATACTTACAGAATTTTGAGAGGCCTGGATAGAGTGGATTTGGAGAAGATGTTTCCACTAGTAGGACAGACTATGATGCAAAGGGCAAAGCCTCAGTGAAGGGACAACTCTTTAGAACTAACACAAGGGGAATTTCTTCAGGCAGAGGATGGCGAATCTGTGAATTCATTGCACGGGAATGAGAACAGGAGGTATTGCAGACCAAGCCATTGAGTGCATTTAAGACAGGACTCAATAAGTTCTTGATTAGTAAGGGTATAAAATTTATAGGAGAAGGCAGGAGAATGGAGTGGAGAAACATTTCACTCATGACCGAATGGCAAAGCCGAGTGACCTAGTTCTGCTTCGCATCTTATGGTCTAATTTTAAATTAAGTCCAAAAGTGACAAGAGACATAATTTATTTTTTGTAAATGGAAGGTTAATTTTTCATTTGTATCTGGTTATGTAATTCCAGTTTTACACATTGGGCTTCTAGCTGAAAATCTAAATTTTCTAATAATTACAACATTTTGATTAGACTTACAAACGAAGTTCACATAAAGAAAAAAATTGATATATCATTCTCAGCAATGTATTTACTTTTGATGCATAATCATTATGCATATAATTTCAAACATTGCAGCCAAATATTTCCACAAATTAATGTACCCCAAACATATTATGTCAAATAGCAAATCATATTTTTTGATGAGGCAATTGAGGACTTTATATGGACGTATTACTAAAACTCCTTGCTCTTCACTGAAAAGAGGCCACAGGATCTTCTGTGATTACCTGAGTAATCAACCTTCTATCTCAGATTGTGAACACTGCCACTGAGCCAGGCTAACAGGTGAGTTAACGTGTTCAGAAAACAACTTATAAACTTGTTAAATAAAAGCCATTATACGAACTCCACAAAACTAAGACAATTACAGATAATAGTAAATATGGATTCTGTGAGCTGTCATGTCAGCCATAGCTTAGTCAGATGCATTCTTGCCTGAGTCAGAATGATGGGGTTCTTTACAACTTCATAAATTTGAGTACAATTTAACAAAATTAGCTGAGACCCGACTGCAGCATCCAGGGAGTACTGCAGTACAGGATATGACCTCTATTGAATGAGATGTTAACTAAGACATTACAATTTTATGCCGACATAACAGATCCCACTGCACATTTTTAAAGAAAGGGAGGGGAATTATCCTGGATGTCCTGATGAATATTTATTTCTGGATCAACATTAAAATAATAGCTTCTGCTCGTTATCATATTTCAGCTTTTGGGAGATAGCTGTGTGCAAATTGGCTGATGTGTTTTCTAAAGTGACAAGTCAAAAGTAATAAGTGAATGCCCTCTCCCCCCCCCCCCGGCCCATATAGCATAAATGCTGTTCCCCTCCACACACTGATGAAGAGTCATCTGGACTCAAAACATTAACTTGTTCTCTCTCCTTGGATAATAATGTCTGACCCACTGTCATTTCCAGCATTTGTTATCTTCAGTTCAGATTCCAGAATCTGCAATCATTTGTTCGTAAATTAACTGTGAAGTGCCTTAGGACATCCTAAGATGCTGAATGGTGCTACGTCAATACAAGTTTTTTTCCACCTTGATCCTAAATTCTAACACCAAAACTCATATAAGATGGATCTTCTGTGATGACAGCTCAAGTAAGCTAATAAGTTGCTTGATAACGGCCGCAATGTCACACTAGTGAATGCACAATATATTATTCCACTTTAAAGACAGAACTATGGCCATTGAAGGCCAGAAAGGTTAAGTAAACACAGGCTCAGGATAACTGGCATTTAATGCTGCCTGGGCAGAGAACTTTGCAGATTTGGAAGTGCTTGTAAGTTTCCAGCAGCAAACTGAAACTCCCAGCATTGGGGGAGTATTAAAATAAGGTTACAGGGCACATGCATTTGCTGTAGCTGTGGGTGTGTTTGCTGAACTGGGAAGTGATGGAGTCTGTGGATGAGTGCCATGCTTCTGGAAATTCTCTGGCTGTCCTCTGTTTGGCTTGTCCTGTGATCATTGTGTTGTCCCAGTCGAATTTGTGGCCCTTGTCATCTGTGTGTGTGGCTACTAGGAACAGCCGGTCGTGGCATTTAGTGACTTGTTGGTGTTCGTGGATGCGGACTGCTAGTTGTCTGCCTGTTTGTCCTATATAGTGTTTCATGCTGGATGTAATGGTAGAAAAAACACAGGACGACGAATGCATCCCGAAAGTGTACAGGAAAGCCACACTGACACAACAACAGTAACCACCTGAACACATACAAGAGAAGGTGCATTAAGATCCTGTTCTAAAGGGCTACAACATCCTGCAGCACTCCTGACCTATGGAGAAAAGAAGAACTCCTCTACAGAGTTTTCGCCAAAAATGGATATCTCTGCAACTTCATCTGCAGATGCCTAACAGACAAACAAAGCAATGAGGACATGCCCCAACCTAACTCACTAGCAACACTCACTACCTTACATAAAAAATGTCTCGAAACTGACTGCCAGACTTCTCCGTCCACTGGGATTCATGACAGCCCATAAACTGACAGCCATGCTCAGACAACGACTCACCAGGACAAAAGACCCTATACCCATCATGTGCAAAACAAATATAATTTACAAGATTCCACGCAAAGACAGCATGAAACACTATATAGGACAAACAGGCAGACAACTAGCAATCTGCATCCACAAACACCAGCTAGTCACTAAATGCCATGACCAGCTGTCCCTAGTAACCATACACACAGATGACAAGGACCACAAATTCGACTGGAACAGCACAATGATCATCGGACAAGCTACACAGAGGACAGCCAGAGAATTTCCAGAAGCATGGCACTCATCCACACACTCCATCAACAAGCACATAGTCCTCGACCTAATATATCAGTCACTACAACAAACAACTGGAACTGACAAGGAAGTAGCAGGAACGGAACCAAATAAATTCCAGAAAAGACAGTAGAGCAGCGCTTCACAGGAGGTTCCAAGCACTGAAGATGTCACCTAGACAGAGGACAAAATGTCTGCAAATCAATTTCTCAGTTCATACCTACAACTACGACAGCCAGCACCTGAGCTACAAATCTTTACATAAACCTTGAACATGCATTTGACCGACTCCGAAATCAATTAAGGTACTTCATGCTGCCATAAATAGCTGAAGTGGTTGGGTTTTTACTGCATGATGTGGAAAATAAGTTTGCTTACGGTTAACATATGCCAGTGTACTAACTTTGCAGAAACAAGAGTGGATGTTGCACTAAACCATGTGATATCTTGGTTGATCAGAATATGCAGAACATGTTAAGCTAAAGCCAATATTAATATGAAGTAAATTCTGGGTGAAGTCACTTAATTTAGTTGCTTTTGAGACAAAGGTCACAATGTGTTTTTTTAAGTGTAATTGAAGTGATTCAAGAGGTTGCATTCTCACTGTATGATTTTCTGGGATACAAAGATTCTCTCGACATTGTAGATGCCTGTCTTTGTTTCTTTATGCTACTCGGTAATGCCACTTAGAAGATAGCAAGTATTCTGATTCCAGTGCCTTTCTTTTTTCTGCTAGAGCATTTCGCACATTACAACTGGCAAATTTTAAAAACTGATGCAAATTTGACTGCAATATAAACATTAGTGTGATGAAAACAAATCATGATTTATGTTTGCAGATATGAACAAAGCAATTTTTTTTGTAGTTAACAATACATCAATTTGCCATAATGGAGAAAAGTATGTAATATATTCCACTGACCAAACAGGTTTTAAATTTTACAATCTGACCTCAAATCTTCAAACAGATAAAAATGGTATTCAGACATAGTTATATGTGATTTATCTTTTTAATTTCTTCCCTCTACGGTGTTCCTTCATTTTTGATAGACTTTCTCATATTTCTACTTTTTGGTTTTATGATTCTATAACGCAAGACCCCAAAATATATTTCCAGCATTTATCAGCAACCACAAATACTCATAGTTATCTGTCTATAATTAATAGTTATACTTAGATCTTCACAAAAATCCAAAGTAAAATAATGCTATACAACCGTGTACACAATTCTGATGCAAAGATAATGCTGCAAGATACTGAGGGACATGTAGGTTTTTGAAACCTAGTATAATGGAAGGACCAATAAGTATATACTAATAAACTCTATAATTAGTCTCACTCAATGCACAAGCATTTCAGCTAGAAAGAATCTGTACTTAGCCTCAGATTCTTAAAGTTCAGTGATTGTGTTGCATGGCATATTAAGTTGTCAGCTACTTAGCCATTCATTGAGGAGGCACTTTCACTATCCATTTTGCTGAGATTAGAAAAATAACATGAACCTTTTATGTATTATAATGTACAAATTAACTTAAATATCAGAAGCTCTGGCTCACAATTTTCAGGTGGCACAGTGGTTAGCACTGCTGCCTCACAGCGCCAGAGACCCGGGTTCAATTCACACCTCAGGCAGCTGTCTGTGTGAAGTTTTGCACATTCTCCCCGTGTTTGCGTGGGTTTCCTCCAGGTGCTCCAGTTTCCTCCCACAGTCCAAAAATGTGCAGGTTAGGTGAATTAGCCATGCTAAATTTCCCGTAGTGTTCGGGGAACGGGTTTGGGTGGGTTGCTCTTCAGAGGGTTGGTGTGGACTTGTTGGGCCGAAGGGCCTGTTTCCACACTGTAAGTAATCTAATCTGGGTTTCACAGAACATAACAGGAAAGAGCCACTGGCCCAATAGGCCTGTGCTTAAAAGAATTAGTAACTTGATTCCATTCCCTACCTTTGCATATACTTCAGTTGTTTATTTTTCCATTTCCCATGTAAAATCCATTATTTACTATGGTTTCACAAAGTTATTTTTAAAAATTCTCATTCCTCCTTTGTGTAGTCTAGATTTTATTGTTACTGTTATCAGAAAGAGACTTTTATAAACTGTTTATGGGATCAACACCTTTCAAGTAATTAAAAATTCTAAAAGGTAATTGTGCAACCTCCTTTGCATCATTCTCAATAGACCATAACAGCAGAAGTAGACCTTTCAGCCCATCGATTCTGTTCTGCCGTTCAATGAGATTATGGCTGATCTCCACTTTCCTGCTTTGTCCCATAACACTCAAATTCCTGATTGATCAAAAGTCTATCTTAGTCTTGAACATATGTAATGACCCAGCCTAACAGCCCTCTGTGGTAAAAAATTCCATGGATTCACAACCCTCTGAGAGAAGTGCCATGTTTGACTTAAATGGGCATCTCTTTATTCTGAGATTCAATGATGGCAAAACATATTACAATAATCTAGAATAAGGAAATACTCTGAAAAGCTGCTTCACCTAGTCTACTATTGACTTTTACAGACTAGTATGCAGGTCAACTACTTGGCTCATACATACATTCCTGTACAATACTTTTATATAAGGACAATATTTACTTAGAATTTGAATATCACTGAAAAGAGAATTTTTGTCTTGTCTCTTCAGGACAAATGCAGGAATGCCAACATGCCCACATAAGAATCAGGAGAAGATACGGGCTATTCAGCTCCTGCAACCTACTCCACCATTCAATCACCATGCTAGTCTTTCATTCCCTTGCTTAATAAGAATACCTCTGCCAAGTAACTATTCAAGGACGCTGCTGTTACCACAATTTCCAGAACAGATTTCAAGAACAAAGACTCATGACCTTTTGAGACTTCTTTTTCCTTATTCCTCTGTTTGGAATGGGTGGTCCGTAATCTTTAATCAGTGACCCACAGTTCTAAATTTTACATTTAAAGGAATTCATACGTACCCTGTCAAGACCCCCCAAGAGCCTTGTATGTTGCAATCAAGTTGCCTCTTGTCCTTATAAAATCCAGCAGATAGAAGCCAATCATGTCCAACTTTTCTTCATATGACAACCTGTTCATTTGTGTATTTGTTTGGTAAATCATCTCTGAAGTTTTTTTTTGACATGACATCTTTTCAAATGCCTTCTGGAAATCTAAATACAGTATATCTACTTATCCGCAGCACAGGTTACCTCCTCAATGAACTCCAAATATGATTTCCCTTTCAAAAAACAACATTGACATGCCCTGATTATCTTGAACTTATCCAAGTTATAAGTTTTTAATAATAGCTTCAAACATTTTCCAGATTATAAATACTATGCTAATTGGTCTGCTGTTTCCTGCCTTCTGTCTCCCTTCTTTTTGAATAAAGGTGCTGTATTACTATCTTCCAGTCTCATTGGACCATCCTCAGTACAAGGGGGTTTTGGTAAATTAAAACCAATCATCTCATTAGTCATTTCTTTTAAAGCCCTAGGTTTAACTCTATTATGATGTGGTCACCTGCCAGCCTGCAGCTCCAACAATTTATTCTACTTTGTTTTCTGGTAAGTGTGATTCTCCTCTCAAGTTACTCATTCCCTTCCATTTCCCGATTTATCCAAACTTCTGGAGTGTTACTAATGTCCTCTATAGTGAGGGTCACCGGCCCCAAAACATTAACTCTAATTTCACTTCACAGATGCTCCCAGACCAGCTGACATTTTCCAGCAATTTGTATTTGTTTCCTCTATAGTGAGATCTGATGCAAATTAGCTACTCAGTTAATCTGTAATTTTCATATCTTCCATTATTAACTCTCCAATCTCACTTTCTGCATGAACAACCCTCACAATGTCATTTCTTTTCTTCTTTACTGAACACCAGTATAGTTTGGTACTGGCTAGCTTTGTCTTGTATTCTCGCTCCTCATTAATGTTTCAGTTATTCCTCCCTGTTTTTTAAAATATGTTGGCTTTGGGTAATTATATGCTGCTTCTAAACAAAAAACACAGAACTGCAGATACTGGAAATCCAAAACAAAAATAGAAATTGCTTTGAAATTCAGTAGGTTTGGGAGCACATGTTGTCAGAAAGTAGAGTCAATGTTTTGGATCAAGTAACTCTTCTTCAGAACTGTTTATAGCTCGGAAAAGGTGGTATATATGTTGAAGACAGGGGGTGTGTGGGAAGGAGAAGGAGTGAATGCTACGTGGAGATGGAGCCCAGAGAAAGAGACAAAGGGCTGGATAATGGTGAGCCAGGGAGAAAGGAAAGATGCTAATGGGAACCATTAATTGGTGAAAATGGATTGGATGTACTGAAAGCAGCCAATGTGATGACAGGGCCTGGGGCTTGGAAGTGAGTAGAGAACATGGAAGATGGTGTTCAGGACCTAAAATTATTGAACTCGATATTGAACCCAATTTCCACCTATCATTTCATCTTTGCCCTCCCTGATTTCAGCATATGTACCATTTTATATCCAGTTTAATCATTTTAGAATCTGAACACCTTCCTTCACCTGGCCCTGTCATGAATGGGCTGCTTTCAGCACAGCTAATCCATTTTCGCCTCCTTATGGCCCCCATTACAAGTTTTTCTTTCTCCCTGGCTTACCACTAATCATCCCTGTCAGCCTAACGGTCTTTCTCTCTCTTTCTGGGCTTCTTCTCCACCTATTTGCTTGCTCTGCATCCCCAGTCCCCTGTCAGCAGCAAATGTAGCACCTTTTTCTAGATATTAATAGTTAAAAAGGGTCATTCTCCTTTCATTCATTCTCCTTTCCCTGCACATAAGCTGCCAGACCTGAGTTTCTCCAGCAATTTCTGTATATGCATTTTTTTTAGCTTCATAGTACAACTAACATTGAGTTAACCATAGGCAAGGGTCCAAATCTTTGGAATTTTTATTACTCATTGGAATGTATCTGTCCTCAGTACTCAGTAAGAAAATCATTTCTCGTGTTTGCTAGTGCATAGCTGTCCTTTCAGTCCATTTGCTAATTCACTTTAGCCAGAATCAATTTCATGCATGTATTCTGATCATTTAATTTTTTAAAAATTGTCTTGTACTTGGTCCTCACTCCCTCACACTGAAAGCAAAATCCAATCATATTAGATTAGAATAGATTCCCTACAGTGTGGAAACAGGCCCTTTGGCCCAACAAGTCCATACCAACCCTTCGAAGAATAACCCACCCAAGACCCATTTCCCTCTGACTAATGCACCTAACACAATGGGCTATTTAGCATGGCCAATTCACCTGACCTGCATATCTTTCGACTGTGGGAGGAAACCGGAGCACCCGGAGGAAGAATGTGAAAACTCCACACAGACAGTTGCCTGAGGCTGGAATCGAACCTGGGACCCTGGTGCTGTGAGGCAGCAGTGCTGACCACTGAGCCACTGTTCCGCCCACAGGGTCAATGCAACTTAGGGGCTTCATTTTGGGATATCTCACTGAACAATACCAGGTTTAGTACAGTTTGCTCTTTGGTCAGCTCCAGAACATATGGTTCTAGAAAACAATTACTAAAATATTTATGAACTCATCTAAACAACCTTTGCTTCATGACTTTGAGTTATTGAAGACTGCAGATGTTGGAAAAGTCAGAGTCGATAAAGTGTGGCACTGGAAAAAGCACAGCAGGTCAGGACCCTGAGAAAGGGTTATGCCTGAAAGATCGACTCTCTTGCTCCTCAGATACTGCCTGACCTGCTGTGTGTTTTTCCAGCGCCAAACTTTATCACCTTTTGCTTAATGACATTGCCAGTCGACATGTGGATTAAAATCTCCCACGATTATCACTGTGTCTTTCTAATAAGCTCTCATTATTCTTACTTTATGCTCCATTCTACTACATGTTTAGAATTTAAGGCCCTGTATGAGGATTTAAAATTTGAATTTTTGCTGTTGTCAGAAGCAACAAATATATGTAGGATTTTATTATCCACAAAATTTAAGGCCCTGTATACCAATCCCACAAGTGACACCTTGCCTTTATAATCTTTCATTTTTACACAAACTATTTCCGCATCTGGCTTCCTGAACTTAATTAATCGATCTCTTTGTGCTGAAACCACCACACTATCTTTTCCTGTCCTTCCTAAATGTCCATGCCCTTCAAGTCTCAGGTCCCTATCCATGTCATCCTGCAGCCATGTCTCTGTGATGGCTACAAGATCATACTTATTCAGTTCTGTTTGCACTCTCAGTTTGTCAGTTATGTTTCCAAAGCTACTTACATTCAGATGCAGAACATTTAGTTTTATCTTTTTACTCTCTTTGTAAATTTTGCTCTTATCTGTTAACTGGCTATTTTCCCTGGAGCATCGAAGACTGAGGGGTGACATTATAGAGGTTTATAAAATAGAGGTATATATAGAGGCTTAAAAAATCATGAAGTGCTTGGATAGGGTGAATAGCCAGAGTCTTTTTCCCAGGGTAGGGGAGTCCAAAACTACAGAGCATAAATTTAAGGTGAGAGGGGAAAGATATAAAAGGGACCTATGGGTCCCTTTTCACTCAGAGGGTGGTGTGTTTGGAGAATGAGCTGCCACAGGAAGTGGTGGAGGCTGGTACAATTACAACATTTAAACAGCATCTAAATGGGCACATGAATAGATGGGTTTAGAGGGACATGGTTCAAATACTGGCAAATGGAACTAGATTAATTCAAATACCTGATCTGCATCAACATTTCATTCGAAGGGTCTGTTTTTATGCTGTACGACTCTGACACTTAAGGAAGTGTGGAGATTATAAACCTGTCATGGTTTATCATTTTCTGTAACATACCTTTGTCTTTAATTTTGACTCTGCTTGTTCTACCACTTCTTCCTAAAGATGATCTCTTACCCCCACTGTTCAGTTTAAAATCCTTTCTACTTTGTGTGGAGTTTGCACATTCTCCCCGTTTCCTCCCACAGTCCAAAGATGTGCAGGTCAGGTGAATTGGCCATGCTAAGTTGCCTGTAGTGTTAGATGCATTAGTCAGGGGTAAATGTCAGGGAATGGGTCTGGGTGGGTTGCTCTTTGGAGGGTTGGTGTGGACTTGTTGGGTTGAAGGGCCTGTTTGCACACTGTGGAGAGAAAGCAGAGAGTTAACTTTTTTTTTGAGTTATGTGGTTGTTAAGCACACTGGTCCCAGCACGGTTCAGATGGAGACTACCCCATTTGTATACTTCCACATTCAAACTTCAAACAATCGCATCAAATTATGGTGCAGGAACAGAGAACTATAGGCTCCCTTGGTGCCCAGGTAATTCAAAATAAGTGCCGGACTTATGAGATGTGAGTTGTCACTGGCTAAGTCAGCATTTATTGCCCATCCCTCCCTGATAGTCAACCACATTGCTGAGAATCTGAAGTCAAACTTAGGCCAGACCAGGTAAGAATGACAGAATTGCATCCCGACAAATCATTAGTGAACCAGATGGACGTTTTACAACAAACGACCATGGTTAAATGGTCATCATTTGGCCAGCTTTTCATTCCAGATTTTTTCTTTTGAACACAAATTTCAGGAGTTCTGGTTGAATTTGAACTCACGAACCCAGAATATTAGCTTGGGGTTCTATTTTACTAGTCCTACTATGCGACTGTCTCCTGTTCCTTTTGCTTCCAGAAATTAGATCACTGTGCCCATACGAATGTTGCATAGAGCACACGTAAATGAACTTTATCAGCTAAAACGATTATTTTAAATTGTTTGTTTATATAGCTACGAGCACACTCAGGGTGTTTCAGCATTGTTCCATGCTGCCCAATCATGCAATCACATCTAACACTCGACATTTTGCTCTGGGTGTTTCAGATGCAGGCTGGTACAATATGGCTTGTATTCTATCACAAACTATTAAAGGATAATGCTATTTGATTCAATTAGCTATGCCAATTGGAAAAATGTATGTCCAGAAGGCCTGGAATCCTACCTGAAATTAATACACGATTTTGCTCAATTGTTTGGTAGGATGGGCTCAGAGATTGAGTCCTCAGGGAGGCCCAGGTTCAGGTCCCGCTTGCAAACCAAGTGTGTAATAACTTCGCTGAATAGATCAATTAGAAAAATAGATAATTTTTTTCAAAATTACATAGTAGACAGAATTTGAACGGATGGTCAGGACTACGATAAAACTTTGCATCTTTTTTGTATTAGCCGAGTGCTCTGGGCTATCAGCTTTTCTATGGCAATGCCTCAGCCAATCAACCTGCCGACCAAATCAGCCTCCTTTCTCCTACAGTTTGTTGAGTTTATTTGAAATCTGGCATTCCTATATTTGTCTTGATGAGTGAAAGGTGAAAAGTTTGCTCTTATTCAGCACCAGTCAAGGATGACTTTGCTGAAGAAGAATCCAATGTTTTCAAATTCCCCTAGCCTGGCCTACCTTACATTCGCAATTGCCATGCATTACATTTCTGCATATACTCTCCATTCCACAACTGGTGGATGTTTTTCTTCAGTCACTGCCCTAATCTTGCCCTCCAGTGTCATCTGTTTTACCAAGTTGCTCTCTACTTTGAAGACAATTAATTCACGGAATATAGACATTGCTGGCAGTCAGTACTTATTACTCCTTCCTAATTGCCCTCAGAGTGGCAGTAGTTTTCTTCTTGAACCATATTGGTGGAGGATGGCAGTCACAGATCCAGGCCAGGCTGGCCATTATTCTTCACTAAAGGACATTAATAATCCAGTCAGGCATTTCCAACAATCTGACAGCTTCACGGTCTCTTTTACTAACATTAGTTTTTTATTTCTGGTTATGTGTTTTCACAATAAATTTGAATGATCAAATTGTGATAATGTTCAACAAACTTACATTCACTAGATTACTCCCTGGATTACCGATCCAATGACATAGCATAATTCTATTTTTAAAACAACTGATTGTGCCCTCAGTTCGCTAATCTTTTCTCTAATGTTTTCCTTTCTTCCCAATTATGTCCATTGCATTCTCTGCCATTATTATGAAATAGGAAGAAAGCATGAGGTGTGCTTAAAATTATGTACATTATAATATTACGGCTCAAATATGCAACTACATCAATCACTGATGACAATACTGAAAGGACACGTCAAACACCATCTTTCATCTGTACTTCATGGTTGTTTTTAAACAGCAGTTCAAGAAGGCAGCTCATGACCAGCTTCTCAAGTGCATCTTGGGACAGGTAAAATGAAACCCATGTCCCACAAATGAATTTTAAAAATACACAATGCTATTTTGTGCAGAGCCATTTTTAAACAGTACATATTTGGGTGGAGAACTCATAACTGTACCCTACTCAAAAGTAAGTCCATCAAACTGTATACACAAAGTATAAATGTGTAATGGTAAAAATTATGAATTTTGCATTGTCACCTAAGTTTGTAAAATATTAAGCAATAGAATGACAGAGTGAAGCTCATCCCCCTCATATCAAGATCCCTATCTTAGCTTGAAAAGAATTAGATAAATGTTTAAATTGAACTTGAAATGATAAAAGTTAATATTTTCATTCTTCTCAAATCCTTGTGAAAGCAGAGTCACAGAGTTCTTTACAGCAAAGAAAAAGATCCTTCATCCCTTTATATCTGCACCTATCATCAAGTATTGATCTATTCTTGTCCTATTTTGCAGCACTTAGCCATTAGCCTTGTATTCTATGACATTTCAAAAGCTTTTCTAACTTCTTAAGTGTTTTGAGGGTTCCTATCATTACCACCCTTTTATACAGTGAGTTCTAGTTCACTCTCTGTGTGAAAAACATTTACTTCAAATCCCTTCTAAACTACCTGCTCCTTACTTTAAAATTGTGACCCTGGTTACTGGCCTTGCTACACCCCTCATAACTTTGTACATCTCAATCCCATAGCCTTGTCTTCTCTAAGAAAAACAACCCCACTCTATCTAGTCTCTTAGCATATCTGAATACTCTGGTCCAGATAACATTCGGGTGAAATTCCTGCACACTATCTCTAATGATATCACATCCTTCCTATGGTGTGACTTAATTAATATGATATACAGCTTCATCATAAACTTGCACCATAGTGGATCAGTGGTTAGCACTGCTGTCTCACAGCACTTGGAACCCTGGTTTAATTCCAGCCTAGAGTGACTGATTGTGTGGAGTCTGCATGTCCTTGTTTCTACTTTGTAACGTGGTTTCCTCCCACGTCTAAGGTAGTTAGCCATGCTGGAATGTAGGGTTACGGCGATAGGGTAGGGATCTGGATGAGATCTCTTTGGAGGATCGGTGCACACTTGATGGGATGAAAGAATTTCTACAGTATGGAAAGAGACCAATGTTTTTTTTTCCCCTCACTCATATACTCAATGTCTTGACTGACAAAGGCAAGTATTCCATATCTCCTTAACTCTTATCTACCTATCCTGTTGCTTTCAAGGATTTATGGGCATGTGTACCAAGGCCCCTCTGAACCTCTGTCTAACATGTACACCCTTACTTTGTTAGTCTTCCCAAAATGGATTAAGTTCCATTTGTACTGTTCAGCCCATCTGAACAGCCTGTGTATATCTTTCTATAGTCAAAGTGTAACTCCTCGATAGTTACACCACAATTTTCATGTCTTCTGCGAAATACTGACTGCACTCCCAAAATCACAACTAGATCATTAATGTACACTACAGGCAGCAAGGGAACCCTGTGATATGTCACTGGACACAAGCTTCCAGTCATAAACATACCCTTGTCACTGATCTAATTTGCTAAATGCTTTGGATCTCCTGGGCTCTTAACTTAACCAGTCTGCCATGTGAGATCTTGTCAAAAGTCCTACAGAAGTCCACACAGACTGTACAAACTAGTCATCTACTTGAAAAATTCAATCATATTCATTACACATGATGTTTCCTTGACAAAGTTATGGTGACTGCCCTTAATTAATCCTTGTCGCACCACAATTCCATCTCTCTGAATTTTTACCAATAGTTTCCCTCCTGCTGATATTAGACTTAATGCCCTCTAGTTTCCTGTTTTAGCCCTACTACCCTTCTTGAATAACTGTATTCATCGGTAATAACAGTATTGCTTCCATTCTTCTGACAATCTTCCTATGGCCAGAGAGGAATTGAAAATCAATGTTGTGGAGGGTGTCAGTGTTGGACTGGGGTGGACAAAGTTAAAAATCACATAACACCAGGTTATCGTCCAACAGGTTTACTTGAAAGCACTAGCTTTCAGAGCGCTGCTCCTTCATCAGGTGGCTGTGAGCAGGATCATAAGACACAGACTTTATAGCAAAAAGACTACATTGTCATGCAACTGAAACAATATATTGAACGTACCTAGATTGCTGTTAAGTCTTTCATCTTTTAGAATGGGTTGCAGGTTTTAGTTCATTAATGTGTAAATCCTAGAAATTCTTTTAAATCACATTCTGGAGATAACTTAAGGTTTTATAAAAGAAGGTGACATCTCAGCTCATACAATGCATTAAAGATGTGAGGTTAAAGTCTGTCTGTATCCCAATCTTGAGTCAGACTGGTTCTATTTCCAAAATAGGAATTTATGTTACATGGAATGACTGCCTGCTGACTATATGCTTTTAGAGCAAAACAGAATGTGTCTGCAAATACAACTGCACAAATGCAAATTCACCCCATAGATTTGTGTGTGTTTGTGCGGACATGACAGAGACAGAGTTAGAGTATGAGTGCGCGAGAGTGTGTGTTTGCACATGTTTGGTAGAGTGTATACGTGAGTGTGACAGAATATAAGCCTGTGAGAGAGACT
This sequence comes from Hemiscyllium ocellatum, assembly GCF_020745735.1. Classification (NCBI taxonomy): domain Eukaryota; kingdom Metazoa; phylum Chordata; class Chondrichthyes; order Orectolobiformes; family Hemiscylliidae; genus Hemiscyllium; species Hemiscyllium ocellatum. The sequence continues at coordinate 30,367,941 of NC_083401.1, read as the reverse complement.
TAACAGCAATCTAGGTTTGTTCAATATAGTGTTTCAGTTGCATGACATTGTATTCATTTGCTGTATTCATTTCCGTGTGTTATGATCCTCCTCCACAGCTACCTGATGAAGGAGCAGCGCTCCTCAAGCTAATACTTCCAAATAAACCTGTTGGACTATAACTCAGTGTTGTGTGATTTTTATTTTTAAAAATCAATGTCAACGCACCTGAAATCTCCTCTCTTGCCTCCCATAGTAGCCATTTCATTTGGGCCTGGGGATTTATCCACAATCATGCCTGCTATATCTCAGAACCAATTTGTTTAAGTAGATTACAGTCCCCCTCCCTGATTTCTATATCGACATTATCCTTCTCTACGTGAAAACAGATGCAAAGTATTCATTTAAAACCTCAGTTATATCTTGTAGCTCCACCAACAGATTGACACTTTTGAGTCATGAATGGGCCCCTCTCTTTCCCTAGTTATTCTCTTGCCCTTAATCACCTTTGAATTTTCCTTAAAGATGCTTGCCATTGTTCTTTCACGTCCTCTCTTAACTTCTTTTGTAAGTGACCCCCTGCACTTTCTATACTCTTTAGGGCATTTGCTGTCTTGAGCCCTCGGTATATCAATCATAGCCTTTTTTATTAGACTCCTGACACTGTATGCCCTTTGACATCCAGGGCTCTTTGGACTAGTTAACATTCAGAGTATTTTATAAAACATTGTTGATTGGAACATGAAATTAAAATGTTTATCCAATTCTGAATTTTTTTTGTTCATCAGATGTGGGTGCTGATTGTAAGGTGAGCATTTGCTGCCCATCTGAATTACCCTTAAACCGAGTGGCTTGTCATTTCATAGGACACTTGAGAATTAACCATATTGCTGCACATCTGGAAGGTTATATTGCTTAAAAATGTGTTGCTGGAAAAGCGCAGCAGGTCAGGCAGTATCAAAGGAGCAGGAGAATCGACGTTTCGGGGCATAAGCTCTTCTTCAGCCCAAAATGTCGATTCTCCTGCTCCTTTGATACTGCCTGACCTGCTGCGCTTTTCCAGCAACACATTTTTAAGCTCTGATCTCCAGCATCTGCAGTCCTCACTTTCTCCTCCTGGAAGGATATATTGACTGGATTAGGTAAATATGGCAGATTTTCTTCCCTAAAGGATACTAGCAAACCAGATGAGTTTTTACAACTCAATCATAGTTTCACAGTGACTATTAATAAGACTAACTTGAAATCCTAATTTTAATTAATTCACTCAAATTCAACCAGCTATGGTAGGGATTTGAAGCATTAACTCCATAGTGTTAATCTGGGACTTTTGCTTGCTTGTCCAATGATGTATTGCATAAAAAGAAATGAGGGAGGTTCCATGTTCACTCACTGACAGAGACATATAATATTCACAGTAGTGTGCAATTCTTCTGGAAGGCTGACAGTTTTCTTAGATTATGGCTCGCATACCTAACTTGGTGGTCTCTGTTTGAAGTAACTATTCTCTTACAAAGTCAGATCATCACAAGGAAGTCAATTTCACAGACAGCAAGCCTTTCCTTTTAAATGTTACTTTGCCTGTAATAGTAATTGGACAAATAGGAAGGCCTCTATATGGCTTGACAGATGTGTAAGTTGGAAGTGGTCAAAAACTATATGCAATTATTTCTCTTGCCACTGGATAAAGTGAACACAAGTTAATGCTGGTAAAATACATACATAAGCATCAAAATTATCTGTGCATTGTGCAAAAAGAGACATGTTGTCAAAGCTTTTCATTTTGAAATCATTCAGATGTCTGAATACCAAATTTCAAAGTGAACAACATTTTATACTGCATCAGAAAAGGGTGCCATTTGATAATCGGTTTGCCAACCAAACAGCATCTTGTTTCTTAGACAGACAAAATTCTTCCTCACTTCTAAATCTGGTACTGTTGTATCTGTTTTGGTGAGTGCAAGATAAAAAGCTTCGACAATGTCTTTTTCAGCAACACAAGTTATTTGTGCAGAAGGTGTAGTAGATGAATTAAAATGAGAATTTTTCAAGATCTTCAATATAGATTTCTAAATGTTTATGCAAGTTTCACTAACCCTAATGTGTACTTCAACCTGATGGCCTTGGCTCTTGTTAGGTACATTTTGTCTGCTTAGTCTTCATGGTTGAGACTATGCTGACAAATTAGCAACAAATAGGTTAACGCATTCATTTGAAAATAAGGAAAATGTTGTTCCCTAACACCTTATTGCAAAATACCTGTTAGATTAAGAGAATGAATGCATTAACAAGTCTGTTACTAATACATAAAATAACTTCAAATACTAAAATGTAACCAGCCTAGTGAAGACTGTAAAATGAAAGATCCTGAAGTGAAAGACATCAAAAGGAAATAGTGATAGGTTACTGAAGGATGTTACATGCCAGCTCTGTTTTTGAATCTAGTTGAATTGATAGATTAGACCTTAAGATTTTCATCCTCCTCAAAGTTTACTCCTCCTGACACTGAACAGGCAAAGAAACCAGAAGTGATTTGAATGTAGAAACGGTATTCTTCATAAAAATGTATAAATGTCTGAAATATTGCTTATGCTTTTTATAAATGTATTCCAGCTACAAGTTCATTTACATGTATATTTCTAGATAATAAAACAATGCTTTGCCATATAATAATTTACATTATTACTACAACAGTTTGTGCTAATAAAACAGCACTTTTCATAATAGGTAGAACTTTTAATCTTGAAGAGTGTTTTTTATGGTCCCGTTAAAAAAGTGGCCTCAATTTAGCCATTCTTTCTCTGAGGACCATAAAAAATACAATACAAGATTCAGAGGTCGATTTTTTAAGCATAGCACATTTTTAAAATTCAAGATGTGACTTTAATTTTTCATGAATTGTCAAATTGAGTAAGATGTGTATATAAAATCACATCGTGTATATAAAACTGTTTTATCAATTCTTCAAACATTTCACCTCTCAAATTAAAACTGAATTTCACAATTTTCTGTCATGTCCTTCGCCCACCCTTCTGGTTTGAGTCAGAAAATAGAGAGTTTTCTTTTTTGTTTAACAAATCCAGATTGTGCCCAGGCCACGGAAAATTTAATTAAGTTTGTAAAATTATTGCTTATATTTTTGGGATCGGCAAGGGCGAAGAATGATAAACTTATTTAATTAATCACCTCGATTCCCTCCACAATCCCAGGGAAACAAACAAGTTAAGAGTCGGGGAGACAACAGGCTGCAAACAGAGGCCTCGCTCCAGGGGAGAGGAACAGAAACACTAGGCCGCTCCGCCTCACCACGAGGTTTGTTCAGCGGCTATAGTTTCTCCTTTAAAGTATTATTTTTTTTCTCTGTTGTGGTTGCACTGGCTGTTGGAGCTGAACTCACCTTCTTGGTTCGTTTGCACGGATCTATTAATCTCCCTGTTATTACTACTGTCACCCCCTGCCAGACTATTACATGAATAGTCGGCCCTTTGCTTTCTAAAACTCTCCACTAGCTGCGGTATGGGGGTGCTCATCTCCATGGTGGCAAGTGACCAGCGACACTAATGCGCCTGCGCAAGTCGTCGGACCGTGTCACGCCCCCAGTGCGGTCACGGCTCCGCCCCCGGCCCGGACTGAGTCCCGCCCACTGGCCGGCCATGACTCCGCCCCCCCGGCTCGGACTATGTCTCACGTCGGGTCTTGGCCCCGCGCATGACCCCGCCCACAACCCGCGCATGACCCCGCCCACAACCCGCGCATGACCCCGCCCACTGAATGTATCCACTTGTTGCTGATGAAAACACCGTCCCCACATGCGTCCTGACTCGAGTCCATTTGCAACTAGAGATTCCCCCATTGCTTTAACAAACAACAGTGAAGAACACTGAAAAGGAATGTCAGGTCTTGAAAATGATTTGGAGGACCAGGTTTCAGACGAAAAGTGTAGTCATGGAAAAGCACAGCAGGTCAGGCAGCATCCGAGGAGCGAGAGAGTCGACGCTTCAGGCATATGCTCTTCATTAGGAATGAGGGGGTGGCCCAAAGAGGGCTGAGTGACAAATGGGCAGGGAGGGTGGGGAAGATATCTGGGAATGCGAATAGGTAAATGAAGTTGGGGTGAAGATGATAGGTCGGAGTGGAGGGTGGAATGGACAGATGGGAAAAGAAGATGGACAGGTAGGACAGTTCATTAAGGCAGAGTGGAATTGGAAGGTTGGATCTGGGATAAGGTGGGGGTAGGAGAAAATGAAGAAACTGGTGAAAAACACATTGATCCTGTGTGGTTGGAGGGTCCCAAGGCGGAAGATGAGGTGTTCTTCCTCCAGACATCGGGTAGCTAGAGTTTGGCGGTGTAAGAGGGCCGGGGGAAAGTAACACAGAGGATTGATGAGGGCAGAGCAGTGGACATGATCAATGTAGACTTCAGTAAGGCTTTCAACATGTTGCCCAATAGGAGACTGGTTATCAAGGTTAGATCTCATGGAATACAGGGAGAACTAGTCATTTGGATACAGAACTGGCTCAAAGGTAGAAGACAGAGGGTGGTGGTGGTGGGTTGTTTTTCATACTGGAGGTCTGTGACCAGTGGAGTGCCACAAGGATCAGTGTTGGGTCCACTATTTTTGTCATTTATATAAAGATTTGGATATGAACAGAAAAGGAATAATTAGTGCGTTTGCAGATGACACCAAAATTGGAGGTATAGTGGACAGCGAAGAAGGTTGCCTCAGATTATAGCAGGATCTTGATCAGATGGGCCAATGGGCTGAGAAGTGACAGCTGGAGTTTAATTTAGATAAGTGCGAGGTGTTGCATTTTGGGAAAGCAAATCTTAGCAGGACTTATACACTTAATGGTAAGGTCCGAGGGAGTTTTGCTTGGAGTGCACGTTCATAGCTCCTTGAAAGTTGAGTTGCAGGCAGATAGGATAGTGAAGACAGTGTTTGGTATGCTTTCCTTTACTGGCCAGAGCACTGGGTATAGGAGTTGGGAGATCATGTTGCAGCTGTACAGGACATTGGCCACTTTTGGAATATTGGTCTCCTTCCTATCAGAAGGATGTTGTGAAACTTGAAAGGGTTCAGAAGAGATTGGAGGATTTGAACTAGAGGGAGGGGCTGAATAGGCTGTTTCCCCTGGAGTGTCGAAGGCTGAGGGGTGACCTCATAGAGGTTTATAAAATCATGAGGGGCATGGATAGGATAAATATACAAAATCTTTTCCCTGGAGTGGAGGTGTCCAGAAAAAAAAGGCATGGGTTTAGGGTGAGAGGGGAAAGACATAAAAGGGACCTAAGGGGCAACTTTTTCACGTAGAGGGTGGTATGTGTATGGAATGAGCGGCCAGAGGAAGTGGTGGAGGCTAGTACAATTGCAACATTTAAAACGCATCTGGATGTGTATTTAATAGGAAGGGTTTAAGGGGGATATGAACTAAATGCTTGCTAATGAGACTAGAGTAGGTTGGGATGTCTGTTCAGGTTGGATGGGTTGGATCAAAGGGTTTGTTTCCCTATGTCCCTATGACTTGTATGTCCTTGGATGAGTGGGAGAGGGAATTGACGTGTTTGGCCACAGGGCAATGGAGTGGTTTAGTATGTATGTGTCCCAGAGATGTTCTCTGAAAAGTTCAGCACATTCATGTCCTGTCTCCCCAGTGTAGAGGAAACCACATCATGAGCAACAGGCAAAGTTGATGATGTGTGTGGAGGTACAGCTAAATCTCTGTTGGGTGTGGAAGGATCCTTTGGGGCCATGGAAGGAGGTGAGGAGGGAGATGTGCATGCAGGTTTTGTACCTCTTGTGGTGGCAAGGGAGTGGAGGGTGGGTTAGTGGGAGGTGTACACCTGAGGGAATTGCGGAGGGAATGGTCTCTGTGGAATGCAGATTGGGGTGGGGAGGGAAATATACACAACACTTCCTCCCTCCTTATGCCGACTTGGCCTAGAGTAATTAAAGATCTATTCCTAACCTCAGCATCCGCCATGTCCCTCTCTTCGGTGAATACCAATGAAAAGTACCCATTAAGAATCTCACCCATTTCCTCTGACTCCATGCATATTTATCCTCCTTTTTCCTTGAGTGGGCTAACCCTTTCCCTCATTACTCTCTTGCTTATATATCAATAAAAGGCTTTAGGATTTTCCTAAACCTTGCTGACTAAGGATTTCTTAAAACTTCTTTTAGCCCTCTTAATTCCTCATTTCAGATTGGACCGACATTCCCGATATTCTTCCAAAGCTTCATCTGACTTCAGTCACTTAGACCTTATCTATGCAACCTTTTTCCTCTGAGCTAGTCTCACAATTTCACCTGTTATCCATGGTTCCCTAATCTTGCCATTTCTATCCCTCATTTTCACAGGAACATATCTCTCTTGAACTCTAATAACCTCTCTTTAACAGCCTCCCAAATATTCAAACAGTTGCTCCCAGTCTACATTCCCCAGCTCCTGCCAAAATTTGGTATACTTGGCCTTTCCCCAATTTAGCAGTCTTCCTTTAGGACTACTCTCTTCTTTGTCTGTGAGTATCCTAAAACTGATGGAATTGTGATCACTATTCTCAAAGTAATCCCCTACTGAAACTTCAACCACCTGACCGGGCTCATTTCCTAACACCAAGCCCAGTATGGCCCCTTCATGAGTTGGACTACTTACGTACTGCTCTAGAAAACTCTCCTGGATGCTTCTGACAAATTCTGCTCCATCCAATCCTCTAACTCTAAGTGAATCCCACTCAATATTCAGAAATATTCAATATCACCACCACCCTGTTGCTCCTACATCTTTTTATGATCTCTCTACATACTTGTACCTCTATCTCACATTCACTGTTGGGTGACCTGTAGTACAGCCCCAACATTGTTACCGCACCCTTCCTATTTCTTAGCTCTGCCTATATTGCCTCACTGCTTAATGCCCTCCTTCAGCACGGCTGAGATATCTTCTTTGACCAATAATGCAACTCCTCCATCCCTTTTACCTCCCTCTCTATCCTGCCTGAAGCATTGGTATCCTTAGATATTTAGTTGCCAATCATGCCCTTCCCTCAACCAAGTCTCAGTAATAGCAATAACATGATACTCCCAGATATTAATCCAAGCCCTAGGTTCATCTGCCTTACCTACTATACTTCTTGCATTAAAACAAATGTACCTCAGACCACCAATCCCTCTGCGTTCATCCACCACTTCCGGTCTACTCTTCCCATTAGTCATGCTCACTTCATTATCTAGTTCCTCACAGGCTTTAATTACTACCACCTTCCTATACACTAATCTCCTCATTTGGTTCCCATATCCCACCACATTAGTTTGAACCCTCCCCAACAGTGTTTGCAAAAGCACACCCAAGCACATTGGTTCCAGGCTGGCCCAGGGATAAACCATCCAATTTGTAATAGTCCCACCCAGAACTAGTCCCAATGTCCCAAAAATCTGAACCACTCCCTCCTGCACCATCTCTCAAGCCACGCATTCAACCTGAATATTCCATCATTCCTCCTCTGACTCGCACATGGCACAGGTAGCAATCCTGAGATTACCACCTCTGAGGTCCTACTTTTTAACTTGGCTCCTAACTCCCTAAATTCTTTGTGTAGAACCTCATCCTGTTTTGTACCTATACCATTGGTGCCTACATGCACCACAAAAACTGGCTGTTTACCCTTCCCCTTGAGAATATTCTGCAGTTGATCTGAGACATTCCTGATCCATGCACCTGGGAGGAAACATACCATTCGGGAATCTCATTTTCAACAACAGAAACATCTATCCACGCCCATTACGATTGAATTCCCCTATGACCTATAGCCCTTCCATTCTTTTTCCCGCCCTTCTGGACAGCAGAGCCAGCCACGGTGCCATGAAAATGGCTATTGCTGCCTTCCCCTGGTGAGCCATCTCCCCCAACAGTATCCAAATGGTATACATGTTCTGGAGGGAGATGATCGCAGGGGATTCCTGTACTGCCTGCCTGCTCTTTCTCTGCTTTTTGGTCACCCATTCTCTTTCTCCCTCAGCAATCCTAATCTGCAGTGTGACCAATTCACTAAATGTGCTATCCACGAACCCCTCAGCATCGTAGATGCTCCACAATGAGACAGTCCGCAGCTCCAGAGCCATCATGTCAGTCGAACAAGAGCTGCAACTGGACGCACTTCCTGCACGTGAAGGAGCCAAGGACATCAGCTGTGTCCCTGAGCTTCCACATTGAGCAAGAGGAGCATAGCATGGGTCTGACATCTCCTGCCATTTTTAATCTTAAGCTTTACCTAAGTTGAGACTAAAGTTACAAAAAAGGGAAGAGAAGGTTTTTTTACAACTTTCCATAACTTAGCAAAATCCTTACATTACCAATACACCACAGAGTTCTTTTTTTTAGTTAGAGGAGGAGGGCTGGTGGGAGACACTATCTCGGATTCAGCCGCTGCCCGAATATATCAGCTTCTTAAACGGTTTGCTTACCTTCCCAGCAACCCCCTGGTCCTCGTTCTCTCCACCCTCGCTGCAATTAAAGTGGACATGAAAGATGCTGAACAAAGCTAAAGTCAATGAGAATGAAAGAAAATGCTATATTGGTTGAAGTCATTTCTAGTACAAAGAAAGATTGTTGTGGTTGTTGAAGTTTAATCATCTCCACTCGGCTACCTTCTCCCCAGCCCCACGCCCCACCCCCTCCCATTTATTTTCCACCTGCTTGGACAAGTGCAGCTCCAACAACACTCGAGAAGCTTGATGCCCTGGGGTTGAAGTGTTCTGAGGCGGAGGATGAGACGTCGGGTGGCGAGGGAGTGGTGGTGGAGGAGGCCCAGGACCTGTATGTCCTCGACAGAGTGAGAGGGGGTTTGAAATGTTGGGCCATGGGGCAGTGGGATTGATTGATGCAGTAGGAGATGTACCCTAAAGCGCTCTGCGAGAAGGCATTCAGTCTCCCCAATGTAAAGGAGACCGCATCGGGAACAATGGACACAATAACTGACATTGGTGTATGTGCAGGTGAACTTTGGACATGGAAGGCTCCTTTGGGGCCTTGGATGGAGGTGAGGGGGGAGGTGTGGGCGCAGGTTTGCAATTCCTGCGGTGGCAGGGGAAGGTGCCAGGAAGGGAGGGTGGGTTATTGGAGGGCATGAACCTGACCAGGTAGTCACGGAGGGAATGGTCTTTGTGGAAAGGGGTGGGGAGGGAAATATATCCCTGGTGGTGGAGTCCGTTTGGAGGTGGCGAAAATGTTGGTGAATGATGCGGTTTATGCATCATAGGGTGGAAGGTGAGGACCAGGTGGGTTCTGCCCTTGTTGCGGTTGGAGGGGTGGGGTTTGAGGGCGGAGGTGCGAGACGTGGATGAGATGCATTGGTGTGCATCTTTAACTACGTGGGAAGGGAAATTGCGGTCTTTAAAGAAGGAGGCCATCTGGTGTGTTCTGTGGTGGAACTGTTCCTCCTGGGAGCAGATACGGCGGAGGCAGAGGAATTGGGAATACAGGATATCATTTTTGCAGGAGGTAGGATGGGAAGAGGTGTAATCCAGGTAGCTGTGGGAGTCGTTGGGTTTGTAAAAAATGTCAGTGTCAAGTCAGTTGTCATTGATAGAGATGAAGAGGGTCATGAAGGGGAGGGTGGTGTCAGAGATGGTTCAGGTAAATTTAAGGTCAGGGTGGAATGTGTTGGTGAAGTTGATGAATTGCTCAAGCTCCTCGCGGAAGCACGAGGTGGCGCTGATGCAGTCATCAATGTAGCAGAGGAAGAGGTGGGCAATGGTGCCAGTGTAACTATGGAAGATGGACTGTTCTACGTAGCCGACAAAGAAACAGGCATAGCTGGGGTCCATGCGGGTGCCCTTGGTTGTCCCTTTTGTGTGGAGGTAGTGGGAAGATTTGAAGGAGAAATTGTTGGACACCTTGGACATCCAATTCCTCTGCACTCCACCCGTCATGACCAGGGCCTCCAAGCCCTCCATTTCTTTCTCTCCTGATGTCCCAACAATACACTTCCACTGACACTCTCATTCGTTTGGCTGAATTGGTCCTCACCATTAACAATTTCTCCTTTGGATCCTCCCACTTCCTCCAGACAAAAGAGGTAGCCGTGAGCACCCACATGGGCCCCAGGTCTCCTTTACACTGGGGAGACTGGACGCCTTCTCGTACCCACACCAATCAACACCACCGCCCATGGCCTAACATTTCAACTCTCCTTCCCACTCTGCCAAAGACATGCTGGTCCTGGGCCTCCTCACTGCCACTCCCCCACCTCCCGATGCTTGGAGGAAGGATCCCTCATTTACCACCTTGGACCACTTCAACCCCAGGGCATCAATGTGGACCTCACCAGTTTCCTCATTTCGCCTCCCCCCCCCCCCCCCCCGCCCGCCTTACCCCAGTTCCAACCTTCCAGATCAGCACTGACCCCATGATCTGTCCTACCTGCCAATCTTCCTTCCCACCTATCCGCTCCACCCTCCTCTCTGACATATCACCTTCATCCCCACCTCCATCCACCTATTGTACTCTTGGCTACCTTCTCCCCAGCCCCACCCTCCACCCATTTATCTCTCCATCCTGGAGGCTCCCTGCCTTCATGCCTGATGAAGGGCTTTTGCCTGAAATGTCGATTTTCCTGCTCCTCGTATGCTGCCTGACCTGCTGTGCTTTTCCAGTACCATTCTAATCTTGATACTTATTTTACTACCTTCTTCCCTTTCCCAGTTATCTTCCCTCTGTGGATTTTCAAAGAAGATTTAGGATGTTTAAGCTCCTTACCAGAAAATGACCATGAAAATGGGGTGTGGCTTCATAGAAGGGGCTATTGCCTCTTTAGCAGTTTGCTGCTCTGAGTCAGTTTTGAATGAACATCCATTAGAAAACTTCACAGAAGAGGACAGTCAGTGGGTTTTTTTCTTTGATTAGGGTTGAAAATAGGGTTTCTAATCCTGATCCCAATCTTGAATTAATAAAAACTGTTACAAAATGAAATTTGTGCACTATGTGATCAATGGCGATTGTCTTGCAATTGTCATAAGTTTTCTAAAATTTCATTGGGGCTCCAGGTTTAACTAATCTAGTTATTTATTCATTTGTTAAAAGAAAACTGTGAAGTTCATTTTCCAGGTCTCAGTACCCTTCCTGATTGATCGTAGTCTTTGAGATGATTAACCACTCCTGATTTGACTTCTCCCATTTCCATTGTTATGTGTTGAAATATATTTTGAGCAAAAGTTTCTCTTGTCACTTTTGATTAATTACCTTTTGAATCCCTCAAGGATCTATCTCTTCTAGTTCTCACTTACATGCTGCCACGCCTCTCTGCTACATCCTATGGAATTATATTAGATTCCACAGTGGATAGGCCTATATTAAACCCACTGCTACCTTTATGGAACTCTACACTGTCACGAACTTATCTCACTGCTTGACCAGCATCCAGTGTTGGAAAAGCAGAGATCTCTTTAAATTAAATATTCAGAAGATCAAGCAATTGGCTATTGATTCGAGCAGAATTTGCTGCATTTTCATTTGGATCACTTCAATCTTGTTCATGTCTCTTCTCATAATGAGGGTTCCACATATTACTTGCATAATCTGGGACTAGATGAATAAATACTTAATAAATTTTGACACTTTTGGTTACATACCAATGATTCCATCTTAGAAACCTAAGAGACCTGTTTGCTTTGAATGTTGTCGGCTAAATGCGAAAACCATGTTGAAGATGGTTTTAAAGGGGAACCCTTGTGAAAACACACCTAACTGTTGGAGAATTACATCGCAGAACTTCTAAAAAGATAAAGCCATTGGCAGATCCTTTTGGTTGCAAAAACACACATAGAGGCAATGGCCTGGTGGTATTATCTTGGATTGCTAATCCAGAGACACAGTGCTCTGAGTTCAAATCCCACTATTACAGATGATGGAATTTGAATTCAATAATCCTCCGGGAGTTGTACCGGACGATTGGAAGGAGATGATTAACCATTCCTGGTTGTTCCACTTTTCAAGAAGGGTAATAGGGAAATCCCTGGCAATTGCAGACCAGCCAGTCTTACACCTGTGGTCAGCAAAGGTGTGGAAAGAATTCTGAGGGATAGGATTTATGACTATTTGGCAAAGCATAGTGTGATTAAAGGCAGTCAACATGGTTTTGTGAGGGACAGGTTATGCTTCACAAATCTTATTGAGTTCTTTGAGGAGGTGTCAAGACAGGTTGACGACGGTAGAGCAGTGGATGTGGTGTATATGGATTTCAGCAAGGCATTTTATAGGGTTCCCCATGGTAGGCTCATTCATAAAGTCAGGAAGTATGGGATACAGGGAGATTTGGCTATCTGGATTCAGAATTGGCTGGCTGACAGAAGGCAGAGAGTGGTTGTAGATGGAAAATATTCTGCCTGGAGGACAGTGTTGAGTGGGGTCCTGCAGGCCTCTGCTCTTTGTAGTTTTTATAAATGACTTGGATGAAGAGGTTGAGGGGTGGTTGGTAAATTTGCAGATGACACAAAGGTTGGAGGTGTCATCGATAGTATTGAGGGCGACTGCAGGCTGCAACGTGACAGGATGCAGAGCTGGGCTGAGAAATGGCAGATGGAGTTCAACCTGGATAAATGTAAAGTGATGCACTTTAGAAGGTCAAACTCGAATGCTGAATATAGGATTAAAGACAGGATTCTTGGCAGAATGGAGGAACAGAGGGATCTGGGTGTGCAAGTATATAGATCCCTCAAAGTTGTCACCCAAGTGGATAGGGTTGTAAAGAAAGCATGTGGTGTTTTGGTTTTCATTAACACGGGGGATTGAGTTTGAGAGCTCCGAGGTTTTGCTACAGCTCTACAAGTCCCTGGTGAGACCCCAATTGGAATATTGTGTCCCGTTCTGGTTGCCCTACTATAGGAAGATACAGAGGCTTTTGAGAGGGTGCTAAGAAGGTTTACCAAGATGCTGCCTGGACTGGGAGGGTTTGCCGTATGAAGAAAGGACTTTTCTCTCCGGAGAGAAGGAGGAAGAGAGGAGACCTGATCGAGGTGTACAAAATAATGAGAGGAATAGATAGAGTCAATAGCCAGAGACTTTTCCCCAGGGCAGGGTTGACTGGTACAAGAAGTCATAGTTTGAAGGTATTAGGAGGAAGGTCTAAAGGAGACATCAGAGGTAGATTCTTTACACAGAGTTGTGAATGCATGGAGTGCATTGCCAGTTGAGGTGATGGAAGCGAAGTCATTGGGGACATTTAAGCGACTGCTGGACGTGCGCATGGATAGCAATGAGTTGTGGGGTGCATAGGTTAAGTTACTATGTTTTACATTAGGATTAAGTCTCGGCACAACATTGTGGGCCTAAGGGCCTGTTCTGTGCTGTACCTTTCTATGCTCTATGTTGTGTCTAAAAGAAAATCTGGAATGAAGAATCTAATGATGACCATGAGTCAATTGTTCACAAATCTGGTTCACTAATGTCCTTTAGGGAAGGAAACTGTCATCCTTCCCTGGTCTGGTCTCCTTGTGACTCCAGACCCACCGCAATGTGGTTGTCTCTTAAAAGCCCTCTGGGCAATTAGGGATGTGCGATAAATGCTGGTCTAGCTAGCAATGTCCTCATTCCATCAATAAATTAAAAAAGCTCAGTTTTGCAATTCCGTAAACTCATCTTGCAGAGAATTAATATGATTTTGAGTATTTCTGGTGAGTGAACCATGCAGTCACTTGTACGTAATGGTACCTTTTTTTATAACCTGTTGGGAACATTATTTATTCGAATAGTATCGATTTCTCCTCCTCTCCAAACAAACAAAACTCTAGAATTGCTTCCAAACCTAATCAGCTATGACACCTTTGATTTATGGCCATAATCTCTCAGTCCCTTTCCCAACCAATTATTTTGTAAAGGTAGATATTCATCAGGTGTAACTACAAAAAAAAATCACTGAAAAATTAAACAGTAAACAAGAAGGTTAAACCTTGGAGTTGGAAGAAATATTAATGACCTGCAACAGCTGGATCTTTCTCAGCAGGGTTTAACAGAGGCTTTTTGTTTTCCCTCTTTCAAAGATTTGTTTAGTCAGGGGAACATTAGGAACATTGTACATAAATAATAAGCTGGCATGAAAAAGAAAAATAATTTATTTACACTGATGAATTCCCAAGAAATATAATTACAGTGCCATTCCTTTTGAATGGAACATCAGTATTTGTATAGCACCTTTAATGGCCTCATGGTGTTCCAAAGCATCATACAATTAAGGTTTTTAAAGTGTAGTAACTGTTGCACTGCTGTATTCATTGAAACCAATTTATATACATCGAGTTCTCACACAATAATGTAATAATAACCAACCAACCTTTTTGCTGATATTGTTTCAGGGATAATTTCACAAAATCACAAGAAATAGGAGTGAGGGTCCCATGGAGTTTGCTATATCGTTCAATTGGATCATGACTGACCTTGGAGTTTACCTCTCCCTCCCTGTTGGCTACCCATATCTTAAAGACCAAAAGGCTGTTTATCCCAGCCTTAAGTGTGTTAAACAATGGAGCTTCTACAGTTTCTTCACAGAACATTGTAAAAATTCCCTACCCTTTGAATGAATTAATTTTCCTCATCTCAGTCCAAAATAATTGGTCCCTTATCTGAGATCAGGGCCCCTGTGTTTACAATTCTCTGACCAGTGGAATCAATCTCTGAAAGACAAGCACAGGAACAGGAAGGTGTGATTGCAAGTGAAGTCAGTATGAGAATCAAGAAGTTAGAAGAGGGAAATGCCATTGGTCTTGCAATTGGCCAATAGATTCGCGCTCCTACAGCCTATATAGATGCAAGTGTGGGTGAGCAAACTGACGATAGCACATGACACAGTAGAGAAAGCCATTCAAGTAGGGGATGTTGACGTTGTGCTAGTATGATGAATGATATATAATATATTTCATTTCAAAATAGAGGCAGATGGATGGGGGTCATGCAGCTGTATATCCTACAGCTAGAGTATAGGTCTGAAGCCTGATGGGAAAAATGGTCAAGCTGACATACTGGCCTGAACACATGGTGACCTGAGGACTATGGAAAGGTATATTAATGGAAAACAGACATCTCAAGGAGGACAGCTCATGATTGCTTACCTAAAAGATAGTATGGTCAACAAAAAGACAATGGAAAAGGGAATCAGGTAAGTGGACCATCATTAACTGAATAAATCATGGGGCAATGATCAAGCAGTGACATCAACAGCTTGAAACCTTCTAGACCCTGGAAAAAGAATGTAAAAATCCACAGCCCTGAGAAGACAGCATGGTAATCTAAGGAACAACAGTTTAGACAGATTTACTATCAACAACATTTGTTACTATTTGAATCTGATCAACTGTTCTCTGCAGGGAATATCCAACATGAACAAGTGATAGTTAGCCCCCCCCTTGTAAATGGTCAGGCAGCATCCAAGGAACAGGAAATTTGCCCGAAACGTCGAATTTCCTGTTTCTTGGATGCTGCCTGACCTGCTGCGCTTTAACCAGCAACACATTTTCAGCTCTGATCTCCAGCATCTGCAGACCTCACTTTTTACCCCTTGTAAATGCTCAAGTTAAATAGTACAGTATAATCTAGCCATGTGTAGCAGCTTGCTTTAAGCTTTATCTTAAAACTGCTTCAATGTCTCAGTTCATTAACCAATAAAAGTAACACAGTGGATTCTAAACTGTACTGGTTCTTTGACATGCGAAGTTGACTCCACACAGTAAACTCAGTTCCAAGAAAGCACGTGACTGCATTCAGTTGCCTGGGAGAACCCTGTAGTGTAGCATGATTATATTGCTGATTTTACCGCAGTACAAGATTTTGTTTTGACTTCAGAATTGAAGTTTCATGGTCTCAATTCAGAAGAACTAAGAGTTCAGTTCAGAAGAGGGAAACATTTCCCCTATCAGGAGAACCCAGTTTTAGTTCAGGGGAACCAGTTTCTTCACCAGTTGAGGTGTTTTTTGATTTGTGGAGTTTCCAAGCCCATTGAGTTGGAGAAAAATATTCAAATTGTTAGAACTGAAGAAGTTTAGGTCATCAGAAGTGTGAAAGGTTCATGCCAACAGACTCAGAAAGGAATCATAAAATTGTCTTCACGGCTCAAGGAACAATCAGTTAAGGAAAACCCTGACGAGTTGACATAGGAGTGACGTTTCTTTGGAATTCAGTATATGTGATGTTGGGAATCAGGTTGAAACTTTGCTGTTTACTTTAAGATCTTTCTGACTTTTTAGATATATAGCTTTTATTTATCCTTTGCATGACACACTTACTTGCTATTGTTAAAGAACATTTGCAGACTTGTGTGACTGTGTTAGTGATTAACTGCCATGTTAGACCACTGCAAAAATTAAACATATTATCTATCAAGACAGATTTCATTCTGGGATCTCACTTGTCTGGTGTCAGCATGAGCTGGAATTTAACAGTAGTAGAAAATAGAACTGTCAGCAAGATGGACTCAGTTCCCTGCATAGACCATGTTGCATGCCTGGTGTTGGGATTCAGGTGATCTACTTGGGGCTGAACAAGAACTTGCCGTGGGAGGGGCAAGATCCAGTGACTGTGGTCCACATAGATACTAATAACATGGATGGGATTATACTAAGTATGAGAAGCTAGGGGCCAAATTACAAGACAGGGACAAAAATTTACAAACTGATGATTGCACCAGCAGATAAGGCCTGAGGTTGGGAAAATTGTAAAAACCCATAAACAAAGACAAGTGGATGAATTGTCAGCACAGATAGAAAAAAAACCTACTAGCCATTTCAAAGATATCGTAGCAACGTGACTATGGCTGGAATGTAAATATTGATGGGTATATGACATTTTGATATGATAGGAATCAAGAAAAGGTTAGTAGGGCAGCTCTTAAGAATGTCAGTGGTATAGTAATGTGAAATAAACTTAGCTTGAAAACAAGATATTGAATCATTTTGGGTAGAAATGAGAAATAGGAAAAGTAAGAGGCACATGTGGGTGAAGGTTCAAGGCCACCTAATAGATGTTACATTGTAGGACAGAGTATACGGGAACAAGTGATTGTGCCATTTAAAACAAGGTCACTCAATAATTTCTGAAGAATGGCTCATGCTCGAAATGTCGATTCTCCTGCTCCTTGGATGCTGCCTGACCTGCTGCACTTTTCCAGCAACACATTTTCAGCTCTGATATCCAGCATCTGCAGTCCTCACTTTCTCCTCACTCAATAATTGTAGATGATGCTAATCCACATGCAGATTGCGTGAACCAAATTGGCAAAGGTAGTCTAAAAAATGAATTTGTAGAGCAACTTTGCAACAATTTCTTAAAGTAATATAGAGTAATATAGATGTACAGCACGGAAATAGACCCTTTGGTCCAACCCATCCATGCTGACCAGATATCCCAACCCAAACTAATCCCACCTGCCAGCACCTGGCACACATCCCTCCAAACCCTCCCTATTCATATATCCATCCAAATGCCTTTTAAATGGTAAAATTGTACCAGCCTCCACACTTCTTCTGGAAGCTCATTCCATGCACATACCACCCTCTGAGTGAAAAAGAGACCCCTTAGGTCTCTCTTATGTCTTTCCCCTCTCACCCTAAACCTATGCCCTCTAGTTCTGGACTCCTCCACCCCAGGGAAAAGACTTTGTCTATTTATCCTATCCATGCCCCTCATGATTTATAAACCTCTATAAGGTCACCTGTCTGACTCTGACACTCCAGAGACAACAGCCCCAGACTTTTCAGCCTGGCCCTATAGTTCAAATGCTCCAACCCTGGAAATATTCTTGTAAATCTTTTCTGAACCCTTTCAAGTTTCACAACATCTTTCTGAAAGGAAGGAGACCGGAATTGCATCAATATTCCAACAGTGGCCTAACCAATGCTCCTGTACAGCTGCAACATGACTTCCCAACTCCTGTCCTCAATACTCTGACTAATAAAAGAAAGTATATCAAACGCCTTCTTCACTATCCTATCTACCTGCAACTCCACTTTCAAGGAGCTGTGAACCTGCACTCCAAGGTCTCTTTGTTCGGCGACACTCCTTGGGACCTTACCATTAAGTGTATAAGTCCTGCTCTGATTTGCTTTTTCATAACGTGTTTTAGAAACAATCAGAAGACAGCTTATTTTAGAGCTGAAAATGAGCAATGAGACAGGATCAATCAATTATCTCATTGTAAAGGAGCCTCAAGCAAATAGCAATCTTAATGTGGTACGATATCCTGATAAGTTCAAAGGACAGAGTTTTAGATCTGAGAGCAGTGTTAGTCAGTGGAGATCTGTCCATCAGGAACAGTAGAGGCTGGATCATTGCCTTAATTCTTTTGATAGTCAGGGTAAGGGGTAGCAGACAGGAAAGGGAATGTGAGAAGGTATCCGCATGAACCATGATCCTACTGAATAGCCATGCACCTTCCAAAGGCTGAATTATCTCCTTGTGATACGGAGTTGTATGTTTCTGTGTCAGTGTTGCATGGCGGCCTCAAGCAGTGCAGGCAGCACGTGGAAGCTCCCGGGCGCACAGTCTTTTATCTGAAACCTTCTCTCAAATGATTTATATTTCACTCCAGGGAAATGCAGTCTGACCTGCCGATTTTTTGTTTTGTCCTGTTCGAGTTGACATTTATAACAAAACACACACACACTTCTGGAGGGATACCCTCCACTGGTTTCTATAGCAATGTGACCAAGAGAGTTCACCCCCTCCGTCACATTATCTCAGAATATAAATCACCATGTCAACTGCTGGTACCTGGTGAATCGTAAATACGCTTTTGCAACCATCCTCCGCCCATCCCCGGAAAGGAGAGAGAGAGAGAGAGGCAGGGACAGAGAAAAAGATAGAGACAGAGACAAGGGGAGGTAGAAAACGATGGTAGATGGAGAAGGGATCCCTTTCATGCTGCTGTTCGTGGTTACAATTGTGTTGGGTACAATGGGAAACATCATCGTCCTTTTCGCGTTTATCAGCGTTGCTGTGAAACAGAAGCGTTTCGCGCCGCTGGACAGAGTGATCGTCAACAAGACATTCGTCAACTTGTTACTGTGCTTCTACCAAGGCATCCCCAGAATGCTGACATGCTACAGGGTCGAGTTGCTCCAGGAGACAGGCTGCATCATCCTGGTGTACCTGAACTCCTCGCTGAGGTGCATCAGCATCTGGTCAGTTTCCAACCTCAGTTTCCTGCATTTGATCAAGATCAAGCGACCCAACTGGGCTTTGGTCAATTCCATCCTCAGCCACCAGAGCAGGTACGTCAATGTTTCCATCAGTGCGCTGTGGCTCACCAGCTTCACTTTCTACATCCCGTACACCATGGACAAAATCATCCACTTGTCGCAGGGCCAGCAGAACCACTCGGTCTGGTACCTACCCAGCGCCAGCTGCAATGGCCTGGCCAGTAGCTCGGCTTCTGACATCGTCACCTACATCTCGGTCAGCTTGGACCTGCTAGCGATCGTCTGGGTGGTGGTGCTGAACGCTCTGATCATTCAGCTTCTCTGCAAGCACCAGAGGAGAGTGGGGGTGGCAGGGCAAGGGTTAAATCCCGGGAACAAGACCATCCTGCAGGCTACTAGGATCCTGGTCTCTCTCCTCTGCATCTACGTGACCTGTTGGATCTCGAATGACATCGTCTGGATTATGCTGATTGCAAACGTCAGGCCCGATCAAGGGCAGAACCAGACTTTGAAGTACACGTCCAGTTTGATTTCCTCTCTCTACTACACGGCCAGTTCGTATGTCCTGGTCTTTGGACACAGGAATGTCAAAGATGTGTTCATTCCGGTCTGCAGGCGTTTGAAACAGAGGAAAGCAGCACATTTCCAGGATGTGGAAATCTAGTTGACCTAACAAGTAGGGGGAGGACTCAGACCTCGGGCAATGCAGAGAGCTAACAATCTGTGCCCAGCCTACAATGTAGGTAAAGATGGAGACTAAAGGGGTGTACAAGGTAGCTGTGTGAAATTGCCATTCAGGAAAGGGCCATTCAGTAATTCTGCACTACAGTGGGGAATTACACTAGAAGTATAGAACCACACAGCATGGGGAGGTCTTCCCACCCATGCCAGCGCCTACTGTTGTCAAGCTTTTTAATAAATCTCAGTCCTGGGCTCTTCCCCCGCACTTCTGGAGGAAAATTAAGAATCCTTCCAAGTATTTATCCAATAGTCTTCAAAATGTTATAATTGGATTGGCTTCCTTCAGGTAGTGTCTTCTGGATCACAGATGGCTGCTTGGAAAGCAATGGTTCATATAATCTAAGTGCAGGGGTAGGCCATTTACTCCATTGAGCCTGATCCACTGTTTAAAACCATCATGGCTGATCCTCTATTTCAACCCCACATTCTCTCCATATCCCTTCATGCCTTTAATATCTAAAAAGTTAAAAATATCTTCCCTGAAAAAACTCAGTGACCCATCCTCCACAGCTTTCTTGACCATGCTCTGAATGATGAAATGTTTCTACAACTTAACACTAAATGACTGACCCTGTATCCTGAGACTGTGTCATTTGGCTCCAGTCTCCCCAGACAGGAGGAACATCCTCCTTGTGTGTAGTCCGAAACGCTCCATTACAATTTTATATGTCCCTGTCACTCTGGTGTTTTCACCAATCATCTTACACCTGTGTCTTCTGGTTCCTAATCTTTCTGCCATTTGGAGCAGTTTTTCCTAATTTACTTGATGAAAACACTTCATGATTTTGAAGGCCTCTATCAAATCTTCTGTTAAGCTTCTCTTCTCGAGAAAGGAAAGCCCCAACTCTTTCAATCTCCCGACATGACTGAATTCCTCAACCACAATATCATTCTCATAAATCTCCTGCCTGACCTCTCTAATGTTAAATATACATCACATTCTAAATTGTACACCATCAACCAAAGTGTGCCATATGAATCTGTCCTACCCCCAAAATACTTGCTGCACGTCCATCTCTTATACAGATGGAAGGATGCTGCTGCCATGATGAGGACTGGCCAGTGTTTGATCAAGGTTCTGTTCAATTTTGTTATTTTAATTCCATATGCTATTTTTAAAAAATAAAGCCAAACATTCCCTTCATTTTTAAACAGTTTTCTCAACTTGCTCTGTCATCTTGAAAAATCTGTGTTCAAACATCTCTAGGGTTTTTTAAGAACCTAAGAAGCAGATCTAGAAGTAGGCCATTCAGCCCTTCAAGCCTGCTCTGCTATTCAATGAAATCCTGATTGATCTGCAGTTCCTGCATGCCCCCTGTACCATTTGATATATTTTATAAGTAAGACTTTGTTGGTCTCAGTTTCGAACAGGCTCAACAACTGAGTATGCACAGTTCTCTGTAATTGCAAAAATTCACCACCCTCTGAGTGGCCTTTAGAATTTTACCATTTAGCTCATAGTATATTTCTCATTCTTCTGACTAAAATGTATCACTTCATAGTTCATGCACCATTGTCTGATCATTTTAACTGTTGATAACATTTTAAGGCTGTTACTAACCTCCTCATTGCTTGCTACATGTCATTTGCATACTTTGAAGTAATATCCTCCATATCCAAATCCTATCATTTCTTTATATGAAGATCAAAAATGTTCCAAGTTCCTCACCCCTGGATGCCATTGTCTATTCCCTTCAGTCTGAATAACAATTATCCTGTGCTACTCTCTGCTTTCCGTGCCAATTTTATGATCATGCTACCATTTCCCTTTTAATCCCATGGGCTTTAATTTTGTGAACAAGGCAATTAAATGACACTTTGAATATTGACTTTCAAAAGGAATTTCACAGTGCATCAATCTTGTTACATTCATGAACCTCCAATGTTACTTCATTGAAGAACTCAATTAAATGGGTCTAATATTAGACAAACTAATCCATGCTGACTTTCATTAGTGAAGTACGATAGAATATTCTCCATTGACCTGAATGAGTGCACTTCAGCATCATTTAAAGAGCTCAACACCCCTTGTGCTCTAAACATTTGTTCCCTTCGTCATTGGCACACTGGCAACTCCTTCCAAAACCTTGGCATCTATTAGCAAGCTAAACAAAGGCAGCATGTAGAACACCACCATCTTTTCATTCCCCTCCAAGGCATGTACCAACGTGACTGGAACTATACCATCACTCCTTCACTGTCGCGAGGTCAAAACCTTGGAGTTCCCGTACTAACAACACTTTGGGAGAACCTACATCACACAGTTGAAGAAGATAACTCACTACCATATTATCATAGTTAAATGTACTTCTAAGGGCTAAAGGGATCAAAGGGTATGGGGAGAAAGCAGGAACAGGATATTGAGTTGGATTATCAACCATGATCATGTTGAATGCTGGAGCAGGCTCAAAGGGCAAAATGGCTTACTCCCACTCCTACTTTCTATGTTTCCAGGGCAATTAACGATGGGAAATAACTGCTGGCCTAGTTAGCAATGCTCCTATGCAATGAACAAATAAAATAAAATAATTTCAAATGCCAATTAACTTTGTCTCAGTTTATTGCCTCCAACAATTTTCAGCCGGTAACTGGCTTCTTCCTGTCAGGCTTATCAACCTCATTTTTCTTGAACACTTTGTTATTTAGAGTGGGCTAGTTTAGAGACCAGTTCACTGCAATTTTAAATTCTATGTAAGGCTTGAATCCATTTGAACAAAGGAAGAAGTTAATTTCTTAATTAAAGAAGTCCAAATTAGAAAATAACTTTTATTGTATTAAGGATGCTATTATATTGTCACGCGTATGCTGCTGCAAAGTTATTGTCTTGGAATAGATCAACTGTAAAATTGGAGGTTGAAGTATGGAGCATAAGACTTATTCTACAACCTGAGATCTCTGTCAGGAATTCTCATTTAGAAGTCCAGGCCAGTAACAGTGTGAGATTTCCTAATTCCCAACTCTCTTTTAGAACTTGAAAAGTTAGTCTTAAATTTAAAAAATCAAATTATGCACATACAGTAAGTGCCAATTGATCCTTTAAGTCTGCTCCACCTCTCAATAAGATCGTGACTGTTCTGATTTTAACTTCAACTCTACATTCCTGCATGAAATAACTCCAAGGAGGCCAGTATCCCATCACCAAGTCACTCTTTATATGCATGTACACAGTACATGGGCTTTGACCTACCAGCTCAGAGCCAATCCCTAGAATGAGGAGAGTCTCTGAATCCCCTGTTTATATCTCTCAGCCAGGACACCCTGATTGACCCAAGTTACCAACCCTAATCAAGGATCACATAGTCAATGAGAACCACCTGGCCCTCATAACAATCACTACTCTGCATATCCCCTTGGAAATCAACAATCTACCTCTCCCTTAAAAATATGTAAAAGTTCGACATCGACTGCCTTTTGAGGAATGGAATTCCATAAGACATAGGAGTGGAAACAAGGCCATTCAGCCCATTGAGTCTATTCCGTCATTTACTCATGGCTGATGGGCATCTCAATTCCACTTACCTGCACTCTCCCCGTAGCCCTTAATTCCTTGCATGATCAAGAATTTATCAATCTCTGCCTTGATGACATCCAACATCCCGGCCTCCACTGAGCTCACAGCAATGAATTCCACAGGCCCACCATTCTCTAGCTGAAGAAATGTCTCCTCATTTCCGTTCTAAATTGACCCCCTCTAATTTTAAGGCTGTGCCCACAGGTCCTAGTTTATCTGCCTAACGGAAACAACTTCCCAACATCCACCCATTCTAAGCCATGCATTACCTTGTAAGTTTTGATTAGATCTCCCCTCAACTTTCTAATCTCCAATGAATATAATCCCAGGATCCTCATCTGTTCATCACATATTAGGCCTACCATTCCAGGGATCATCCATGTGAATCTCCGCTGGACGCGCTCCAGTACCAGAATGTTCCTCCTGAGGTGTGGGGCCTAGAATTGGACACAGTATTCTAAATGGGGCCTAACCAGAGCTTTATAAAATCTCAGTAGCACATTGCTGCTTTTATGTTCCGACCTTCTTGAGACAAATGACAACATTACATTTGCTTTCTTAATCATGGACTCAACCTGCAAATCAACCTTTAGAGAATTCTGGACGAGCACTCTCAGATCCTTTTCTACTTTAGCTTTATGAATTTGCACACCGTTTAAAAAATAGTCCATGCTTGTGTTCTTTTTTCCAAAGTGCAAGACCTTGCATTTGCTCATATTGAATTTCATCAGCCATTTCTTGGACCACTCTCCTAAACTGTCTAAATCTTTCTGCAGCCTCCCCACCTCCTCAGAACTACCTGCCTGTCCACCTAATTTTGTATCATTGGCAAACTTCACCAGAATGCTCCCAATCCCTTCACCCAGATCATTAATATAGAAAGTGAACAGCTGTGGCCCCAGCACTGAAACCTGCGAGACCCCATTTGTCACCAGCTGCCATTCCGAAAATTAATCTTTTATTCCAACTCTCTGCCTTCTGTCAGACAGCCAATCCCCAATCCATTCCAAAGACTCGCCATACTCTAAGAGAAAGAAATGTTTCCTACTCTCTGTTTTAAATGGACAGCCCCTTATTTTTAATCTGTGAACAGGTTCTTGATTCCCCACAAGAGGAAGCATCCTTTCAATATCCACCTGGTCAAGCTCCCTCATGTTTCAATGAAGTCACCTCTGACCCTTCTATAATCCGGTGGATATAGGAGCAGCCTGCCCAGCCTTTCCTCATAAAGTAATCTGCTTATTTCAGGTATCTGTATCATAAACCTTCTATGGATTGCTTCCCTTTGATTTAAGTCTAGATTAGAGTGGTGCTGGAAAAGCACAGCAGGGCAGGCAGCATCCGAGCAGCAGGAGAATCAACGTTTCAAGCAAAAGCCCTTCATTAGAAAGGGCTTTTGTCCAAAATGTCGATTTTCCTGCTCCTCGGATGCTCCCTGACCTGCTGTGCCTTTCCAGCACCACTCTAATCTTGACTCTGATCTCCAGCAGTTGCAGTCCTCACTTTCCCTTTGATTTAAAACCAGTCAAAAATCTAATATCAACGTGGCATCAATTTTAAACCTTACTGATGGGCTCCTTGGGGCTCCTGGATATTATATATCTATGCAGAAAATTGATACACACAATATGTTAAAGATTCATTGGTGTAAGTTGAATTCCAGGAATGTGGTTTGTATGTGGACATAGTTCGCTCCTGTACTTGCAAATTTGATTTGCAACTAAATAGTCCAAATTGCACTCTTCTTAGTGGAATTGAATCCCACTGCAATCATGCTCACACTGCTACATACAATTATATTTTCTTTGCAGTTCAAGTAAATAACATAAGATATATAAGATTGCCTCCTAATCAATAAAAGTAATTGAGAATACATAGTTAATGTGTGTGCCATTACTCCACAATCTGTTCTGTTGTTTTCCTTAATTTTATTTCCAGCAGTATTGCTTACCCTAAATGCCTCTTTCCTAGAACCCCAAAGATGTCAAGTTTTGTTACATCCTCAGTTTTACCTTTCTCTAATACTTACTTTCAAACTCCCACTGTCTTGGTATCATATAACTATACCTGGTTCTTGGTTGCTATCACTCTTCTGAGATTTATTTGTGCTCTGGACTATGATTCTTGAACTTCCCTTTGTTTTAAATTAAAACCAATGGCTATATATATTTTAAAACCCTGTAATTAGCTTTTTATCCCTTCACTGAGCATCACCAAGAGCTGGAATTCGCATTAGAAATAATGGTGAGGCTACCAGTGCTTAGTGACATATGCATTGAAATGTGTGAATCAAGAGATTGTGATTGGAAATGATCTGCCCCTTTGTAAGTCGTGCAGTAAGGATAGCTTGTTATGGGGTGCATCAGTAAAATATATAAAATTCTCATGAGGTTGCTGTATTATAGGTATGAAGCTCATCTGGTCAAAAATGAGGTCTGCAGATGCTGGAGATCACAGCTGCAAATGTGTTGCTGGTCAAAGCACAGCAGGTTAGGCAGCATCTCAGGAATAGAGAATTCGACGTTTCGAGCATAAGCCCTTCAAGGGCTTATGCTCGAAACGTCGAATTCTCTATTCCTGAGATGCTGCCTAACCTGCTGTGCTTTGACCAGCAACACATTTGCAGCGATGAAGCTCATCTGAAAAATAGTGCGGTACCACAAAATCAAATAATCCTTGACCCATTTGTATACTGTAGCTGGATTAACAGTGAATTCACTATTCTAACTGATACTTGCTTGGTCAGGTTCTACAGTGTTCATTAATGATTGTTGATTGGATAAAGAGAAATTCGGCTATTGCTGTTGTTATCATTGATTCCAAATTCCCTGCAGAAGGATTACACTCTTTCAAGATTTGGTTGGTTGGAATGTCTAACACAGAAACAAATAGAAAGTAGATAACTTGTGTTTGTTGCACACTGCAAAACCAAGTTCTTTGTGTAGTTCACATAGCATTTGCAATAAGCAATGAGGATCCAAGATAAGGTGGAACCAATACACTAGTTTCACATTCAATTGTATTTCCATTGCTGAGACTTGCACCCTCTGGCTCCTACTGACCAGAATCTTAAGTTGGCCAATGAGAAAAGTGCAACAGCCACTATAGTAGGTCAGAGAGTGAGCATTTGACAATGACTGGTTCACTGCTTGACTCATCAAAATTCTCTCTAATGCATATGTGGCAGGCACCAGAAATACTCTCTGCCTGTTTGGAATCTTGACACTATCAAGGACAAGATATTCTGCTTGCTCACCATCCTAGGTACCTGTTGAAACATTTAATACTTCCACCACTGGAGTACCAAAGGTGGAGGGTACACCATCTATTAGATGCTCTGCAGCAATTTATCAAGACTTCTCAGCACTTCCTAATCATGCATCCTCCACCATCAAGACTGCCAAGGGTGGCAGATGAACAGCAGGTGAACACAACACTGTCATTTTCAATTTCTTCTTCAAAGCATGCACACCATTCTGATGTGGAAATGTACTGCTGTTCCTTCTTTGTTGCTTATCAAAGTAATGGAACTTCTGATTCAATAGCATCGTGGAAGTAACTATGCTACAAAGACCACAACCATTCAAGAAGGATTATTATCTATTCATTTGTGGTTGAGCAATAATTACTGGCCTTACAATGGTGCTCATATTTCAAGAATAAAATTGGAAAAGGTTACAGGTGCTGTACAGAATAACTATTAAATGGCATTTACCTGAACCAAAAGCTGCTTTCATCATTAATAATGTTGATCTCAGTCTCAGCATCTTTTTTTTCATTAAATTGTATGTATGCAGATTATTCTGAATTGCACGTTATCATGACTCTAACCAAAATGGTTACCTATAGGTCCAACTTGGATGCCTCCCATAGTGGGTAATCTCTGCAGCTGCCTGTCTCTGTCCTGCAGTCTCATCCAAGCTCAGTGGCCCAGAGAAGGAGAACTTTGTGTCTCTCAGTACATTTAAGACAATGAGTACCTGAAGGACGGGATGTTTGACGAACACTGTCACTGATATTATTGAAGTTATAAATTATATTTTATTCCATTGTTTTATGACCTAATTTTTAATGGTTGTGCTTTTAAAAAAAGGAATATATTTGTTTGATGACTCTTGGGCAACCCAATATCTCCTAATCATTCATTCAGGAAAAGGATTACTAACGGGACCTAATTTGTGTATCCCATGTATTCTGGTGCGTAATTCCCACTTTTTAAAGCCATTTCTCTGTTTAGGTCCTTGTGCCTCATTCTGTTTTGCTGTTATAGTTTTCTGTGCAGCGTAAGTTCTGACTTAAGCTATTGCCAATCTTATAACATTTGAGAATATGGAATATAGGACCATGCAGCACAGGAATAGGTCCTTTAGCCCACTATGTCTGTGCTGACTATGATGCAATTCTAAATTAATCCCATCTACCTGCCTGGAATTATATACATTTTACTTACACTTTCGAATGCTTAGCTACTTTCTGTGTTGAGCCACCTCATCAGTGTGTTTGAGGTTTATTAATCCATTAATCATTAGAAGGTACATGACAATTAACCAATGGAACTTCCTGTAAGTTTAGAAGTTACCGTAGTCATACATGAATTCCGATCATTTTTTAAGTGTACATACTGATCTTTCAGAACTTGTCAAAACATATGTTTTCAAACACTATCTAGCCCATGTGACACATTACAACATACTTCCACCAGGCCCATTGACCTCAGCCTCATTACAGCTTTGGTTAGTAAAGTTGACATAGAGTCTTAGAGTCATAGAGATGTACAGCACAGAAACAGATCCTTTGGTCCAATCCATCCATGCCGACCAGATCCCAACCCAATCTAGTCCCACCTGCCAGCACCTGGCCCATATCCCTCCAAACCCTTCCTATTCATATGCCCATTCAAATGCCTCTTAAATGTTGCAATTGTACCAGCCTCCACCACTTCCTCTGGCAGCCCATTCCATACACACACCAGCCTCTGCATGAAGACGTTGCACTGTAGGACTCTTTTCTTTCTTTCCCCTTTCACCCTAAACCTATGCCCTCTAGTTCTGGACTTCCTGACCCCAGGGAAAAGACTTTGCTTATTTACCCTATCCATGCCCCTCATAATTTTGTAAATCTCTATAAGGTCACCCCTCAGCCTCCGACGTTCCAGGAAAAACAGCCCCAGCCTGTTCAGCCTTTCTCTACAGCTCAAATCCTCCAACCCTGGCAACATCCTTGTAAATCTTTTCTGGACCAAGGAAGCATGAGATAAGCAGTCTGACATCAAAGAGTTGGAGCCAATGGGAATCGAGAGTGAAAACTCTGCTGACATAAAGGAAGATGGTTGTGATTGTCATTCATCTCAGTCTTTAGACATCATCTCAGCGTTTCCTCAGAGTAGTTCAACTGTCTTCTGCTGCTCCTAAAATGACCTTCCCTCATCGTGAGGTCACAAGTGTGGATGTTTGCTGATGACTGCATGATGTTACATATTATTTGCAATTGCCCAGCTACTAAGGCAGTCATGGTCCAAATGCAACAAGACTTGGATGGCATTCAGGTTTGAACTGCTAAGTGGCAAGTAATGTTCATATCACACAAGTACTAGGTAATGACCATTTCCAATAACAGAGAATTCAAACATCACCCTTGACATTCAATGACATTACCGTCACTGAATTCTCCCATCAACAATACCACTGGGTTACCATTGACCAAAATCTGAACTGGACAAGCCATATAAATACTGTGGCTATGAGGTTAGAGGCTCCGAAATCTGTAACAAGTTATTTACCTTCTGATTCCTTAAAGCTGGTCTATAATCTATGAGGCACAGGTCGGGGTTCAATGGAAAACCCACCACTTACTTGGAAAACTGCAACTTCTAGACCTGAAATGTTAACTCTGATTTCTCTTCACAGATGCTGCCAGATCTGCTGAGCTTTTCCAGAAACTTGTTTTTGACTCCATGTCCTATCTTTAAGCTTGATGCCAAGAAGGACAAAACAGTCTGTTTAACTGATATCCTGGCTAACACCTTTAACATTTGTTCTCTCCACTGCAGGCACATAGTTGCAGGAATGTGTCTGATCTACAAGATGCATTGTAGCAAATCACCAAGTGTCCTCGACAACATCTTAAAAAACGAGAACCTCTTGAAATTCAATGCAGCAGACGCATGGGAATATCACCACCATCTGCAAGCATTTGATCATCCTGACTTGGAACAATATTACTGTTCCCTCACTGGCACTGGGTGAAAACTATGCATCCCCTTTCCTAACAGCACTCTGAGTGGGACCTACCTCTGTGAAATGCAGCCATTCGCAAAGGCAGTTCACTGTCTCTGTTCTCAAGGACATTGATGGATTAGCATAAAGGCTGGCCTAGACAGAAATTCCCACAGAGCTGTGTGTTGAATGAGTGAAAACCTTTCCTAATTACAAATGTTCTTGGCTGCTGTGAAGGAGCGTTGACTATCACATGAGTAATGCCTATCAGGCTCTGCATTTGAAGGAATGCTGCTGTCAGGGAGTAGGTCTGATAGCTCTCTAGACTTACGTCATCCATCTCAAACTTAATGTAGTCTGGTGTCCTTAAATGCAAGGTATCTGTCAGATATGTGATGCTGCTACAAGCTGCAGATTGCGAAATTCTGCAAATGTGAGCAGCAACCCTCGAACAATCACCTTAACTGCCATGGACAATGAGTGCTCACTTCTCTTTCTAGCCTCACTCTTCATCTAAGAGGACACAGTTCTGAGGGCCACAGCTTTCAGAGGTACTGCTACTCACAGGGGTCTACAACGCTTAGCTTTAACCCCACGCTCCTGTGCTGAGGAAGTACCTTCTTACATATTCTACCTTGCAAGTGTCCAAACTGTTGTGACCCTTTGCCAGAAGCTGTGTTATAGCTTGCAAGTGCTTCTCCTCCATCATGGAAGCCAACTTTCCATCATGGACTCCATTTACATTTCTTGTTGCTGCAGAAAGGTGCCAATATTATCAAAGGCCCCTCCGACCCCAGTAATGCTCTCCCACAACCTCTTCCATCAGGCCGAAGATGCAGAAGCTTGAACACACACACACACACACACACACACACACACACACACACACACACACACACACACACACACCAGTGGTTTCAAGAACAGCTTCTTCCCTGCCATTATTACACTGATGAATTGACTCTCTAACTCCAAATAATGTTGACCTTGCTAATGCTGATCTTGCGTCGCACACCCCTGTGCAGTGTAAACTGTAAGCCTCACTCTGTCTAAGCACCCTATATCCTTGCTTACTATGGTCGGCCTATTCTGCTCGCAAACAAAGCTTTTCACTAAACTTCGGTACACGTGACCACAATAAATCAAATCAAATCTTCTAGTTATTGCCTCCATCCTCTGTGGCTACTGAGGTAGATTCCTCCTCAATGGTCCATCCCACCAGGACCCCAGGACCCTGTATAAGTTCTCAGGTACAAAGTTGCCTCACTGAGGTGTGAACATCTCCTTGAGGGAATCACATCAAGGCATTCACCCGAAACACGATCAATAGTGTCTGCCTCAAGGAGCTGCTTCCAACATCACAAGCCTAACATTCACAAGCAATATGTTCAAATCTTGTGCCTTTTCAGAACCACCTGGCAGCTTGTGGAGTTTATAGTTTTCCGTTGTGCTACTCACATCCCATGAATGATTAAAAAATGAAGTTATCTGATATTGTAAGAGAAAGATAATAAGTTAAACTCTACATGTGTGTGACCTCAGGGCCCACTGACATGCATCTGTACCACCCACTGTGCGCACGTATTTATTGATATAATAGGAATAACATTTGCATAAGCTATTTGAGCAAAATCTCAGTTGTTGCTGTTTATACAAGGTGCAGTGATGTGATTATCATATGGAGGTTGCATTTACAGGTGTAACTCTGTAAAATGATACCTCGGCGTAGCAATTGTGATGTAACATCTAAGCAGTTAGAAGTATTATTCACTTGAGACAATAAAAATGAATTAATTCTAATTCTCCCAATCTGTTGTTGATTGAACCAATGTAAATCCGTGGGTTAGACTAAGCCCCAATATACCAATGATATAATGACCTGTTTAAGGATAGCTACTAACAGTGATGAATATTAAAATTCCTCTTTCAAGATCAAATTGATGTAGAAAGTTGTGGAAGCATTTGGCTTTGAAACAAAAACAGAAATTGCTGGAAAAATTCTGCAGATATGGCAGCATCTATGGAGAGAAATCAAAGTTAACATTTAGGGTCCTGTGGCCTTTCCTTAAAACAGTTCTGAAGAAGGATCACTTCTTCAGAACATTAATTCTGATTTTTCTCCACAGTTGCTACCAGACCCGCTGAGCTTTTCCAGCAGTTTCTGTTTTGTTTCTGATTTCCAGCATCTGCAGTTTTTATTTGGCTTTGAAACATGTAGCATCTAACAACTTGTTTGTTTCATTAGCAAGTTTTACTGGGACAGAAACAGGTAGTACTCATTACAAAAGTAATTCAACCCTTTGTATTTGTTTTATAGCACCATTCTGACTTGTTAAAATATAATCCATAATTCAATGATCATCACTTATTGAGACATACTGCCAGAAATTCCTTATCAATACTCAACAGTTTTTCCAAATCCCTTCGGACACCAGACAGCCATCAATTCTCATATTTCTCGGACATCCAGCCCTTGTTTCAGTGTTCTCCATCTGTACTACCCAGTGAGGCCACACAAATACAATGTAAAGATGGACAGTTCAGTTTATAAAAGCCAAGAAAGAGATCTTACACACCTGATTTACATGGCCGTAACACTTTGCTCTTTATACACACACTTCCTCTGTACCTCAGTTTTTCAGGACCTTACTTTGAAGCTCACATACACCTGTGCATTGTGTGAGACCATAAAACCATAAGATGGAGGAGCAGATGTAGACCATTCAGCCCATCAAATCTGTTCCACCATTCCACAATCACCAGCATCCACACCTCTCCCATGGCATCCTCCCATGTAACTGCAGAAAGTGCAACACCTCCTCCCTGCTCACCATCCAAGGCCCTAAACAGTCTCTCCAGGTGAAGCAGTATTTCACCTGTACCTCCTCCAATCTTTTGTATTGTATTCACTGCATAGCCAGTCATTTTAAAACAGCATCCTGCTGGCATGCTCACATGTCTGTCATTAGCATGCTGAGGTGTTCCAGTGAGTCAGAACGCAAATTAGAGGAACAATATCTCATCTTCAGACTAGGCACTTTCCAGCTTTTTGGACTTAATATTGAGTTCAATGTCTTTAAATTGTGAAAATTTCTTTCCTTTCTTTTAGCTTGTTACATTCTGTTATGATGTCATCTCTCCCCTTCACTCCTCCCCCCGCCCCCCCCATCCCAGTGGGATTGTCTGTCCCTTTAACTCTGGCAGGAGTTCTGCCATTGTTCTGCCATTCTCACCTTCCAATCACTTAATCTGAAATATCAACATATTTTCTCTACTAGCACCCTACATCCACTACCCCGACACTCCCCACGTCCAAACTATTAGCATAAATGCTGTCCCCGCCACATTTCACTTCAGCTCTGATGAAGAGTCATCTAGGCTCAAAACATTAGCTTGCTCTCTCTCTCCAGGATGCTGCCTGACCCGCTGTGATCTCCAATATTTTTTGTTTTCAAATATATGTAGCGATGCCTCCCTTACTTCATGCTTTGCAGTAATATCTCTGCTACCTCTTTCCATTGCACTTGAGAAGGTTGTGGGAAGCATAACACAATATTGAACTTAGAATAGCACAAAAACACAACAAAATCCCTTCAAGCAAAATCTACTGTTTTTTTCATTTGAATATAAAATGAAAAATATTCTGTTCATGCATTTCAGTGTCTATTGATAATACAACGATGAATTTTAGCAATTTTGTGACAAACAAATCATGCATTTAAGGTGGAATTCTAGATTCCAGATGTAAAATATAACATTATTAGTCTGTATTACTTCTTTAATAATTCACATACAAAAAAGGATTCAACATGCATAATTTGCATAAAGCAAGTCATCACTGTCAGCAATTGAAAGCAATTTATTGTAATAAGGAAAGGAATTGTGCCGCAAAGAATCAAAACGAGAATGGTGTAATAAACATTGGATAATGAACACTGCGGGTTATACAAGGTACTAAGCAAATTGAGGAGACCATAAATTGTCAGATGTTGAATTGAGTATGAAAGAGCAAACACGTTAAGAACTAGTGGCTATGCAAAATAAATTACCAAATGATACAGATTGTATAACTCCCAGGCACTGCATGGATGAATGATTTATAACAGGTGTACCACATCATTTTTTCATGAATCAACATTCTCTGCTGTGTATTTATTTGTACAAGTTCACTCAATGTTTTAATTAAATGAACTTTGACTTTGTTTTAACTGGTTGTAGATAGGTTGTATTTGCACAGTTTTAAATAAAAGGATTTGGAGTGACCCACATTTTGAAAAAGAAAGTCCGCAACAGTCACAAAAAAGGTAAGAAATAAATCACCTGCAAAAACATGCTTTGCAATCATGAAATATTTGAAAATCCTGAGCTGTATTACTTGTTAATAATGTTGTATTTTACAACTAGAATCTAGAATTCCATTTTAAATGCATGATTCATTTGTTGCAAACAGTGGTAAATTCCGTCGCTGTGTTTTGAATAGATACTGAAATGCATTAACAGAATAAATGAATTGGTTTTAATGTAACTTCCTGATAACCATGGAAATTCCTATCAGGAAAGATAGGGTTTATAAACTGACTGGCCCAATTTTTAAAGGTGATGCAGGAAGATTGAATTATGAGGTAGACGTACACAAATCTGTGAAGGTGGTAGGCAAAATTACTAAGTCTATTATGCAAAATAGGTGGAATACTTTGCTTTACAAAGACATTCCTTGAGTAGAAATGGAGAAAGAAAGTTAGGTTAACCCATTAGTTACACTCTAGCTGGAGGTTTGAATCCAATTCTGGATTCAATCCAATCCAATCCAATCCAATCCAATCCAATCCAATTGGGACAGACAGCAAGGCCTTAGAGAGGGTGTCAAAGAGCTTTACGCAGAGGGTGTGATAGCAGGGATGTGGGACTTAAATCATTTGGAGAGACAAGAAAAGTTAAGGACATTCTCATCTGAGAGCAGAGATGCTTAACTTAACAAAGATAAAATACAGAAATCTGTATATTATGATACAAATATGTGTCTTATACATAAATATGTATTACACGCTGCAGAGAATATGGGGGAAGGAAGTGGATGTACTGTAACCAGATTTGCAGAAAATACAAAAATAGGTGGAAAGGCAATTTGCATGAGGGATTTGAACAGATTATAGAGAGATGTTGATGGGCTAAGAGAGTGGGCAAAAAAGTTGACATGTTCAATGCGGAAAAATATGAAGTTGTTCATTTTGAAATGGAGAACAAAATGATTTAAATGGAGGAAAATTATAGAAAGCTGCAACACAAAGGGACTTGGGGGATATCTGTGCATGAAACACAGAAAGCTAGTACACAGGTGCAGCAAGCCATCAGGAAAGCTAAAGGAATGTTGGCCCTTCCTTCAAACAGGTTGGTGTATAAGAGTAGGGAGGTCTTACTGTAACTGTAAAAGATGCTGGTGAGATTGCAGGGGTTATAACAAGGTCAGCTAGGTGGACCTCATACAAATTGAGGCTGATTGTGGCTGTTAACCTGCTCCAGTCAGGGACTCCTGGCTGACAGATATAAACAGGAGTGTCAGAGGTTCTGTTCACTCTGAGAGCTGGATCTGAGGAAGCCGGACCAATGTCAAGTACTTTGCCCATGAAAATAAAGGGTGAGTTGGTGACGGGATGTCAGCCTCTGTGGAGTTATTTCAGAGACCACACTTGGAGTACTGTGAGCAGTTTGGTCCTTTTATTTGAAAGAGAATATTCTTCCATTGAAGGCAGTTCAGAGATCACCAGGATGATCCCTGAAATGGAGGGATTTGTTGTGTGTATATTACCAGAGGCTACTTAATAAGAAATCTCACAGACCATCAAGTACTGAAAGAATGATTTAAACTTTATTGCATGCAACATCCAAAATAAGACTCCTCAAGTAGGCAGGTTAAGTCTCACAACTAATACCTGGTTAATGATGGAATTTAGCTACAGTTTCAACCAACAGGTGTCTGTCTCTGAAGCGGGGTGGGGGGGGGGCGGGGTTCAATCCTTGTGCAATGTTGTTCTTTGAAGTTCTACTGCTGATTCTGGGAGTTGAATTCTTGCACAGTTTTTCCCTTTCATGTTTGTGGCGCAATATTATTGATGATCGTTTAGATCCATTCATCTACAACATCGGCTACATTTCTGGAGTCCTCAAACTTATAACTTGCCTCTTATCAAGAGTAATTTTCCTGTTCCTTGTTACATTCAGGGTCGGCTGTCTGTTTAAAACACATATTTTCCTGTGATTAACCCCTTTACTTCGGGATATTTCTTCTGCAGGAAGTCATAATTACCAATTTGTCATGAGGCAGCAGGTTACCAGGTAGTGTTACCTCCTCTCTCCCAGAAAACAGCTTGTTTATTTTGATTTGATTC
Source organism: Hemiscyllium ocellatum (assembly GCF_020745735.1). NCBI lineage: Eukaryota > Metazoa > Chordata > Chondrichthyes > Orectolobiformes > Hemiscylliidae > Hemiscyllium > Hemiscyllium ocellatum. The sequence continues at coordinate 30,331,931 of NC_083401.1, read as the reverse complement.
CTTTTTCCCCAGAGATGATTAATTAGCATGTTGCTTTTAATTGCTTTATAACAGTTTCTCCTTGTCCCTTTCATCTCAGGAAACAATTTGTTCCAGAAATAGTTATTGTTGATTCTTCCAATTTATGAAATTATTAAAGCTCTGAAGTTTATATGGTCAGAGACTTTCTTATGAGTAAACGCTAAACAGGTGGGGCCTCTATTCACTGTAGTTTAGAAAAATGAGAGTTAACCTCATTGAAACATACAGGTAAATTGTGAGGATGCTTCCCCTCATTGGAGAATCTAGGACCAGAGGGTTGTCTTAGAATAAAGGGGCACCAATTTAAGACTCGGACGAGGAGGAATTTCTTTTGTGACTCTTTGGAACTCCTTACCACAGAGAGCTGTGGCGGCATAGTCCTTGTGCATTTTTAAGGATGAGATAGATAGATAGGTTCTTGATCAGTTGGGGAATCAAGTATTATGGGGAAAGGGCAGGAAAATGGACATGAAGAACATTGGATCAGCTGTGATCCTATTGAATGATGGAACAGGCTTTCCAATTTCTTATGGTTTTAAAGCAGGAAGTTCTGGAAATAGTCAGCATGTTAGAAGACATCTGTGGAGAGAAAAATGAAGTCTTTTTAATAAAAAATTCACGGGATGTAGGTGCTGTTAGTTGGGCCAGTGATATGTTGCCTATCCATAGTTGCTGTCGAGAAGCTGCGTTAGTTGCTGTCGTCCATGTACCCACAATGACATGACAGAGGGAATTCCAGGAACTTGACCCAGTGACAGTGGAGGAAAGGCAAGACAGGATGGTGAGTGACTTGGAGGGACATTTGCACGTTGTGGTCTTCCCATATACCTGCTATCCTTCTAGATGGCAGTGGTTGTGGGCTTGGAAGGTGCTGACAATGGAAGTTTGGTGAATTTCTGCAGTGCGTGATATAGATGATACATGCTGTTACCACTGATTGTTGGTGTTTGTAGACATGGGTGCCAATCATATGGGCTGCTTTGTTGTGGATCTTGAGGTAAAAACAATGACTGCAGATGCTGGAAACCAGACTCTGGATCAGTGGTGCTGGAAGAGCACAGCAGTTCAGGCAGCATCCAAAGTGCAGACGTTTCGGGCAAAAGCCCTTCATCTGGAAGGATCTTGTTGTGAATCTTGTCAAACTTCTTGAGTATTGTTGGAGCTGCACCCATCCAGGCAAGTGGAGAATTTTTCATCACACTCCTGAATAGTGCTTTATAGGTGGTCAATAGGCTTTGGGAGGTCAGGAGGTGAGTTATTTCCTGCAGTATTCCTAGCTTCTGACCTGCTCTTATAATTACTGCATTTATACGACAGGTCCAGTACAGCTTTTGGTCAATGGTAATGCCCAATTTTGATAGTGGGAGATTCAATGAATGTCAAGGGCAGTGGTTAAAGTTTTGTCTTGGAGGTGGTCATTGATTGGCACTTGTGAGGTGTGAATGTTGTCAGCCTAATCTGGATATCATCTGGTCTTACTGCATTGGACATAGACCACTTCAGTATCTGAAAAGTCACATAAGCTGTTGAACATTATGCATTCATCAGTTAACATCTCCACTTCTGACCTTATGATGGAGGGAAGGTCATTGATGAAGCAGCTGTCCTGGAGCTAAGATGATTGACCTACAACGACCACAATCATCTTCCACTGTGCTTAGTGGATAGCTTTCCCCCAATTCATTTTGATCTATCTCATCTGCTCTGATGATGTCACATTCCACTGGGTTACTTTGCTTTATCTTCAACAGACTCCTTCCCTTCCACCCACCCACTGTACCTCCTGTCCTTACTGTTCATGCAACTAATCTCCACATTCAAAGGATAAATTTTAGCCATTCCCATCACATCCCGAAGGAAGCCACTATCACACACATGTTCCCATCCTCTCCCTTGTCAATTTTCCACCGGAACCATTTCATCTGTAACAGCCTGGTTTACTCCTGCAACGTGCTAATAACGTCAGTTGCACGGCACCTTTTTGTGTAATCTCACAAGGTGTAACACTAGCCCACTTACTCTCTGGCCTCTCACAGTCCAAGAACTCAAACAGCATCCAGGTGAATCGATGGTTTACTTGTATTTATAGAGTCATTGAGTTGTACGGCACGGAAACAGACCCTTTGGTCCAACTCATCCATGCTACCCAGATATCCCAAATTCATCTACTCCCATTTGCCATCATTTGGCCCAAATCCGTCGAAACCTTTCTTATTCATATACCCATGTCGTAATTGTATTAGCCTCCATCAATTCCTCTGGCAGTTCATTCCATGCACACACCATCCTCTGCGTGAAAAGGTTGCCCCTTAAGTCCCTTTTATATCTTTCCCCTCACACCTTAAACCTATATTCTCTAGTTTTGGACTCCCTTATCCTGGGAAAAATACTTTGTCTATTCACCCTATCTATGCCCCTTATGATTTTATAAACCTCTATAAGGTCACTCCTCAGCTTCCAATGCATCAAGGAAAACAACCCCAGCCTGTTCAGTCTCTCCTTATAGCTCAAACCCCCCAACCATGGTAACACTCTTGCAAATCTATTCTGAATCTTTTCAAGTTTAACAATGTCTTTCTTTTGTCAGGGAGACCAGAAGTGAACGCAGTATTCCCAAAGTAGCCTAATCAATGTCCTGTACAGCCGCAGTATGACATCCCAACTGCTATGCTCAATGCACCAATGAAGGCAGGTGAGCCAAACGCCTTCTTCACCACCCACTCACAATGTGACTCCACTTTCAAGGAACTGTGCACTCCCACCCACTGGCAACACTCCCCATTGACTCTCATTTTGCTATGGCTTCTTGATATTCACATTCAGTCAAATGCAACCTTGATGTTGAGGGCTGTCATTCTCACCTCACCTCTGGAATTCAGCTCTTTTGTCAACCTATGAACGGTGGGTGTAATCAGGAGCAGAGTGGCCCTGGCAGGACTCAAACTGGGTGTCAATGAGCAGGTTATTGCTGAGCAGGTGCTGCATGAGCGCACTGCTGATGGCATTTTTCATCACTTTAGTAATGATGAAGAGTAGACTGATGGGGCAGTAATTGGCCATGTTGGATTTGTCCTACTTTTTATGTGCAGGACAAACCTGGGCAATTTTCCACATTGTCGTCAGGTGGATGTATCTGTACTGAGTCATAGAGTCATAGAGATGTACAGTATGGAAACAGATCCTTCAGTCCAACCCATCCATGCCAACCAGATGACCCAACCCAATCTAGTCCCACCTGCCAGTACCCGGCACATATCCCTCCAAACCCTTCCTATTCATATACCCATCCAATGCCTCTTAAATGATGCAATTGTAGCAGCCTCCACCACATCCTCTGGCAGCTTATTACATACACATACCACCCTCTGTTTGAAAAAGCTGCCCCTTAGGTCTCTTTTATATCTTTCCCCTCTCACCCTGAACCTATGCCCTCTAGTTCTGGACTCCCCGACCCCAGGGAAAATACTTTGTCTATTTATCCTATCCATGCCCCTCATAATTTTGTAAATCTCTATAAGGTCATCCCTCAGCCTCCGACGCTCCAGGGAGAACAGCCCAGCCTGTTCAGCCTCTCCCTGTAACTCAAATCCTCCAACCCTGGCAACGTCAAAATTATGAGGGGCATGGACAGGATAAATAGACAAAGTTTTTTCTCTGGGGTTAGGGAGTCCAGACCTAGAGGGCATAGATTTATGGTAAGAGGGGAAAGATATAAAAGAGACCTAAGGGGAAACCTTTTCGCACAGAGGGTGGTATGTGTATGGAATGAACTGTCAGAGGATGTGGTGGCGGCTGGTACAATTGCAACATTTAAAAGGCATTTGGATGGGTATATGAATAAGAAGTGTTTGGAGGGGTATGAGCTGGGTGTTGGCAGGTTGGGTGGGGTTGGGATATCTAGTTGGCATAAACAGGTTGGACCGAAAGGTCTGTTTCCATGCTGTACATCTCTATCACTCTATGACTCTAAATTAAGTCCCTCCTTTGAAAAAGGATATGGGGTATTATCATCTCCTTCCCACTTTACTTTCAGCTTTTCTTGAGCAAGTTGCAGTTGTCTAATTCTATGGATTTCAAGCTTTTTAAAATTTTTATCTCCTTCCGTTTTTCTCTTTCCTCAATTTCCATTTCAAAAAACAAATCCTTTCCTATTTCTAGTTTTCTTAGCTCTGTTTCCCCAATCATCTACTTTTCATAGAATCATAGAATCTGAGAGTGCAGAACGAGGCCATTCACCCCATTGAGTATGCACCAACCCTCTGAAGAACATTTCACCCAGACCCCCACCCCATTTCTGTTACCCTGCATTTAACATGGCTGCACATCCCTGGAGACTATGGACAATTTAGCATGGCCAATCCACCTAGGCTGCATATCTTTGGACTGTGGGAGGAAACCAGAGCACCTGGTAGAAACCCATGCAGACACGAGGAGAATGTGCAGACTCCACACAGACAATCACCCAAGGCTGGAATCAAACCCAGTCCCAGGCAGTGAGAGGGGGCTTTGCTAATCACTGAGTCACCCCTTTCTCTCACCTCAAACTCGAGTATTTTCATTTGTAACAGGCTCTTTGCTAATTCCAGTTGTGATACCTTCATTTCAGGTTTTCTTTCTTCCAATTCTAAATAGAGTCATAGTGTCATAGAGATGTACAGCTTGGAAACAGATCCCTCAGTCCAACCTGTCCATGCTGACCAGACATCCCAACCCAATCTATGAAGCATCTCATCCTTATGAAATTCTGCTTTTACTTCTACTTTAAAGTTTACCTCTAAATCTCTTAGTTGAGATTTACTCAAAGATTTCAAATAATCCACTGATACATCTTTCACTTCCAGAAGTCTCTTAGAAACATTCCGAGCCATCTTCAAATTCCATGCAATCAACTTCAACTTGTGGTGCCCTACTACATGTACTTTTGCTTAGTGATGTAACCTTTCAATGAAATGCAAGATGCACTACAGATTTGGTTTGAACAATAAACAGAAGCTTAATATACAAAGGAAATGAAGATAAAATAGGAAAACCAAATAATTTACATATAACAGAATTTCATCTATTCCCAACACCATGAGTTTAAAGTACTTTAGCATTTTTCTTGATTAGCCATGCAACTGATGTTAACTTTCTTAGCTTCAGTGTTCTCCCTAAACACTTTTGGTCTGTAACTTTCCAACTAAACCCTTACTCTGATGTAACCTATTTTCTACATATTGTCAACTAAATCCTTTCTTAAGATAAAACTCTATTTTACATCTAACTTCATCAGGGCTTCTGTGAACAGAAATAAAAAGCTATCCAGCGAAAGAAAATCAATTACTCATTCTTTTAAACTGAAAGCAAGTTAATGTTTACTCCATCCAGACATAGAACTCTCCCAAGGCAAACAAATCCCCGTTATCACTCCAGAAACACTCTCATATAGATTGAAACAAAGTAAATGGCTCCAAAAGTACTTACTCATTAATCCTTAAGCCTCCTTATACATGGACCAAAACCCACATGCCACTTTTTCAAAATCTAAATTGTAACATAAACGATAACAATACAGATACTAATAACACTCTCTCCATCATATATGAGGTCTTGAATAAGTAGATGTTGACAAGATGTTTCTGCTATTGGGGGCATCTCAAACTAGAGGAATAGTTGCAGAATAAGGGGATACTCGTTTAAAATAACATACAAAGAAACCTTTCTCTCACAGAACATCTGGAGTTCTCTACCCCAGAGAGTTGTGGATCACTTGATCACTGAAAGTCTTTAAAGAAGACAGATTCTTTTTAAAACGGTCAGGGAGTTAAGTGTTATGATGAGGCCATGATAGAGGGCTTGAGTCTTGGGGAAAACCTTCATTATCTTGTTAAATGGGGGGCAGACTTGAGGGGCTGAAAGGCCTACTTCTGCTGCTGTATGTTATGCCCTTATGATCTGCTGGTAAAACAAAGTACAATGCAAGACAAAGTTAAGATTAAACAATCTGCTCTTAATCATCAGCAAAGTGATGAAAGGCAAACAGTAGTGCTCTTAGCAGCACTTAATTTGCAATAACCTATTTAGTAATGTTCTTTGCATTTTGCTAGAATCAGTGGACAGCAGATCACATTACAACCAAGGAGAAAAGTGCTGAATACAAAAGGTCTCTGTGGCACTATGTAGCCCTAGCTGTATTTAGTCAGATACGGAAAGTGGAGCATGGGAGTTACAGGGCATCCTGATGGAATATGAATCAGAGAGAAAAATCTCTATTGTTTGGAATCATACTTGGCGCAAAGAAAATGACTGTTTGTCATGATAGGAACAAGGTTGACATCGTTGACTATGAGGTCATTGATTGGGGTTGTTAGCTGGACAAATCAGGAAATTGCTAGCTGACAATTATAACCAGGAGATTCACTACCGCAGTTAGGCGGTAGTGTGGGGGTTCATTTAAAAAAAAAGAAAAAAAAAAGAAAAAATAGAGGTGGTCGAACACACAGCATTGCCAAAAAAAAAATTAACCAGGAGATTAGAATCTCCTGAGTGAGGCAGCTGACTCCATGCTGGCTGGCAACAGCCAATAGGAGAAAATGAGGACTGCAAATGCTGGAGAGTTAGAGTTGAAAAGGGTGGTGTTGGAAAAGCACAACAGGTCAGGCAGCATCTGAGGAGCATAATGGGGGTGGGGAGGATGGGACTGGGGAGAAGATAGCTGGGAACGCGATAGGTAGATGCAGGTGGGGGGGGTAACTGTGATAGTTCGGATAGGAGGGTGGAGCTGATAGGTGGGAAGGAAAATAGACAGGTAAAACAAGTCAAGAGGGCGGTGCTGAGTTGAAGGGTTGGATCTGGGATGAGGTGGGGGAAAGTTTGGAAACATCAAGGAGACATTTGTGGAGTGGTTCAGGGGACATCTCTGGGATGCACACGCCAAATAACGCCACTGCCCTGTGGTTGACCACTTCAACTCCCCTCCCACTTTCCCAAGGACATGCAGGTCCTAGGCCTCCTCCACTGCCAAATCCAAGCCACCCGCCAACTGGAGGAAGAATGCTTCATCTTCTGCCTTGGGAACCTACAACCGCACGGCATCGAAATCAACTTAATTTCCATATCTCCCCTCCTCAAAACCTCATCCCAGATCCAACACTCCAACTCAGCACTGCTCTCTTGACCTGTTCTACTGTCCACCTTCCTTTCCACCTATCTTCTCCACTCACCCCACCAACCTACCACAATTTCTCCCCACCAGCATCCACCTATTGCCTTCCCATCTACTTTACCCCCAGCCTCACACCCACTCCCACCCCCCCCATTTATGTCTTAGCTGCCTTCCCCCTCCATATTCCTGACAACGGACTTGTGCCTGAAACATCGACTCTCCTGCTCCTCGGATGCTGCCTGACCTGCTGTGCTTTTCCAGCACCACTCTTTTTGACTCTGGCCATAGCAGTGTACTGTGCACGTGTAAATAAAGGATGACTTGATGACTTGGTGACTGGCCTCTGTGCAGTTATTTCAGTGGCAACGTGAGTGGAATGACATGCCTGAAGAACATTCGCTTGCAACAGTCATCTTAGATTTGGGGTAAGTGTTTCTGGCATCATGCCTTAATTTGGAAAGTTTGATGCATTCAATCCCGCTGTCGAAGACTCGGCCCAGTATGTGGAAAGAATGCAATATTTTTTTCTGAGTAAACAATACTGGGGCAGATGAAAAGGAATGAATAACCTTCTGACTGTGTGCGGACCAGCAGCATTTTTGTTTATAAGGGGCTTAACTTTCCCTGAGGCACCAGCCACTAAAACCTTCCAAGAGTTGACAGAGTTGGTTAAGGAATATTACGACACTGAACTTCCTCTAATTCTGAGATGCTATTGGGTTTATTCAGCTGTTAGAGAACCGGGGGAGTGTGTATTGGGATTTTTGACAAGGTTGAGATGCCTGCAAGAGGCATGTGATTTTGGATTAACCGTGAATGAGATGCTGAGAGACCATTTGGTATGTAACGATGTAACCATGCAGAAGCACCACTAGTCAAAGACCAATTGTACTTCAAACAGGCACTGCAACTGGCTTTGTTATTAGAAAATGTGGCAAGTGCAGCATGGAAGATATAGGACATGCCAATGGAAGTGGGCTCCCTCATCTCTCTAACTGAGCTTAGGGAACACCACTTGAGTCTAGGCAATCACGGAGCGTCATGCAGGCATATCCTGAGCAGAGGGACCCGAGAGCAGAATCCCACAACAAAGCTGAGCCTCGGCCAAGTGGCTAAAGTGTTCTTCAGAATCTGGGCTGGCGAGCCAATGTAGTTTCTGCTGGTATGTGGTCTCGAGACAGTAAAGGAGTCCTATGAGGCCTGACTCGAGCAAGTAAACTCTTAGAATGGAGAGTGCACATCCTGGAACGTCCCCCTATATGTGGATCAGAATAATTAAATTGCTTAATGCCATTCAAATCAGCACTGATTAAAATTAATGTTTGGTTACTAATGGTGACCCAGTTCCCATGGAGGTCGATACCAGCACAGCTGTATCTGGAGAATACAGAATCTGTCTTTAGCATGATTCGCTCAGGACTCCAACCCTTAGGTTTGCACAAAACCTCAGCCAGACTGAGAACATACACTGGGGAATCGTTGCAGATTAAGGGTACAAATTTGATTCTGGTTTCCTATGAGTTGGTGGAGTTACCACTGATGGTAGTAAGAGGCTCAGGCTCAAGCCTATTGGGGCAGAATTGGTTAAGAAAGATTCACAAAAATTGGCTCAGCATTTTTTGATTAGAAAATGGCTGTCTCAGTGTAGTCCTAGCGAAATTCCCAGGAGATTTTCAGGAAGGCTTTGGGGCCTTCAAAGGGGCCAAGACTTTACATTTTGATCAGGAAGCAATTCCGAGATTTTGGAAAGCCTGCCCAATGTCATTTGCCTTGCGAGCAAAAGCAGAGGCAGAAATCAGGAGGCTGCAAAGTGAAGGAACCATCAAACCAGCACAGTTTGCGTAATGGCAGTTCCGGTCATACGGTGCAGCCTGATGGCTCAGTGCACATCTGTGGGGATTTTGAGCAAACAGTAAACCAATTCTCACAGCTGGATAAATACCCAATCTCTCGCAAAGTGAACATGTACGGAATGATGAAGGGAGGACTACAGGGGTGTACCACACGTACTTATACCAAAATGCCCATGTTTGCTCACATCAAATGGCTGACAAACCAAACCGGACGGCCTGCTGAGCCTGTCCCAACACTGAAACACTAAATGGCTGAGAAGAGATAAACAAGACAAATATCCTGTTCTGCTTTTTAGTAAAGGAAACAAGAGCACCTTTGAACAAAGCTGCACCAAGGCCAGTGAAAAAGGCTTTGTAAATGCCATTCCACACAGCTTTGATGCCTAATACAGACAAGTGATTGATGTCAGACCTGTTAATGAAAGAATAATTGTCCCAGTAAATGAATAAACACCAATGTTTAATAAAAGTATAAAAGAAAAATCATTTCATCCTAAATGTGAAGCTAACTAGTTTTAGGAAATATCCTGAACAAAATAGATTGTTCAGAGCCTATTAGTGGAAGTAGCTGTATGACTTTACAGTTTATTACTAATTTTATAACAGGGATTGACGTTGCACGTCTTATAGCAAACAAACTGAAACTAACTGTTTTTTGTATTTTTTACATATCTAATTAGGTCAGTTGGAAATGTAAGAGCAATAAATGATTTTGATAAAAGCAGCACATGGGATACAATGAATAATAGAATCCATGACCTTAGAGATAAACCAGCCTGAGACTGACCCAAACGAATATAGCTAGTAACTTTGGAATGTGAATGAATAGGGTGCATAGAAAGATCACAAGGCCTAAGGATTATAGTATCTGTTAAACGCTATGAGACCATAGGAACCTGAGGTTGCCTGTAGTGATGCCCATCATTGATTAAGTGTCTCTTAGGAATTTCCAATGGACCATGGAGAACATTTTACAAGGGCTACCCCAGGTTGCCAGTTATAGATGATATACTAATAACTAGGAAGAATAATCAAGGAACAATGTGTATTCCAGGTGCCCCAATTGACCTACTTGGGTTACCGAGTTGACAAAACTGGATTACACCTGTTGGAGGATAAAGTGAGAACTGTCAAAGGAGCACCAACTCCCAGGTCTGTATTGGAGCTTGGGTCTTTCTTTAGGTGAGTGAATTATTATGGAAAATTCATGTGTGACCTCGCATCCATCTTGGCCTCCTTACGCTTACTGCTAAAAAAGGGTCAGCCTTAGATTAGATTACTTACACTGTGGAAACAGGCCATTTGGCCCAACAAGTCCACACCAACCGGCCGAAGTGCAACCCACCCATACCCCTTGGAAATGGTCACATAGCCAAAGAGTAGCCTTTAAGGAAGTGAAGAAACAGCTTTGTCATCTAAGGTGGTGACCCATTATGATCCTAAGTGAGAGGTAGTGCTGACATGTGATGACTCCTTATGTGGTATTGGGCTGTTGGCTCACTGGTGGGCCCAAAGAAGAGGAACGTCCATTAGTGTATGCTTCTCGGATTTTGGCTGATGCCGAATGCAAATATGCCCAGATAAAGAAGGATGGTTAGGCAGTCATCTTTGGTGTGAGGACGTTTCACCAATAACTTTAGGGACAGGAATTCATCATAATAACAGATCACAAACCCCTGCTAGGAATACAGTGGAAGACAAGGCCGTGCTGTCTATAACTTCAGCATTGGGCCCTTATTCTCAGTGTATGCGAGTGCAAATTAGAACACCGTCCAGGAAGCTAAGTCGCCAATGTGGGTGCCTTAAGCCACCTCCCACAGCAGATACTCGACTGGGTAGATACTCACTACCACAAGGATCTGTTTTGGGACCATTGCTTTTTGTTATCTTTATAAATGATCTAGAGGAAGGACTTGAAAGCTGGGTAAGCAAGTTTGCGGATGACACGAAAGTCGGTGGAGTTGTGGATAGTGAGGAAGGAAGTGGTAGGTTACAGCGGGATATAGATAAGTTGCAGAGCTGGGCGGAAATGTGGCAAATGGAATTCAATGTAGCTAAGTGCGAAGTCGTTCACTTTGGTAGGAATAACAAGATGATGGATTACTGGGCTAATGGTAGGCTACTTGGTAGTGTAGATGAGCAGAGGGATCTTGGTGTCTATGTACACAGATCTCTGAAAGTTGCCACCCAGGTAAATAGTGCTGTGAGGAAGGCATATGGTGTACTGGGCTTTATTGGCAGAGGAATTGAGTTCCGGAGTCCTGAGGTCATGTTGCAGTTGTATAAGACTCTGGTGAGGCCTCATCTGGAGTATTGTGTGCAGTTTTGGTCGCCATACTATAGGAAGGATGTGGAAGCTTTAGAACGAGTGCAGAGGAGGTTTACCAGGATGTTGCCTGGAATGGTAGGAAGATCGTATGAGGAAAGGCTGAGGCACTTGGGGCTGTTCTCATTGGAGAAGAGAAGGTTTAGGGGAGATCTGATAGAAGTGTATAAGATGATTAGGGGTTTAGATAGGGTCGACACTGAGAACCTTTTACCGCTAATGGAGTCAGGTGTTACTAGGGGACATAGCTTTAAATTAAGGGGTGGTAGGTATAGGACAGATGTTAGGGGTAGATTCTTCACACAGCGGGTTGTGAGTTCATGGAATGCCCTGCCCGTATCTGTGGTGAACTCTCCTTCTTTATGTTCATTTAAGCAGGCATTGGATAGGCATTTGGAAGTTATTGGGCTAGTATAGGTTAGGTAGGACTCGGTCGGCGCAACATCGAGGGCCGAAGGGCCTGTACTGCGCTGTATCCTTCTATGTTCTATGTTCTATGTTCTATGGTAATGCTTCATCAGAAGGTAGTGCTTCGTCAGAAGAGTCAGTTTTGGTTTTAAACTTCCTGGAGACTCTTACAGTCCTCACTGACAATTACTGACTGTGGACACAAAAAGATCCTGTTCTCGCAAACTACAACAGCTGGTTGTAATGAGGGAATCAGAAGAGTGGTGGTGGTGGTGGTGGAGAGGCGTGTAAGGCAGCAGGAGAACCAATGCAAGTCACATGCTTCCTCTAAGCAAGAGACACAATTTAATTCAGGGGCGGAAGTTTGGGGCTGGAACCATGGGTACGAGGTGAGGTTGACGTGAGGTCAGATTCTGTGACTTAAGGTTTGGGTAGGTGATACAGTCCAGAATAGACATGTGAATAACCTGAAAGCTGTTACCTCAGAAACGGGCAGGAGCAAAACATACCTGAACCCTCAGAATAACCAGAATGCCTGGCAGAAACCATAGTTTTTCCTCCTTCATCTAGTTTCAAGGAGACCTTAGAGTCTGAGTTGGATACCGTTACCACTGAACGAAGAGAAGGAAACTGTCCCAAGACGCACTGGACACAAGAGACAGGCTGCGGCCCCATACATGCTGTCTGTGTCAGAGTCCGACTCAGAGGAACCAGACTTGGGATGAAACATTGCAGGAAAAGCTACAAGGGAAAGCCCAGGCCTACAATCCTGCTCTTAGTGGGGGAGGGATGTAGTGATTGGAACCAGGTTGACCTCATTGACTGCAAGGTTGTTGATTAGCCCAGGTTAACAACCCCAATCAGGAAAGCCCTGGCTGACCAATGTAACCTGGAGATAAAAATATCCTCAGTATTTTGATATTTTGATTTGATCCCTACCGTCCCCTTCACTTTTCCTTTCACCAAAGCATTGCCCCTACTAGGCTTTGCTTAGTTCTGGTTCCTTGGTCACATGGAAGCTTTCCCTGGTGGTGGAATGTTGAATAAAATTATTTGGGGTCATTAAATAAAATTATTTTGCACATGGTGATTTTACTAATTCCTGCACTTACACAAACTCACACAAACAACGTGGATGCTGTTGGGAAATATAAGCACTACTGCTGTTTGGTAGTAGTGTGAGAGTTAAATAAAAAAAGAAAAAAATAGAATCTCATTGGTGAGATGACTGACTCCAAGCTGTCTGTCCACAGCCAGTGTACTTTGCCCAGTAAATAAAGGGCGACTTGGTGAAGGGACACCAGCCTCTGTGCAGTTATTTCACTGTTGTTGTCGAAGGCTAGTCACTGCAGGCCTAGAGAATATCTGCAGAAGTTCCCAGGGCAGAGTGTGGATTCAACTACCTTTGGCCATTTTTTCAATGATCCTCCCTCCATTATTATGTCAGAATGGGAATGTTCACTGATGATTGGACAAAGTTCAGTGCCAGTTGTGACTCCTCAGATACTGAAACAATAGTCGCCCACATCACTAGGACCCGGACAGTATAAATGCTCATGTGGATATTTGGCAACTAACTCTCAAACCACACAAGCAGCAGGTGATGACCACTTCAAGCAAGAGGTCATCCCCAGAAAGTCAGCTTTGATCTAATGAGCAGAGCAGGGACTGGTGTTAAGTGACAAATCCCTCAGATCCGAACCCACCAAAAAGGCTCCATCCTACCCTCAAACCACAGTCAGCAGTGTGGTAGATTATACTCCATTTGCCTGGATACCTAGATGTAGCCGTGACAACACTTAAGGAGTTTGCTTAGCATAATTCATTCACCAAATCAAACATCCACCTCCTCCATCACTGACATGCAGAGATTGTGATGTTCATTGTTAGTGGGAAGCAACCCAGCAAGTCAGGAAGACTACTACAACAGCACTTCCCAAACCTGTGAGGGAGGAGAGGATGGGAGTAACAACAACTTTATACATAAATAACACTTTGAGGATGTTCCTGTTGCTTCTCAGGAATATTACAAAGCAATGAGACTTCATGCCACTTAAGAAAGTATCTGATCAGATGTTAAAGTATATTCCTGTCAGGGTGAAAGGGAAGGCTGGTAGCTACAGGGAATGCTGGATGACTAAAGAAATTGAGGGTAAAAAGTGAGGTCTGCAGATGCTGGAGATCAGAGTTTCCTGATGAAGGGCTCTGGCCCGAAACGTCGAATTTCCTGTTCCTTGGATGCTGCCTGACCTGCTGTGCTTTAACCAGCAACACATTTTCAGCTAAAGAAATTGAGGGTTTGGTTAAGAAAAAGAAGGAAGCATATGTCAGGTACAGGCAGGATAGATAGAGTGAATCCTTAGAAGAGTACAACGAAAGTAGGAGTATACTTAAGAGGGAAATCAGGAGGGCAAAAAGGGGACATGAGATAACTTTGGCAAATAGAATTAAGGAGATTCCATAGGGTTTTTACAAATATATTAAGGACAAAAGGGTAACTAGGGAGAGAATAGGGCCCCTCAAAGATCAGCAAGATGGCCTTTGTGTGGAGCCACAGATAATGGGGGAGATACTAAATGAATATTTTGCATCAGTATTTACCATGGAAAAGGATATGGAAGATATAGACTGTAGGGAAATAGATGGTGACATCTTGCAAAATGTCCAGATTACAGAGGAGGAAGTGCTTGAAACAGTTAAAAGTGGTTAAATCCCCAGGACCTGATCAGGTGTACCCTAGAACTCTGTGGGAAGCTAGAGAAGTGATTGCTGGGCCTCTTGCTGAGATATTTGTATTATCGATAGACACAGGTGAGGTGCCGGAAGACTGGAGGTTGGTAAATGTGGTGCCACTGTTTAAGAAGGGCGATAAAGACAAGCCAGGGAACTATAGACCGGTGAGCCTGACCTCGGTGGTGGGCAAGTTGTTGGAGGGAATCCTGAGGGACAGGATGTACATGTATTTGGAAAGGCAAGGACTGATTCGGGATAGTCAACATGGCTTTGTGTGTGGGAAATCATATCTCACAAACTTGATTGAGTTTTTTGAAGAAGTAACAAAGAAGATTGATGAGGGCAGAGCTGTAGATGTGATCTATATGGACTTCAGTAAGGCATTCGACAAGGGAGACTGATTAGCAAAGTTAGATCTCATGCAGGGAGAACTAGCCATTTGGGTACAGAACTGGCTCAAAGGTAGAGGACAGAGGGTGGTGGTGGAGGGTTGTTTTTCAGACTGGAGACCTGTGACCAGTAGAGTGCCACAAGGATCGGTGCTGGGTTCTCTACTTTTTGTCATTTACATAAATGATTTAGATGCGAGCACAAGAGATGGTTAGTAAGTTTGCAGATGACACCAATATTGGAGGTGTAGTGGACAGCAAAGAGGGTTACAACAGATTACAACAGGATCTGGACCAGATGGGCCAATGGGCTGAGAAGTGGCAGATGGAATTTAATTCAGATAAATGCGAGGTGCTGCGTTTTGGGAAAGCAAACCTTAGCAGGACTTATACACTTAATGGTAAGGTCCTATGGAGTGTTGCTGAACAAAGGGACCTTGGAATGCAGGTTCATAGTTCCTTGAAAGTGAAGTCGCAGGTAGATAGGATAGTGAAGAAGGTGTTTGGTATGCTTTCCTTTATTGGTCAGAGTATTGAGTACAGGAGTCAGGAGGTCATGTTGTGGCTGTTCAGGATATTGGTTAGGCCACTGTTGGAATATTGTGTGCAATTCTGGTCTCCTTCCTATCGGAAAGATGTTGTGAAACTTGAAAGGGTTCAGAAAAGATTTACAAGGATGTTGCCAGGGCTGGAGGATCTGAGCTACAGGGAGAGGCTGAACAGGCTGAGGCTGTTTTCCCTGGAGCGTCGGAGGCTGAGGGATGACCTTATAGAGGTTTACAAAATTATAAAGGGCATGAATAGGATAAATAGACAAAGTCTTTTCCCTGGGGTCGGGGAGTCCAGAACTAGAGGGCATAGATTTAGGGTGAGAGGGGAAAGATATAAAAAAGACCTAAGAGGCAACTTTTTCACACAGAAGGTGGTACGTGTATGGAATGAGCTGCCAGAGGATGTGGTGGAGGCTGGTACAATTGCAACATTTAAAAGGCATTTGGATGGGTATATGAATAGGAAGGGTTTGGAGGGATATGGGCCAGGTGCTGGCAGGTGGGACTAGGTTGGGTTGGGATATCTGGTCAGCATGGACAGAGTGGACCGAAGGGTCTGTTTCCATGCTGTACATCTCTATGACTCTATGATTCTAGTCAATGTTAGGCGTGTGTTTTAGAGGAGAAAAGGAGAATGGTGAAGTGGAGTAGAAAAGGTCTTCCAGGATTTGGAGGTCTAGGCAAACAAAGGTGGGGTCATCAAATAAAATGGGAATATGCAACAGGCCAGAATCAGAGGAATATGGCTATCCTGGTGAGTTGGTGAGGCTTAAGGAGCTTAAACTCCCTTGAGTTAGCAAGGTGAGAGATTTAAAAAGAATTGGAACTTTAATACATTTACTGGGAACTAATGTAGGTCAACAAACACTTGGTGTAAGTTAGACATGAGGAGCAGAGTTTTGGATGGCCTGAAGTGTATTAAGAGTAGGCCATGGTATCGCAAGCAGGAATGTATTGGAATAGTTCAGTCATGAGGTAACTAAGAAAAGGCTGAGGGTTTCAACAAAACTTAAGCAAAGTTAGGTTTTATTACAGACGTGAAAATGTGCAAATTTTCTGATGCCACCTGTGAAATCGGAAGCTCAACTTGGTATCAAATGTAATGCAAGGATTGGGAACAGACTGACTTAATGTCAGGTTACTCCTGGAGATGGATGTGACAGTAACTGGTAAATGGAATTTGGAGCAGAGCTTGAAAATGGTGTTTTCAGTCTAGGTATTTACTTGGAGGAACTTTCTTCTGGATTTTGGATAAGCATCTGATAATTAACCAGTATTGGAGGAATCGAGATAGATGGTAGCGGGGTAGAAAAAGGTATCATCAAGGAAAATGTGAAAACTATTGCTCTAAATTCAGATAATGTCGCTGAGGGAACATGATGAAATAGGAGGGAGTAGACCTTTAACATACTCTAGATGTAGCTGTGGGAACAGGAATGGATAACTTTTTTTAAATTCACTCATCTTACATGAGTGTTGTATTTATTGCCACCTCAAGTTACTCTTTAGAAGATGGTGGTGAGCTGTCTTTTTGTACTGTTGTAGTCCATTTGCTGTAGATTGATCCACAATACCACTAGAGAGGGAATTTCAGGATTTTGACTCAGTGACACTGAGAAATGATTATATATTTCCAAGTCAGGATGGTGAGTGGCTTGGAGGGGAACTTGCAGGTTGTGGTGTTTCCATATATCTGCTCTGCTAATCCTTCCAGATGGTAATGGTTGTGGACTAGGTTGGGTTGGGATATCTGGTCAGCATGGACAGAGTGGACCGAAGGGTCTGTTTCCATGCCGTACATCTCTATGACTCTATGATTCTAGTCAATGTTAGGCGTGTGTTTTAGAGGAGAAAAGGAGAATGGTGAAGTGGAGTAGAAAAGGTCGTCCAGGATTTGGAGGTCTAGGCAAACAAAGGTGGGGTCATATGGCTATCCTGGTGAGTTGGTGAGGCTTAAGGAGCTTAAACTCCCTTGAGTTAGCAAGGTGAGAGATTTAAAAAGAATTGGAACTTTAATACATTTACTGGGAACTGATGTAGGTCAACAAACACTTGGTGTAAGTTAGACATGAGGAGCAGAGTTTTGGATGGCCTGAAGTGTATTAAGAGTAGGCCATGGTATCGCGAGCAGGAATGTATTGGAATAGTTCAGTCATGAGGTAACTAAGAAAAGGCTGAGGGTTTCAACAAAACTTAAGCAAAGATAGGTTTTATTACAGACGTGAAAATGTGCAAATTTTCTGATGCCAACTGTGAAATCGGAAGCTCAACTTGGTATCAAATGTAATGCAAGGATTGGGAACAGACTGACTTAATGTCAGGTTACTCCTGGAGATGGATGTGACAGTAACTGGTAAATGGAATTTGGAGCAGAGCTTGAAAATGGTGTTTTCAGTCTAAGTATTTACTTGTAGGTACTTTCTTCTGGATTTTGGATAAGCATCTGATAATTAACCAGTATTGGAGGAATCGAGATAGATGGTAGCGGGGTAGAAAAAGGTATCATCAAGGAAAATGTGAAAACTATTGCTCTAAATTCAGACAATGTCGCTGAGGGAACATGATGAAATAGGAGGGAGTAGACCTTTAACATACTCTAGATGTAGTTGTGGGAACAGAAAAGGATAACTTTTTTTAAATTCACTCATCGTACATGAGTGTTGTATTTATTGCCACCTCAAGTTACTCTTTAGAAGATGGTGGTGAGCTGTCTTTTTGTACTGTTGTAGTCCATTTGCTGTAGATTGATCCACAATACCACCAGGGAGGGAATTTCAGGATTTTGACTCAGTGACACTGAGAAATGATTATATATTTCCAAGTCAGGATGGTGAGTGGCTTGGAGGGGAACTTGCAGGTTGTGGTGTTTCCATGTATCTGCTCTACTAATCCTTCCAGATGGTAATGGTTGTGGATTTGGAAGATGCTGTCTAAGGATTTTTTTGTGAATTTCTGCAGTGCATTTTGTAGATAGTACACAATGCTGCTACTGAGTTTTGGTGGTGGAGCAAGTGGATGCTTGTGGATCTGGTACCAGTCAAGCGGGCTGCTTTGTCCTGGATGGTGTCAAGCTTCTTAATTGTTGTTGGAACTGCACCCATCCGGGCAAGTGGGCAAAGATTCTACCAAAGTCCTGACTTGTGCTTTGTAAATGTACACAGACTTTGGGGACTCAGAAGGTGAGTTACCTGTTGCGGTATTCCTAGCCCCTGACCTGCTCTTGTAGTCACTGTATTCATATAGCTAGTCCAGTTCAGTTTCTGATCAATGGTAACCCCCAGGATGTTGATAGTGGAAGGTTCAGTGATATTGATGTTATTGAGTATCAAGAGACAATGGTGTTATCATATGGGGTAAACCCTTCTGCTAATGTAAACCCAACACACAGAGAAGCTCATCCCACGCAGTAATTTGTTAAATTTTGAGAGGCAAAGAACCAGCCCAGGGGTCACTATTTAAAATAAAAATTAACACTTTTATTTTTAAGTCCAACAGAGAATATTAAAACCAACAACTGTTTACAACTCCTTTCTCTTAAGTCTATATTTTACCTTCCCTTACTAGTCCAATAAAACCCCCGATTAAGATTTACTGAAAAAAATTTAATTTCAAAACCAGCCAGCTGTAGAATCTTCTCTTTGAATCTTCCTCTACAGATTTTCCTCTGTCGTCTTTTCTTCAGTATTCTGCTGCACAGGTACCTTTTTGAGAGCTAGTCAGCTAGCAGTCTATACTTGTTGGTTTTCTTGGCAGTTCTCCCCCTATTCAAAACACCTGGTTTTATATCCCAAAACATCGGATCATTTCATTGGTTTGATGTCATCAAAATACTAAATACAAATGTGATTGGATTTTGGTATCTAGGACATAATTTAAACTGATTGGCTGAATTTGAATTTGTTTTTGTATCATGGCAATTCATTTGCACTATTGGTTTCACAGTCAAATGTTACATCTTAAATTCTTTCAGCACACTCTGTGCCTGTCTGAGTCCATGCCAGCTTCCAGTCTCTCATAGTACACACTGACACCTTCACAATAATGGTTAGATTGTCTCTTATTGGAGGTGGTCATTGCCTGGCATTTGTGTGGTATGCATGTTATTTTTGTGGAGCGTCCCCTTCAAATGAGTAGTTCAATTGTCCATTTCCATTCATAACTGGATGTGGTAGGACTCCAGAGTTTGAGCACATCACTTTTAGGTATGCCCAGTGCGCTGGGATGCACTCCAACACTCTCCATTGAACCAGGTGTTAATCCTCTGGCCTGATGGTAATGTTTAAGTGCTCCTCCATGTTGAATTTCATTCCATTTATGTGCTTAGAATTTATTCATTTTGTTTTTAAAAAAAATCTGTGACTTACATGGTAACAATCCAAATTTCACCATCTGCCGTGGTGGGCTTCAAGCCTATACACATACGAAGCCTGGGGCTCAGGATTCTTTGTCCGGTGACATTACTACATGACCACTGCCCTTATACCCATGAACTCTCCTGCAAAAAAACCCCAGGTTTAGTTCTATTACCTGTAATGCTTATCAAGGCCAAGAGAGGGAGCTAAATGCTCATTCTGAAATCATTGCTGCCACAACTACAATCTCTTGTTCATATTCTGAACCATTCCCGCACTAATAGGCAGGCATATCTGCAAACCATCCTGCTCAACCACAAATGAATGAAGGTTATGGTTCGCACTGTCCATAATGGGCTTTTCTTGTTGATATTTAATTGAATACATGGGTGATTACTGGTGGTGATAAGCAGTTTTAAAAAAAAACAAAAAGAAGTCATGGTGATTTGGTTGGGGGGGGGGCGGGGAGCGGGGAAGCTGCTCACTGTGCATGATAGCATTTCTGAGTGGAAGAAATAAAATGCATAAAGGTTTCGTTTCTGGGCCTAGCCAGCTGGCTATAAATAGGCCTAGACAGCAGGCTGTGGAAGGAGACATACTTGCCCCTCTTTTGTGGTTATGTTCCTGCCTGGGTATCCTTGTAGGAGGAGCACAGAGTGTCCATCAATGCTCTCAATGCCTTTAGAGAGAGGTGGGTACTGCATGGGGATACAATACTTTACTTCCCCCTCCAACTCCATTTTTATTTAGCTCCTCCCTTCTCTCACCACTTTTGATGATTTGCATTGTCTGCAATGGGCTTTCCCTGGAAACACTGAATTGCTTACAGTGGATAGTAGTTAAAGAAAAACAAATGTCACGATGGTTTTGCTGGTGGGAAGGTCACTCAATTGCATGTGATAAAACTTTCTGAGTAGAAGAAAAAAAACTAGACCCAGCGGTGGTGCCCCTACCTGTGAGCTGTGAAGGCCCACCGATCCTTCAAAGAATAGCCCACCCATAAGCACTCTCTCCCCCATCACTCTATTTCCCATGGCTAATCTACCTAACCTGCACATCTATAGACACTACGGGACAACTTAGCATGGCCAATCTACTGACTCTACACCAACAGGAAACCCATGCACGCCCAAGGAGAACATATAAACTCCACACAGAGTTATCTAAGGCTGGAATCATACCCATGACCCTGACACTGTAAGGCAGTAGTGCTAACCAATGTGCCACCATGCTGCCCTATATGTAACATGACAAATAGTCACTAATATTAGGAGCCAGAGAGCCTGTGTTTGAATTTGAATGTTTTATTTACTCTTTCTCTGATTACCACACAAGGTTAAAACAGAAAGTGTGAGGTATAATGCTCTTATCACTCAAATCCCACTCTTAAATAGTACAGATACTGATCTGAAGGAACTATAGACCTCGAGTCTGACTTCAGTGGCAGGGAAGTTGTTGGAGGTGATTTAAAAAATAGAATTTATTTGCTTTTGGAGAGGCAGGGAATGATTCGGGATATTCAGCAAGGTTTTGTGCAAGGGAAATCATGTCTCATGATCTTAATTGAATATTTTGAGGAAGTAATTAGAGCAAACTGGTGGACATTGTTTGTTTGGACTTTAGTAAAACGTTTGACAATTTTCTGCATGGTTGACTCATTAGTAAAGTTAACTCGCATGTGCTTCAGGGTGAGCTGGCCAATTAGATTCAAATTGGCTTTATGATCGGAGATGGAAGGTGATAGACAGTTGTTTGTTGGACTGGAGGCCAAAGGTATCCTCTGGGAATTGATGCTAGGTCCATTTTGTCTGTCGTTTGTATAAATGATGTAGATAAGAGCATAGAAGGCATGGTTAGTAAGTTTGCGATTGACATCAAAATTGATGATTTAATGGACTGTGAAGAAGGTCATCTAAGATTACAAAGTTAAAAATCACACAACACCAGATTATAGTCCAACAGGTTTATTTGGAAGTGCTAGCTCCTTCATCTGGTGGTTGTGGAGGATCAGATCATGATCACAGAATTTATAGCCAAGGGAGTCGAGTGTCATGGAGGTGCGATAAATTAACCAATTTTAGATCAAATCTTTCATCTTTTGGAATGGGATATGCTGGTTCCTGTTCTTTGATAAGTAAATCTGAGAACTTCTTTAAAATCACATTCTCAAGGTCGCTCAGCTTTTCTAACAACAATACGCACCCTCTCACAGACACATACCCCATACACACATAGATATACACGCTCCCATGCACACTCACTCTGTCGCTCTTACACGCACGCACATATAAGTTTATTACGTGAATTTGTTTTTGCAGAGTTATATTTTATTTTGCTCAAAAACTGCATGAATCCATGTAAAACTCTGTAAAGCTATGCAGTGGGCTTGTCAGCCTGACTCAACATTGGGACATAGACAGATTTCACACCTAATGTTAGAAAAGCTGAGCTATCTTGAGAAGGTAATTTAAAAGAAGTTCTGGGATTTACATATCAAAGAACAGAAACCAGCATGTCTCATTATAAAAAATGAAAGATTTGATCTAAAATTGTTTAATGCATCACACCTCCATGACACTGGACTCCCTTGGCTATAAATTCTGTGATCATGATCTTATCCTCCACAACCACCTGATGAAAGAGCGTCGCTCCGAAAGCTAGTGCTTCCAAATAAGCCTGTTGGACTATAACCTGGGGTTGTGTGATTTTTAACTTTGTCCACTCCAGTCCAACACGTCCAAGTTAAGATTACGAAGAGATTTTGATCAATTGGGTCAATGGGCTGAGGACTGGTAGTTGGAGTTTAATTTGGATAAATGCTTGCTATTGCATTTTGGTAAAACAAACAAAAGCACGACTTATACAATTAAAAATAGGGCCTTGGGTAGTGGGTGTAAAATAGAGACACCAAGGGGTTCAGGTACATAATTGTTTGAAGTTTGTATCACAGGGTGTTTAAGAAGGTATTTGGCACGCTTGCCTTCATTGCTCAGACCTTTGAGTATAGGAGTTGGGAAGTCATGTTGAGATCGTACAGGAGAAAGTGAGGACTGCAGATGCTGGAGATCAGAGCTGAAAAATGTGTTGCTGGAAAAGCGTAGCAGGTCAGGCAGCATCCGAAAAGCAGGAAATTCGACGTTTCGGGCAAAAGCCCTTCATCAGGAATAGAGACAGAGTGCCTGAAGGGTGGAGAGATAAATGAGAGGAGGGTGGGGGGTGAGGAGAAAGTAGCATAGAGTACAATAGGTGAATGGGGATGGGGATGGAGGTGATAGGTCAGAGAGGAGGTTATAGTGCTGTGTGACTGCATGACTCTATATCAAACTTAAGCAATGCATGGCTTCACCCACAGCATCCAGAATTATATACCTTTTTATGGCCTGGAATTTCCCCACATTTGACAGTATGAATGCATTTTATGCTTGCTTAACAGACTTGTGGTTATTTTGTCATGTGTGGGCATTTAAAAAAAGTCATTTGCTATCCTGAGTAACCCATTCACCTACAGACTGACTCAGTGTGTTCGCCAGTGAGTTGTACAGGGATATGGAAACAACCTGAAAAGCCTCATTCCTTGGCCCACAGACAATGCTGACTGATGAAGAAACACCGGAATTAAAGATGTGCTTTGAGGTGATTTGTCATATGCAGAAAGAAAAATGAAGGAAATAAAAACAGGGCACATATAATGAAGTTAAAAATATCTTATTCATTTTAAATTAATTTACAGTTATCATCTAGCATTGTGAGAATACAGATATGTTTCACTTGGTAACAATCTAAAGCACGTGTTTTCCTAAATAAATTATGTGAAATACAAAATAGGTTGAAATAATATTAGACTAAATTAGACTTAGTGTGGAAACAGGCCCTTCGGCCCAACAAGTCCACACCAACCCACCGAAGCGCAACCCACCCATACCCCTACATTTTACCCCTACCTAACACTATGGGCAATTTAGCATGGCCAATTTACCTAACCTGCACATTTTTGGACTGTGGGAGGAAACCGGAGCACCCGGAGGAAACCCACGCAGACACGGGGAGAACGTGCAAACTCCACACAGTCAGTCGCCTGAGTCGGGAATTGAACCCGGGTCTCAGGCGCTGTGAGGCAGCAGTGCTAACCACTGTGCCACCATGCCGCCCACAAATGTATAATGTTTAAGGTTATCTGAGGTAAAGAGGAAAATATTACCATAAATGTCTTGTATGGTGCATACTACTCCTTTAACTAAATTAATTTAATTTGTTTCTTATATTAAGACTTTGTGTTTGGAAACACTGGCCATTTGTCCAATAATTATGTGCCAGCACTTATGTACTGTATGATCTTCCTCCCATCTCACTCACTACAGATCTTACCTTATCCATAGATCTTCCTGGACTCTTTCTCCCTCATCCACTTTTCCAGTTTCACTTCAACTCAGCCAAGTTATTCATTTTGACTATCTTACTGAACCATATAATCCTGAGATTACTTCACAGGCTGGATGTTGAAATGATGATTTCCCTTGTGGGGTAGACTAGAGCCATGGGACACAATTTAAAAATAATGGGTGTTCCACTGAAAACATTGAAATTCTCTTACTCGGAGAACATTGGAGGAGGGAAGGGTTATTGAATATTTTTATGGAAGAGGTAGATGAGACTCAGCCCAGATGAGACTCTGTGAGCACATTATGTACAGGAGCCTCACAGCCCAGATGAGACTCTCTGAGCACAGTGTGTACAGGATCTTCTCTCAGCCCAGATGAGACTCTCTGAGCACAGTGTGCACAGGAGCCTCACTCAGCCCAGATGAGACTCTCTAAGCACAGTGTGTACAGGAGCCTCACTCAGCCCAGATGAGACTCTCTGAGCACAGTGTGTACAGGAGCCTCACTCAGCCCAGATGAGACTCTCTGAGCACAGTGTGTACAGGATCCTCACTCAGCCCAGATGAGACTCTCTGAGAGCACAGTGTGTACAGGAGCCCCACTCAGCCCAGATGAGACTCTCTGAGCACAGTGTGTACAGGAGCCTCTCTCAGCCCAGATGAGACTCTCTGAGCACAGTGTGTACAGGAGCATCACTCAGCCCAGATGAGACTATCTGAGCACAGTGTGTACAGGAGCCTCACTCAGCCTGGATGAGACTCTCTGAGCACAGTGTGTACAGGAGCCTCACTCAGCCCAGATGAGACTCTCTGAGAGCACAGTGTGTACAGGAGCCCCACTCAGCCCAGATGAGACTCTCTGAGCACAGTGTGTACAGGAACCTCTCTCAGCCCAGATGAGACACTCTGAGCACAGTGTGTACAGGAGCCTCACTCAGCCCAGATGAGACTCTCTGAGCACAGTGTGTACAGGAGCCTCACTCAGCCCAGATGAGACTCTCTGAGAGCACAGTGTGTACAGGAGCCCCACTCAGCCCAGATGAGACTCTCTGAGCACAGTGTGTACAGGAACCTCTCTCAGCCCAGATGAGACACTCTGAGCACAGTGTGTACAGGAGCCTCACTCAGCCCAGATGAGACTCTCTGAGCACAGTGTGTACAGGAGCATCACTCAGCCCAGATGAGACTCTCTGAGCACTGTGTGCACAGGAACCTCTCTCAGCCCAGATGAGACTCTCTGAGCACAGTGTGTACAGGAGCATTACTCAACCCAGATGAGACTATCTGAGCACAGTGTGTACAGGAGCCTCACTCAGCCTGGATGAGACTCTCTGAGCACAGTGTGTACAGGAGCCTCACTCAGCCCAGATGAGACTCTCTGAGAGCACAGTGTGTACAGGAGCCCCACTCAGCCCAGATGAGACTCTCTGAGCACAGTGTGTACAGGAACCTCTCTCAGCCCAGATGAGACAGTGTGTACAGGAGCCTCACTCAGCCCAGATGAGACTCTCTGAGCACAGTGTGTACAGGAGCATCACTCAGCCCAGATGAGACTCTCTGAGCACTGTGTGCACAGGAACCTCTCTCAGCCCAGATGAGACTCTCTGAGCACAGTGTGTACAGGAGCATCACTCAACCCAGATGAGACTATCTGAGCACAGTGTGTACAGGAGCCTCACTCAGCCCAGATGAGTCTCTCTGAGCACAGTGTGTACAGGAGCCTCACTCAGCCCAGATGAGACTATCTGAGCACAGTGTGTACAGGAGCCTCACTCAGCCTGGATGAGACTCTCTGAGCACAGTGTGTACAGGAGCCTCACTCAGCCCAGATGAGACTCTCTGAGAGCACAGTGTGTACAGGAGCCCCACTCAGCCCAGATGAGACTCTCTGAGCACAGTGTGTACAGGAACCTCTCTCAGCCCAGATGAGACACTCTGAGCACAGTGTGTACAGGAGCCTCACTCAGCCCAGATGAGACTCTCTGAGCACAGTGTGTACAGGAGCCTCACTCAGCCCAGATGAGACTCTCTGAGAGCACAGTGTGTACAGGAGCCCCACTCAGCCCAGATGAGACTCTCTGAGCACAGTGTGTACAGGAACCTCTCTCAGCCCAGATGAGACACTCTGAGCACAGTGTGTACAGGAGCCTCACTCAGCCCAGATGAGACTCTCTGAGCACAGTGTGTACAGGAGCATCACTCAGCCCAGATGAGACTCTCTGAGCACTGTGTGCACAGGAACCTCTCTCAGCCCAGATGAGACTCTCTGAGCACAGTGTGTACAGGAGCATTACTCAACCCAGATGAGACTATCTGAGCACAGTGTGTACAGGAGCCTCACTCAGCCTGGATGAGACTCTCTGAGCACAGTGTGTACAGGAGCCTCACTCAGCCCAGATGAGACTCTCTGAGAGCACAGTGTGTACAGGAGCCCCACTCAGCCCAGATGAGACTCTCTGAGCACAGTGTGTACAGGAACCTCTCTCAGCCCAGATGAGACAGTGTGTACAGGAGCCTCACTCAGCCCAGATGAGACTCTCTGAGCACAGTGTGTACAGGAGCATCACTCAGCCCAGATGAGACTCTCTGAGCACTGTGTGCACAGGAACCTCTCTCAGCCCAGATGAGACTCTCTGAGCACAGTGTGTACAGGAGCATCACTCAACCCAGATGAGACTATCTGAGCACAGTGTGTACAGGAGCCTCACTCAGCCCAGATGAGTCTCTCTGAGCACAGTGTGTACAGGAGCCTCACTCAGCCCAGATGAGACTCTCTGAGCACAGTGTGTACAGGAGCATCACTCAGCCCAGATGAGACTCTCTGAGCACAGTGTGTACAGGAGCCTCACAGCCCAGATGAGACTCTCTGAGCACAGTGTGTACAGGATCTTCTCTCAGCCCAGATGAGACTCTCTGAGCTCAGTGTGTACAGGAGCCTCTCTCAGCCCAGATGAGACTCTCTGAGAGCACAGTGTGTACAGGAGCATCACTCAGTTTGGATGATATTCCCTGAGTTTACTCCCAGCCGAGTGATGGCGCTCTGAGCAACATGAGGACCCGCCTTTCAAAACCCTGAAAAATCTGATTGGATGGTGGGGGGGGAGGTCTTCATTTCAAAACCAAAACATTTTGAGGGAAGAAAATCAGTGGATAATAGAGATGAATGAAGTAAGTGAAATTTTCGGAAAGTATGTTTGAGAATGATGCCCGTGCAGTGAACTCTCCCACCCCCCCCTTGTCTGTCGCGGAGTGGACTCGCCCACGGTGCGTCGTGATGTCACGGAGGGGCGTGGTCAGGCTCAGGTAAACATGGATCCTGTGCTGTATGTGTTGGCTGCTGCCATTATACTGATTCTTATCGTCTTTGCGTCTCGAATAAGAGGACAGGTGCGGAAAGGTACGAGACTCTGCATTCTCTGAGGGGATTTGTGTCCGGTCGGGGGTGAGAGCGCAGGGAAGGTGAGAACCAGCGGCTCCTTTCGGGCCGGTGAATGGTCAGCAACTGGGCCCATCGCCGGAAGTCCCACCCCCCCGCACCTGATTGGTCATTGTGGCTCCTGTCGGAAACGTGGCACCCACCAAGTGGTCGACCCCATTGTCAATCATGTATTTGCTCCATGGGCTTGAGTTCTGTTTGTTGTCTGTTCGAGGGGGGATTTTCTCTTGATGTTAGTTCTCGCACCTCCCCGAGGCCTCTCTCCGTCGTGCCGAGGTGTTTGACCAAAGTGGGTGTTTTAGGGAGGAGAAAAATGAAGAATTGAGACGGATTCTGTTCTCACCTAAAGGAGAAGGAGTCATCATACATTCTCATGATTTTCTCTATCACTTGCTGTTCTCTTTTAATACCAAAGCGATATGTGAATGGAAGCCTCGTTCTTAACTGATGATATAAGAACCTAAAGGAGCAGACTCGATTGACTGAGTGTCCTAATTTTGTTCCTATAGCTTATGGGTCT
Organism: Hemiscyllium ocellatum; assembly: GCF_020745735.1. Classification (NCBI taxonomy): domain Eukaryota; kingdom Metazoa; phylum Chordata; class Chondrichthyes; order Orectolobiformes; family Hemiscylliidae; genus Hemiscyllium; species Hemiscyllium ocellatum. Next base: position 30,303,820 of record NC_083401.1, on the reverse strand, counting down.
TATAAAAACATGCAGCAGAAATTGGCCGTTCAGCCCTGTGAGCTGGTGTGCCATTTAACACAATCATGGCTCATCTCCGTTCCACTTTCCTGTCCACTTCCTAAATGCCTTTAACCCAACAGCAATTAAAAATCTTTGTCTCCTCATTAAACTCATTCAGTGTCTGCCACTCTGAATTCCATAGGCCTTTGAGAGAAGTAATTCCTTTTCATCATTGATCTCTCATTCTAAGTCCCACACGAGGAAAATCCTATGTGTCCACTCTGTCAATCTCCTTTAACACCTTTTCTATCCCAATTAGATCTCTGCTCATCCTTCTAAACTCCAGTAAATGTAGGCCTAGTTTTGAGGAGTGCTCAATCACTCCTCATAAGATGAGTGATATCAATTAAATTATTTTCATCAAGAAACATGATTAACATGTTTTTTCTGAATTATAGCTTCAAGCAGTTATATTTACAGTGGTCAGTTAGGAGGTAAGGAGAAAAGTAACTACTGTTATTTGAATCTTGGGTTCTGTGGTAACAATAGCTGGCTCACCATTTTGCCATGGAGTGTTTATAAAATAATGTATTATTTTAGTGGTGCTTGCATGATCCTGAAATTTCTCATCTCTGATTGTGGTGAACCTGTCTACAGTAAGGTGAAGAAAACCATTATTTGGGTTTATGCAGAAAGTACAGAAAAAATCTCAAAAGGAATTTATCAAAAATGTTTTAACCGTTGGAGTATTGAAATACCGTACAGAGCAGATATTTTTGATCTTCTTAAGGACATGTACAATTAGAAGCAGTTCACTGAAGTTTAATTATTTGATTCAAGGGACCAAGAAGATGTTTATGTCGAAAGGTTGAGTGCGTTGGGCACGTTTGAATTTTAGAAAAATGAGCAGTGATGTAGTTGACACACTTAAGATTCTGAAGGGCTTTAACATGTTTGATGGTAAGAGAATGTCTACCCTAGTAGTGATATCTAGAACTAGATAGCTAAATTTCGAAAATATTGGGTCTCCTCGTGAAGAAGAAGAGGAATTGTTTCCCTGTCCGCTGTTTGGAATTCTCTTCTCCAGTGATTTTGGCGGCTGGGTCATTGCTTATGTTCAAAGCGGAGTTGGACCGATTTTTGATTGCAGATGTTTAGAGGGATAGATAAGCTGGTAGAGTTGAGACCACAATCAAATGATCTTATTTAATGATAGAGTAGGCTTGAGACCTATCCATTGGCATACCCATGCTGCTCTTTTTTGTGTTCTTAGTTAATCAGAATCTGTGAATCTATCTACCCCTCTCCTCAACTTTTCACGGGAACATACTGAAGAGTAGCTAAACACAAAACATTATTTTATGCCTCAGTTATGATTTATAGAATGTACTATTATATTAGTTTTGTAGTGGACTGTGTATATCTGAACCATGCAGTTGGGTGTATTTGTTTCTTGTGTTATTGTGTTCCCTAGTTGTCATCAACAAGGCCTTTAACTTTAATTTGATTTGCTGCAAACCTTGATGTTCCTACAAAGCTCTAAAGTCAAATTTTAAGTCATGCAGTTAGTTTGATTTGAAACACAAATTTCTTTGTTACTAGGTTTAGGGATAAGCAATATTATAATTGTGATGGGATCAGGGAAATAATTTCTTTGTTTCTAGTACATTTAATGAAATTCCAAAATACAACAAAATATCTTGACTTAGTTAATAAATAGTATGAAGTCCTAAAAAGATATTGTTCATGCATCAAGTGCCTTGATGTCCAATGTTGCATTGGTAAATCACTGAATTTTTTTTTGTCACATGAAAATTGCTTAATAAATATATAATTACAGTGTTGCATTCTGTTTGTGGTGGATGTGTCATTTGAGCATGTTATACGAGTGCTCTTGAATCAAAGATAAGTTATGATCAGTTATTTGTGCCTGAATACATCAATAGCTGACCACAAGCAGGACTGAAATAGTGGCAGCAGTTGAAATTTGGATTTTGAAATGATTATTAAGGAACATTATTTTTAAAAAATATTTTCATGCTAATTTTTGAGTTATTCCCCTATTCTTAATTTAACAACATGGTGTGTTTTGTTTTGTACTGTACACTTTTAAAAATGGAACAGAAATGTGCTCTTGGGAGAATATCTAATATTCTATCTTTGACGTTTTGACTAAGTTCACAACCTGTTAGTACATCTCAGCCCCACAATTCCTGACCCCTTCACTTTGTCTTGACTGAATTAACATTTTGGAAAGGCTTTACAATTTAATTCCACACAAAGGTTTTTTTTTTCTTTGTAACCCTCCAAATGTGTGCGCTATACATTTTAAGTTTATTATTTCATGGGGTGTGGGTGTTGATGGTCAGACCAGCATTTGTTTCTGTCTGTATTTGCTTTTGAAAAGGTGGTGGCATGTTGCTTTCTAGCGTGTGAATGTCACATTGCGATTTGAAAGTTCCTGTAGAATCTGCATGCACCACCTTTTTCAGGTAGTCTGTTCCAGGTTAGGGCAACTCTATGTTAACTATTGCAGACTCTCTGCATGTTTGGTACGTGTGCAGTTTTGTTGGGGAGATAATTCCAGGATTTTGACCCACCAACAGTAATAGTATTATAATCAAGTCCAAATGGTGTGTGGCTTGGAGGGGATTGTAGGAGGGGATTGCAGAGGTGGTGGTGCTCTCATACATCTACTGGTCTGATCCTTCTGGGTGGTAGAGTTTGTTGTTTGGAAGTACATTTGGAGACATTTTGGTGAATTACTGCAATGCATCTTGTAAATTCACCAAAAACCCTTAGAAAGCACATTCCAAACCCACGCTACTGACATCTAGAAGGGTAAGGGCACCACTACCTGCAAGTTCCCTTCCAAGCCACTCACCTTCCTGATTTGGAAATATATCACTGTTCCTTCACAATTGCTGGGTCAGAATCCTAGAATTCCCTGCCTGGCATTGTGGGTCAACCTGCAGCATGTAGACTTCAGTGGTTCAAGAGAACAGCTCACCATCTCCTTAAGGGCAACTAGGGACAGGCAATAAGTGCTGGCCAGTCAGCAGTGCCCATGTTTCGGGAGTAAGTTTTTTTTTCCCAAACACAAACTGTACACACTGATGACATGTATGACGTGGTGATAAAGGAAGTGGATGTTGAAAGTGGTGAATGTGACCCACTCCCATTTGATAGTGTGCTTGGATGCTGCCTGACCTGCTGTGCTTTAACCAGCAACACATTTTCAGATAGTGTGCTCGTGCCACACAACATGTTTGAGAATAGCCTCAATGTGAAAACAGGACTTTGTTTTCCACAAGGACTTTGTTGGTCACTCATACCAGTATTGTCATGGCCAGACAGTTTTGTGACAGGTAGGTTGGTGAGGACCAGGTTGAGTATATTTTTCTTTTTTGTTTGTTCCCTCATCACATGTAGACTCAGTCCAGCAGCTTTGTTCTTTAGGACTCAATGTGTCAGCTGTGGTGCTAGTGAGCTTTTCTGTGATGGTTATTGAAGTTGCACACCATGTGTACATTCTAAATCCTTGCCATTATTAGTGCTTTTCCATGAGATCTAACCTTGCTAACCAGTCTAGCATGGGGAACCTTGTCGAACGCCTTACTGAAGTCCATATAGATCACATCTTCCACTCTGCCCTCATCAATCCTCTTTGTTCCTTCCTCAAAAAACTCAATCAAGTTTATGAGAGATGATTTCCCACACACAACCATGTTGACGATCCCTAATCAGTCCTTGCCTTTCCAAATACATGTATATCCTGTCCCTCAGGATTCCCTCCAACAACATGCCCACCACCGAGGTCAGGCTCACCAGTCTATAGTTCCCTGGCTTGTCTTTACCACCCTTCTTAAACAGTGGCACCACATTAGCCGACCTCCAGTCTTCCGGCACATCACTTGTGACTATTGATGATACAAATATCTCAGCAGGACGCCCAGAAATCACTTCTCTCGCTTCCCAAAAAGTTCTAGGGAACACCTGATTGGGTCCTGGGGATTTATCCATTTTTATGCGTTTCAAGACATCCAGAACATCCTCCCCTGAAATGTGGACATTCTGCAAGATGTCACCATCTATTTCCTGACAGTCTATATCTTCCATATCCTTTTCCACAGTAAATACTGATGCAAAATACTCATTTAGTATCTCCCCATTTTCAGTAAGGATCAGTGCTGGGTCCTCTACTTTTTGTTATTTACATAAATGATTTGGATGCGAGCATAAGAGGTACAGTTAGTAAGTTTGCAGATGACACCAAAATTGGAGATGTAGGGGACAGCAAAGAGGGTTACCTCAGATTACAACAGGATCTGGACAGATGGGCCAATGAGCTGAGAAATGGCAGATGGAGTTTAATTCCGATAAATGCGAGTTGCTGCATTTTGGGAAAGCAAATCTAAGCTGAACTTATACACTTAATGGTAAGGTCGTAGGGAGTGTTGCCTAGCAAAGAGACATTGGAGTGCAGGTTTATAGCTCCTTGAAAGTGGAGTCGCAGGTAGATAGGATAGTGAAGAAGGCATTTGGTATGCTTTCCTTTATTGGTCAGAGTATTGAGTACAGGAGTTGGGAGGTCATATTGCGGCTGTACAGGACATTGATTAGATCACTGTTGGAATATTGTGTGCAATTCTGGTCTCCTTCCTATCGGAAAGATGTTGTGAAACTTGAAAGGGTTCAGAAAAGATTTACAAGGATGTTGCCAGGGTTGGAGGATTTGAGCTATAGAGAGAGGCTGAACAGGCTGGGGCTGTTTTCCCTGGAGCGTCGGAGGCTGAGGGGTGACATTGTAGGGGTTTACAAAATTATGAGGGGCATGAATAGGATAAATAGACAAAGTCTTTTTCCTGGGGTCAGGGAGTCCAGAACTAGAGGGCATAGGTTTAGGGTGAGAGGGAAAAGATATAAAAGAGACCTAAGGGGCAACGTTTTCACACAGAGGATGGTACATGTATGAAATGAATTGCCAGAGGAAGTGGTGGAGGCTGGTACAATTGCAACATTTAAGAGGCATTTGGATGGGTATATGAACAGGAAGGGTTTGGAGGGATATGTGCAAGGTGCTGGCAGATGGGACTAGATTGGGTTGGGATATCTGGTCGGCATGGGTGGGTTGGATTGAAGGGTCGGTTTCCATGTTGTACATCTCTGTGACTCTAATGACCTGGTGAGTAGTGAGTTGTTCCTCCAAAAATAGCGTGTAGTAATATGGGGCTCGAATAAAGTGAGGGGGGTGTCATCGGGACAGGTAGATAGTTAATGAGGCGAGGTTGGTAGGATGTGGTGAAAGATTTTGCTAGGTTTTGCAGCAGACAACTCTACAAACCTTCCAAAATAAACTAATATAATGAAGCTGACACTTGGTTTAAAAAAAGTTTTTTTTAAAATATTTTACAGTATTCAAAAATTTTTCAGCTAAGTGTAGAGATGCTCAGATACTGAAAGTTCTGTGTATTAGTAAAGCAGGAACAGACCTGAGGGTTTTCTGTGGGCATTGGCTGACTGTACAATATTTAATTGATTTTTTTTATTAAATTGTTTTACAGTTTCATTGATGACAATCTTTACTGACTGTGATGTTGCACCAGAGGATTGTCTGGTTTCAGAGCGAGTACTTGAATTCTTGGGCACATCATATTTCAATATTTCACTGTCCTTTATTTAAAGGCAAATTGCCAGTCTGGTGCTTGGAGAAAGCAGAGTCAGAAGAAACTAAGTACAAAAATATTGTGTAAATCAGAAGCTTTCTGCTCCTTTGACACTGTGGCATAGGTGTTTTACATTTTTTTAAATGTAACCTGCCTGCCATAACCAGACAAAGTGAAAAGAACACGCTTCAAAAGCTGAGCTAGGAGATTGACCGACTATTAATACAGTTAAAATCATTTTGAAACAATGAGGGGGATAGATGATGTAACTCGTTGGTTTGGGGGAGGGTGATTGTATTGTGCCATTTGAGAAAGTGACTCCAGTGCTCCACCGTGGAAACTTGTTCTTTCTCCATCACTGTGCCATTACCACTATGGTGGTAATTCGAGAAATAGGAACTATGTAATGATGCCATGATGTATTTCATTTTAGTGCAGATGTTAACTTTGTCTGGCTTTCTTAGAAGTGCAGTTTTGAGTCAGTGTGTAATTTTGAGTAATTTGCAAACCTACCAGGATTCTTGTGCATTGTCAATAATGGCATTTTAATACAATGGATAGTAGAGGTAGAAGTTTTATCTGTTTCGTTATGTCAGTCAGGCTAATGGTTTGATACATTCTTGCTTAGTTAAAAGTTGAACCTGGGTGAGGTAAATTAGCATCCCTAACAATTGACCTTGATTAAAAAACCTTAGAGTTGTAGTATTAATACCCTTTGGTACAGTCATTAACACTTTAAACTCAAACACTGTCAGTTCTCAAAATACTATTTCGTGAAATTGGGACATTGATCAAAATAGGCATTGAAAAGGCAGAAAATTTCCAATGTTGCTTTATGAATAACTGTTTTTCAATCTTAACACTTTACAACATTTAACTAAATTTATAGAAAAGATGTAAACACGAGGAGGCAAAATTGTAAATGCCAAGAATAGTAGAAACAATTGTTTCCTGTGATAGATATACATCTATCTATATGAATAGATAGATGAACAAGGTATGTTAATTGCCCCACTGTATTTGTGTTTTTGAATATTTCTTGCATGAAAACAAATGAATGAAATTTGTAAATAAAGTTCTGTACCATGCATGAAATAATGTGATTACAGTAGAAGTTAAAATAAAAACTGAAAAGGAATAGAAAGCACAGATTGACTGTACCCTGAATGAAAATGAAGTAGATTCTGAAGAGTTAAATATAATTTTATTTTAAAGCTAATTACGCTGGTGTATTCTTTCAGATTTTTCTGACTTTATTTGGAATTAGAATTGTAGACAATTCTAGCATGACTGGTGTTCTCACACTACTCAGGAAAACAGCTCAAAAGCAAAACAAATTTAAACATTCTTGCCTTTTTGATAGTCATTTCACCAATTTAAGTTTCTTGTTAAAATTCACCCAAAATTCCAAACCTGCCAAACCTTTATGTAAGATGAGGACCAAGATTACTAAGCGTTTCTTCATTTAAATGTTTGCAATATTTTGCTGATGTCCATAAACACATTTTCTTGCTTGTTCTCATTTTTCATCTAGAACATTCCTGTTTAATTCTCACAGTAATGTGAAATTCAACTATCAACTCGCATTACTAACTTCAGGCCTGGTTACGGCTGCTGATTTAAAATAATCTTTCTTGTAGTTAATCCTTCTGAATTGACTTGGCTTTAAATCTATGGTGGCCTTGACTGAAATCAGTTGGAAGTTCTAATTTAAATATCAAAATAAAACTGCGGATGCTGGAACCTGAAACAAAAGCATCTGTAGGGAGAAAGCTGAGTTACTGTTTTGAGTCCAATGGCCCTTTTTCAGAACTCAAGAAGCCACTGGACTCTAAACGTCAACTCTCCTTTCTCTCCATGGATGTTAGGAGCAAGTGAGGACTGCAGATGCCGGAGACCAGAGTTGAAAAATGTGGTGCTGGAAAAACACAGCAGACCAGGCAGCATCTGAGGGGGCGGGGGTGCAGTTTTACAGAGCTTGTCCTTAATTACCTGATAACAGTTGACTGAAGATTATTTTGTGAATACTTATTTTCTTTGAATTCTCATTGGTATAATTTGAAGAATGAAGGGAGTTGCAGACTAAAGATAGTTTCCAAAGTTAGATCATAGATATATTATTTTGTGAAAGTATAGCTTTTGTATTCAATGTGTTGTGGAACAGACCGGTGAAGATTGGTGCATCATAGGAACAAAAGTCATTTCTTTCTTTGTATCGGTTTTGTCATCTTGAGATCATGGCTGGCTTGCAACCTCATCCTATATATGTTTCTTTGCCTTAATCTTTTGTGCAATGGCTGTTTAATGCTTTACAAATGGAACAGAACAACTTCAAAAAAAAAAGCAATGTAGGGCAGAAGGTGAAATGTAAAAGTAATGTCTGACAAATCTGTTAGATTTCTTTGAGGAGGTGATGAGTAAGCTACATAAAGGAGAGCTAGTGAATTTCTAGAAAGATTTTGACAAAGTACTGCACAAGAGGCTGCTAAATAAGATAAGAGCCCATGGTGTTATTGGCAAGGTACTGGCACATACAGAGGATTGACTGCCTGGCAGAAGGCAGAGAGCAGGGATAAAGGGTTCTAATTCAGGATGGCAGCAGGTGCCAATGTTGGGACTACAACTATTCATGTAATACATTAACGATCTGGATGAAGGAACTGAGGGCATAAGTGGAGAGACACGTAGTGTTAAGGCAATGGGAGGCTGCGGAAGGACTTGGTCTTGGAGAGAGGGCATAAAAGTGGCAGATGGAACACAAAGTGGGAAAGTGTGAATTTATACACTTTGGTCGGAAGAATAGAAGTGTAAAGTATTTTCTAAATGGGGAAAGGCTGCTGAAATCTGAAACACAAAGAGACTTAGGAGTCTGAGTTCAGATTCTCTAAGGTTAACATGTAAGTTCAGTTGGCAGTTGGGAAGGTAAATGCAATGTTAGCATTCATTTGAAGAGGAGTGGAATGCAAAAGCACAGATTTACTGTAGAGGCTGTATAAGGCTCTGGTCATACTGTATTTGGAATATTGTCAGCAGTTTTGGATCCAGTGTCTGAGGATGGATATGCTTGTGCTGGATGGGGTTCAGAGGAGGTTTATAGGAATGATCCCAGGATGAAGGTCTTGTCATATGAGAAGCTGTTGTATTCTGAGTTTCGAAAGATGAGGAAGTATCTAATTGAAACGTAGAGAATATTGAGAGTCCTGGATAGATGGACATGGGGAAGGTGTTTCCACTCAAAGGACAGACCTGAGGGCACAGCCTCAAAGTGAAGGGACAGCCCTTTACCACTGAGATGAGGAGGAATTTCTTCAGTCAGAGGGTGTTTAATCTGTGGAACTCATGGCCTCCACAGACTTCTGCAGCAAAGTCATTGAATTTAATACAGAGATAGGTTCTTGATTATAAGGGGATCAAGGGCTATGGGGTGAATAGGGCTGAGAAGAACATCAGCCGTGGTCGAATGGTGGAGAGACTCGTGGGCCAAATGGCCTAAATTTTATGGTCTTTGTGTTAGATCACAATTCCTTCATTGTCGCAGGTTCAAAATTTTGAATCACTCAAACTGCACTGCACTTATAACTGCCACACTGACAGCAATGGTTTACCATAACTTGAGGGCAATTAAATGCTGGCCTAAACAGGAGCACACATGTACAGTGAAGGAATTTTTAAAAAAAAAGGTGACTTTGTTCTCCCTTTGTTAGATCAAAAGTGAACAATTTAATGTGTCACGGTTTTGTCCATTCACTTAAGCTATCAACGTAGGCCTTGGGTGACGGTCTGTGTGGATTTACACATTCTCCCTGTGTCTACATTTCATCCAGGTGCTCCAGTTTCATCCCACAATCCAAAGATATGCAGGTTAGGTGAATTGGCTATGCTAAATTGCCCATACTGTTCCAGGGTAGATGCGTTAGTCTGGGGAAATGATGAGTAATAGGATAGGGGAATGGGTCTGGGTGGGTTACTCTTTGGAGGGTCATTGTCGACTTGAGCTGAAAGGCCAGCTTCCACACTGCAGGGATTCGATGATAATCTTTTTATAATGTTGTGCTTCCATATAAATGCTTTCACTGCCATCTGTCTTTGTGTCATTGGAAAATTGTATGTACCTTTTCTATTCCATTCCAGTGAATAGTTGGGGGCTCAACACAGATATCTGTTAGATGCTACTAGTCACATTTTTCCAATTAGAATGCTTAACAATACTGTCTTCTGATTAACAAATTAACTAATTGGGTAACTTATTCATTGATCTTAAAGTTAGTTAACAGTCTGTTATGAGGGACATTATTAAATGTCTATCTTGATAAGCCTATATAAATTAACTTGGTGGACATTCCCTGTTCAGTCACCTGGTCAAAAAGTTCAGTCGGGTTTCAGGTAAGGCCTGCCCTTTATGAATCCATGCCACCTCGTAAGTCGGCTGAAAAATTTCAAGGTGTTTGATCACTATATCTGTAATTGTACTAGTGCTACTTTGAGGGATAATTAAAGTATGGTAGGAAGGTGTAGAAAAGATACACAGAATGCAGCGATATTTAATAAAGCTGACAAATCAAAAGTTAAGGGAATTTTGGAGGTTTTGATAAACTGGCATAAAAGCAAAGTTGTGGGCTGGGGCAGATCAACCATAATCTTATTAAATAATAGGGCAGGCATGAGAGCCCAAATGGCTTACTCCTTCTGGCTGTTATGTTTTTATCTAGTTACTCTTGCCAGGAGATCTGCTGTTATGGTATGCTGCACTTGCATGTATGGCATTCTCACATCTACTGCAGCTTGTCTGCAACCAATCTATGACATCTGTCATTTAATAATGCCTTTTTTTTTCTGTCCTGGGTTCGTCAACTGTAATTATTAGAGTGTAGCAATTACCTAACAATAGATATAGAACATAGAACATAGAAAAATACAGCGCAGTACAGGCCCTTTGGCCCTCGATGTTGCATCGATCTAAGCCCACCTAATCTACATTAGCCCACTATCCTCCATATGTCTATCCAATGCTCGTTTAAATGCCCATATAAGGCAAAGCGGTCTGTAGTCCCCTGGTTTTCTTCTCTCTTTTTCTTAAACTCTGGAGTGATATGTGCAGTTTTTTGATCTAAGAGAGCTGTTCCCAGATTGAAACACCTTTAGAAATTTTTTACCTTACTCCTGGACGCCTCCAGAAAGCTTGGAAAGGATCCTAAAGCTATGATTCATGAAGGATCCAAGATTATGTTATTTCAGGACTTCTCCCCGGCTTTGGCACGAAGGAGGAAGGCGTTTGATGAGGTGAAGAAATGTTTAAGGGACTTAGATATTCAATACACCTTACGCTACCCAGCGACGTTATGCTTTACCCACGAAGGATCCGAGTATAATTTTAGATCACCAGAAGAGGCTAAGGAACTTTTAGACTCGTTTAAATAAATCGTAAGAGACAATTTATGTTGGCTTGCCTCTTCCACACTCCGTGGGGAGAAATGGATACTTTACTCTACTTTACTTTTGCTTCTGGGAGCAGGGTTGTCTTCCCTTGCTATTTTATGTTATTATACTTAACTGTAATTTGTTGGAGTTGTAATTTTATAGTTATGTGTGTTTGTACGTGGCATTGATGCTATCAGATATACTCAGGTATGGGTGGGGAGGGGTGGGGGTGGGGCGCTCACTGTTAACTCTAGCTCGGTATTATATCTAAATCCTATTAAGGAGCGCCCGGGTCAAGGGTGGGACACTGTTTGGGAGAGGATATGGTGGACCTTTAGAAAGGAAATAAGGCCCCCTGAGAACAAGGGGGAGGATCTCCATTCAAACATGTTTTTTTTTGTTCTTATTGTTTGGAAATAGTTTCCTTTTTATTATACTGTTATGAGTGTATTAGAGAACATTTTCTCTTGTTTGAAGGATGTAAGTGACTCAACTATACACTCTGGATAATTGTGGATTAGATTAGTAGTTAACTGAGTTTCATTGTTTTTCTTTCTTCTTTAGTATCATTCCTTTGAATTTTGATGATATATTTAAGATCTATTTTTATATTAATGTTAGTGCTTGAAAGTTCTGTTTATTTTTGTAAATCTGTCAAAATATTAAATTTCTAATAAAAATATCTTTAAAAAAAAGAAATTTTTTACCTATATTTTTATTAATGAGATTATTTTATAAGATGCGATTCTTCTGGTTCGAAGGATTTGTTACTCTTCAATATTGTTCTTTTCTTCATTGGTATTATATTGCTGATTTGAATACTAGTTTCTACTGACATAAAAAAACCAGAAGGAAAGCCTTAGACCACAGACTGAAAATGGCAGTCTGCTCAGATGAACTGAACAGTGGAAATGAAATTAAGTACTGAACAGTGTGAAGTAGTGTGCTTTGGGAGGACCAACAATGCAAGGGAGTACACAGTGAATACTTGGACCCTAGAAAGTACAAAGGATCAGATATGTCCATCGACCCTTGGAAGTAAATGGACAGCTAGATATGGTGGGCAAAAGTGAGGACTGCAGATGCTTGAAATCAGAGTCTAGATTAGATTGGTGCTGGAAAAGCACAGCAGGTCAGGCAGCATCAGAGGACATTTATCTCTCCACGCTGGAGGCTCCCTGCTTTCAGTCCTGATGAAGGGCCCTTGCCTGAAATGTCAATTTTCCTGCTCCTCGGATGCTGCCTGACCTGCTGTGCTTTTCCAGCACCACTCTGACCTAGCTAGATAAGGTGATTAAAATGGTGTATAGAGTACTTGTCTTTGTTAGTCAAGGCATTGAATACGACAACAGGGAGATTCAGATAAAACTGTATCTGATAGGTAGGCCTCAGCTGCAGTACTGTATGCAGTTCTGATTGCCACATTAAAGGAAGGAAAGTGATTGTGACAGAGAGGGTGCAGAGTATAATTATGAGGATGTTGCTTGGGCTGGAACTTTTCAGCAATGAAGAAAGGTTAAATATGCTGGTGTTTTTTTTCGTCTGATTGAGGTGCGTAAAGTTCTGAAAGGTAGACAGGGAGAAACATTAACCTTTGGTGGAGGGGTCAGTACTCACGGGGCAGAATGTTAAGGTAAGGAGCCGGGGATCTGAGGAAAACCTTTTTCACCTAGACGGTTATGGGTATCTGAGACTTGCTGCCTAAAAAGGTGGTAGTGGTGGGAGCCTCTCAAAACAGTCAAACATTTAGACAAACACTTAATACAGTATGTCAAAGCATTCAAGGCTACGGACCAATGCTGGAACATTACTCACTCTCTCGGCGGAGCAGGTAACGGCTGTCTGGTGGTGTTTTTTGAAGTCGCTGGTATAGTCCAGTTAGTGTTTTTTAACAGTTAAAATTTGAAGTTTTTTTTAAGCGCCTAGCGGACCCGGAAACTGGTGTCGCGCTAGGTTACCTGGGAAGGTTTTTTTTTCTTATAAGCGCGCAGGTGAGGAACCCGAGGCACTACAGGGGTAGAGCCTCCCGTCCGCCCTCCTCCTCTAACCTAATAATAAGACCTGTTGTGGTAAGCAGGTAAGTGCTGCATTTTGCTTGTTTGTTTCTTTAGATCTAGTTTTTAAAGTTTACGTTTTAGAGGGATGGCAGCGAAGGCAGTGCAATGTTCCTCTTGCAACATGTATGAGGTGAGGGAAGCCATAAGCGTCCCTGCTGATTACACTTGCAAGAAGTGCACCCATCTCCAGCTCCTCCAAGACCGTGTTAGGGAACTGGAGCTGGAGTTGGATGAACTCCGGATCATTCGGGAGGCAGAGGTGGTCATAGATCAGAGCTTTAGGGAAGTAGTTACTCTGAAAGTTATAGAGAGATGGGTGACAGTGAGGGGGAGTGGGAGGAAGCAGCCAGTGCAGGGACCCCCTGCGGTCATTCCCCTCAAGAACAAGTATACCGTTTTGGATACTTGTGGGGGGGATGACTTACCAGGGGTAAGCAACGAGGTTCAGGCCTCTGGCACGGAGCCTGTCCCCATTGCTCAGAAGGGAAGGGTGGAGAAAGGTAGAGCGATGGTTCTTGGGGACTCAATAATGAGGGGCACAGATAGGCGGTTTTGTGGGGGCGACAGAGACTCACGATTGGTATGTTGCCTCCCAGGTGCAAGGGTACGTGATGTCTCTGATCGTGTTTTCCGGGTCCTTAAGGGGGAGGGGGAGCAGCCCCAGATCGTGGTCCACATTGGCACCAACGACATAGGTAGGAAGAGGGGTGAGGATGTCAGGCAGGCTTTCAGGGAGCTAGGTTGGAAGCTCAGAGCTAGAACAAACAGAGTTGTTGTCTCTGGTTTGTTACCCGTGCCACATGATAGAGAGTCGAGGAATAAGGAGAGAGAACAGTTAAATGCGTGGCTACAGGGATGGTGCAGGAGGGAGGGATTCCGGTATCTGGACAACTGGGGTTCTTTCTGGGGAAGGTGGGACCTCTATAAACAGGATGGTCTACACCTGAACCTAAGGGGCACCAGTATCCTTGGGGGGAGGTTTGCTAGTGCTCTTTGGGAGGGTTTAAACTAACTCTGCAGGGGCATGGGAACCTGGACTGTAGCTTTATGGTACAGGACCTTGAGTGCAGGGAGGTTAGGAACAAGGCATCGATCTCGAAGGAGGGTGCCTGTAAACAGAAAGGTGGCTTGAAGTGTGTATACTTCAATGCCAGAAGTATAAGAAATAAGGTAGGTGAACTTGCAGCGTGGGTTGGTACTTGGGACTTCGATGTTGTGGCCATTACAGAGACGTGGGTAGAACAGGGGCAGGAATGGCTGTTGCAGGTTCCAGGGTTTAAATGTTTTAGCAGGGTCAGAGATGGGGGTAAAAGAGGGGGTGATGTGGCATTGCTTGTCAAGGATAGTATTACAGCGGTGGAAAGGACGATGGAGGAAGACTTGCCATGTGAGGTAGTTTGGGCTGAGGTTAGAAATAGGAAAGGTGAGGTCACCCTGTTAGGAGTTTTCTACAGGCCTCCCAATAGTCCGAGAGAAGTAGAGGAAAGTATTGCGAGGATGATTCAGGAGAAGAGTGAAAGTAGCAGGGTGGTTGTTATGGGGGACTTTAACTTCCCAGATATTGACTGGGAAAGCTATAGCTCGAGTTTGTTAGATGGGTCGGTGTTTGTCCAATGTGTGCAGGAGGGTTTCCTGACACAATATGTAGACAGGCCAACAAGAGGTGAGGCTATACTAGATTTGGTTCTAGGTAATGAACCAGGCCAGATATTACAGCTGCAAATGTGTTGCTGGTCAAAGCACAGCAGGCCAGGCAGCATCTCAGGAATAGAGAATTCGACGTTTCGAGCATAAGCTCGAAACATCGAATTCTCTATTCCTGAGATGCTGCCTGGCCTGCTGTGCTTTGACCAGCAACACATTTGCAGCTGTGATCTCCAGCATCTGCAGACCTCATTTTTTACAGGCCAGATATTAGACTTGGACGTAGGTGAGCACTTCGGGGACAGTGACCACAACTCGGTGACTTTTAATTTAGTGATGGAGAGGGATAAGTGTGCGCTGCAGTGCAGGAGTTATAGCTGGGGGCAGGGAAATTATGATGCGGTGAGACATGACTTAGGATGCGTGGATTGGAAAAATAGGCTTCAAGGGAAGAACAGAAATGATATGTGGAGATTGTTCAAGGAACAGCTATTGGGTGTCCTTGATAAGTATGTACCAGTCAGGCAGGGAGTAAAGGGTCTTGGAAGGGAGCCGTGGTTTAATAAGGAATTGGAATCCCTTGTGAAAGGGAAGAGGGCGGCCTATGTAAAGATGAGGCGTGAAGGTTCAGTTGGGGCGATTGAGAGTTATAAGGTAGCCAGGAAGGATCTAAAGAGAGAGCCAAGAGCAGCGAGAAGGGGACATGAAAAGTCCTTAGTTGGTAGGATTAGGGAAAACCCAAAGGCTTTCTATAGGTATGTCAGGAATAAAAGGATGACTAGGGTAGGTATCGGTCCAGTCAAGGATAGTAGTGGGAAGTTGTGCGTGGAGGCGGAGGAAATTGGAGAGACACTAAATCAATACTTTTCGTCAGTATTCACTGAGGAACAGGACACTGTTGCTGATGTGAATATTGAGTCACAAGTGATTAGAATGGATGGCCTTGAGGTATGTAGGGAAGAGGTCCGGGGAATACTGGAAAGGATGAAAATAGATAAGTCCCCTGGGCCTGATGGCATTTATCCTAGGATCCTCTGGGAAGCTAGGGAGGAGATAGCAGAGCCATTGGCCTTGATTTTTATGTCGTCATTGTCTACGGGAATAGTGCCAGAAGACTGGAGGATAGCGAATGTGGTCCCCTTGTTCAAGAAGGGGAGTAGGGATAGCCCGAGTAACTATAGGCCAGTGAGTCTCACTTCTGTTGTGGGCAAAGTCTTAGAGAGAATTGTAAGGGATAGGATTTATGAACATCTGGATAGGAATAATGTGATCAAGGATAGTCAGCATGGTTTTGTGAAGGGCAGGTCGTGCCTCACAAACCTTATTGAGTTCTTTGAGAAGGTGACTAAGGAGGTGGACGAGGGTAAAGCAGTAGATGTGGTGTATATAGATTTTAGCAAGGCGTTCGATAAAGTACCCCATGGTAGGCTAATGCAAAAACTACGGAGGTATGGCATTGAGGGTGCATTAGAGGTTTGGATTAGGAATTGGCTGGCTGGAAGGAGACAGAGGGTAGTAGTTGATGGAATAGGTTCATCTTGGAGTGCAGTTACTAGCGGTGTTCCACAAGGATCTGCTTTGGGACCATTGCTGTTTGTCATCTTTATAAATGATCTAGAGGAGGGGCTTGAAAGCTGAGTGAGCAAGTTTGCGGATGACACGAAAGTCGGTGGAGTTGTGGACAGCGAAGAAGGATGTGGCAGGTTACAGCGGGATATAGATAAGTTGCAGAGCTGGGCAGAAATGTGGCAAATGGAGTTCAATGTAGCTAAGTGTGAAGTCATTCACTTTGGTAGGAGTAACAAGAAGATGGATTACTGGGCTAATGGTAGGCTACTTGGTAGTGTGGATGAGCAGAGGGATCTTGGTGTCCCATGTACACAGATCTCTGAAAGGTAAATAAAGCTGTGAAGAAGGCATATGGTGTACTGAGCTTTATTGGCAGAGGAATTGAGTTCCAGAGTCCTGAGGTCATGTTGCAGTTGTATAAGACTCTGGTGCGGCCTCATCTGGAGTATTGTGTGCAGTTTTGGTCGCCATACTGTAGGAAGGATGTGGAGGCATTGGAACGAGTGTAGGGGAGGTTTATCAGGATGTTGCCTGGCATGGTAGGAAGATCGTATGAGGAAAGGCTGAGGCACTTGGGGCTGTTCTCATTGGAGAAAAGAAGGTTTAGGGGAGATTTGATAGAGGTGTACAAGATGATTAGGGGTTTACATAGGGTAGACACTGAGAACCTTTTTCTGTTAATGGAGTCAGCTGTTACTAGGGGACACAGCTTTAAATTAAGGGGTGGTAGGTATAGGACAGATGTTAGGGGTAGATTCTTTACTCAGCGGGTTGTGAGTTCATGGAATGCCCTGCCAGTAGCAGTGGTGAACTCTCCCTCTTTATGGTCATTTAAGCGGGCATTGGATAAGCATATGGAGGTTATTGGGCTAGTGTAGGTTAGGTAGACTTTGGTCAGCGCAACATCGAGGGCCGAAGGGCCTGTACTGCGCTGTATTTTTCTATGTTCTATGTTCTATTAGAACAGAATAATTGAATGTTTGACGACTGGCGCAAATGTACTAGGCTGAAGTGTTTCTTCCCATGCTGTAAAAGTTATGAACCTTTAAAATGGAGCGGAGCAGGCAAGGTGAGGACCCTGAGATATTTGCTCAGCAACACCTAGAGGAGTGGGTAGTGTGAAAACCCTGAGAGAGGCAGTCTGTGTCACTGAGATGATTAGGCAGGGTGACGGCCAGTAGTCTAGGTGTAAGACTAGCAATTTGATGCCATAAAGTCAGAGGGAGTGCAAGTGAGAGGTTCAGTTTATCAGAGTGGCAACTAACAACAACCAGAACCCTGCCAATAGTTATAGAGGCTGATAAAAGTGACGTTAGGGTAAAGCGGAGATCTGATTTGTAGATAGTCAGTCATAGAGTCATACAGATGTACAGCATAGAAACTGACCCTTTGGACCAACTCGACCAGGTATCCTAGCCTAATCTGGATCTATTTGCCAGCATTTGACCCTTACCCCTCAAAACCTTCCTATTCATATACACATCCAGATGCCTTTTAAATGCTGTAATTGTACTAGTCTCTACCACTTCCTCTGGCAGCTCATTCCATACACCTACCACCCTCTGTGTGAAAAAGTTACCCCTTAGGTCTCTTTTATATCTTTCCCTTCTCACCCTAAACCTATGCCCTCTAGTTCTGGACTCCCCCACCCTAGGGAATAGATTTTGCCTATTTATCCTATCCATGCCCCTCATACTATTATAAACCTCTTAAGGTCAGCCCTCAGCTTCCGATACTCCAGGGAAAAGAGCCCAAGCCGATTCAACCTCTTCCCTGTAGCTCAAATTCTCCAACTCTGGCAACATCCTTGTAAATCTTTTCTGAACACTTTCAAGTTTCCAACATTCTTCCGATAGGAAGGGAACCGGAATTGCACGCAATATTCCAAAAGTGGCCTAATCAATATCCTGCATAGCTGCAACATGACCTCCCAACTTAATTCATTGACCAATAAAGGAAAGCATACTAAGTTTGAGACATGATTTCCCACGCACAAAGCCATGTTGACTATCCCGAATCAGTCCTTGCTTTTCCAAATACATGTACATCCTGTCCCTCAGGATTCCCTCCAACAACTTGCCTACCACTGAAGTCAGGCTCTATAGTTTTCTGGTTTTTCCTTCCCACCATTCTTAAGTAGTGGTGCCATGTTAGCCAACCTCCAGTCTTCCGGCACCTCACCTGTGACTATCAATGATACAAATATTTCAGCAAGGGGCCCAGCAATCACTTCTCTCACTTCCCACAGAGTTCTAGGGTACACCTGATCAGGTCCTGGGGATTTATTCACTTCTCTGCATTTCAAGAATCCAGCACTTCCTCCTCTGTAATATGGACATTTTTCAAGATGTTTCACCTATTTCCCCACATTCTGTATCTTCCATGTTCTTCTCCACAGTAAACACTGATACAAAATGCTCGTCTAGTATCTCCCCCATCTCTTCAGCTCCACGCATAGGCTGCCTTGCTAATCTTTGAGGCTCCCTCGTTACCCTTTCGTCGTTAATGTATTTATAAGATCCCTTTGGATTCTCCTTAATCCTATTTATCAAAGCTATCGCATGTCACCCTTTTGCCCTCCTGATTTCCCTACTGCCATTGTTCTCTTCTAAGGATTCATTCGAATTTTGCTATCCATACCTGACATATGCTTCCTTCTTTTTCTTAATTAAAACCTCAATTTTTCTAGTCATCCAGCATTCCCTATACCTACCAGCATTTCCTTTCACCCTTACAGGAATATACTGTCTCTGAACTCTCGTTATCTCATTTCTGAAAGCTTCCTATTTTCCAGCCATCCCTTTATCTGCGAACATCTGTCCCCAATCAGCTTTTGAAAGTCATAGAGTCATAGAGATGTACAGCACGGAAACAAACCCTTCGGTCCAACCCGTCCATGCCGACCAGATATTCCAACCTAATCTAGTCCCACCTGCCAGCACCTGGTCCATATCCCTCCAAACCCTTCCTATTAATATACCCATTCAAATGCCTTTTAAATGTTGCAATTGTACCAGTCTCCTCCACTTCCTCTGGCAGCTCATTCCATACACGTACCACCTTCTGTGTGAAAAAGTTTTCCCACAGGTCTCTTTTATATTTTTCCCCTCTCGCCCTAAACCTATGTCCTCTAGTTCTGGACTCCCTGACCCCAGGGAAAAGACTTTGTCTATTTACCCTATCCATGCCCCTCATATTTTCTTTCCTAATACCATCAAAATTAGCCTTCCTTCAATATAGGACTTGACCTTTTTAGATCTGTCTATCCTTTTCCATCACTGTTTTAAAACTAAAAGAATTATGGTCACTGGCCCCAAAGTGCTCTCCCACTGACACCTCAGTCACCTGCCCTGCCTTATTTCCCAAGGGTAGGTCAAGTTTTGCACCTTCTCTAGTAGGTACATCTACATACTGTACACACTTAACAAATTCCTCTCCGTCTAAACCCTTAACATTATGGCAGTTGCAGAGTATGTTTGGAAAGTTAAAATCCCTTATTATAACCACCCTATTATTCTTGCATATAACTGTCATCTTCTTATAGGTTTGTTTCTCAATTTCGTGCCCACTATTAGGGGGGGGAAAGAGATCTTCATTCCTTTATTTCCCAATTCCACCCAAATAACCTCCCTGGATGTATTCCCAGGAATATCCTCCCTCGGTATAACTGTAATGCTATCCATTTATCAAAAACACCACTCTCTTCTCTTGTTTTTCTCTACTTTAAAGCTTGATTAAGGAAAGATAAAAGTTCTAACTTTCCTTTAAAATATTCTTAGTTCTAAATAGTTTTTATTTAAGTTTATGAAGTTTTGGCAGGGTAGCTGCATCATGTATACTGCATGGTCTGCGGTATGTGGGAATTCTTGAATGCTCCTCACAGTCTGGATAGCCAAATTTGCAGGAAGTGCCATTGGTTTGATCAGCTTGAGTGCCATGTTTCACACCTAAAGACACTGTTGCATTTTGAAACTGAGAGTTATGCTGTGTTGGAGAAGGATTTTAAAGAGGAGTCTGATTCCTGTATTTAGCAGCAAATTGATCTTTATTGGAGCTCATTTCCCACAGGTTTGAGAGAGGCCAGAGACCACTCCAAACCTGACTCTCTTGTGGGGCCATGTTGCCCTCTTAGTGGCAGCTCAGATTGGAGGAGAGGTCTTTAGGGACTCTAATTCTCCCAGTAAAGTGCATAGTTGCATACAACATTGATGTCATTTTTCCATCCCCATAATCTATACGTCCAATCCTGTAAACACCCAATTGATAATAGATACACTTGGCTCTCCTGTGATCTCAAGACATTTATGATCTATCTTTATCTCTCCTCCTTGGGATCTTGCAATGCTCCTCATCGTCATATAGTTATATAGCATTGAAACAGACCCTTCAGTCCAACTCATCTATGTCAACCAGATAGCCAAAATTAATCTTGTGCCATTTGCCAGCATTTGGCCCATATCCCTCTAAACACTCGCTATTTGTATATCCATCTAGATGCCTTTTAAATGTTGTAATTGTACCAGCCTCCACTACTATCTCAAACAGCTCATTCCGTGCACGTACCACACCCTCTGCATGAAAAAGTTACCCCTTCAGTCCCTTTTTAAATCTTTCCCTTCTCACCTTAAATGTGTGCCCTCTAGTTTTAGACTCACTCATCTTGACTATTTACCCTATCCATGCCCCTCATGATTTATTAACCTCTGTAAGGTCAGCCCCTCAGCCTCCACTTCAAAGAAATAGCCCCAGCCTAATCAGCTTCTCCCTGCAGCTCAAACACTCCAATCCTGGGAACGTCCTTGTAATCTCTTCTGAACCATTTCAAGTTTAACAACATCCTTTCTATAGCAGGGAGATCAGAATTGCATGCAGTATTTCAAAAGTAGCCTAACCAATGCCTGTACAGTCACGACAAGACCTCCCAACTCCTGTACTCAGTGCATTGATTTGTGAAGGCAAGCATACCAAACACCACCTTCACTATCTTTTCTACCTGGGACTGAGTTTTCTTGATTTTGGATGCGAGCATAAGAGGTACAGTTAATAAGTTTGTAGATGACACCAAAATTGGAGGTAAGGTGGACAGCGGAGAAGTTACCTCAGATTACAATGGGATCTTGATCAGATGAGCCAATGGGCTGAAAAGTAGCAGGTGGAGTTTACTTTAGAACAGTTAACTGAACGAAAGACTCTCTGCCTGTGTCCTTTGGATAATCGAGGTTACTCTGTAGATCCTATCCCTCAATGTCTTCTCCAGCAGCTTCCACTGATGTCAGACTCACTAGTCTATAAGGTTATCCTTGCTACCCTCCTTATTCAAGGAGACAACATTAGCAATTCTCTAGTCCTCCAGCACCTCAGCTGTGTTCAAGGATGCTGCAAAGGTATCTGTTAAGTCCCCAGCTATTTCCTCTCTTACTTGCCTTAGTGATTTGGGATAGATCCCAACTAGACCGAGGGACTTGTCCACCTTAATGCCTTTAAGAATAACCAACACTTCCTGTCTCCTTATGCCATCTATCCCAAACCTCAACACCTGTCATGTCCCTCTCCTCAATGAATACTGCTGCGAAGTACTCATTTAGAATCGCACCCATTTTCTCTGACTCCACGTATAACTTTCCTCCTTTGTGCTTGAGTCGGCCAACCCTTTCTCTGGTTACCTTCTTGCTCCTTATGTGCGAATAAAAGGCTTTGAGATTTTCCTTAACCCTGTTTGCTAAAGATCGTTCATAACCCTTTTTAGTACTCTTAATTCCTCATTTCAGATTGGTCCTCCTTTCCTGTTATTCTTCCAAAGCTTCGACTGTTTTCAGTCACCTAGATGTTATGTATACTTCATTTTTCTTAGTTAGTCTCTCAATTTCACCTGTCATCCATGGTTCCCAAATCTTGCCATTTCTATCCCTCATTTTCACAGGAACATATCTGTCCTGCACTCTAATCAACTTCTCTTTAAATGCCTCCCATATATCGAATGTGGATTTACCCTCAAACAGCTGCTCGCAATCCACATTCCCTAGCTCCTGTTGAATTTTGCTATAGTTGACCTTCTTCTAACTTAGCACTCTTGTCTTCGTCCGTGAGTACTCTAAAACTTACGAAATTGTGATCACTATTCCCAAAGTAATCCCCTACTGAAACTTCAACCACTTGGCCAGGTTCATTCCCCAAATCCAGTTTGACCCCTTCCTGAGTTGGATTATTTACATACTGCTCTATAAAACGCTCCTGGATGCTCCTTACAAATTCTACTCCATCTAAACCTCTAACACTACAGGGTCGGTGCTGGGTCCACTACTTTTCGCTATTTATACAGATGATTTGGATGTGAGCTTGAGAGGTATAGTTATTAAGTTTGCAGATGACAACAAAATTGGAGGTGTAGTGGACAGCGAATCTCTGATTACAATGGAATCTTGATCGGATGTGCCAATGGGCTGAGGAGTGGCAGATGGAGTTTAATTTAGATAAATGTGAGGTGTTGCCTTTTGGGAAAGCAAATCTTAGCAGGACTTATACTTAATGGTAAGGTCCTAGGGAGTGTTTCTGAACAAAGAGATTTTGGAGTGCAGGTTCATAGCTTCTTGAAAGTGGAGTTACAGGTAGATTGGATAGTGAAGAATGCGTTTGGTATGCTTACTTTAATTTGTCAGAGTAATGAATACAGAAGTTGGGAGATTATGTTGGGAGAACATTGGCTGGAACACTTTTGGAATATTGTGTGTAATTCTAGCCTCCTTCCTATCAGAAGGATATTGTGAAACTTGAAGTGGTTCAGTAAAGATCTACAAAGATGTTGCCAGGGTTGAAGGATTTGAGCTATAGGGAGAGAGTGAATAAACTCGGACTGTTTCCCCTGGAGTATCGGAGGCTAAGGGCTGACCTTATAGAGGTTTATAAAATCATGAGGGGCATGGATAGGGCAAATAGACAAGGTCTTTTCTCTGGGGTGGGGGGAGTGCAGAACTAGAGGGCATAGGTTTTGGGTGAGAGGGGAAAGATATAAAAGAGACCTAAGAGGCACCTTTTTTCACACAGAGGGTGGTGAGTTTGTGGAATGGGCTGTCAGAGGAAGAGGTGGAGGCTGGTACAATTGCACCATTTAAAAGGCATTTGGATGGGTATATGATAAGGAATGGTTTGGAGGGATATGGGCCGGGTGCTGGCTGTTGGGACTAGATTGGTTTGGGATGTCTGGTCAGCATGGACAAGTTGGACTGAAGGGTCTATTTCTGTCTTGTACATCTCTTTGACTCTATGAATCCCAGTCATTGTTGGGAAATTTAAAATCTCCCATCACCACCACCTTGTTGCTCCTACATCTTTCCATAATCTGTCGACATATTTGTAGCTCTATCTCACGTTCATTGTTGCATGCCTGTAGTACCGCCACAGCATTGTTAATGCACCCTTTGTATTTCCGAGTTCTGTCCATATTGCTGCATTGCTCAAGTCTTTCCATAGTGCTCTTCTTCAGCATAGCTGTGATAACCCCTCTGACAGTAATGCAACTGCTCCACCCCATTTATGTCTCTCTCTATCCCACCTAAAATGGAAGATTGTTCAAATAGATGTAGGAACCCAAGACTCTATATCCATGGTGATCAGCAGCAGCGGAATTGAACTTCACTACCGTCTGCAATCAGCTTGTCTGGCATATTCTCCACTCTGCCATTACAATCTAACCAGGGCATTACCCTGATGAGAACTGCAGGAAGGTCTGCTCGGAAAAGCTCAATGCATGCAATCCCAAGCAAAATTAGACTACTAGGAAGGAACATGGTTGTGGTTGTTGGAGGGGATTCACCTTGATTTTGACCTCTGCAGGAGCTCTTCAGGGTAATGTTCTAGCTGTTTCATCAATGACATTTCCTCTATCATAAAACCAGAAATTCCATGTTTGTTGACTATTCATAATGTTCAGCACCATTGGCAACTCCTCAGATACTGAAGTAATCAATATCCAACTGTAGACCTGTGCATTGTCAAGTTTTGGGCTGGCAAATGCCAGCTAATCTTTGTACCACCACACAAATGCCCTGATCACATCCAACAAGAGACAATCCAGTCATTGCCCCTTGACAATCGGTGGCGTTTTGGGAGATTAAATGCAAGGGGAAAGTAATAAATGGCTGGATTCTTGATATACCGAGTATTGATTGTGCAGAGGGATCTTGTGGTGCAAGTCCATAGATCCCTGAAAGTGGCCACACAAGGGAGTAAAGTGCTAAAGAAGTCATATGGCATGCTTATCTTTATTCAGTGGGATTCGTGAGTATAAAATTTTGCAAGTCATGTTGCAGTTGTATAAAGCTTTAGTTTGGCCACATTTGGAGTATTGTTTGCAATTCTGGTTGCTACACTATACTAAGGATGTGGAGCCTTTGGAGAGGGTGCAAAAGAAGTTTACCAGGATGTTGCCTGAATTGGAATATATTAGCTATAGCAAGAGGTTAGACAAACTTGGATTGTTCTTGCTAAAGCGCCAGAGATGAAGGGTGACCTGATAGAAGTATTTAAAATTCTGAGAGGCTTGGATGGGGTGGATAGTCAACGGTCTTTTTCCCACAATGGAAAATATCAAGTACTAGGGTTTGTAGGATTAAGCTGCAAATGTGTTGCTGGTCAAAGCACAGCAGGTTAGGCAGCATCTCAGGAATAGAGAATTCGACGTTTCGAGCATAAGCCCTTCATCAGGAATAGGTATTAATTTGTAGGATTAAGGTGAGAGAGAAAATTTTTTAAAGGAGGGTAGTAGGTGCCTGGAACACACTGCCGGGAGAGGTGGTGGAAGTTGATTCAGTTGCAATATTTAAGAGGCATTGATGCAGACACATAAACAGCAGAGAACTGAGGGATATGTATAGGGAGATGGGATTAGTTTAAAATGGCATTGTGTTTGGCACAGACATGGAGTGCTGTGCTATTCTGTGATAAAGCAGCCAGTGAACATAGTGGAATTCAGATATTGTGTGACTTTCTTTCTGATAGCTGAACAGTTTTATTAGAAAAGAAGTAATTAATAACAAATCAACAATGCATGGCTTAAAATTTTGTCCCATTCACATAGTTGATTAACCATAGGAATGACGATGATGATACTATTTTAGTCATATGCACTGAGTGTTTCTCATACATCATAGATCAACACATTTCATGCTTGAATATCTACCAGTTTTCCCCCTAAAACTCTGCAGTCTTTTACTTTGCCAACTTTTTTTGTGACTTTCATCTGACATTTTGGATAAATTCCTAGAATTATACCATCTGTGAGCTGGAATTTTGACTTTGTTGGTGTGATTAGGTGGCATTTTTCTCAGTGGTGAGACTAGGCGATCCATGTCTGCTGTCCATCCAGAACATGGTTGGTGCTGCTTGCCTTGGCCATGTTCCATTGAAACTGCTTAATATCCAATTGTTTTCTTTCTTCTGTTAGCCTGGATCAGAGATTCTAATTGGTCAATATTATTTTTTCCCATATAATGTTGCCCGGTACTTCATGATGTTTAAATCTTGTGTTTTGAACAATGGCACCGAGTCATTTATCAGGAAACAGGATTAACTAAAGAACTAAATCACATAACAGCCAAATAAAACACTCTGGTCAGTGACTAAAAATCTGAAATACTGTGTAAACAGAAAATGCTGAGAAATCTCAGGTCAGGAAGAGTTAATATATTTTAGCTAATGACCATTAAAAATTTGTTTGAATTCATTGACCTGAAACTCTCCACAGATGCTGCTGGAGCTGAGTATTTCCAGTATTTTCTGTTTTACTTCTGCTTTTCATCTTGCCAGTTTACCACAAACACAAAGGTTAATATTCACATCATGTAAGCTGCATGTGAATCAATGTTGAGTTCACATGGCAATGATGTGTATTATTCATTTTTACTTGTACACACTTAACAAATTCCTCTCTATCTAAACACTTAACACTATGGCAGTACCAATCTATGTTTGGAAAATTAAAATCCCCTACAATAACTACCCTATTATTCTTACAGATAGCTGAGCTCACCTTACAAGTTTGTTTCTCAATTTTCCCTGACTGTTAGGGGGTCTATAATACAGTTCCAATGAGGTGATCATCCGTTTCTTATTTCTCAGTTCCACCCAAATAATTTCCCTGGATGTATTTCCAGGAATATGCTCCCTTAACACAGCTGTAATGCTATCCATTATCAAAAATGTCAGTCCCACTCCTCTCTTGCCTTTTCTTGATGTTGTGAAACTTGAAAAGATTTACAAGGATGTTGCCAGGGTTGGAGGATTAGAGCTATGGGGAGAAGCTGAACAGACTGGGGCTATTTTCCCTGGAGCATTGGATGTGAGGGGTGATCTTTATAGAGGTTTACAAAATTATGAGGGGGCATGGATAGGGTGAATAGGCAAAGTCTTTTCCTTGGGGTCGGGGAGTCCAAAACTAGAGGTTTAGGGTGAGCGGGGAAAGATATAAAAAGGATCTAAGGGGCAACTTTTTCACGCAGAGGGTGGTACGTGTATGGAATGAGCTGAGGAGGAAGTGGTGGAGGCTGGTACAATTGCAACATTTAAAGAGGCATTTGGATGGGTATATGAATAGAAAGGGTTTGGAGGGATATGGGTCGGGTGCTGGCAGGTGGGACTAGATTGGGTTGGGATTTCTGGTCGGCATGGATGGGTTGGACCAAAGGGTCTGTTTCCATGCTATACATCTCTATGACTTGCCAATCAACTATGTATTTAGCTATGTGTGGCTGGCAGCTGATGTGTTGGGTGTCACTGGCTTAATACAATTTTCAAATGACTAAATTTTATTTTCCATTTTTGTTTTCTGATTTTGCAGATGCTTGTCATGAGATTTCCAACCCCATGTGGTTATGTAACACTGCCACGATTGGCATATGCAAATATCTATTCTCAAAGATGGTTTATACCAGTAACTATTGTGCTGCACATCAAGTGCTAATGTAATAACATGATGAGGTTATGGCTTTCTTTCCAATGTGACATCATACCTGTTGAAGCAGCAGTAGATTCTCCTAGCCTGTTAATGTTCTATTGTTGCTAATTTCCACTCTGTTCCACTATGCTCTTTGAAAAGAGCTATTTCCAATTATTTATGGTACTTCTCTGATAATGCACTTCAGTGCTTTGTTTTCTTTGTCTCCTTTGTAGGAATGTCAAATTAAATAAACCAGAATCAGTTGAGGTGTTGTTTCAATGCATGATTCTCTACATTTTTAAATTTGGTTTGACAAAATACTTTAAAAGAGGAAGACCTCTGAACTTTAACGATCCTGGTGATGCTTCAGTTTGACATAGTCACGCAGCAAGGCTCCAATGTTGAATTTTCAATGGTGAAACAGCATGGAGAGGAATCTTATAGGGGTTTGAGCGATATGTGCTATGGAGAGATGTGTGTCAGAATTGGACAAGAAACCCGCTGAAGCCCAGCTCGACATCAGGAGCACTTTGTTCCGTCGTATATTTTGACAAGCAGCATGGCACATTTCTTGCTATGCAGCTGCATGTTGCCAATTTAAGGGGATTATTGCTTGTTAAGCATCTTCTTAACAGCCTCACTTGCCTCATTAATATGCAGCTTCCCATGTTTCTAAGTGCACCAAAACAAGCTAAGAAAATTTTAGACATTGAAGTCACAGTAGGTACCTGCCTGATTCAGCTTTGTGCTTGCTCTGAAAGACCTCTATGTTGGACACTGGGCACCAACATATCAGGGTACACTTATTATGGCATCAGCCATGGACATTGACATCCAATGTGTGCCAGCCTTGGTGAACCCTGATGGCACTCCTCTGATTCACTTACAGGACCCTTCTGCACTATGGTGTTGCACAGCAACTATCATTGTAATGTTTCAACAAAGACGTTGTGTGCTAAGAGTCATACGAACAGCTTAGGGATTGGATCAGGCTGTATTTGTTCATTTGCTTTCGTAATGCTTACTTGTCTGACACTAACTGAATGCTTACAAACATCCTCCCTTGCTTTTTGCACTCCACCTTCTCAGCCAGAGATACCAGGCGCACATTAATTCTGTCCTGCAATTTACCACAAACAACAGGAAAGGAAACTTGCCATGGTTGTCAGCAGGCCTCAATCAAGTCAATGGGATTAGTTTTCAGTCAGG
This sequence comes from Hemiscyllium ocellatum, assembly GCF_020745735.1. Lineage (NCBI taxonomy): Eukaryota > Metazoa > Chordata > Chondrichthyes > Orectolobiformes > Hemiscylliidae > Hemiscyllium > Hemiscyllium ocellatum. Next base: position 30,275,345 of record NC_083401.1, on the reverse strand, counting down.
GGTCCCAACATAGTAAGTCAAAGACAAACTACAATACCAGTCCACGGCCTCTGAAACAGTCACTTGAGATAATCAGAGTTGGGATGCTCTCCATGTAAGGTGTCAGGAGCCAAATGTCAGGCAGCCCACCATCTACCATGATTTTCTTCTGCCCTATTGGTGGATGTTTGCCTTCTGAAATGAGAGAGAGGCAGATATTAAGAGAAATGAAAGTGAATGGCACAACTATTACTCCGTGTCCCAGGCAGGGAGGTTGGAGTGAATGGTGGGAAAATGTTGCAGGCATTAACTGAAAGTCACTTCAGCCCAGATCCATGATCTTTTTGACTGATGGTTTGAAGGGTCAAATGGCTGACTACTGCTCCCATGTTTGTAGCTGTTTCTAAGTCCTTTGTTCCTCAATCTTAGTAATTTGCTGTCTGGATGTAAGTTTGCTCGCTGAGCTGGAAGATTCCTTTTCAGACGTTTTGTTACCATACTAGGTAACATCAGCAGCGAGTCTCCAGTGAGGCACTGGTGGTATGGCCCACTTTTTATTTATGTGTTTAGGTTTCCTTGGGTTGGTGAAGTAATTTCCTGTTCTTTTTCTCAGGGGTGGTAAATGGGGTCCAAATCGATGTGTTTGTTTATAGAGTTCTGGTTGGAGTGCCATGCTTCGAGGAATTCTCGTGCGTGTCTCTGTTTGGCTTATCCTCGGATGGATGTGTTGTTCCAGTTGAAGTGGTGTCTTTCCTCATCTGTATGTAAGGATACTAGTGAGAATGGGTCATGTCTTTTTGGGGCTAGTTGATGTTCATGTATCCTGGTGGCTAGTTTTCTGCCTGTTTGTCCAAATGTAGTGTTACAGTTCTTGCAAGTTATTTTGTAGATGACATTAGTTTTGCTTGTTGTCTGTATAGAGTCTTTCGAGTTCATTAGCTGCTGTTTTAGTGTTTTGGTGAGTTTGCTACCATGATGCCAAGCGGCAGTCATTTCCGAAATGTCTTTGATGTAGGGGAGAGTGTCTGTTTGTTTGGATTTGGTGCTGAGAAATCTGTGGACTGTGTTCATTTGCTACCCGTTCTTTTTGAATACACTGTTTAGGGATTTTCCTCTGCTCTTTTGTAGTTCCTCGGCGTTGCAGTGTGTGATGGCTCATTGAAATAACTTCCAATTCAATTCCGTTTGTGGGTGTTGGGATGATTACTTCCGTAATTCAGTATTTTGGTCTGTATGTGGTGTTTTCCTGTACATGTGGGTTTGAAGTTCTTCATTGGCTATTTGTTCTACTGTGACATCTAGGAATGGCAGTTTGTTGTTTTTCTCCTCTTGAGTGAATTTTATGCCAGTAAGGGTATTATTGATGTTCTTGAGGGTTTCCTCTAATTTGTTTCATTTAGTCATTACTAAGGTGTCATCCACGTAGTGGATCCAAAGTTTGGATTGGATGGTTGGCAGAGCTGTTTGTTCAAGTCTCTGCATTACTGCCCCTGCTAAGAACCCTGATATCTGAGATCCCATGGGTGTTCCGTTGATTTGTCTGTACGTTTTGTTGTTGAAGGTGAAGTGGGTGGTAAGGCATACGTTCACTAGCTTGACTATGTTGTTCTTGCTGATGAAGTTGGTAATGTTTGGTGTATGTATGTTTGGTTCTTCTCATAGTATAGTGAGTGTTTCATTGGCCAGGTTGAAGTTGATGGATGTCAATAGGGCTGTTATGTCAAAGGAGATCATTATTTCATCCTCTTCTATTTTGGTGTCTTTGGTCTTCAGGAATTCTTGGGTGCAGTGGATGGAGTGGCGTGAGCCTTCTCCTAAGTGTTTTAGTCTTTGGTGTAGCTCCTTGGCTAATCTGTAAGTTGGTGTTCCGGTTAGCAAGACTACGGGTCTAAGGGGGAGCTCCTAGTTTGCAAATTTTGGGTAATCTGAAGAATTGTGGTGTGTTGGATCCATCTGGTTTCATTGTTTGGAAGTCAGTCTTATTTATTTCTCCAGCTTTCTGATGTTTTTTGAGTAGGGCTGTGATTTGGTTCTCTAGTTGTGGGGTCAGGAAGTGGCAGGTGGAGTTTAATTCAGATAAATGCGAGGTACTGCATTTTGGGAAAGCGAATCTTAGCAGGACTTACACACTTAATGGTAAGGTCTTATAGGGAGTGTTGCTGAACAAAGAGACTTTGGAGTGCAGGTTCATAGCCCTTGAAAGTGGAGACACAGCTAGATAGGATAATGAAGAAGGCGTTTGATAGGCTTTGGTCAGAGTATTGAGTACAGGAGTTGGGAGGTCATGTTGCGGCTGTAAAGGACATTGGTTAGGTCACTGTTGGAATATTGTGTGCAGTTCTGGTCTCCTTCCTATTGGAAAGATGTTGTGAAACTTGAAAGGGTTCAGAAAAGATTTACAAGAATGTTGCCAAGGTTGGAGGATCTGAGCTATAGGGAGAGGCTGAACAGGCTGGCGCTGTTTTCCCTGGAGCGTCGGAGGCCTAGGGGTGACCTTATAGATGTTTACAGAATTATGGAGGGGCATGGATAGGCTAAATAGGCAAAGTCTTTTTCCTGGGGTCAGGGAGTCCAGAACTAGAGGGCATAGGTTTAGGGTGAGAGGGGAAAGATATAAAAGGGACCTAAGGGGCAATTTTTTCACACAGAGGGTGGTACGTGTATGGAATGAGCTGAGGAGGAAGTGGTGGAGGCTGGTACAATTGCAACATTTAAGAGGCATTTGGATGGGTATATGAATGGGAAGGGTTTGGAGGGATATGGGCTGGGTGCTGGCAGGTGGGATGAGATTGGGTTGGGATATCTGGTCGGCATGGATGTGTTGTACATCTCTATGACTCTATAAGTGTAGGTATCCGCAAGCAGTGCGTTCACTTTCTCGATATAGTCTCTTTGACTTAAAATGACTGTCAAGTGTTCTTCGTCTGCAAGTAGGATAACAATTTTTTCTAGTCCTTCTCATGCTTTCTTGTGTATTGAGTTTATAATTAAAGGTTGTTGTAAAAACAGTCGCAGTGGAATTTAGTATAGGTGAGTATACTTTGGAATGAAAAGTGGGCAATACACCTATCCATGATAAATATTGATAAAATTTAAGGGCAATTTGGGAGTCCTTAGACGACTTGGCACTCATTGTCTCTATGCAAAAGCTTGAAGAGCCATCAACAAGGTCATAGAGCCATAGAGATGTACAGCATGGAAACAGACCCTTTGGTCCAACCCGTCCATGCCAACCAGATATCCCAACCCAATCTAATCCCACCTGCCAGCACCCGGCACATATCCCTCCAAACCCTTCCTATTCATATACCCATCCAAATGCCTCTTAAATGTTGCAATTGTACCAGTCACCACCTCTTCCTCTGGCAGCTCATTCCATACACGTACCACCCTCTGTGTGAAAAAGTTGCCTCTTACGTCTCTTTTATATCTTTCCCCTCTCACCCTAAACCTATGCCCTCTAGTTCTGGACTCCTCGACCCCAGGGAAAAGACTTTGTTGATTTATCCTATCCACGTCCCCCATAATTTTGTAAACCTCTATAAGGTAACCACTCAGCCTTCGAAGCTTCAGAGAAAACAGCCCCAGCCTGTTCAGCCTCTCCCTGTAGCTCCAATCCTCCAACCCTGGTAACATCCTTGTAAATCTTTTCTGAACCCTTTCAAGTTTCACAATGTCTATCCAATAGGAAGGAGACCAGAATTGCATGCCATATTCCAACAGTGGCGTAACTAATGTTCTGTATAGCTGCAACATGACCTCCCAACTCCTGTACTCAATACTCTGACCAATAAAGGAAAACATACCAAATGCTTTCTTCGCTATCCTATTTACCTGCGACTCCACTTTCAAGGAGCTATGAATCTGCACTCTTTGTTCAACAATCCTCCCTAAGACCTTATCATTAAGTGTATAAGTCCTGCTAAGATTCGCTTTCCCAAAATGCAGCACCTCGCATTTATCTGAATTAAACTCCATCTGCCACTTCTCGGCCCATTGGCCCATCTGATCAAGATCCAGTTGTAATTTGAGGTAACCCTCTTCGCTGGGCACTATTATAGGAGAGTATACATGAAAATAAGCCATAGAAATAAGTTCAATGATCAGTTCTGGGCATTGAGAGGCATGGGAGACATTCAAATAGTTAGGGTTTTGTTGATAAGATTGACACAACCTTAATGTTCTGAACTATGTGGGAAAATTTGAAAGACCTGACATGTGCAGCCTTGAAAGAAAGTGTCAGATAATTTGATAGCGGTATATACCATGTGTAAGAGAATGGAAAATATGATGTTATGCACTTATTAAATTGAAGCTATGACATTTTCTTACTACTTTTGCAATCTCATGTGAATTAAATTTAGGACTAATAGTAACTTTTTCACACAATGTGATGAGTGTTTGGAATAGGCTGTCTGGTCTGGTTGTGGGGCCAAAGGCCCTTAGATAATTTAAGAACCAGTTAGGTGCTGGAGACTCTTGGATCAATCTGTTTGAGCTCAAATGGGATATAATACTTGTCCATGTCCTCTGGTCTAAGGAGAAGAGTCCAATTGCGTAAACAATGCAAAATTGCCAGAGGGTTATTAAGAGTCAGCCACGTTGCTGAGAGTTTGGAGTCAGATGTCGACCAGACTAGCTAAGGATGGCAGTTTCCCTCCCTGAAGGATGTTCGTGAACCAGATGGGTTTTTCATAACAATTGACAATGATCAATGTAGTTGTCATTAATTGCAGATTTTTATAAAATACAATTCCACCATTTATCATGTGGGATTTGAACCCTGACCACCTCCCACACATTTTTCCTGGGTCTCTGGATTAATAGTCTAGTGATAATACCACTAGCCCACCACTTCCCCAACTCTTCCTTATCTCAGTCTTGTCTCAAAAATTATAAAAATACACCTCATTTCCTTTGACCTTGACCTCTGCTTCTGGACCTCCCCGTCAGTATCTTTGCTGATTTACCTGTCTTGTCCTGTCTGAATTTTATAGATTTTAGTGGAATTCTCTCTACTCCACCCCCCCCTCCCCATTCCCCTCATCAGTGAATATTATCCAAATCAATTCAATCTTTCCTCATATGTCAGTCCTGCCATCCCAGAAATCAGTGTACTCACTTTACAACTAAAAGATTCTTCCTTGCATAAGGGGACTAAAACTTCACACAACATTCAGGCATTGTCTCACCAAGACCTTGTATAACTGTAGCAAGTCATCTCTGTTGCTGTACTTGAATCATCTAGCTGTGAAGGCCAGAATACCAATTGCCTTCTTTATTGACTGATGCACCTTAATGTTTACATGCAGTGGCTAGTGTATGAGGATGAAGCCTTCTCTTTGGACCGAGGTGAAGGTAAGTTTGTTGGGTTGAAGGTTCCCTTCCAGCTTGTCTATCTGATATCTGTAGTTCTTCATTGAACTTGGAAGGTCTTTCACCTCTTTTCACAGGGTCTTTGGTGAAGTACTGTTCTTTATCACTTTTGGACTGGTACTTGGTATTGCAGGCATTTTCTTCTGTGTGATATTTATTTTCGAATTTTACATGTTTATCTCTTAGTGATGTTTTATTCAAGTTGTATGCACCACATACACTCATAGAGTCATAGAGATGTACAGCATGGAAATAAATCCTTCGGTCCAACCCCTCTATGCAAACCAGATATCTCAACCCAATCTAGTCCCACCTGCCATATCCCTCCAAACCCTTCCTATTCATGTATCCATCCAAATGCCTCTTAAATGTTGCAATTGTACCAGCCTCCACCACATCCTCTGGCAGCTCATTCCATACGTGTACCACCTTCTGTGTGAAAAAGTTGCCCCTTAAGTCTCTTTTATATCTTCTCCTCTCACCTTAACCGTTCTGGACTCCCCGACCCCAGGGAAAAGACTTTGTCTATTTATCCTATCCATGCCCCTCATAATTTTGTAAACCTCTATAAGGTCACCCCTCAGCTTCTGATGCTCCAGGGAAAACAGCCCCAGCCTGTTCAGCCTCTCCCTATACCTCAAATCCTCCACCCTGGCAACATCCTTATAAATCTTTTCTGATCCATTTCTTGTTTCAAAACATCTTTCCAATAGGAAGAAGACCAGAATTGCATGCAATATTCCAACAGTGGCCTAACCAATCCTGTACAGCTGTAACATGACCTCCCAGCTCCTGTACTCAATACTCTGACCAATAAAAGAAAGCATACCAAACGCCGCCTTCACCACTATCCCATCTACCTGTGATTCTACTTTCAAGGAGTTATGAACCTGTACTCCAAGGTCTCTTTGTTCAGCAACACGCCTTAGGATCTTACCATTAAGTGTATATGTCCTGCTAAGATTTGATTTTCCAAAATGCAGCACCTTGCATTTATCTGAATTAAACTCCATCTGCCACTTCACAGCCCATTGGTCCATCTGGTCAAGATCCTGTTGTAATCTGAGGTAACCTTCTTTACTGTCCCCTACACCTCCAATTTTGGTGTCATCTGCAAGCATATTAACTGTACCTCTTAAGCTCGCATCAAATCATTTATGTAAATAACAAAAAGTAGAGAATCCAGCACCGATCCTTGTGGCACTCCACTGGTCACAGGCCTCCAGTCTGAAAAGCAACCCTCCACCACTACCCTCTGTCTTCTACCTTTGAGCCCGTTCTGTATCCAAATGGCTAGTTCTCCCCGTATTCCGTGAGATCTAACCTTGCCAATCAGTCTCACATGGTGAACCTTTGTGAATGTCTTACTGAAGTCCATATAGGTCACATCTACTGCTCTTCCCTCATCAATCTTCTTTGTTACTTCTTCAAAAAACTCAATCAAGTTTGTGAGACATGATTTCCCACACACAAAGCCATGTTGACTCTCCCTAATCAGTCCTTGCCTTTCCAAATACATGTGCATCCTGTCCCTCGGGATTTCCTCCAACAGCTTGCCCACCACCGAGGTCAGGCTCCCTGGTCTATAGTTCTTTGGCTTGTTCTTACCACCCTTCTTAAACAGTGGCACCACGTTTTCCAACCTCCAGTCTTCCGGCACCTCACCTGTGACTATCGATGATACAAATATCTCAGCAAGAAACCCAGCAATCACTTCTCTAGCTTCCCACAGAGTTCTAGTCTTCAGTTTGTCAGTGGAATTTGGTTCTCATTCTGTCTCTAGATCTGTGTTGAAGTAAGTTGGAAATTCTTCTTTGAAGGGGAGGGAATTTAGGTATCTCTTTTTATTTCATTGTCTCCTAATTACCTAAGCCACTCGTGGCATACTTGAGTTTGGAAAAGATGTTTGTTCACTGTGCTTTGTTACAACCTGATGCAGTTCTGTTTTCATTGCAGTGAAAAACATTTATACATTACCATAGTCACAGCTTTCCATCTCTTTAACAGTATGAAACTGTTTTATACCAACTAGCCTCAGGCGAGCTTTGACAAAAAGTCAGTTAGACTCGAAACGTCAGCTCTTTTCTCTCCTTACAGATGCTGCCAGACCTGCTGAGATTTTCCAGCATTTTCTCTTTTTTGGTTTCAGATTTCAGCATCCGCAGTAATTTGCTTTTCGACTCAGGCGATTTTGTTTTTGTTTGGTTTCTGACATAACTATATAGCGGCAGGCAATTTTCTTTCTACCGTCTTTCCCTTGACACTTTGTTGTTTAACCTTTTACTCTTTGAAAGAAATTGAGGGCCCTACGCTTGTCAGGAGAGAGAATTCTTGGTTATGATATACATAATCCTGAAGGTTTTCTCGTATATGGTGCCCCCATGTTGAAAAGTTGATAGCATATCTTTTAATAGTAAGGGCAATGTGCTTTGGCCCATATAGTTCAGTTTCTATCTGTAAGCAGCATTTTGTTAACTTTTAAGTGACTCATGGGCATGGCTGGCAGGGCAACATTTATTGAGCATCCCTTGTTATCCTTGAGAATGTGGTGGGAAGCTACTGCCGTAAACTGCTGCAGTCTACGTGCTTGGGTAGATCCATAAAGTCCTTCGTAAGGGATTTTGACCCAGTGACAGTGAAGGGGCAGCAATATATTACCAAGTTAGGATGCTGAGTAGCTTGGAGGGCGGTGATGTTCCTCTGTGTCTACTGCCCATGTTCTTCTCAATGGAACTAGTCGTGTTTTTGGAAGGTGCTGTCCAAGGATTTTTGCATTTTCTGCAGTGCATCTTGTGGATAGCACACACTGTTGCTACTGAATGTTGGTGATGCAGGGAGTGAATGATTGTGGATGTGGTACAAATCAAATAGGCTGCTTTGTCCTAGATGGTATTAAACCTATTGCATGTTGTTGGAACTGTGTCCATCCAATCAAATGCAGAGTGTTCTCTCACAGTCCTGATGGTGCTCAGGCTCTAGTGAGTCAGGAGGTGACTAACTCGCTGTAGGATTCCGAGCCTCTAACCTGCTCTTGTAGTCACAATGTCTATGTCGTGAGTCCAGTTGGGTTTCTGGTCATTGGTAACTCAGGATATTGATAGTTTGGGATTAAGTGATTGTAGCACCATCATATGCCAAGAGTCATGGTTAGATTGTCCCTTATTGGAGATGGCCATTGCCTGACACTTGTTAGCCAAAGCTGAATATTGTCCAGGTTGTATTGCAGTTGAAAGTGGACTGCCTAAGTATCTGGGGAGTTGCGAATGGTACTGAATATTATACTATCATTTGTGAACATCCATCTTCTGATGTTATGATTGAGGTAATGTTATTAACTAAGCAGCTGGAGATGATTGGGTGTAGGGCACTCTCTGCAGGAATTCTTCTGTGTAATGTCCTGAAGCTGAGATGTCAGACTTCTAACAACCACAACCATTTTCTTATGTACCAGGTATGACTCCAAGCAGTGGAGAATTTGTCCCCTGATTCCAAGTTTGCTAGGACCCTCTGATGCCACACGCAGTCAAATGCGGCCTACTTGTCAAGGGCCTCGCCTCTGGAATTCGCCACACGCAGTCAAATGCGGCCTACTTGTCAAGGGCCTCGCCTCTGGAATTCAACACTTTATCCATGTTTGAGATCAAGGGCTGAGTGGCCCTTGCAAAACCCAAACTAGGGGCCAGTGAATAGCTTATTACTGAGCAGGCACTGATTGATAGCATGGTTGACGACACTGTCCATGACTTTATTGGTGAACAAGAGTAGACTGAGGCTATAATTGGTGGAGTTGGATTTGTCCTGCTTTTTATGTATAGGACATAAATGAATTATTTTCCACATTGTTGGGTGGATGCCAGTTTTTAACTGTACTGGAACAGCTTGTCTAGTGGCAAGTTCTGGAGCACAAGTCTTCAGTTTAGTGTTGGAATGTTGTCGGACTGCACAGCCTTTACATTATCCAGAGCCTTCAGTCCTTTCTTGATATCACATAATGAATCGAGTTGGCAGAAGACTGGTATCTGTAATGCTGGGGACAACTGGAAGCGGTTGTGATGCATTGTCTACTCAGCACTCTGGTTGAAGATTGTTATGTATGTTTCAGTCTTATCTTTCATATTGATTCGTAGGGTTCACCATTATGGAGGCTGGAGATATTTGTGGAGCTTCTTCCTCCTGCGAGTTATTTAATTGAGTATCACTATTTATGACTGGATGTGGTAGGACTGCAGAGTTTGTAGTATTAAAGGATTAAATTGTGCTATTTCTCTAACATTACATTAATGTTGAAGGGTTAAACTGTACCAGAAGCTGAACATTCTGGAAGTGGGTGGGGAATGTGGATGACTCACACTTCATTTGACCAGCAATTTACCACTACTCTCCTGCTATTATCAAATTAAACTCTCATTCTGCCCCTTCCATTCAGAAATGCTTTCATAGCCATCCTCCAATACTGAAGCATATCACACCTACATTGTCTGGGGAAGTAGCAGAGCCAGAACTCATTTGCAGGGCTGCCCTGAAGCTAGGACATATCATACCTGCATTGTCTTGGGGAATCACTGAGTCAGGAATTCGTTTGCATAACAATTCCATGGGATTAGAGCATTTACATTTACATTATCTCTGAGGATGACCTTATCCTACCATTGCACCTGGGGTAACATGTGGTTATGGGAGGGTGGGGGAAAGTGGCCAGAGTATCTGTAGGCATTACCAACTGACCTATATAAAGAGAATGTGTTTTCTTTGTTCGGGGCCTCTTTTGACTCGACTTCGCACGCCTGCGAAGAGGGTCAAAGGGGGTCGCCTAACTTGTACAAGCTTAAATAAACTTTAACTGTTTGCGGAAGTTGGTATGTGTGAATTGCATTTCGCATGGGAAACCTCAGGTAAAGAACCTAGCAAGTTGAGACCTGAGCTGTTGGTTATGGGATTGCTTAGTTTCACTTGCTGCATGGTATGCAAGTAATCTGTTTGTTGTCTTTACCATACTACACCTAATTTTAGACAAGATGTTGAGTTTGTACAGGATATTGGTGAGGCCTTTTTAGGAATACTCTAAATCCTTCCTATTGATTAAACCCATCCAGGTGCCTTTTCAATTGTACCAGCCTCCACTGTTTCCTCTGACACCCCCCCCCTTTCCAAAATTTTAGGGAAAAGATCTTGTCTATTTACCCTATCCATGCCCCTCATAATTTTCTAACCCTCTATAAGGTCACCCCTTAGCCTTTGACACTCCAGGGAAAATAGCCCCAGCCTATTCAACTTTTCCCTATAGCTCAAACCCTCTAACCAGGGCAGCATCCTTGTAAATCTTTTCTGAATCCTTTCAAGTTTCACAACATCCTTCCTCTCGCAGGGAGACTAGAATTGTACACAGTGCAGTAAGCTGACACTGTTTTTCACTGGAGCGTAAGAGGTTGGGGGTGACCTTTAGAGAGATTTATAAAATCATGAAGGACGTGGATAAGGTTATTATCAAGAGTCTTTTCCCATAGGTGGGGAAATTCAAAACTGGGGACATATTTTTAAGGTCAGAGTAGAAAGATTTGAAAAAGACATGAAGGGCAACATTTTTTATTTAGAGTGTGGTTCATATGTGGAATGAACTACCAGAGGAAGTGGATGCAGGTATGGTTGTAATATTTAAAAGATGTTTGGGAAATTACAAGAATAGGAAAGGTTTGGAGGGATATGGGCCAAAAGCAGGCAAGTGGGACTAGTTTAGTTTGGGAACATGGTCAGCATGGATTATTTTGATTGAAGAGTCTGTTTCCATGCTGTTAAACTCTTTGACTGTACTCCTGGCGTGCCCTCCCACAATCTCCATTGAATCAGGGTTGATTCCCCTGGCTTAATTGTAACGATTGGGGATTATGCCAGACCATGAAGTTGCAGACTTTGTTGGAAATATGATTTAGCTGCTGTTGTTGGCCCACAGCGCCTCATGGATGCCCTGTCCAGATTTGCTCAATCTATTTGCAGCCTGTCCCACTTAGCATAATGGTAGTTCCACACAACACGAAGTGCATTCGCAATGTGAAGGCAAGGCTTTGTCTCTGTAGGGACTGTACGGTGGTCACTGTTATCAGTACTGTCATGGACAGATGCATCTGCAGTTAGCAGATTGGTAAGGATTAGGTCATGTATGCTTTTCTTCCTTCTTGATAACCTCACCACCTGTTGCAGACCCAGCCTAGCCGCCATGCCTTTTGGTATACATTGTTTACTTGTGCCTCAATGCAACTTTGATTAAATTTAACTTCTCTGTGGGTGTGAAGAACGAACTTATTTTAAGATTATTGGACAAGAGTTCCTTTATAGAAGGCATCCTAACTTTACACTAACATATTTGTGTTTGCACAGTAAATTTAATGGAGCATTCTGTTAATAGCCTGAAGTGTACTGCATAAAACCATTATAATGTGTGAACATAATGAGAAATATACCATATGACATAATACCTTGTTATTTTCATCTGTGATTTCAAGATTTCTAAATATTCTAGCCCTGAGTGCAGCAGAATTATCATTATGACAATGAAACCGAACCACTGATATGTATCTATATTACCATTTTAGTCTTGATGGCAGAAACACTTTGGGGGTGTTTCTTTTTTCCCTATCCCTATAAAAGGTGGAACCGTTATGACTCATTTTATTTGGTGCACTCTGCTTTTCAATAGTTTAACTCCTTAAACAAGCCACAGGATGCAGCAACTGCACTGGTAATTTCATGCCATCAGCTTCTTTCCGTGTTTGTTACCATCAATACATGCATTATGATCCTGAATGAACTCACTGCATCTGTTTTGCAACTTGGCTGGGGACCAGTAACATTTTTAAAAGAAACTGATAAAGTTTGGGACCACAGGTATAGGATTTAGAGAGTAAAAGCATAAGATTCCAAAGTTTGAATGGACAATAAATCTTGTATCACTTTTCTATGCTATAAAATATACAATATATACACATTTATGGTAAATAATGGTGCTTCAGAGATTTGTTAGTGTCCTGGAATCTATTTTTAAGCTTAAGGGCTTATAGCTGAAGGAGAGAAATGTTTAGTTTAATTTCAAAGTTTGGGTAGTGTCAGTCTTGTGAGCACTTTGGAACAGGATGGCTGTGTGTACATGTGCTCCTGAGAAGGATATCCAGTGAGTTAAGTCCTTGGAGTGAAACATTGGTGTTAATCTCAGACTAGATAAAACCTGGAAGTGATTAATTAAGATGAGTACATTGAAGCTCAAGCATATGCTGCAAGAAAAAGCTGTCTGCAATTCTAGTTTAAAAAAAAATTGAAGCCACAAGCGAATTAAATCTACCAAGGTCTTAGATATAGCGATTCTGGTATGACTATTATGTGAGTGGAGCCCGAAGGACTGCATTTGCACCAGAAGAGGTGTTTGGTACGTTTGCCTTTATTGGTTCGTGCATTGAGTATTGGGGTTAGGATGTCATGTTGCAGCTGTACAAGACATTGGTTAGGCTTTTGAAATACTGTGTTCAATTCTGGTCTTCCTGCGACAAGAAAGATGTTGTTTAAACTTGAAAGGATTTACAAGGATGTCTTCAGGGTTGGAGGGTTTGAGCTAAAAGGAGGAGCTGAACCAGACTGGGGCTATTTTCCCTGGAGCGCCAGAGGCTGACGGGTGACCTTTATAGAAGTTTTAAAAAATCATACAGGGCATGGATAGGGTGAATGGCTAAGGTGTTTTCTGCACTGTAGGGGAGTCCAAAACTAGAGGGCATAGGTTTAAGGTGAGAAGGGAAAAATTTAAGAGACCTAAGAGGCAACTTTATCATGCAGAGGGTGGTGCATGTATGGAATGAACTGCCATAGGAAGTGGTGGAGGCTGGTACAATTGCAACATTTTAAGAGGCATTTGGGTGAGTATATAAGGTTCCCCATGGGAGACTGACGAGCAAGGTTAGATCTCATGGAATACAGGGAGAACTAGCCATTTGGATACAGAACTGGCTCAAAGGTAGAAGACAGAGGGTGGTAGTGGAGGGTTGTTTTTCAGACCGAAGGCCTGTGACCAGTGGAGTGCCACAAGGATCGGTGCTGGGTCCTCTACTTTTTGTCATTTACATAAATGATTTAGATGCAAGCAGAAGAGGTACAGTTAGTAAGTTTGCAGATGACACCAAAATTGGAGGTGTAGTGGACAGCAAAGAGGGTTACCTCAGATTACAACAGGATCTGGACCAGATGGGCTAGTGGGCTGAGAAGTGGCAGATGGAGTTTAATTCAGATAAATGCGAGGTGCTGCATTTTGGGAAAGCAAATCTTAGCAGGACTTCTACACCTAATGGTAAGGTCCTAGGGAGTGTTGCTGAACAAAGAGACCTTAGAGTTCAGGTTCATAGCTCCTTGAAAGTGGAGTCACAGGTAGACAGGATAGTGAAGAAGGCATTTGGTATGCTTTCCTTTATTGGTCAGAGTATTGAGCACAGGAGTTCGGAGGTCATGTTGCGGCTGTACAGGACATTGGTTAGGCCACTGTTGGAATATTGCATGCAATTCTGGTCTCCTTCCTATTGGAAAGATGTTTTGAAACTTGAAAGTGTTCAGAAAAGATTTACAAGGATGTTGCCAGGGTTGGAGGATTTGAGCTACAGGGAGAGGCTGAACAGGCTGGGGCTGTTTTCCCTGGAGCGTTGGAGGCTAAGGGGTGACCTTATAGAGGTTTACTAAATTATGAGGGGCATGGATAGGATAAATAGACAAAGTCTTTTCCCTGGGGTCAGGGAGTCCAGAACTAGAGGGCATAGGTTTAGGGTGAGAGGGGAAAGATATAAAAGAGACCTAAGGGGCAACCTTTTCACTCAGAAGGTGGTACGTGTATGGAATGAGCTGCCCGAGGATGTGGTGGAGGCTGGTACAATTGCAACATTTAAGAGGCATTTGGATGGGTTATATGAATAGGAAGGGTTTGGAGGGATATGGGCCGGGTGCTGGCAGGTGGGACGAGATTGGGTTGGGATATCTGGTCGGCATGGATGGGTTGGACCGAAGGGTCTGTTTCCATGCTGTACATCTCTATGGCTCTATAAAAAGTAAGGTCCTCAAATCGAGAACTGGAGCTGGATGAACTTTGGATCATTCGGGATGGAGAGGGGTTATTGAGAGGAGTTACAGGAAGGTAGTCACTCAGGTACGAGAAAAAGGCAGATGGGTTATAGTCAGGGGATGGAAAGGGAACCGGCAGGCAGTGCAGGGATTCGTGTGGCCATTCCCCTCAACAATAAGTATACAGTTTTGGATACTGTTGGGGGGGGCAACTTACCAGGGGAAAGCAATGGGGCACAGGGCTCTGGCACAGAGTCTATCCCTGCTGCTCCCTAGGGAAGGGGAAGAGGAGCAGAGCAGTAGTCATTGGGGACTCCATAGTTAGGGGGATAGATAGGAGATTCTGTGGGGATGAGAGAGACTCACGGTTGGTGTGTTGCCTCCCAGGTGCCAGGGTTCGTGATGTCTCTGATCGTGTTTTTGGGATCCTTAAGGGGCAGGGGGAGCAGCCCCAAGTTGTGGTCCACATAGGCATTAACGACATAGGTAGGAAGAGAGATGGGGATTTAAGGCAGAAATTCAGGGAGCTAGGATGGAAGCTTAGAGCTAAGATGAACAGAGTTGTTGTCTCTGGTTTGTGGCCCTTGCTATGTGCTAGTGAGGCAAGGAATAGCGAGAGAGAGGAGTTGAACACATGGCTGCAGGGATGGTGCTGGAGGGAGGGTTTTGGATTCTTGGATAATTGGGGCTCTTTCTGGGGTAGGTGGGACCTCTACAAGCAGGATGGTCTTCATCTTAGCCAGAGGGGTACCAATATCCTGGAGGGGAAATTCACAAAAGTTATTGGGGTGGGTTTAAACTAATCCAGCAGGGGGATGGGAACCAAAACTGTAGTTCGAGTATAGAAAAGGTTGAGAGTAGGGAGGTCCGAAATCAAGTTTCAGGGATGCAAGATGGTACCGGCAAGCAAGAAGTTGGTTTGAAGTGTGTCTACTTCAATGCCAGGAGGATCCGGAATAAGGTGGATGAACTTGCAGCATGGGTAGGTACCTGGGACTTCGATGTTGTGGCCATTTCGGAGACATGGATAGAGCAGGGACAGGAATGGTTGTTGCAGGGATTTAGATGTTTCAGTAAGAACAGAGAAGATGGTATAGGTTCCAGGATTTAGATGTTTCAGTAAGAACAGAGAAGATGGTAAAAGAGGAGGGGGGTGTGGCATTGTTGGTCAAGGACAGTATTACAGTTGCAGAAAGGATGTTTGGGGACTTGTCAACTGAGGTAGTATGGGCTGAGGTTAGAAAGGAAAGGTCACCCTGTTGGGAGTTTTCTATAAGCCTCCGAATAGTTCCAGAGATGTAGAGGAAAGGATAGCAAAGATGATTCTCTATAGGAGTGAGAGAGACAGGGTAGTTGTCATGGGGGACTTCAACTTTCCAAATATTGACTGGGAACACTATAGTACGAGTACTATAGATGGGTCGGTTTTTGTCCAGTGTGTGCAGGAGGGCTTCCTGACACAGTATGTGTACAGGCCAACAAGGAACAAAGCACCATTAGATTTGGTCCTGGGTAATGAGCCTGGCCACGTGTTAGACTTGGAAGTAGGTGAGCACTTTGGTGATAGCGATCACAATTCTGTTATGTTTACTTTAGTGATGGAAAGGGATAGGTGTATACCACTGGGCAAGAGTTACAGCTGGGAGAAAGGCAATTACGATGTGATTAGGCAAGACTTAGGAAGCACAGGATGGGGAAGGAAACTGCAGGGGATGGACACATTAGAAATGTGGACCTTATTCAAGGAAAACCTTCTGAGTGTCCTCGATAAGTATGTACCTGTCAGGCTGGGAGGAAGCTGTAGAACATGGGAGCCATGGTTTACAAAGTAAGTGGAATCTCTGGTCAAGAGGAAGAAGAAGGCTTATGTTAGGATGAGATGTGAAGGCTCAGTTAGGGCGCTTGAGGGTTACAAGGTGGCCAGGAAAGACCTAAAGAGAGAGCTCAGAAGAGTCAGGAGGAGACATGAGAAGTTGTTGGCAGATAGGATCAGGGTAAACCCTAAGGTTTTCTTTAGGTATTTAAGGAATAAAAGAATGACGAGAGTAAGATTAGGGCCAATCAAGGATAGTAGTGGGAAGTTGTGTGTGGAGTCAGAGGAGATAGGGGAAGCACGAAATGAATATTTTTCAACAGTATTCACTCTAGAAAACGACAATGTTGTCAAGGAAAATACTGAGATACAGGCTACTAGACTAGGTGGGATTGAGGTTCACAAGGAAGAGGTATTAGAAATACTGCAGAGTGTGAAAATAGATAGGTCCCCTGGGCCGGAGGGGATTTATCCTAGGAGCCTCTGGGAAGCCAGGGAAGAGATTGCCAAGCCTTTGGCATTGACCTTTAAATCGTCACTGTCTACGGGAATAGTGCCAGAGGACTGGAGGATAGCAAATGTAGTCCCCCTGTTCAAGAAGGGGAATAAAGACAATCCTGGTAATTATAGACCATTGAGCCTTCCTTCAGTTGTTGGTAAAGTGTTGGAAAAGGTTATAAGAGATAGGATTTATAATCATCTAGAAAAGAATAATTTGATTAGGGATAGTCAGCACAGTTTTGTGAAGGGTAGGTTGTGCCTCACAAACCTTTATTGAGTTTTTTGAGAAAGTGACCAAACAGGTAGATGAAAATAAATGGTCGATGTGTATATGGATTTCAGCAAGGCATTCGATAAGGTTCCCCACAGTAGACTATTGTACAAGATGCAGAGGAATGGGATTGTGGGAGATATAGCAGTTTGGACCAGTAATTGATTTCCAGAAAGAAGATGGAGGATGGTGGTTGATGGGAAATGTTCATCCTGGAGTCCAGTTACTAGTGCTGTACTGCAAGGGTTGGTGTTGGGTCCACTGCTGTTCGTCATTTTTATAAATGACCTGGATGAAGGCGTAGAAGGGTGGGTTAGTAAATTTGCAGATGACACTAAGGTTGGTGGAGTTGTGGATAGTAACAAAGGATATTGTAGGTTACAGAGAGACATAGATAAGCTGCAGAGCTGGGCTAAGAGGTGGCAAATGTAGTTTAATGCAGACAAGTGTGAGGTGATTCACTTTGGTCGGAGTAAGCGGAATCAAAGTACTGGGCTAATTTTAAGATTCTTGGTAGTGTAGGTGAGCAGAGAGATCTCTGTGTCCAGGTACACAGATCCTTGAAAGTTGTCACCCAGGTTGACAGGGTTGTTTAGAAGACATAGTGTTTTAGCTTTTATTGATAGAGGGATTGAGTTCAGGAACCATGAGGTTATGCTACAACTGTACAAAACTCTGGTGCGGCTGCACTTGGAGTATTGTGTACATTTCTGGTCACCGCATTGTAAGAAGGGTGTGGAAGCTTTGGAAAGGGTGCAGAGGAGATTTACTAGGATGTTGCCTGGTATGGAGGGAAGGTCTTACAATGAAAGGCTGAGGGACTTGAGGCTGTTTTTGTTGGAGAGAAGGTTGAGAGGTGACTTAATAGAGACATATAAGATAATCAGAGGGTTAGATAGGGTGGACAGGGAGAGCCTTTTTCCAAGCATGGTGACGGCGAGCACGAGGGGACATAAATTAAATTGAGGGGTGATAGATATAGGACAGATGTCAGAGGTAGTTTCTTTACTCAGACAGTAGTAAGGGTATGGAATGCTTTGCCTGCAACGGTAGTAGATTTGCCAACTTTAAGTACATTTAAGTTGTCATTGGACAAGTATATGGATGTACATGGAATAGTGTAGGTGAGATGAGCTTCAGATTGGTATGACAGGTCGGCACAACATCGAGGGCCGAAGGGTCTGTACTGCGCTGTAAATTTCTTTGTTTTGTGTTCTAAGGTTTAGAGGGATGTGGGCCAAATGCTGACAAATGGGACAAGATTAACTTTGGATATCTGGTCGACATGAACAAGTTGGACTGAAGCGTGTGTTTCTGTGCTGTACATCTCTATGACTCTAAGCTCACCAACCACCTCCTTGCAGGTATTTAGGGATAGACTTTAAATTCTGGCCTCGCCAATGATGCCCAGATTGCAAGAATGAACAAAGAAATAGTACTGCATCATGGACTGCTTTAACATCTTGTCATAGTCTGTTATGTCAGTTTATTTTCCAGAGTATATACTTTCCTGGATTCTGGAAAATACATTGCAGCACTTACCCACAAGCACACAAAGCTCATCTTGCTGAGTTGGTACTGCCACCTTTTTTTTAATGTTTTGAACACTAGCCCTTGTTCAGCAAGATCAAATTCTGCCTGAACTACGACTAAACAATGCAGGTTAATTGCTTTCTCAATAGTCCACCTGAACAGCAGCACAGTTTAACATGGAGCTTGCTTGTGTGTCATGTATCAATGTCTCACTAGCAGCGTGAAGGGTGCAACGTTCTTCCTTGGCTACCTCTAGAATTGACTGTTAAATGACCATGACCTGTTCTCAGTGTCTCCTTTTGAAAATCTCACAATAAACCTACTCCTTATCTTAAAAAAAAGGCCTCATTTTACATTGCCTCATATTAGAAAATGACCCTTCTACATCTACTTTGCCAACTGCCTTCGGCATTTTATAAACTTAAATTAGTCTCCTTTCTTTCTTCTAAACTCCAGAGAGTTATAGGCCTAAATTGCTCAACCCCTCTTCATAAGGTGGAGTGGGGTGGACAAAATTAAAAATCACACAACACCAGGTTATTTTCTGAAAGGTTTATTTGGAAGCACTAGCTTTCAGAGCACTGCTCCTTCTTCAGGTGGGACAGTACTCCGAAAGCTAGTTCTTCCAAATAAACTTGTTGGACTATAACCTGGTGTTGTGTGATTTTTAACTCTTCATGATGTGAGCTCCTTATCTCTGGGATCAAACTTTTTAAACTCCTGTAAACTGCTTCCAATACAACTATATCTTCTTCAAGTAAGGGCACCTTAATTGTGTGCTCTTACTAATGCCTTGTACTGTCGCAGCAACACTTCCCTAGTTTTATACTTCATTTCATTTATTGCTGAATGAATAAACAACTGAAAGAATGTTATTTGCTTGTTAATGTAGCTCTTAGACATTTGATAAATGTCAGTTCAGCTCCTAACATGGCTTTTTTTACATTTGCGAGAAATTATGGATTTTTTTTAATTTCAAAAATATACTTTATTCATAAATACTTTGATCTATACAACTGGACATGCCGTACATTGGTAAACATTCCATTTCTTTTCATACCGAAACAGAGTAATCATTTCTATTTATAGGTTGGTATGATTATATTTTGAGCTGAGGTGCCGGCAGAGCCCAAATGACTACGTGGGCCCCCTGTTCTTCTTAGGCAGGTAGACGTTACACGGTGGTCTTTCCCCACTGCGCCTTGGCGGCAGCTGCCCCAAGCTTCAGCACGTCCCTCAACACGTAGTCCTGGACCTTGGAATGTGCTAGTCTGCAACACTCAGTCGGGGCCAACTCCTTCAGCTGGAAGATCAACAGGTTTCGGACCGTCCAGAGTGGAGTCTCGCGTCACGGCGCTGCTCGGGACGAACCTCGACAAACACCACTGCATTCCTCTCCAGACTTCCTCTGCATAGGTACGTTCCAGAAGGAGATGTGTGACAGTCTCGTCCCCCGCATCCGCTTCGAGGGCAGCATGCGGTGCGGCTGAGAGTCCGAGCATGCATAAAGGATCTCACAGGCAGAGCCCTTCTCACCACCAGCCAAGCCATGTCTTGGTTCTTGTTGGAGTGTTCTGGTGGGCTGGAATCTGTTTTCTCTTCTTAGAGAAAGGGAAGGTATGTGAGCCTTGCTTCTTTCTTGAATTACAACAGATCTTAATCAGCCTATAGTTGCTTTCCTGCAACACCACCATGGTCCACCAGCATCGACTTGTGAACCAAACAGCGCCCTTTTGTCCTGTGCTATAAATGCTGTGATCCTTTTCCATTTGGTATTCTTGCATTCAACTTGAGTGCATGACAGAAAACTTCAATAAATATCTTTTTAGCCATGTTTTCATAAAAGGTGGCTTTTTTCAAACAATGATTCACGCAGGCTTTTCCTGCTAATAACTTTTTGTGTGGGAGGCAATTTAAGCATGATTGCAATCATTCCCGGTGGGAAATTGCAACTTGAATTAAGTGAAAGCTGGAGATATTTGAACAAAGCAGTAGGGTTAATTTCTAGGGCGATAGTGTCACTACCTTTTAAATTCTACGTTAAACTTATTTAGAACCTTGATTATAACAGCTGAAGCACTGAACCATTCTGATTTCTAATAAAAACAGGTTTATGAAATAAAGGACTGAAGAACGGGCAAAAGTATGTAATGGAATGAATTCAAAACTGAGAGAAGAAATTATACTTTTCTACAAAGACTGAATAGCCTTGAATTCTCTTTTTTTCTGAAAGAAGACCAAAGATGTTCATTGGTTATGGTAAATAAAGGATTATGGGGATAGGATAGGGGGCTTGGTTTGAGTGGGAGGCCTTTCAGAGGGGCACTGTGGACTCACTGGGCCAAATGGCCTCTTTCTGCACTCGGAATTCCATGATTCTGTAAGAGCAATGGGTGAACTGACGGAGATTTGAGATTTTGGGGATTAATTGGATTGACATAAAAAGTTACTATCATTTAAGGAAGAGCAAGGGGGCAGTAAATATATTATGAAATGTTAACAGTTCACTCAAGAAGGAAGAGTTGCAGTGGCAAAAGGCACTTTGCATATTATAGTATGCAACCAGTGACGATGGAGGCTTTCGTGTTCTGTCCATTACACTATTGACCAAGAATCTTGGCCTGTCTTACCACCTGCCATTATCATGTCTTGATAGTCTTTAGAAGTTGACACTCAACCTACTTGGCTATATTATGAATTATCTTTCCTTGGCCATCAAGTTCTGAGGTACAACCAAACCTGGATCTTTGAGTTCTGAGGCAAGAGTACTATCAACTGCTCCAAAACAAACCCTAAAAAAACAACTAGATAGGGATTTCAGGAGGAAATGCTTTACCTAGAGAGACTGAAGACAGACCTGTGAGAGACTCAGGAATGATGGTGGTGATCCCAGGTGTAGACAGACCAGCGGCAGAGCTGAGTGCTTGCAGTGAGTTTAAAAAGAGCAGTGAGGTCCCAGGTGGAGACAGGCCGGCAGCAGAATGGATTTATCAAATTTGAAGTCTGATGTCACAACTTTACGTAGATAATTAACATTTTAGAACTCTTAAACTAAATATCTTTGATGTAATAGAGTTTGATGATTCTGGTTGTTTGACTGAGATAAACAAGAATAATGAGGCCATATGGTAGAAATAAAATATATTTAAGGGACAACTGCTATTGCATTTGTATCACTGGCCCTCAAACAGTTGGGGAGAGATAGAAGATCAAATATGTAATCAGTTTCAAAAGTTTAAGAATAACAAGGCAGTAATAGGGGATTTTTAACTACTCGGATATTTTCTGCAAAAGAGCTAGTGTGCAAGGCATGGAGGGAGAAAAATTCTTAAGTTGAATCCAGGGCATGTTTAGGCAGTGTGTAGAAAGCTGAACAAGAAGGGGTTTGGAGATGCCGGTATTGGATTGGGGTGTACAAAGTTAAAATCTCACAACACCAGGCTATAGTCCAAGCAACAGGTTTAATTGGAAGCACACTAGCTTTCGGAGCGACGCTCCTTCATCAGGTGATTGTGGAGGGCTCAATGGTAACACAGAATTTATAGCAAAAATTTGCAGTGTGATGTAACTGAAATTATACGTTGAAAAATTTATTATCTGTTAAGCCTTTCATCTGTTAGAATACAGTGATAGTTTCACTTCTTTCATGTGTAAATCACAAAACCCTTCTTTTAAAAGTTGCATTCTCGGGTTAGCTGCTAACAATGGTGATAGTTAGACAATATGTTGAAGGTGTTAGCCCCCTGTGTTCTCTGTCTATGACCTGATGTTTAGATTGATTCTAATCTAATAAGTGAGATAACAGTGTTTTACATAAATTCCTGCAGTTTTTGAGCTCAGAGTTCTACATGAATGTATGCAGATTTTGAGTAAAGTGCAATGTAACTCTGCAATACAAATTCACCACACAATGCTACACTTCTCCAGCTTCTACCCAAAACATACTAAAACAGCCATTCCCTATGGACAAGCCCTACGCATACACCGGATCGGCTCAGATGAGGAGGAACGTGATGAACATCTGGAAGTACTCAAGGATGCCCTCACAAGAATGGGGTACGATGCCCAACTCATCGACCGCCAGTTCTGACGTGCCACAGCAAGGAACCGTAATGACCACCTCAGGAGACAGACACGTGCTGCAACTGACAGGGTACCCTTTGTTGTTCAGTACTTCCCAGGGGCTAAAAAATTACGCCATGTTCTTCATGACCTGCAACACATTATCAATGAGGATGAGCACCTCACCAAAACCTTCCCCACACCTCTATTACTTGCCTTTAAACAACCGCCAAACCTCAAACAGATCATTGTTCGTAGCAAACTGCCCAGCTCTCAGGACAACTCCATAAAACCCTGTCACGATGGACACTGCAAGACGTGTCAGATTGTGGACATAGATACCACTATTACACGTGGGATCACCTCCCACCTTGTACATGGCAGGTACTCATGTGACTCAGCCAGCATTGTCTATCTTATACGTTGCAGGCAAGGATGTCCGGAGGCATGGTACATTGGGGAAACCGAGCAAAGGCTACGACAATGGATAAATGGGCACCGAACAACAATCGACAGACAGGAGGGTTCCCTCCCAGTTGGGGAACACTTCAGTGGTCCAGGACATTCAGCCTCGGACCTTTGGGTGACCATCCTCCAAGGTGGACTTCGGGACAGGCAGCAGAGGAAAGTGGCTGAGCAGAGGCTGATAGCTAAGTTCGGTACCCAAAGGGAGGGCCTCAACTGGGACCTTGGGTTCATGTCACATTACAGGTGATCACCATTGCACTACACACACACACACACACACACACACACACACGCGCTCTCTCTCTTGCTCTCGCTCTCACATATACATGGACACAGACACCCACACACACTCTTACAGACACATACACTCCCACACTCACACATGCACCCATTCGCAGACTTAAGACACTCTGCGCACACACACACACCCCACCCCACCCCAGACAGACAGACAAAGACCCACATGCACACATATATTTTGTGTGGTGAATTTGTATTGCAGGGTTACATTGCACTTTGCTCAAAAACTGCATACATTCATGTAGAACTCTGAGCTCAAAAACTGCAAGAATTTATGTAAAACTCTGTTATCTCACTTATTAGATTAGAATCAATCTAAACATCAGGTCATAGACAGAGAACACAGGGGGCTAACACCTTCAACATATTGTCTAGCTATCACTATTGTTAGCAGCTAACCCGAGAATGCAACTTTAAAAAGAAGGGTTTTGTGATTTACACATGAAAGAAGTGAAACTATCACTGTATTCTAACAGATAAAAGGCTTAACAGACAATCAATTTTTCAATGTATAATTTCAGTTACATCACACTGCAAATTTTTGCTATAAATTCTGTGTTACGATCGAGCCCTCCACAATCACCTGATGAAGGAGCGTCGCTCCGAAAGCTAGTGTGCTTCCAATTAAACCTGTTGGACTATAACCTGGTGTTGTGTGATTTTTAACTTTGAACAAGAAAGGGGGCAGTTCTGGAGGTAATTTTCAGAAATGTACAGGCAGGTGGAAAGCGTATGGTTTGGGGATTGTTTTGGAAATAGTGACTAGAACTCCATTAGATTTAGGATAGTCATGGAAAAGGGTGATATTGGGCCATGAATAATATTTCTAAATTGGGAGAAGCTCAGTTTGAGATGGCATTTGGCCCAACTGGGAGCTGTCACATGAGACTGTATCAGAGCAGCAGAAGACATTTAAAGAGGAAATACTGAGTATACAGTGCAGATATGTTCCTGTAAAGTTAAAAGGTCACACCAAGACTGGAGAACCCTGAATGTCAAAAGACGAAGGGTTATGACAGGAAAACGGAGAAGCTTGTGGCAGATACTGAGTTCATTTGTCAGTCCCTAGAGGAGTCTAAAAGTGCAGGGTGAACCTTGAAAAGGAAATTAAGAAACCCGAAGTGCATGAAAAAGCGTTGGCAGGTGGAATAAAGGAAAATGTTTTGCAATAACAAGAGAATAAGGAGAGAAAGAATAGGGCCCATTAGAGATACAATGGACTGAAGTGATTCCCATGTGGATGAGTCTGTGGAAGTTTTCAGAATATGGGATTTGGAGGTGTAGCTCAAATGAATAAGTTAAATGCATTCAACAAAAGTTACATGAGCAACATGAATAAGAAATGAATAGAAAGGTAAACTGGCTAAAATGAAGAGTCTGTGAAGCACTGGCCTGGGTCTCAGTGGGCTGTCTCAGTTCTCTAAACACTTCATAAAGCAATTCCAAATAATTTGCTTTAAGTAGAGTCTGAGTTTTTAACGTCATGGAAAAAGGTCATTTTGCCCATCATGTCCATACCAGTCATTAAGCATCTATTTATTCTAATCCCATTTTCCACTATCTGTCCATTAGCCTTATAAACTATGTGATTTTAAAAAAACTCATCTAAAAGCGTATTGCATGTTTTAAGGGCCTCCTCTACCAGTGAGTCAGTGAGTTCCAAATTCCTGTTACCCACTTGGTGTAAAATCCTTTCTTCAAATCTGATAAAGGGTCAGTTAGACTCGAACGTCAGCTCATTTCTCTCCTCACAGATGCTGCCAGACTTGCTGAGATTTTCCAGCATTTTCTCTTTTTTGGTTTCAGATTCCAGCATCTGCAGTAATTAACTTTTATCATCTATTCAATGCCTTGATTGACAAAGGCAATTTGGATGGAGTAGCCACCTTTTATCTACTAACCTGCTGCCTTTCAAGAATTTAATGACAGATAGACCAATGTCCCTCTTAATATTACAGCTACAGGTCATTCGTTCTAATATAATACACATTCCGTTAACACGAATCGTCTGTAACGTGCTTGACGAATTGCGGATGTTGTTTGGATAATGCAAACTTTCTGCTGAATGGGTGTAACAATCTTCTATACAATGGATGTGATTGCACTGGAGATGGTGTGAGAGGATCCACCGGGATGTTGCTTGGGCTGGAGCAATTCAGCCAGAGGAGAGACTTGATAGGCTGGAGTTGTTTTATTCTCCAAGCCTGGCTTGATGTGTTCTTCCAGCATCCTGCTTTCCTACTTCATTTTATTCAGTTTGTATGCTTAGTGGTATTTCCTAAAATTGAACTTCTGCAAATTGTTTTAAATGGCAAGAGGAAACAAATTCTAGCTCCTTGTGCTATTCCTATCCAGTAAATGTTATCAAGACCATGAGAAATAGGAGTGGAAGTAAGGCCATTCGGCCCATCAAGTCCACTCCACCATTCAATCTTGGCTGATGGGCATTTCAGCACCACTTATCCACACTCTCCCTGTAGCTCTTAATTCCTTGCAAGATTAAGAATTTACCAATCTCTGCCTTGAAGGCATTTAACGTCCCAGCCTCCACTGCGCTCCGAGGCAGTGAATTCCACAGGCCCACCACTCTCTGGCTGAAGAACTGTCTCCTCATGTCTGTTCTAAATTGACCCCCTCTAATTCTAAGGCTGTGCCCATGGGTTCTGGTATCCCCGCCTGATGGAAACAAATTCCCAGCGTCCACCCTTTCAAAGCCATACATTATCTTGTAAGTTTCTATTAGATCTCCCCTTAACTTTCTAAATTCTAATGAATACAATCCCAGGATCCTCAGCCATTCATTGTATGTTAGGCCTAGACAACTAGGAAGCAGGGCAGTTAGTGTTGTTATTTTAAAAAAAAGCCACAAAATATAAATATGCATAAGCATGACTTTTAAGGCTGCCTTTAGATTTTTCCAGAAAAATCTTATCTTTGAATGCATAAATTTTAAACACTATTTAACGGTCCAAATATGAAATTGATGGTCAGGAAAAGAGCAGTTGGTGCATTTTGTTGAGCTTTTGAGCTTGTCCTGTGTACTATGGCAGCCAGTAAAACACTGTATGCCTTCTTAATAACCCTGTGAATCTGGGTGGTAACTTTCAAGGATCTGTGCACATGGACTCCGAGATCTCTCTGCTCATCTGCACTCCCAAGAATCTTACCATTAGCCCAGTACTTTGCATTCCGATTACTCGGTCCAAAGTGCATCACCTCACATTTATCCACATTAAACTCCATTTGCCACCTCTCAGCCCAGCTCTGCATCCTATCTGTCTCTCTGCAACCTATTACATACTTCATCACTCTCCACAACTCCACCGACCTTAATGTCATCCGCAAATTTACTAACCCACCCTTCTAAGCCCTCATCCAGGTCAATTATAAAAATGACGAACAGCAGTGGACCCAACACCAACCCTTGTGATATGCTTCTAGTAACTGGACACCAAGATGAACATGTTCCATCAACTACAACCCTCTGTTTTCTTTCAGCAAGCCAATTACTGATCTAAACTGCTATGTCTCCCACAATCCCATTCCTCTGCATTTTGTATAATAGCCTGCTGTGGGGAGCCTTATCGTACGCCTTACTGAAATCCATATACACCACATCAACCGGTTTACTCTCATTTACCTGTTTGGTCACTTTGTCAAGAAACTTAATAAGATTCGTTAGGCACGACCTACCCTTCCCAAAACAGTGCTGACTGTCCCTGATCAGATTATTCTTTTCTAGATGGTTATAAATCCTATCTCTTATAACCTTTTCCAATACTTTACCACCAACTGAAGTGAGACTCACTGGTCTGTAATTACCAGGGTTGTCTCTACTACCCTTTTTGAACAAGGGAACCACATTTGCTATCCTCCAGTCCTCAGGCACTATTCCTGTAGACAATGATGATTTGAATATCAAAGCCAAAGGCTCGGCAATCTCTTCCCTTGCTTCCCATAGGATCCTAGGATAGATCCCATCTGGCCCCGGGGACTTGTCTATTTTCACATTCTGCAGTATTTCTAATACCTCTTTCTTGTGAACCTCAATCTCTTCTTGTCTAGATGTAAGTATCTCTGTATCTTCCTCACCAACATTTTCATTTTCGACAGTGAACACTGTCGAAAAATATTTATTTAGTGCTCCCCCTATATCCTCTGACTCCACACACAACTTCCCACTATTATCCTTGATTGGCCCTAATTTAACACTCTCATCATTCTTTTATTCCTGACATACCTATGAAAAGCCTTAGGGTTAACCCTGATCCTATCCACCAGCAACTTCCCATGTCTCCTCCTGACTCTTCTGAGCTCTCTTTTTAGGTCTTTTCTTACTTCCTTGTAACTCTCAAGTGCCCTATCTGAGTTTTCATATTTTGTCCTAACATAAGCCTCCTTCTTCTTCTTCTTGACCAAGGATTCCACTTCCTTAGTAAACCACAGCTCACACGTTCTATATCTTCCTCCCTGCCTGACAGATACATACTTCTCTAGGACACGCAGGAGCTTTTCCTTGACTAAGCTCCACATTTTTAATGTGCTCATCCCCTGCAGTTTCCTTCCCCATTCTACTCTTGCTAAATTTTTCCTAATTGCATCGTAATTTCCCTTCCCCAGCTGTAACCCTTGCTCGGTGAAGTACACCTATCCCTTTCCATCACTAAAGTAAACCTGACAGAATTGTGATTGCTGTCTCCAAAGTGCTCATCTACTTCCAAATCTAACATATGGCCAGGCTTGTTACACAGTACTAAATCTAAAGTGGCTTTGCCCCTTGTAGGCCTGTCTACATACTGTGTCAGAAAGCCCTCCTGCACACACTGGACGAAAACTGACCCATCTATAGTATTCGTACTATAGTGTTCCCAGTCAATATTTGGATAGTTGAAGTCCCCCATGGCAACTACCCTGTCTCTCTCACTCCTATCGAGAATCATCTTTGCTATCCTTTCCTCAACATCTCTGGGACTATTCGGAGGCTTATAGAAAACTCCCAGCATGGTGACTTCTCCTTTCCTGTTTCTAACCTCAGTACCTCAGTTAATGAGTCCCAAACATCCTTTCTACAACTGTAATATTGTCCCGGATCAACAATGCCACACCTCCCCCTCTTTACTGAAACATCTGAATCCCGGAACCTGCAACAGCCATTTCTGTCCCTGCTCTATCCATGTCTCCGTAATGGCCACAACATTGAGGTACCAGCCCACGCTGCCAGTTCACCCACTTTATTTTGGTTGCTCCTCACGTTGAAGTACATACACTTCAAACCAGGTTCTTGCTTACCAGTGTCAGATACTTGATTTTGGAACTCTCTACTCTCATCCCCTTCTGTACCTGTCCTACAATTTTGGTTCCCATCCCCCTGCTGTATTAGTTTAAATCCACCTTAATAGCTTTAACGAATTCCCCCCCCCCCCCCCCCCACCAAGATATTGGTATCCCTCTGGTTTAGATGAAGATCCTCCTGCTTGTAGAGGTCCCACCTACCCCAGAAAGAGCTCCAATTATCCAAAAACCTGA
This sequence comes from Hemiscyllium ocellatum, assembly GCF_020745735.1. NCBI lineage: Eukaryota > Metazoa > Chordata > Chondrichthyes > Orectolobiformes > Hemiscylliidae > Hemiscyllium > Hemiscyllium ocellatum. Next base: position 30,246,435 of record NC_083401.1, on the reverse strand, counting down.
AACCCTCCCTCCTGCACCATCCCTGTAGCCACGTGTTCAACTCCTTGGCTCTCCGTTATAGGTCCGTTTCATTATCCCGGGAAACATCCTGGTGAATCTCGTCTACGCTTCCTCTAGTGCAATCGCATCCTTCTGTAGTGAGGTGACCAGAACTGCACAAAGTACTCTGGCTGTGGCCTGACCAATATACTGTACAACTGCAACATTACCTCCTTGTTTTTCTACTCTGTGCTACAACTGATGAAAGTAAATGTTCCATACGCTCAGCTGACTTGAAGGATCTGTGTATATTTGCCCCAAAATCCCTCTGTTCCTCTAAGCTATCCCATGTTCTGCCATTCATTAAATACTCCCTCATCTTATTTCTTCTTCAAAAGTGCACCATCTTGCATTTATCAGGGTTAAATACCATCTGGCACTGGTCTGCCAGTCTGACGAACCCATCTATATCTTCCTTTAACCTACAGCCATCTTCTTAGCTATTAACCACTGTACCAATCCTAGTGTTGTCTGCAAATTTAACATTTCCTCCACATTTTCATCGATCCCATTTATAACAAGTGATAAGTTCCAGTACTGATTCTTGTGGTACACTACTGGGCACTGGCCTCCAGTCACTCAAACAGCTACCTACCATGTCCCTTTGTGTCCTATTACTAAGCCAGTCTCTGAAACATCTCACCATGTTTCCCTGAATTCCATATCATAGAGTAAGACAGCATGGAGACGGGCCCTTCAGCCCATGATGCCCACTCAGCTAGTTCCAAAATACCTGCATTAGGCCCATAACCCTCTAAACACTTTCCACCCATGTACCAATCCAAATGTTTTAAATGTTGTTATTGTACCTGCCTAACCGCTTTTGCTGGCAGCCCATTCCATATATGCACCACTCTCTGCATGAAGAAGTTGCCCCTCAAGTCCTTAAATCTTTTTCCACTCCCTGTATTCTTATGCCCTCCAGTTTTCAATTCCCCATCCCTGGGAAAAAGATGATATGCATTCATCCTGTCTATGCCCCTCATGATTTTATACATCTCCATTAAGATCACCCTTCATTCTCCTAAGTTCCTATCCTTTCCCTAAAACTTGGGCCTACTAGTCCTGGCAGCATCTTTGTAAATCATCTTTGCACTCTTTCCAGTTTAACTATGTTTTTCCAATAATAGGGTGACCAAAACTGTACACTATACTTCTTGTGGCCTCATGAATGACTTATACAACTGTAACATAACACCCCAACTCCTATATTCAATATCTTGACTGTTAAAGGCCAGTTTGCTAAATACCTTCTTCACCCTGTCTCCCTGTGATGCCACTTTCAACATGTACTTGTACTCCAAGGTCCCTCTGTTCCACAACACTCTTCATCCTAATCATTTACTGTACAAGTCTTACCTTGGTTTGACTTTCCAAAGTGCAACACCTCACATTTAGCTGTTTTGAATTGCATTTGTCAATCCTTAGCTCACTTCCCCCATCTGATCAAGATCCCTGTGTAATTTTTGATTACTTTCCTTGCTATCAACGATACCTCCTAATTTTGCATAATCTGCAAATTTACTAATTATGCCTTGTACATTCACATCCAGATTGTTCATGTAAATAACAAGTAACCGAGATCCCAGCACTGACCCCTGTGGCACACCACTAGTCATAAGAAGCTCCAGTTTGAGAAACAATCTTCAACCATCACCCTCTGCTTCCTACCATTGAGCCAGTTTTGAATCCAATTGGCTTGCTCTCCCTGGATCCCATGTGACCTAACCTTCATGACTAGTCCGCTGTGTGGGACCTTGTCAAAAGCTTTACTAAAGTCCATGTAGATGACATCTACTGCCATTTAACCTTCTCAATCAGTTTTTCATGTGGAACTTTGTCAAAAGCTTTGCTAAAATCCATATATACTACATCAACTAAACGTCCCTCATTCATACAATTGATCATATTTTCAAAATATTCTAACAAATTTGTTAGGCATGACCTCTCTCTGATAAAGCCATGCTTACAACCCTTAACTAACCCACATGTTTTCAAGTGAGGATTAATTCACTTCTTCAGAATTTATTCCAATAATTTCCCAACCACTGATGCGAGACTAACTGCTCTGTAATTTCTGGGTTCATTCCCACCACCTTTCTATAAAAAGTGGGGCCATGTTTGCAGTCCTCCAATCCTCTGGCACTTCCGCCGTGGCCAGAGAGAATTAAAAATTTCTGTCAAAGCCCTTGCAATTTCCTGCCTCGCCTCCCACAGCAGCCTAGGGTTTGTCTGTTTTTAAGCCCGACAGAATCTCCCAATACCTCTTCATTTCCTATGTCAAACTCTCCAAGTTCCTCACAGTACCTTTTGCTGAATTCCACACTTATATTCTTTTCCAGAGTGAAGACTGGAGAGAAGTATTCATTCAACACCTTTCCAATATCCAGCGGCTTTGCACAAAGATTGTCCCCTTAGTCCTGAATGGGCCCTACTCTTTCCCTGGCTAACCCCTTTTCCTTTAATGTATTCATAAAATACATTTAGGATTCTCCCCCTACCTTGTTTGTAAGACCTTTGTCATGCCTCCTTCTCGCTCTGCTCATTGCTTTAAGTTCCCTCCTGCACTTCCTGTATTCTTCTCGGGCTGCAGCTGAATTTTCCCCTTTTGGATTTGTTAAAATCCCTACTCCTCTTCCTTATCCAGCACTGAATTGTCCTAGACATTTAGAATTTTCTGAATTTATTGCTGCATTTCCCTCTAAAGGGCGCAAGTTGGATCTGCACTCTTCCCAGCTCCATTTTGAATACCCTCCATTGTTCCACTGTAGACTTTACTGCAAGGAGCTGTTCCCAGTCTACTCCATCTTTTGTAGGCCATCTTTTTCCTTTTCTAGAACAAATTTGAACTTTATCGTGTTGTCAGTATCACTAAAATGTTCTCCCACCACCCTATTGAACACGTCTGGCTACTTTCCCTAGAACTATATGCAGCAACTGCAGAGTCCCTTGTTGGGCCTTCTACGTATTGATTTAAAAAAAAACCCACCCCGGGATACATTTAAAGAAATCTGGATGTAAGTTGCTCGCTGATCTGGAAAGTTCGTTTTCAGACAATTTGTCGCCATACTAGGTGACACCATCAGTGAGCCTCTGGTGAAGCACTGATGTTATGGCTCACTTTCTATTTATGTGTTTAGGTTTCCTTGGGTTGGTGATGTAATTTCCTGCGGTGATATTATTCCCAGCTCAGAGGGTGATAGATGGGGTCCAAATACATGTTTGTTTATAGAGTCCCGGTTGGAATGCCATACTTCTAGGAATTCTTGTGCCTGTCTCTGTTTGGCTTGTCAGAGGATTAATGTGTTATCCCAGTCAAAGTGGTGTTCTTCCTTATCTGTTTGTAAGGATACTGGTGATAGTGGGTCATGTCTGTTTGTGGATAGTTGATGTTCATGTATCCTGGTGGCTAGTTTTCTGCCTGTTTGTCCAATATAGTGTTTATTATAGTTCTTGCACAGTATTTTGTAAATGACATTAGCTTTACTTGTTGTTTGTATAGGGTCTTTCAAGTTCGTCAGCTGCTGTTTTAGTGTGTTGGTGGGTTTGTGGGATACCATGATGCCAAGAGGTCTGAGTAGTCTGGCAGTGATTTCTGACATGTCTTTGATGTAAGGGAGAGTGGCTAGGGTTTCTGGACACGTTTTGTCTGCTTGTTGCTGAGAAATTGAGTGTGTTCATTAGGTACCCGTTCCTTTTGAATATGCTGTATAGGTGGTTTTTTTCTGCTCTGCGTGGTTCCTTGGTGCTGCAGTGTGTGGTGGCTCATTGAAATAATGCTGTAATGCAGCTTCATTTGTGGGTGTTGGGATGATTGTTTCTGCAGTTCAGTATTTGGTCCATATGTGTTGTTTTCCTGTAGATGCAGGTTTGAAGTTCCCCCTTGGCTGTTCACTCTACTGTGACATCTAGGAATGGCAGTTTGTAGTTGTTTTCCTCCTCTTTTAGTGAATTTTATGCCAGTAAGGATATTATTAATGGTGTTGAAGGTTTCCTCTAATTTGTTTTGTTTAGTGATGACAAACGTGTCATCCATGTTATGGACCCAAAGTTTGGGTTGGATGGTTGGCAGCGCTGTTTGTTTGAGTCTCTGCATTACTGCCTCTGCCATGAATCCTGATATCGGTGATCCCATGGATGTTCCATTGGTTTGTCTGTAGGTTTTGTTATTGAAAGTGAAGTGTGGTAAGACATAGGTCCATTAGCTTGATGTTGTCTTTGCTGAGAAAGTTGGTGGTGTCTGGTGTATGTGTCTTTGGGTCTTCTAATAGTGTAGTCAGTGTTTCCTTGGCCAGGTTGATGTTGATGGATGTCAACACTGCTGAAACATCAAAGGAGATCATTATTTCATCCTCTTCTATCTTGGTGTCTTTGGTCTTCAGGAATTCTTGGGTGGAATGAATGGAATGGTGAGAATCTTCTACTAAGTGTTTTAGTCTTTGGTGTAGTTTCTTGGTTAACCTGTACGTTGGTGTTCCAGGTAGAGAGACTATGGGTCTGGGGGAGGTGGGGGGGGAGGGGGGGAGAGCTCCTAGTTTGTGAATCTTGGGTAATCCATGAAAGTGTGGTGTGTTGGATCCGTCTGGTTTCATTTTTTGGAAGTCTGTCTTGTTTAATTCTCCAGATTTCTGATTTTTTTGAGTAAGACTCTGATTCCGTTCTCTCGTCATGGGGTCGGGTCTATTGCTACTGGTTGGTAAGTGGTGGTATCTGCAAGCAGTACTGTCACTTTCTCATTGTAGTCTGATTTAAAATGACTGTCAAGCATCCTTTGTCTGTAGGTAGGAATACCATGTTTTTATCTTTTTTGAGTCATTTTTGTGTTTTCCCTTCTTGTGTATTGACTGTTTCCTTCCTTTCTCCTGCTTAATGTTGATGCAACTGTTTGTCTGATGGTCAGCAAAACGGATGTCATTTACAAAATGCCTTACAAGAACAATAAACACTACAGTGGACAAGCAGGCAGGAAACTAACCACCAGGATACATGAACGTCACCTAGCCACAAAAAGACATGACCCACTATCACTGGTATCCTTACATACAGATGAGGAAGGACAACACATCCATCTTAGGACAAGCCAAACAGAGAAAGACACCAGAATTCCTAGAAGCATGGCATTCAAACTAGAACTCTAAAAATAAACACATTGATTTAGATCCCATCTATCATCCTCTGAGAAAAAGAACAGGAAATGGCATCACCACCACAAGAAATGACATTGCAGGAAATTGCACAACCAACCCGAGGAAACCTAAACACAAATAGAAAGTGGGCCATAATACCAGTCCTTGAATGGAAGCTCACTGATGATACCTAGTATGGTGACAAAGCGTCTGAAAATGAATCTTCCAGCTCAGCGAGCAAACTTACATCCATAACCTCAACCTGAGCTGCAAATCTTCTCCAAACTTATAGAAATTTGCTCCCTCTAAATACCTAACGAGATGACGACCCCAATTTATCTTGGGAAAGTTGAAATCCCCCAGTATAATTCCTGATTGTTACTCTTGAACACCCCTGTTAACTGTTGATATATTTGCTCCTTTTTTTCCTTGCTGAATACTTGGGATCCTATAATACAGTCCCAGTAAAGTAGCTGCTCCCTTGGTATTTTACTCACAAAGCCTCATTGAAGGACCCTTCCAAGATGTCATCTCTCCTTATTGCATTAATTGACTCCTTAATTAATGGTGCTACACCACCACCCTTTTTACACCCTCCTCTATCTCGCCAGAAGACCGTATACCCTGGAAAGTTGAGTTGCCAGTGCAGCCCTCCCCTCAATCATGTTTCTGTGATGGCAACAATATCATACTTACATATGTCAAACCACACCATTAACTCATTAGTCTTGCATATTATACTCATAGCATTAAAGTAAAGACTATCCAGCCTTGCTATACTCTCTAGACACTGAACATAGTCTTGCATCCTTTGCAATAGCGCGATGTGCCTCCTCTAACTTGTGGATATTCCCCCTAACTAATTTTCATGTCATGTGCAAACTTCTTGATTATATCCCCTACATTTTAAGTCCAACTCTTTAATGTATACTACAGACAGCAAGGGCCCCAGCCCTGAGTCCTGTGGAACGCTTCTGAAAGCAGACTTCAAGTCACACGAAATATCCTTCTCCCATCATTCTCTGTTTGCTGTCTCTCAGCCAGTCTTGGATCTGGTGGGCTTTTAATTTCTTGACCAATATGCTATGACGAGCTTCATCAAAGCTTTAGACCATAAGACTTTAAGACATAGGAGTGGAAGTAAGACCATTTGGCCCATTAAGTCCACTCCGCCATTCAATCATGGCTGACAGGCATTTCAACTCCACTTACCTGAGCTCTCCCCGTAGCCCTTAATTCCTTGTGAGATCAAGAATTTATCAACCTCTGCCTTAAAGACATTTAATGTCCTGGCCTCCACTGCACTCTGTGGCACTGAAATCTCCTCATTTCCTTTCTAAAATTGACCCCCTCTAATTCTAAGGCTATGCCCACGGGTCCTAGTATCCCCAGAAACAAATTCCCAGTGATCATCATTTCTAAACCACGCATTGTCTTGTAAGTTTCTATTAGATCTCCCCATAACCTTGTAAACTGTAACGAATACAAACCCAGGATCCTCAGCCGTTCGTCATATGTTAGGCCTACCATTCCAGGGATCATCCATGTGAATCTGAGCTGGACACACTCCAGTACCAGTATGTCCTTCCTGAGGTGTGGGGCCCAAAATTGGACACAGTATTCTAAATGGGGCCTAACTAGAGCTTTATAAAGTCTCAGCACATTCCTGCTTTTACATTCCAACCCTCTTGAGATAAATGACAACATTACATTTGCTTTCTTAATCACGGACTCAACCTGCAAGTTAACCTTTTAGAGAATCATGGACAAGCACTCTCAGATCCCTTTGTACATTTGCTTTATGAATTTTCTCACCATTTAGAAAATAGACCATGCCTGTGTTCTTTTTTTTCTTGCATTTGCTCACATTGAATTTCATCAGCCATTTCTTGGACCACTCTCCCTAAACTTTCTAAATCTTTCTGCAGCCTCCCCACCTCCTCAGAACTACCTGCCTGTCTACCTAATTTTGTATCACCAGCAAACTTCGCCAGAATGCTCCCAGTCCCTTCATCCAGATTATTAATATATTAAAGTGAACAGCTGCGGCCCCAACACTGAACCCTGCGGGACAACACTTATCACTAGCTGCCATTCCAAAAAAAAATCTTTTATCCCAACTCTCTACCTTCTGTCAGACAGCCAATCCTCAATCCATGCCAGTAGCTCACCTCGAACACCCCACTCCTCACCTTACTCAGCAGCCTCCCATGAAGCACCTTATCAAAGGCCTTTTGGAAGTCTAGGTAGATAACAGTCACTAGGTTTCCCTGCTCTAACCTGCTTGTTACCTCTTCAAAGAATTCTAACAGATTTGTCAGGCACGACCTCTCCTTACTAAATCCATGCTGACTTGTTCTAATCCAACCCTGCATCTCCAAGAATTTAGAAATCTCAACCTTAATGATGGATTCTAGAATTTTACCTTCAACCGAGGTTAGGCTAATCAGCCTATAATTTTACATCTTTTGTCTTGATCCTTCCTTGAACAAGGGGATTACAACAGTGATTTTCCAATCGTCTGGGACTTTTCCTGACCCTAGAAAGTTTTGAAAGATTACAACCAACGACTCCGCTATTTTTTCAGCCACATCTCTCAGAACTCTAGGATGTGTTTCATCCTTACCAATTTTTAAACCTTTTAGCTTTTCAAGTACTTTTTCCTTTTGTAATGAGTACCATATTCAACTCTGCTCCTTGACTCTCCTTAATTGTTGGGATATTACTCATGTCTTCCACAGTGAAGACTGACACAGTATTTATTAAGTTTCTCAGCTATTTCCATATCTCCCATCACCAGTCTTCCTGCATCAATTTGGAGTGGCCCAATTTCTAATTTTGGCTCTCGTTTGTTTCTTAGGAATTAAAAGAAACTTTTACTATCATTTCTGATACTACTGGGTAGCTTACCTTCATATTTGACCCTCTCCTTCCTTATTTCTTTCTTTGTTATCCCCTGTTTGTTTTTGTAGTCTTCCCAATTTTCTGATTTCCCAGTGCTCTTGGCCACTTTATAGGCTCTCTCTTTTTCTGTGATACATTTCCAGATTTCCTTTGTCAGCCATGGCTGTCTAATTCCACCCTAGATAATCTTTCCTTTCTTTGGGATGAACCTCTGTGCTGTGTGCTCCATTATACCCAGAAACTCCTGCCATTGTTCTACTGTCTGGCCCACTAGGCTCTGCTTCAGTTAATTTTCGTCAGTTCCTCTCTCATACCTTTATTTAACTGTAAAACCATTACATCTGATTTTGCCTTCTCTCTTTTAAACTGCAGTCTTGCTAAAGTCTTTGTAGACCACACCAAATGTATTATCCTCATCAATATTCCCCAGATTACTTTCTCAAAACTGTTCTGTAAAAAATCCATGCTGATTATTCCTGATTAATCCGTATCTCTCCAAGTGCAGATACTTCTGCCAGTTAGAATTATTTCCAATAACTTTTCTCACCACTTATGTTTGCTGACTGGCCTGTAATTTTCTAGTTTATCCTTGCCTCCCTCAGTGTTACAACCCCACAACCTCCTGTTATCACCCACTTTCTTTACTGTGTAACCATGGATGTTGACCTGCCAGTCCTATCCATCCCTCAGGCAAAAGTGAGTACTGCAGATGCTGGAGATCACAGAATCAAGAGTGTGGTGCTGGAAAAGCACAGCAGGTCAGGCAGCATCAGAGAAGCAGGAAAATCAGTTTTTCGGGTAAAAGCCCTTCATCAGGAATGAGGGTGGGAGCCTCAGGGGTGGACAGGTAAATGGAAGGAGGGTGGGACTGGGGAGAAGGTAGTTGAGAGTGCATTGTAGATGGAGGTGGGGGTGGAGCGGATGGGTGGGAAGGAAGATGGACAGATAGGACAGTCATGAGGATGATGAACTAGAAGGTTGGAACTGGGGTAAGTTGGGAGGGAAATGAGGAAACTGGTGCAATTCCCATTGATGTCCTGGAGTTGGAGGGTCCCAAGGCAGAAGATGAGGTGTTCTTCCTCTAGGCATCAGATGGTAAGGGAGTGGTGATGAAGGAGGCCCAGGGCCTGCATGTCCTTAGCGGAGTGGGATGGAGTTGAAGTGTTCGGCCATGGGGCGGTAGGGTTGGTTGGTACGGGTGTCCCGGAGATGTTCTCTGAAACGCTATGCGAGTTGGTGTCCTGTCTCCCCAGTGTAGAGGAGACTGCATCAGGATCAACGGGTGCAGTAAATGACGTTTGGAAGTGCAGGTGAAACTTTGATGGATGTGGAAGGCTCCTTTGGGGCTTTGGAAGGAGGTGAGGGGGGAGGTGTGGGCGCAGGTTTTGCAATTCCGGCGGTGGCAGGGGAAGGTGCCAGGAGGGGAGGGTGGGCTGTTGGGGAGGGGTGGGGTGTGGACCTGACCAGGTAGTTACGGCAGGAACGGTCTTTACAGAAAGTGGATAAGGATGGGGTGGGGAATATATCTCTAATGATGGGGTCTGTTTATAGGTGGCAGAAAAAGCGGAGGATGATGCGATTTATATGTTGGTGAAGTTGATGAACCATCCATCCTTCAGCCAAGTCTCAGTCATAGCCACAAAGGTGTGCAATACTGTAACTTTGTGCTGTCAGTTTAACTATCTTATTTCTCATGTATTGAATGGGAATATGCATTGATATCTTGTGTTATCATAAAAAAAATGCCTTTGTATCAAACATTTCAATTGCATTGTGAAGTATAAAGTTAAAAATCACACAACACCAGGTTATAGTCCAACAGGTTTAGTTGGAAGCACTAGCTTTTGGAGCGACGCTCCTTCATCAGGCACTACACCACAGTCCAACACTGGCATCTCCAAATTGTGAAGCACAGTTCATTTTATATACAAAAGTTTGTACTTTGAGTGAATATTTGCATGTTGTCATTACCAAACACTTTTATAGAAAGCTATCCCAAGGCATTGCAGAGTGACGTTAGAATTTGATACAAAGCCAAGTGGTTGGGTTCTGGAGGTGGCGTGGGAGCATGCAAAGCTTGGTCAAAGGGTTGGTTTTAGGGAGAACTTGGGGTCAAAGTCCCAAAGCATAATTCTCTGACACTGAAAACTCACATTTATAACATTCCTTTAATGGAAAAGCAGAGCTTTCATTTCACCGGCCACTGGACTTTACTTTGGATTTCCATTGTTCATGGCCATTTTGTCAGAAAAATAGCCCCTGTTTGAGGTGTCTTTTCAGTATTTTCATAACTGTACACAGATCCAAGCATTGTCTCTTTATTTCACCCTTTCATTTTGAATAAAGCATGATTTTCTCTCAACACTTTTTATCATATACCCCAGAGAATAGTATTTGTTGGACACTTTCCTGTTTGCAATGTAAATTGAAAAGCCTTCATGACTTACTGTCATTTGAGTGATTTTTAGAATAATTGTGAAATGTTCAGTTATGAGAAATGTGAGAACAGTTGACACTCGTGATTTAGATAAAAATATTAGGATGGTTTCTGATGAGTGCAACATGCTAGTTATTTGAAAGAAAATTTGGAAATACTCAGCTGACTGCTGTATCTGTAGATAGAGGAGCAGAGTTAACACGTCAAACCTTTGACTTTTCTTCAGAATTCAATGTTTATTTTGGGTTATCCACCAGTCTTGATCATAAGAATAACTCTGGAAAATGCCCATCACAAAATGTAGTATTTTAATTATCTATCATGTTAACTTTTCACTGTTTCAAGATAATCCAAATTACTGGTGTGTTAGTGGCCCCTGTAGTGTCAAACACCAGTCCTTTTGTGTCTCCTGTAAATATACTTCAACAAAAATCAGTTTTCAATGTCTAGAATTGTTTGACTCATGAACTATTGATTTTGTTTTGAATTTTGATCTCTTGGCAAAATAGATTCTGATGATTCATCACTCTTATTTTGCCGGTACAGTTTGAGAATGTATGATGCAAATGGTAAACAAATTTTAAAGATTTCTGTTTGTTTCTTTGTTACCTCAGCAGATCAAAACCAACAGCGAAATGTAGTGGCTGCAGCTGGAAGGCCTCGACCTGTTAATGAAGATCGTCCAGCAGGTGCACCAAGGGTACGACGCAATCTCAGGAATAGACTTTTGGCTCGAAGGCTTCTGGAAGCTGAACAGGATGCTCAAGGTAATTATCAACGTTATGAATACAGTGGTATTTTCTCGCAGTTTGTTGTTTTTTTTAAATAGAGCATGCTTTGAGTTCTGCAAGTTGACAGATGTCAGCAAGAAATTTCTGCATATTTGCATTGGGCCTTAGATGTTTTCATAGATTAACCGTTGTGTGCAATGTACATAAAGACATGTAAGATTGCGATTTGAGATTTAAAACTGTAAATTGTAGGAAGAAGGCAAGGCTTTGGGGAATGCTTTTTGGTTCAAAATTTTCAATGACATTCACTCATATTGCAGCTTGAGTTGTGGAAGGTTCAGTGGGCTTCATGGTGTTTTCACCCTGAGGGGAGCCACCACATTGAATAACTCCGAAATACTGTCTATTACAGTGCTGTTTGTTTTGCATGCTTTAGTGAAACCAAGTGATTGTTACGTGAAGCAGAGATGACATTCTGTGCAGTTGACAGAGAAGATAGAATAATATGTTGGAATCTAGGAACGGGATTAGACCATTCAGTGGCTCAGTGGTTAGCACTGCGGCCTCACAGCACCAGAGGCACAGGTTCGATTCCAGCCTTGGGCGACTGTCTGTGTGGAGTTTGCACATTTTCCCTGTGTCTGTGGGGTTTCCTCAGGGTGCTCCGTTTTCCTCCCATAATTCAAAAATGTGCACGTTCGGTGAATTGGCCATGCTAAATTGCCCATAGTGTTCAGGATGTGTAGGTTGGGGGTAAATGTAGTGTAATGGGGAGTGGGTTTGGGTGGGATACTCTTTGGAGAGTCAGTGAGGACTTGTCAGGCCGAAGGGCCTGTTTCCATGCTGTAGGGATTCTATAATTCTATGAATCCATCAAGCCCATCATGCATTCTATATCGTGGCTGATTATCTTGTTAATGTCACTTTCTCATCCTATCTCAGTGCCTCTTAATCAGTGAGATTGCCTCATGTGCCTAATCTCTAAAAAAAAAATACAGGTGCAGTTTCCACAAATGTCCTCATAAAATAACCCTGACCTGATTTGTTGGTCTAATGGTTGTGATAATGGATGAATAATCCAAAAATCCCAAATCCTATTGGGGCAATAAATTTGATAATTTTGGGCTAGCACCAATAAATAAAAGTTTCTGGATTGTTTTTAACAGTTCGGCTGGTTCACTAAATTTTGACAGGGTAGGGATTTTGCCGCCTCTACCTAGTCTAGATTACAGTGATCAGGGATCAAGATAAGGAGAAACCTCTTGAATCAGAATGAAAAGTTAGGATTTAGAATGCACTTTCTGGGAGAATGGTGGAGCCAGATACTATAGGAGGATTGAAAATAGAGCGCTCTCTCTCTCTCTTTCTCTATTTGAAAGTGATGAATGTAAAGGGCTGTGGAGATAGAGCTGGAGAATGCGACTAGGTAGAGAGCTCTTTCAGGAGCTGATGCAGACACAATGGATCAAATGGCCTTCTGTCCTGTAAAATTCTGTGACTCTATACACATGATTTCAGTCCTGCACTTTGTGGATAATTCTTCACACTCTCAGGATAGTAAAAGATGTGGCTACTGATATCAACAATTTGGAGCAATTTTTTTTCAGTGCTAAAATAAAAATAAAATATGGGGTGGCTCAATGGGTAGAACTGCTGCCTCACAACACCAGGGCCCAGGTTTGATTCCAACTGGTGACTGTCTCTACGGAGTTTGCACATTCTCCCAAGTCTGCGTGGGCTTCCTCCCACAGTCCAAAGATGTGCAGGTTAGTTGGATTAGCTGTGCTAAAATTTCCCATCTTGTCCAGGGATATGCAAGCTCTGTGGATTTTCTGTGGGAAATGCAGGGTTACAGAGATAGGGTAGGCAAGCAGGAAGCTGGAAGAACACAGCGAGCCAGGCAGCATCAGGAGATGGAGAAGTCGGGTGGGTCTGGGTGGCATGCTTTTTGGAAGATCAGAGTGGATTCAATGGATTGAATGACTTGCTTCCATAAGGGATTCTATGATTTCTGACTTTGCCGAAGTGGTTTAAAAGAACCTCGTCTCCGGATATTTTCTAATCAACCTGTCAGAGATTTCATTACACATCACTGCAACAAGTAGGACCTAATTTTAGGCTTCCTGGCCCAGAGCTAGGGACACTACCACTGCACCACAAAAGTGCACACATTACCTGTTACACATGTTTAATCTTATACAGGGACAGATAATATGGTGAAACTTGGTATTCTTTTGAGCAAAATTGAGGGTGTAAGAGATATTGTCCAAAGCTATTGTGCAGTCACTGAGCTGATAAAGATGGGGAACATCATAGACTAGCCCAAACTGAGCTGAGTTTCTATATATCCTGATTGTCATAATTAGATACATGGAAGGAGTTGATTTTTCTGTCTTTCTGTGATTTACTTTGTTCTATAAAACATGGTGTCAAACATATGTTTTATAGATTCATAGAGAGCAGGAAAGGCCCTTTGGCCCATCGTGTCTGCACTGATATTTTAATCCATGAAAGGTAAGCTTGCACATCTGACAATGCTATATGTCTTTTAAAGGTAGGTACAGAATGCAAATTTTGAGAATGTACTTCCTGTTGATATGTGGGATTTTCAGTTACTGGAACAGAATAAGAGAGATTCTGGAGTTGCTATTTGGTTTGATAATAGCTTAATTCTGAGCATTCTAGAGGGTCTCCTGTGCTAGCTAATAGCAATTTCAACACACATTTTCCAGGTGATGAGTATTGTTAATAGTTGAGACTGTAGGCTGGCTGAGCAGGTGGAATTGCTGAGCAAAGAATCTCTGCTGATACATTTTCGTTGTATGAATATAATCTTGTTTATAGGCAGTACTTCTGAGTAATTGATGACTGTTGTTCGCAAACAAGGTCATGGAGATTGACTGACTGAATCAACTCCCTCACCAACTGGAAACAACAGTGGGCAGCTGTTAACTGGGAAAATGTTTATTGAAAAATGATTATTCGCAAAAATGAATTTGCATAAACTTTGTGCCCGTATTTTATTTTTGGATGTGTTGCTAGTAAGGCAGCTTCCATCCTTTAGTCATACCGTATAAGGATTTTTCATTTACTTATTTTAGTCAGTACTGCAACAGTTGCTTGCATTTCACAACCCACCCATTCTCACACTTGCAGCTGTGGATTTGCAGTGTACTGTACTGTGGGTAATGAGACCATTATTAAAGATGGCACTTATAATGTCAGCTTGTTCAACTTCTGTATTTCATTTGCTGATTCCAGTTATTGCCTTGCTGATTCTATGACTGACCTCTTTGCTTGAATTAGTTACTTGAGCTTTTAATTTGCTGGGACGGAGGGGGAATGTGTTGAGCTTGGCTATTACATGAGATAATGAGATATTCTCTGCCAAACAAACCTTCAACCAGAGAATTTGTTTACACTTAGCCTTTATTCCTGAAGAAGGGCTTTTGCCCGAAACGTCGATTTTGCTGCTGCTTGGATGCTGCCTGAACTGCTGTGCTCTCCCAGCACCACTAATCCAGAATCTGGTTTCCAGCATCTACAGTCATTGTTTTTACCTCTTCAATTTTGTAGATAAGTAATGAGTTAAGACTTAGTCTACTTCTATAATGAGTTACCTTTGCTTTAAGATGGTGATAAGTAGTTAGTTATACAATGATCTGTAACATCAAGATGGACAGAGAATTGGCTGAGGTAGAAAGCACTAGAATAGGAAATAGCAATGTATTAGGTGAAGGCGCAGGAAGAGGGAAAGTAATAAAGAGTTGCTGTGCTACGTGTGAAAATGTGGAAAGATTTGGAAGAAAGGAAAGGAGGGGTGGCAAAGGGATATGGGCTGGGCACTGGCAAGTGGGATTAGATTGGGTTGGGATTGTTGTTGTGGTTCTGTTCGCCGAGCTGGGAATTTGTGTTGCAGACATTTTGTCCCCTGTCTGGGTGACATCCTCAGTGCTTGGGAGCCTCCTGTGAAGCATTTCTGTGATGTTTCCTCCGGCATTTATAGTGATTTGTATCTGCCTCTTCCGGTTGTCAGTTCCAGCTGTCCGCTGCAGTGGCTGGTATATTGGGTCCAGGTCAATGTGCTTATTGATTGAATCTGTGGATGAGTGCCATGCCTCTAGGAATTTCCTAGGAGGAAACATCTCAGAAGCGCTTCACAGGAGGCTCCCAAGCACTGAGGATGTCACCTAGACAGGGGACGAAACATCTGCAACACAAATTCCCAGCTCGGTGAATAGAACCACAACAACAACGAGCACCTGAGGTGCAAATCTTCTCCCAAATTCTGGGTTGGAATATCTAGTCGGCATGTACGAGTTGGACCGAAGGGTCTGTTTCCATGCTACACAGCTCTATTACTCTAATAAGGAGACCACTTCAGTGCTGGAGAGAGGATATAGAATCCCTACTGTGTGGAACCAGATCCTTCGTCCCAACAAATCTACACTGATCCAGCCAGACCCATTCCCCTACTGCTCTACATTTTACCCCAGACTAATGCACCTAACCTATGCATCTTGGAACACAATGGGCAGTTTTAACATGGCCAATTCACCTAACCCGCACATCTTTGGATTGTGGGAGGAAACCAGAGTACCAGGAGGAAACCCATGCAAACACGGGGAGGATGTGCAAACTCCATATAAACAGCCTGAGGCAGGAATCGAACTCCGGTTCCTAGCGCTGTGAAGCAACAGTGCTAACCACTGCCACCGTGCCGCCCCAATGACTCCAACCCAGGCAACATTCTTGTAAAGGAGAAAGTGAGGTCTGCACATGGGAGGAAGAGAGCTTCTTCAAGGAAGGCATCCTTGCAAGAGGATTCGCAGTAGGTTAAAATCTTCGAGGAGAAAGTGAGGTCTGCAGATGCAGAAGGGCTCGTTCCTGAAGGAGGGCTTATGCCAAAAAAAATGTTGAATCTCCTGTTCCTTGGATGCTGCCTGACCTGCTGCGCTTTACCAGCAACACATTTTCAACATTCTTGTAAAGGATGACTCCAAGAACAGGAGACTGGTAAGCAAGATTAGATCTTATGGAATACTAGCCATTTGGATATAGAACTGGCTCGAAGGTAGAAAGTGGTGGTGAAGGGTTGCTTTTCAGATTGGAGGACTGTGACCAGTGGTGTGCCACAAGGATTGGTGCTGGGTCCACTGTTTTTCATCATTTATATAAATGTTTGGGATGTGAACATAGGAGGTATAGTTAGTAAGTTTGCAGATGAAACCAAAATTGGAGGTGTAGTGGACAGCAAAGAAGGTTACCTCAGTTCGATGGGATCTTGATCAGATGGGCCAATGGGCTGAGGAGTGGCAGATGGAGTTTAATTTAAGTAAATGCGAGATGCTGCATTTTGGAAGAACAAATCAGAACAGAAATTATACACTTAATGGGAAGGTCCTGAGGAGTGTTGCTGAACAAAGAGACCTTGGAGTGCAAGTTCATAGCTCCTTGAAAGTAGAGTCACAGATAGATAGGATAGTGAAGAAGACATTTGGTATGGTTTCCTTTGTTGGTCAGAGCATTGAGTATTGGAGTTGGGAGGGCATATTGCAGCTGTACAGGACATCGGTTAGGCACTTTTGGAATATTGCGTGCAATTCTGGTCTCCTTCCTATTGGAAGAGTGTTGTGAAACTTGAAAGGGTTCAGAAAAGATTTACAAGGATGTTGTCAGGATTGGAGGATTTGAGCTATAGGGAGAGGTTGAATAGGCTGGGGTTGTTTTCTCTGAAACATTGAAGGCTGAGGAGTGACCTTATAGAAGTTTATAAAACCATGAAGGGCATGGATAGGATAAATAGACAAGATCTTTTCCCTGGGGATGGGGTGTCCAGAACTAAAGGGCATAGGTTTAGGATGAGAGGGGAAAGATATAAAAGGGACGTAAAGGGCAACTTTTTCACGCAGAGGGTGGTGCATGTCTGGAATGAACTGCCAGAGGAAGTGGTGAAGGCTGGTACAATTGCAACATTTAAAAGGCATCAGGATGGGTGTATTAATAGGAAGAATTTGGAGGGATATGGGCCAAGTGCTGGCAAATGGGACTAGATTAGGTTAGGATATCTGGACGGGTTGGATCAAAGGGTCTGTTTCCACGCTGTACATCTGTATGACTGTATAACAGAATTTCTTTTTTGGACCAAAAATCAATAGTGCTCTGTGCAATCCATAAATCACTGACTAGGGGGGAAAATGTGGATGAAGAGATTTTGAATGGAAATTACACAGAGCTGCAAAAAATGTCAGATGGATTATAATATATTAGTACAGTATAAAAGGGTAAAGGAGGATAACAATTATTAATGAGAGAAGAGAAATTTGTTCATTCTGATCTTCCCTGTTCACCAAGAAGACAATGCTGAACCTAGTTCTTGGAAATGAGTTGGGAAAAGTACACCAACTGTCAGTAGGGAAGCATGTAGGGGCAATGATCATTGTAACAATAGGTTTGGACTGGCTGTGAAAAGGGGCATGGTCAATCTAGGGTAAGAATATTTAATTGCCAGGGAGTATCTAAAGCAGAAAGAGTTCAGGAGCAGTCAACAAGTATTCTGAAGGTGGCAGTGGTGCAAAATGTACTTGGTGGGGAATTTCAAAGACTGTCACTCAAGTGGCCCAGCAGCAGCACTACTGATTGAGCTGGTGAGGTCCTAAAGGGCATAACTAGATTGGGTCTACAGCAAGTGGCGAAGAAAAACATTCTTGACCTCATCCGAACCAATCTGCAGGCTGCAGATGCATCTGTTCGTGACCATATTGGTAAGAGTGACTACCTTATTCCTTGGAGACAGAGATCTATCTTCACCGTGAGCATACCTTCTATCATGCTGTGTGGCACAATCATCATGCTAAATGGGACTGACTTTAACAGAACTAGCAACTCGGGACTGGGCATCCATGAGGCCCTGTGGACTGTCAACAGCAGCTGAATTTTCACATTTCAGTCCATAATCAAAAACACAGAAAAAGAAAAGCAAATGGTTTTTAGAAAGAAGCGGAGGATGCAGTTATGAGTCATTGGTCATATTCTTTGAATCCTCCTTCGAAGCAGTGAGATGGGAGGGCAAATTCAGAGGATTGGAGAATTGCAAATGTTATACATTTGTTCAAACATGTCATGAAGGTAAGTACAGAAACTACAGGTCAATCATTTGAACCTTTGAGGTGGGCAAGCTATTAGGAATGATTGGGACCAAATTAAAAATAACTCAGGCAAATGTGAGTTAATTAAGGAACATCAATGATTTTTTAATGGCAAATCTCATTCAACTAATCTGTTTGAGTTTTTGATGAGCTATAGGGAGGATAGATGAGGTTAATGCTGTTGCTGTTTCAGCTGGTGGATTGGTAAGGATGCAGTCAAGAATGTTTTCTTCATCACCTGCTGTAGACCCAGTCTAGCAGCTATGCCCTTTAGGACCTGACTAGCTCAATCAGGAGTGCTGCTGCTGGGCCATTCCTGGTGACAGCCGTTGAAATTCCCCACCGAGAGTACATTTTGCACCCTTGCCACCTTCAGAATAATCTTGACTGCCAAAAGAAATTGGAAAAGGTAACATGCCAAACTTGTGAGCAAAGTTAGACCTCATGGGGTAAAAGTGACAGTATCAATATAGATACAAAATTAGCTGAGTAGCTGAAGATAGTAGTAGTACGTGATTATTTTTCAAACTGAATGTTTATAGTGGTGTTTTCTAGGTGTTGGTATTAGGTGACTTTCTGTTAATATAACAATGACCTAAAGTTTAGTGTACCGAGGACAATTTCAAAAATTGTGAACTGTGAGGAGGATTGTGCCAAAATTCTAATGGACATAGGTTGGTGGAATGATCAGTCAAGTGACTGTTGAAATTTAATGCTGAGGAATGAGAAAAGATTCAATTTGGTAGGAAGAATGTGAAAGGATGTCATATAAAATGAAGTGTTCAATCTTAAAAGTTCAGGAGAAGAAGGACTTGGTGATTTGTAAAAATATGAACCCAAATGTTCCAGTGCAGGTGGGAGTGGTTAAAATATATGGGATTCTAGGCTTAATAAGTAGAAGCATGAAATGCAAGAGCACAGGAGTTAAACCTGTACAAATTCTGGTTCCGCTTTAATAGGATATTTCATCCAATCCTCACTTAAGGAAGAATGCAAATGCATTAGAGAAGGGTCACAAGAATGGTTGCAGTGGATAGATTAGAGAAGCTAGAATTGCTTTCCCTGCAGAAGAGAAGCTTGAGTGGAGATTTGATAGAGGTATTCAAAATCTTCAAATGATGGAGAGAAAAACAGATTCTCAAGACTCCACTAATGGGAACTGAGAGCATAGATTTTATTCACTTTGACAGGAAGAATAGAAGAACTGAATATTATTTAAATGAAGAAAGATTGCAGAAAGCTACAGCACACAAGGATTTGGAAGTTTTCATGCATAAATCACAAAAAGCTAGCATTCAATTTCAGGTAATAATGAAAGTCATAAATGGAATGTTTATTTCAAAAGAAATTCAGTATAAAAATATGGAAGTTGCATTAAAAATATATAATTCACTAACCAGACAACAGCTGGAATATTGTGAAGAGTTTTGGTCTGTCTTATCCAAGGGAAAGAGATACTGGCATTGGAGCCAGTCCAGGGAAGAGTCACTAAATTGATCCAGATAATGGAGGGATGGTGTCTTATGAGGAGATGTTGAGACAGTTGGGCTTATTCTCATAGAAAAACAAGAGGCACCCTTTATTGAACCCTACGAGATTCATAGAAGCCTTGACAAGATAGATGCAGAGTGAGTATTTTTCCTTCTGATACTGTCTGGAAGCAGAGGGCATAATCTCATAAAAGGGAGTTGCACATTTACAGCAGATGAGCAATTTGTTCTTTCAGAGGGCAGTGAATCTGTGAAATTCTATATTGCAGATGGCTGTCAAGGCGGGCTATTAAATTTATTCATGGCTGAGATAGATTTTTAATCAAGGGAATGAAGGGCTTTTGAGGTAAGGCATGAAAGAGGATTTGGACATTATTAGATCAGCCATGATCTCATTGAATGGTAGAGATGACTCACTGGGTTGAATGGCCAACTTCTGCTCCGTGCCTTATGCCGTGGTCTTGAGGTCTTTGTTTTTATCCTTTAATTTTATTATGTAGATTATTGTATTCCTGTTTTATGCCCTCATGTACTGTTTTGCTATCACTGTGAATACTGAGACTGTCCTACGAGAGTAGGTTAAGAGACTTAAATGAGCATTATTGGTCCAAATGTTTTCACCTTGTTATGAAAGCTATGAATCTTAGAGGATTGACTTTGGAGTCAAGTTAAAGTCAGGAAGTTCCTGGTCAGTAGTTTTCCATCTCTAACAAATTACTTTAAAGGTATTTTAAAAACTTAATTGCTTTACATGAAATCAAGAATCAAGCAAAGCATAAGGCTGAAAAATGTTATTTTAGCAAGTTATGTGTGGAGTTCAATCCTTGCTGTAAAATGGTAGAGATGCTAGCATTTGAAATAAATGGGATAACCCACCCTTAAGATCAGAATTGCAAAGAATATATTGGTATCAATTGTATTGCTTCTGCAATTGTGTCTAATCCAAAAATATAGTCCTGTGGATGAAATTAGAAAAAAAAATCCTCTTTAGTAATCAACCAAAATAAGCCACTGTGGCGATTTATAAAGTAGCAGCCATGCTATCAGGAAGTTCACTGCTGTGGTTTTGTGTGAAGATAATGCAGTTGGTTTACATTATCCACAGAAGGAAAAACACTCTGCATCTATCTTGTCAAGGCTTCCACGAATCTAAAAGGGTTCAATAAAGGGTGACTCATTCTTCTAAACTCCAATGAGAACAATTTGAAAGGTTAATCATAGAATCCCTACAGTGCAGAAACG
Organism: Hemiscyllium ocellatum; assembly: GCF_020745735.1. Taxonomy (NCBI): domain Eukaryota; kingdom Metazoa; phylum Chordata; class Chondrichthyes; order Orectolobiformes; family Hemiscylliidae; genus Hemiscyllium; species Hemiscyllium ocellatum. Next base: position 30,225,318 of record NC_083401.1, on the reverse strand, counting down.
GCCCTTCAGCCCAACAAGTCCACACCGACCCTCCGAAGAGTAACTCACCCAGACCCATTCCCTACCCTATGACTCTACATTTACCCCTAACTAATGTGTACCCCTAACCTACACATCCCTGAACATTATGGGCAATTTAACTTGGCCAATTCACCAAACCTGCACATCTTTGGATTCTGGGACGAAGCAGGAACACCCAGAGGAAACCCGTGCAGACATGGGGAGAATGTGCAAACTCCACACAGACAGTCACCTGAGGCTGGAATTGAACCCAGGTCCCTGGCACTGTGAAGCAGCAGTGCTAACCACTGAGCCACCATGGCGCACTTTTAAAGCATATAGAAACACAGAATTCCCTACTGTGTGGAAACAGACCCTTCAAATCCATAGCGACCCTCTGAAGAATAATCCACCCAGACCCATTCCCCCCACCCCCTATATATACCCCCCCGACTAATGCACCTAACCTATACATCTTTGAACACTGGGCAATTTAGCACAGCCAACTCACCTGACCTGCACATCCTAGGACTTTGGGAGGAAACCATAGCACCTGGATGAAACCCACGCAGACACAGGGAAAATTTACAAACTCCTCACAGGGAGTCGGCCGAGGCTGGAATCAAGCCCGGGTCCATGCTGCTGTGAGGCAACAGAGCTGCTGTGCCAACCCTATGTTGGACTTGTTGTGGATCAAGCTTTTGCCTCTGCCTTTTTCTTGAAGGAGTCATTACCCAATGAGATTATTTTTTGGACACCACTCGCGTTTTTACACATCAGCAAATGGTAATTCCTAATGTTATGAGCCTCCACATTAAGTGCCGATAAGTGTTCCAAGCATGGTCATTTCTTGTCAATGATCCACATAGGTGAGCTTTCAGCAGATATGCTGGACAGTATTTTGAAGGAGGAACTAAGATCATTTTCCTCCCCTTAATCCATGCCTCCTGAACAAATGTATACTTGTTTCTTTTCCAAATATGATAACCTAATTTTGCAGAGGCACAAACACTTAACTTTTCCCGTCTGAGGCTTAACTCATCACTGCTCTAACTAATTAGAGTCATAGAGATGTACAGCATGGAAACAGACCCTTCGGCCCAACCCGTCCATGCCGACCAGATATCCCAACTCAATCTAGTCCTACCTGCCAGCGCCAGCCCATATCCCTCCAAACCCTTCCTATTCATATACCCATCCAAATGCCTCTTAAATGTTGCAATTGTACCAGCCTCCACCACATCCTCTGGCAGCTCGTTCCATACAGATACCACACTCTGCGTGAAAATGTTGTCCCTTAGGGCTCTTTTATATCTTTCCCCTCTCACCCTAAACCTATGCTCTCTAGTTCTGGACTTTGTCTATTTATCCTATCCATGCCCCTCATAATTTTGTAAACCTCTATAACGTCACCCCTCAGCCTCCGACGCTCCAGGGAAAACAGCCCCAGTCTGTTCAGCCTCTCCCTGTAGCTCAAATCCTCCAACCCTGGCAACATCCTTGTAAATTTTTTCTGAACCCTTTCAAGTTTCACAACATCTTTTTGACAGGAAGGCGACCAGAATTGCACACAATATTTCAATAGTGGCCTGACCAATGTCCTGTACAGCCGCAACATGACCTCCCACTCCTGTACTCAATACTCTGACCAATAAAGGAAAGCATACCAAAAGCCTTCTTCACTATCCTATCTACCTGCGACTCCACTTTCAAGGATCTATGAACCTGCACTCCAAGATCTCTTTGTTCAGCAACACTTTCTAGGACCTTACCATTAAGTGTATAAGTCCTGCTAAGATTTGCTTTCCCAAAATGCAGCAGCTCACATTTATCTGAATTAAACTCCATCTGCCATTTCTCAGCCCATTGGCCCATCTGGTCCAGATCCTGTTGTAATCTGAGGTAACCCTCTTTGCTGTCCACTACACCTCCAATTTTGGGGTCATATGCAAACTTACTAACTGTACCTCTTATGCTCGCATCCAAATCATTTATGTAAATGACGAAAAGTAGAGTGCCCAGCACCGATCTTTGTGGCAATCCACTGGTCACAGGCCTCCAGTCTGAAAAAGTACCCTCCACCACCACCCTCTGTATTCTACCTTTGAGCCAGTTCTGTATCCAACTGACGAGTTTTCTCTCTCTTCCATGAGATCTAACCTTGCTAATCAGTCTCCCATGGGGAACCTTGTCGAACGCCTTACTGAAGTCCATATATATCACATCTACTGCTCTGCCCTCCTCAATCTTCTTTGTTACTTCTTCAAAAAACTCAATCAAGTTTGTGAGACATGATTTCCCACGCACAAAGCCATGTTGACTATCCCGAATCCGTCCTTGCCTGTCCCTCAGGATTCCCTCTAACAACTTGCCCGCCACCGAGGTCAGGCTCACCAGTCTATACTTCCCTGACTTGTCTTTACCGCCCTTCTTAAACAGTGGCACCATGTTTGCCAACCTCCAGTCTTCCGGCACCTCACCTGTGAGTATCAATGGTACAAATATCTCAGCAAGAGGCCCAGTAATCACTTCTCTAGCTTCCCATAGAGTTCTCGGGTACACCTGATCAGGTCCTGGGGATTTATCCACTTTTAACTGTTTCAAAACATCCAGCACTTCCTCCCCTGAAATGTGGACATTTTTCAAGATGTCACCACCTATTTCCCTACAGTCTGTATCTTCCATATCCTTTTCCACAGTAAATACTGATGCAAAATATTCATTTAGTATCCCCCCGCCTATTTTCTGTGGCTCCACACAAAGGCCACCTTGCTGATCTTTGAGGGGCCCTATTCTCACCCTAGTTACCCTTTTGTTCTTAGTATATTTGTAAAAACCCTTTGGATTTTCCTTTAATTCTATTTGCCAAAGCTATCTCATGTCCCCGTTTTGCCCTCCTGATTTCCCTCTTAAGTATACTCCTACTTCCTTTATACGCTTCTAAGGATTCACTCGATCTATCCTGCCTATACCAGACATATGCTTCCTTCTTTTTCTTAACTAAACCCTCAATTTCTACAGTCATTATGCATTCCCTATACCTACCAGCCTTCCCTTTCACCCTGATGGATTGAGCTGTAAAATTAATCTCTCTTCAGCCCACAGCATATTAAAATGGATTAACCAGTGGTTTCTTGGTATACAGCAGTGGATAATTGTACTTGGTCATGTATCCCTTTATCACATATTAGTGGAGTACTAGAAGTTGAGATTTGCTTTTCAATATCCATGTATCCACTTGCCATTGCCAGCCTTTTACGAATGTGCCACTCGGGGAAAGCCATAAAGACATCTGGCCTGTACCACTATATATTGGCAGTCTTGATCATCAACATTACAAGAACCAGTATTTGTTGAACTTAGAAAGAAATCTGCATTTTTGAGTTCAGAATTAACATCACGTATGCTCACAATTGGCCTCCCCACAAGACCCAGCCCTCTCAAATATTTGTTGAATCCCATGAGAAACATGTTTGGTAGAACAAGTATTCCCTTTACACAGTTCTGGTGTGCAGGTAACTTGAATTTAGCCACATGTAAGAATTTCCTTGAGTGTTTTTAATAGGCTCCACCCTGCACTCAAATTCAGATTTGAAATAGAACACTCATTTGTTTTTATACTTATTCACGCACTAACCAGGCAGTGTTTATTACCCGTCCCTGATTGCATTAAGTGTCAACAACCACATTGCTGAGGGTATGGAGTTACATGCAGGCCAGACAAGGTAAAGATGGCAGTTTCCATCCCTAAAGGACATTAGTGTACCAGATAGGGTTTTTTTTTGACATTTGGTAATGGATCCACGGTCATCATTAGACTTCTAATTCCAAATATTTATTAAATTCGAATTCCACCATCTGCCATGGCAAGATTCGAACCCAGGTCCACAGAATATTACCAGGGTCTCTGGCTTAATAGTCTGGTGATAATTACTACGAGCCCATCACCTCCCCACGATTTCCCTTTCCTTAAAGTCCTAGTTGAGATATATGCCAGAGAGATGCTACTACTGTTTACTGCAAACTTATGTTCACTGGTCAAACTATATGCTTGGCTTCCAATAGTTCCATGCGTTAATGGATTGACCTTAGAATCCCTGCAATGTGGAAACAGGTCATTTGGCCCAACAAGTCCACACCGACCCTCCAAAGAGTAACCCACTCAGACCCATTTCCCTACATTTACCCTGACTAATGCACCTAACCTACACATCCCTGAACACTATGGGCAATTTGGCATGGCCAAGTCACCTTACCTGAACATCTTTGGATTGTGGGAGGAAACCAGAGCACCAGGGGAAACCCATGCGGACACCGGGAGAATGTGCAAGCTCCACACAGACAGTCACCCAAGGCTGGAATTGAACCCAGGTTCCTGGCACTGTGAGGTAGCAGTGCTAACCACTGAGCCGCCGTACCGCTCTTTTCGTTTTGCTTTTCTCATAGGAAACCTCACAAATAAGCATTTTTTTCATGATCCAAGCTTGATGCTAAATAGGGCGCATCAAAGCCATCCTTCGGGATAATGGCTACCCCAATCAGATAATTTCTTGCTAAAACTCATGAAAATCTGTAAGACCTCTGGGTCCTGAGAAGTGTCACATCTACCTAGGATTACCTGGAAGGGTAAGGTATCTGAATAGTTTTAGTACCAGATGGAGATAGAAGTTTCATGTTGCTACTATGCAGTTGCAAACAGGAATGGTGTTTGCACTGACAGGATGTTACCATCAAGCCAAAAATGACTTTCTGCCTTTCACAAAAGTGAGCACAATTGGAAATGAATTTTAATACCAATGTGATGTCAGGAATGTCAGCTGTATGTTCTAAAGAGTTGTGGATTATATCAAACAGCAGATTCCTTCGGCCTTTCCCACAAAGCACTGACTGTATCCAACCAACCTGCACTTGCAATGCTTGCATCACAGTATCCAACATTGGATATCATTCAGCAATTGGACAATGATCCTGATTACTGAATGATCCTGTGTGAAGAATTACACTGACAACCAATTTAGGATTGTCAGTCAGTCTTGCAGTCTGGCGTACTTGCAGATACTGGAAGCTACACACATTAACGCACAGAGCCTTATTCCTTGCAGTGCATTTGCATGCGTTGTACCCGTTTCAACTTATCAAAATAGGTGACAGCCAGTTACTAATTTATTTCTCAGTGAAGTGCCTTCATCAGAATCAGCCTGTTTTGGTTTGAATTTTAAACAAAACCCAACGGTTAATTGTCAGTCAATATTAACTGCTGCATTCTCTATGATAATACCTCTACCAGTTTTCACTTGCCAACAGTTTTGCACTGTCACCTTTTTTTGATTTAATGTTGTTTTTCTTCTTTATCGGTATTATTGCGAATTTTCCTGATGAGTGCATTATGAAAAGGTTCAACAAAATATAGCATTGCTGTAGTACAGAAGTGACAGATCCAATTTAATATGGTGATTGAAGTTTTCTTGTTCAGAGAAGCGTAATGGGGTCATTTGTTTAATGGAAATCTCCTTGCATTATCAGCACATGAGATCTTGGGACTATAAGCACAATGTTCATTTGCTGCTTTTGTTTAAAAGTTAAGCAGAGACTGTATTCAAGGAGTACAATATCAGACCAGACAGGAAACTTTAAAGCTGCATTTGATCCTAGTGAACCCATGTCTGGAGTACGCATGCAGCTTTGTTATACCTTTTAAAATAAGATGCATACTTGTTAGAGAATACAGAGAAGCACTACAGGCCTAATTTCAGAAGTTATGGAAATTACATGTATCAGGAAATATTGGTTACCAGACTTTGAAAAGGGCTTAGTTTAAAGCCAAGCTAAGTTAGAAGTGATGTTCTAATTTCTTTTGGCTAAATGATCCCATTTCTTCATTATTGCCGTTTTGTAGCATATAGTCTTGAACTTGTTTGCCGGGGATATTTGCCTGTGAGTTTTATTGGGGTTATTCAGGCCATGGAAATGAGAAAGTCCCTTTTTAAGTTATTGTTTGAGCAAACACTGCTTTAAATTAATCCCTTTTCAGATTTTCTGATGCACCAATATAACAAAACTACAGGAATGACTTTGCAGTCTTTTCTGCTAAGACCCATATGTCAATTACTGATTGTACCTTAGAAATGTTGTGCACTTTACTCTTTGCAGCAAGGCACATGGGGTGGAGAAGAGCAATTTCTGCAGTTAGAGTATCCTCCTTTATGTATTATTTTGCAGCATATTCTAAGACCATTCCCACAATACATTTTTGTAACAGTTTAATAAATTGTGAAATTATTATTCTTCTGAGACTACTTTTTAATTGAAAAAGTACACATACATGGATTAATTGTAAGGATACAACTAAGTAGATGAGCATGCAAAATGTCATAACATTCAAGACTATGGGCTAAGTGCTGCAAAGTGGAATTAGATAGGTTGACACAGACCTGATGGGCTGAGGGGCCCCTTCTGTGCTGTACGACTCTATGACAAGGTTGTTGATCTATTTGCCCTGAAGTGTGGCAAGGTATATTTGGATATTTGAAAGTGCTTTCCCTTTACAATTCAAAGTATTGATATTGTTTGCCTCCATTTTGCTTGCTGGACAGTTGAAGAAGTTGGAGCAGAACAAGATGGCACAGAATTTCAAACACATGGCAAAATTGGAGCCAAGAAGCAGCGGAAATTGGAAGAGAAAGAACAAAGGAAGGCACAAAGAGAGGTTAGAAACAACTTCATTTTAAAAAAAAAGGCAGGGCAAAAAATGTAACTGCTTTTGTTTTTAATTTCTGTAATGTGCACGTTATTGGTTAATTAATATTGACTGTGGCACAGAGGAGACTATTCAGCTAATCATGTGTATACTGGATCCATGTAGGAACAACTTGTATACTTTAACGTCCTCATCTTAGTCCTGCAGTTTTTTTTTCTCTCCAGATATTTCTTCAATTCTCGATTGATGGCCTCCATTTGAACCCATCTCCTTCACACTGTTAGGCAGTGATTACCAGCTTCCGGCCACTGCCAAGTTTTTAAAAATTTCTTGTCACTGTTTCTCCAAATACTAACCACTCTGAGTAGTTTGTGTCCTTGGATTAGGATTGTACCACTAAATGGAGCATTTCTTCCTATCCTATTAGCAGCAGTATACTTACTTTTGTCAAGTCTATATTTCTGACCTGAGATAGCTAAGTACTGGTATAAATGTGGTTCAGAAAAGCAGCTCTGCAGTGGTCCAAATTACAAACTATTTGTCTTATCTTCCGTGGTCTCTCAAAATTCTTTTGTAGATGTGCTAATTCACAGTTTAGAGTTCTCTTCTGTCTCTTATTGGGTTTCAATGGAAAGAAGTAGGATTGTAACCCTTATGTCACTGATTTGATTTAAGCAAGTATGTAAGGTCTTTTTAAACAAAAAAGTTAATCAAAAGATGAGACATTGGAAAATGGTTAACAGCCCTTTAGAAGAATAAGTGTAATGTTGCATTGGTTCTGATTGGGTAGGAGGAAGGATATTGCAAAATTATTTGACAATGATGACATGTCAGTTTGATAAAGAAGTTTAAATATTATGCAAAGATAAACTTTTGCAATATAACTGCCTTTGTGTCACAAAAAAAAGGAAATGAGACTGCAGATAATAGGATGACTGATCTGTTAACTCTTAATTATTTGCCCACAAACTAAAACTCTGAGTTGGAAATTTGTGTTTTCATGTCTTAGGAGTCACTTTTGCCTAAATTATATTAAAATAAAAGAATAAAAATGCATGACTGGTTCATCAACATCAGTAAAAAAGGACAGATTTATGTTTTAATTGAGATTTTTTTATTAGAATACCTTTATCTGCCAGCCTGCTAAAATGTTTTAAATTTCCTATTTGCCTGCAAAAACCTTAAGACATAGGAGCAAGAGTAGACTATTTGGCCCACCAAGATTGTTCCAGCATTCAATATGGCTGTTCTGATAATACTTCAATCCCCTTTCGTGCCAACGCCACAAATTCATTAAAATTTGTCCATTTCAGCCTTGAATATACTCAGTGAGAATAGATGGATTGGCCATACTATTTGCCCTGTTGTATCTAGGGATGTGCAGGTTAGGTGGATTGGCCATAGTGAAAGTAGGATTATGGGGGTTAGGCCTGGATGGGTTGTGCTTCGGAGGGTCAGTGTGGACTTGATGGCCTGCTTACATACTCTCAGGATTCTATGGTATCCCCTAGTTCTAAGAAACAGTCTTGACACCTCTCTGTGGTAAAGAATTCCATCAATTCACTCCCTCAGAGAGGGGTTTCCTCCTCATCTCTGTCTTAAATCAGTGACCCCTTACTCTGGAAATATGCCCTGTTTTCCTTGACTATCCCACAAGGAGAAATAGCATCTACTGTGTCAACCCCCTAAGAATCTTGTATCTTCAATAAGCTTACCTGTCATTCATCTAAATTAACATAACTCACCAAAGCTCCTTAGACACCACCTTCCAAACCTACGACCATTTCCATCTAGGAGGGCATGGGTAGCAGATACTTAGGAACATTATTGCCTCAAAACCATTCACCATCCTGAATTGGAAATATTTTGCTGTTCCTTCTCTGTTACTGGGTCAAAAACCTGGAATTCCCTCCATGTGGCATTGTGGATCTTCCTGCAACACATGGACTGCACCAGTTTAATAAGTTAGCTCACCACCACCTTGTCAAAGGCAATTAGAGATGGGCAATAAATGCTGCCTATCCAGCAATGCGCATGTCCCACAGGTGAAGAAAAAAATCATCCAGCCTGTTCAATCTCACCTCTTGCAAACATCTCTCCACACCCAGATCAACTTAGTGAAATTTGTCTGACTGTACTCAGTCTCAATGCTAGTGTACCTTTCTTTAGATAAGGGGACCAAAACTGTTCACAGTATTTCAACTGTGGTCTGATTAGTGCCATTAAGGAACTTGTCACTGGCTTCAGGAAGCAGAGTGGAGGGCATGCCCCTGTCTACATCAATGGTGCTGAGATTGAGATGTTTGAGAGTGTCAAGCTCCTGGGAGTGATGAGCCCCAATAGTCTGTCCTGATTCATCCACGTCGACACGGCGGTCAAGTGAGCACAACCACGCCTCTACTTCCTCAGGAGGCTAAGGAAATTCGGCATGTCTACGAAGACTCTTGTCAATTATTATAGCTACACACCATAGAAAGCATCCTATCTGGATGCATCACAGTGTGATATGGCAATTGCTGTTCCCAAGACCACTAGAAGCTAGAGAGAGTCATGAACAAGCCCAATCCATCACGCAAAGCAGCCTTCAATCATTGATTTTGTCTATACACCCACCCCCAGCTTCCTCCATGCTGTTATAAAAGTTTTGAATGGACCTCTCAAATGTTAGTGTTGATCCCTCTGCACCTTCTCTGTGGCTGTAACAATGTCTTCTGCACCATACTCTGCTACCTGATGCATGTTGTACGGTGTGATCTGCCTACAGAACTACGCTTTTGGTACTCTTGGTACATGTGACAACAATCAAATCAAACTCCCTGTTTTTATATTCCAATTCCTTTGAAATCAAAATCATTTGATTTCCGATCACCCATTGAAGTTGGATGTTACCTTTTCATGATTCATGCACAAGAACCCACAAAATCCCTGAATTGCAGGTTTCTGCCTTGTCTCTCCATTTAAATAATAATCAGCTGTTCTATTATTCCTAACAAAATGCATTACCTCACATTTTCCCATTTTGTATTCTGAAATCTGCTAAATTTTTACCCACTCGCTTAACCTGTGAACCTGGAATTTCAGCAGACTCTTGCAAATTAATAGAGCAGATTTCACGATGTCATAATGTCTATCAATATGAGTGACGTAGTTTTCAAATTCTTTTATTGGGAATGTTGTGTTAGATTAATCAGTAAGAACTTCTAGTGCATAGCTCAGCCAGGATGAACTCTGAAGCTGTTTCTGATGTGATCTTATTTTATTTAACATAAAGGCTGAAGAAGCAGAACGAGAAGAAAGACGAAAATTGCAAATGAAGAGAGATGAAGACCGGAAGAAAGATGAGGAACGATTACGACTTGAAGAGCAGCGAAAAGTACGGTCACTTCTGCCTGTTAATTTTTTCAATGAAGTTCGGCTTATAGTGGCTATTTATTGATAGATCACAACTCTCAATATTAATAGTGAATAATAAATGTTTTTACAATGGACAAAAAAAAATCTGGTGGTTGAAACCTGCCTTCTATAGTGCTGAGAGGCAAAAGCACCAGCTGCACAACCACATCTATGTTAAAGGTGACTCATTTGGATCATCAGCACGGTGAAACAAAAATTTGTAGTGCTCAATTTAACTGCCTCCTTTTGGGAAGGAACTCTTATCAGTGTGCTGTCAAACTACTTTAGTTGGAGAGCTGAAAAGCAGGATTGCCAGGTCACATTTGTTTCTACAACAACTGAAAACTTTGCTTTATAAAGTGCCTTTTAATTTAATGAAATTTCCCAAGGCGCTTCAGGAGTGTTACAAAACAAATTATGACGCTGATCTGCATGAGTTATTGTCACATCTTATGACAAAGATTTGATCAAAGAGGTCGGTTTAGTAAAAGGCATCTAGCTGGGTATATAAATAGGAAGGGTTTAGAGGAATATGGACCTAGATTAGTTTAGAGTAACTGGAACAAGCTGAGAATAGAATTACCCAGGTAGACAAATGGAGAGAGCCACCAGAGAAGGATGATGTGGTCACTAATGTCAAAGGCTATAAGCATGTCAGAAAGGACAAGACTGGAAATTTGAATTTTTCTTCCTTTTACGTGTGGCCACTTGTTTCCCCTGTGTAGCTGCAGAGGTAAATAATCTAGTGATTTAAAGAAAACAAAGGAATTTAAGACCTGAGTATTGTAGGAAAGTGAGGTCTTGCAAGGCAGTGTGTTTGTCTCGACACTGTAACCCGACAATGAAATGAAACCAGATAAACTTGTAATTAAAAGTTCAATCAAGAGTTATCATCAACTTTGTAGGGGGTTTCAGGTTAATTGCATCAAATGCAAGTAACTGTGCCACAGAAATCTCAGGCAATGACCGTTTTCAACAAGAGAGAATCTAACCATTGCCCATCGATAATAACAATGGCAAACACAGCTCTGTCGATCCTGCAAAATTCTCTTTACTAACATCTAAGGGATATACCTAGCAACTCCAGAATCCATGGAGTACTGTGGACCATCAGCAACTGGTCCAGTTCAGTTTCTAGTAAGTGGCAAACCCAGGATATTGATGGTGGAGTAATCAGCAACGTTGATGCCGTGGAGTATCAACAAACAATGGTTAGATACTCTCTCTCGTTAAAAATGGTCATTGTCTGTGACTTCTGTAGCAGAAATGTTACTTGCTTTTGATGTAATTAACCTGCAACTCCCTACCTTATTGATGATACTTTATTGAACTTTTTATTACCAAGTTTTGATGAACATTCATTGACCTGAAATGTGTCTCCACAAGTTCTGTTGATCATTCTCTATTTTCATATTTGTAGCATGCACAATACTTTTCTTCTGCAAGCCCCTACCCCAGCATTGGTCTGGTTATTAAAAAGGGTGGAATTCTGTTCAAATAGAGTTGAAATGCTGCCCTGTAAGAGAGGGAATTATCTCCGGTTCAAGCTTGCAGTGCTGTTATGTGCAGTATTAGCTTAACATAAGCCAACTCACATTTTGGGAAATGGCATAGGTATAAGGGAAACTTTAAGTAGAGAAAGTTAGGAAGAAATGAAATGAATGGTAGCAGTAGTGAAACTATCTTCGATGATGCATATTTTTGGCATGGGGTGAGCCTTTGACATGATTCTCAATTGATCCAGTTTCCAAATGTGTATTAATGTGGATGCAAATAACACAAAATGGTCAGATGAAGAAAGTACAAAATGGTACACTAGGATTTTGATTTAGAAGAGCCAAAAACCATTCGTCTCAAATTGCCATTTTTGATTGTGTGATATCTTTTTGGAATATTCTGGAATCAGCACGCGCACACATGCTAATGCATGCATACATGCTCACACTTTCGTGCTGACTTGCTGCTTGGAACTAATTTAATTTATTTGTCATGTGTCATACAAAAGGGATTTGATTATTCTTTTGATTTGGCACGTGTTTACATCAGACATGCTTAAAATGTAAATGAAACTCATGTTGTTGAAGAAATTATAGTGTTGCACATTTCCCACATATCTTTTAAATGCATTGCAGTACACAAGTATTTGCTGGACAGAAGTCAGTGCTTTTATATATACAATAAGTATTCAAACATTAATTTTGAAAATAATGTTAATATTGTAGTTGTAATGTTTTCATGCTTGTTTAAAGAAATGAGTAATGTTTTGGAGGATATTATAAAACAGTAGATTTTTAACTGATCAATTTGTTTTATTAAAACTGCAGTGAAGTATAAAGAAGATTTTTTTGCACTGCTGTTGCAAACAGTTTTGTTCTTGTGTGTCTGTTAGTGGAGGCGGACAATACCCACAGTTTTGCAACTGTCATTAGTGGTATGATTCTGAGTAGGTGGTATGATTCTAAGCACCTAGGTTCTAATACATAGCTCAGCATAATGTTTCCAAGTACTCTAATGACCTAATATCAAGCCACTCACTGTGGAAGATATGTTATAACAGTGGTATATTGAATGAAGCTCGTTCATTCATTTTATATAACCTTTTATAAGACAATATTTTAAATACTTAGAAAGGTATTTTCATTAGAATTATTAAAGCACTATTTTGCATAAATATGCTCTAGTTAAACATCTAACCTAGACTGACATTACATTACCACAGTGAGGGAGCCATCTGAACAAGACGAACAGAGCTCGTTTGCGTTCTCAAGTGAAATTAGTCACATGTGCTCAAAGAAGATCATGGTATATTCTCTGTTGACCTTCATTACTACCCTAGTGATCATATTAATTTCCATGCTCTATGTGGCACTTGTTATGGCAAACTAGATGCTGTATTTCCGCGTAACAATGTTGGAACTTTAAGTACACTTAATTGGTCATAAAGTGTTTTAGAATGCGATTCAGGATGTGAAAGATTTCATTTAACTAAATGCTGTTGAAATTTATAGTGTAAAATGTTATTATTATTATTATTATTATTATTGACATATATGTAGATTTGAAAATTTCTTTAGATTTTTAATTAAACTTTTCACACAAATTTAGATTCTAACACTTATTTCTGGCATCTTGCTGAAAGTGATTTTATTGTTGCAATCTAAGCAATAGCTAGAGGGGAAAATCACTCCACTGGGAGAATCAGAGTTAACGTTTTGAATCCGATATGACTCTTCCTTAGAACTAATATTACTTGTATTTCAAAAGAGTTTTGTTATTCCTGTTAACCATAGGGTAATTTGATACAGGAGTAATTTTAAGTAAGACACTCATTTCCTATGTAGGCGATCATAACATTATGATTACAGGCATAATTTTTTTTAAAAAGTAGCACATGGTTTCGTCTTCCTTGTAACATAAGAGCATCATTTGCCAGTTACAGAGATAGTTGCCTATGGTAATGATTTGGTAGCAATTCCAATGATGTTCAACCTTAGTTATGTAGCATTGAAAGCTGCCAATATGAAAGCGACAGGGAGTATGGCGTTAAATAGAAAGATAAGCAGCAGGATAGCATGTGTCCAGGCGGATTTAAAATTGAGGCAGACTGAGAATGCAGAAAAAAGCAAGGATAACTTAGGACATCATATGACTTCCAACATCTCTAATGATAAGGAAGTTAGCATTAAGGCACTTTACCTGAATGCTCGTAGCATTCATAACAAAGCCGATGAACTAATGGCACAGATAATAGTGAATGATTATGATGTGGTAGGCATCACAGAGACTTGGTTACAGGGGGGTCAGGACTGGCAGTTAAACCTCCATGGTTTTTCAACTTATCGAAAAGACAGAGGTGGGCAGAGGGGGTGGGGTTGCCTTGTTAGTTAAGAACAAAATTAAATCCAATGGTATTGAATGACATAGCGTCGGATGATGTGGTGTCTGTGTGGGTGGAATTGAGGAACCACAAGGGCAAAAAAACCATAATTGGAGTTGTGTACAGACCTCCTAACAGTGGTCAGGACCAGGGACGCAACATGTACCAGGAAATAGAGAAGGCAGGTCAGAAAGGCAAAGTCACATTGATCATGGGAGACTTCAATATGCAGGTGGACTGGGTAAATAATGTTGCTAGTGGATCCAAAGAAAGGGAATTCATGGAATGCTTACAGGATGGCTTTTTGGAACAGCTTGTCATGGAGCCCACAAGGGAGCAGGCTATTCTGGAACTAGTGCTTTGCAATGAACCAGACTCTATAAAAGATCTTAAAGTAAGGGAACCCTTAAGAAGTAGCGATCATAATATGGTAGAGTTCAGTCTGGAGTTTGAAAGAGAGAAGACAAAATCGGACGTAATGGTGTTACAGTTAAATAAAGGTAATTATGAGGGCATGAGAGAGGAACTGACAAAAATAGACTGGAAGCAGAGGCTAACCGGGAAGACAGTAGAGCAAAAATGGCAGGAGTTTGTTGGTATAATTGAGGACACTGTACAGAGGTTCATCCCCAAGAAAAGAAAGATTATCCGGGGAGGGATTAGACAACCATGGCTGACAAAGGAAGTCAGGAAATGTATTAAAGAAAAAGAGAGATCCTATAAAGTGGCCAAGAACAGTGGGAAATCAGAAGATTGGGAAGGATACAAAAACAAACAGAGGATAACAAAAAGAGTGTAATAAGAAATGAGAAGATCAAATATGAAGGTAGGCTAGCCAGTAATATTAGAAATGATTGTAAAAGTTTCTTTTAGTACATAAGAAACAAACGACAGGCAAAAGTAGACATTGGGCCATTTCAAACTGATGCAGGAAGCCTAGTGATGGGAGATAAGGAAATAGCTGGAGAACTTAATAAGTACTTTGCGTCAGTTTTCACAGTGGAAGACATGAGTAATATCCCAAAAATTAAAGGGAGTCACGGGGCTGAGTTGAGTATGGTTGCCGTTACGAAAGAGATAGTGCTAGAAAAGTTAAAAAGTCTTAAAATTGATAAATCTCCTGGCCCCGATGGGATACACCCTAGAGTTCTGAGAGAGGTGGCTGAGGAAATAGCAGAGGCATTGGTTGAGATCTTTCAAGAGTCACTGGAGTCAGGAAAGGTCCCGGATGATTGGAAGATGGCTGTTGTAACCCCCTTGTTCAAGAAAGGATCAAGACAAAAGATGGAAAATTATAGGCCAATCAGCTTAACCTCAGTTGTTGGTAAAATTCTAGAATCCATCATTAAGGATGAGGTTTCTAAATTCTTGGAAGAGCAGAGTCTGATTAGAACAAGTCAACATGGTTTTAGTAAGGGAAGGTCATGCCTGACAAACCTGTTGGAATTTTTTGAAGAGGTAACAAGTAGGTTAGACCAGGGAAACCCAGTGGATGTGGTCTATCTAGACTTTCAAAAGGCCTTTGATAAGGTGCCACACGGGAGGCTGCTGAGCAAGGTGAGGGCCCATAGTGTTCGAGGTGAGCTGCTGGGATGGATTGAGGATTGGCTGTTTAACAGAAGGCAGAGAGTTGGGATAAAAGGTTCTTTTTCAGAATGGCAGCTGGTGACAAGCGGTGTCCCGCAGGGTTCAGTGTTGGGGCCACAGCTATTCGCATTATATATTAATGATTTGGATGAGGGGACTGGGGGCATTCTAGCGAAGTTTGCCGATGATACGAAGTTAGGTGGACAGGCAGGTAGTACTGAGGAAGTGGGGAGGCTACAGAAGGATCTAGACAGGTTGGGAGAGTGGTCCAGGAAATGGTTGATGGAATTTAATGTGAGCAAGTGCGAGGTCTTGCACTTTGGCAAAAAGAATAAAAGCATAGACTACTTTCTAAATGGTGAGAAAATTAGTAAAGCCAAAGTACAAAGGGATCTGGGAGTGCTAGTCGAGGATTCTCTTAAAGGTAAACATGCAGGTTGAGTCCATGATTAAGAAAGTGAATGCAATGTTGCCTCTTATCTCAAGAGGGTTGGAATATAAAAGCAGAGATGTGCTACTGAGACTTTATAAAGCTCTGATTAGGCCCCATTTGGAATACTGTGTCCAGTTTTGGTTCCCACACCTCAGAAAGGACATACTGGCACTGGAACGTGTCCAGCGGAGACCTGGAATGGCAGGTCTAACATATGAGGAACGGCTGAGGATCCTGGGATTGTATTCGTTGGAGTTTAGAAGAATGAGGGGAGACTTAATAGAGACGTACAAGATAATACATGGCTTGGAAAGGGTGGACACTAGGAAATTGTTTCCATTAGGCGAGGAGACTAGGACCCGTTGACACAGCCTTAGAATTAGAGGGGGTCAATTCAGAACAGAAATGCGGAGACATTTCTTCAGCCAGAGAGTGGTGGGCCTGTGGAATTCATTGCCGCAGAGTGCAGTGGAGGCCGGGACACTAAATGTCTTCAAGGCAGAGATTGATAGATTCTTGTTGTCTCGAGGAATTAAGGGCTATAGGGAGAACGCTGGTAAGTGGAGTTGAAATGCCCATCAGCCATGATTGAATGGCGGAGTGGACTCGATGGGCCGAATGGCCTTACTTCCGCTCCTATGTCTTATGGTCTTATGGTCTTATCCCTCTGTTGTTAGAAGGTGTTTCATTTTCTCTACCCAAAGATAGTCTAGTTTCATACTTTTCATTTATTTCCTGATGTTTTCCTTCTTACAATAGCAATTCATATTTTGTAAAATAAAATCTGTAATTTAGTGCTTGAATACAGCTTCACTTGAGAATGTAGCACTCTACAACAACGGAAAGTGTGAAACTACAAAAGTGCTGTCTTGACAAAGTTACCTATACACAGGGCTATTCTACAAAGTGGGAAGAATTTCTGCATTGGTCACAATTGGGAAATTGCGCCCAAACTGGATTTGAGATTGTACTGGCTAGGTTCGAGTTTGTCGCATGTATTTTTTTTTAAGGTTTTCAAATGTGTCAGCACAACCTGGCAATATAATGTTTTGAATTTGCAAAACACATCTGCTCTTCTTTTAAGAACAATCTTGACCTTTCAGTTGCCTGCTGTTTCAATTCACCTTTCTACTGTTGTTCTGATATATCCATCCCGGTCTTTGCAGTGGTCCAAGTTGGAAGAACCTTGTCTCATTTTGCACTTGGGCATTTTTTGGCTTCAATGTTGGAACTCATCAATTTCAGAGGACAAGCATTGTCCTCCATTTTGATTACACCCTACCTTGTTGTCTTGATAGCATGGGCTTACTCTCATCAGGCCTGATCTATTTTTGATTATTCATGACTATCATTTGCACCCACTTGCCTACTCCTCATGTTCTTAACGAGAATGTTCAGCCTGAGTAACCTGATTTTGAAAATCTATATTTGAAAATCAGTTGAATATAACTTTCTGAAGTCATTTACAAAATTTTTTTTTGGAAAAGAGATGTTTAAAAAAATGTTTGCTAGTGCCTCTGCCTAAGACAATGAGTGTAATTTGAAGAGCCATCCCAAACCATAGCCATTGGCAAAATCTCTCAATTTTAAATTGGGGCTTGTTACCATTTTTCTAGGCACACTTGATTTGGGAAATTTTTTTCTTTGGCAAGAGCAAAACAGGAATACAAGGGATTTGAATTTAATAAATTTGTATTCCTTAATCTTTTTGTGCTGATTTGGCTGATTTCTGACCAGATTGCATTGATATTGCTAATTTCACCTGAACCTATTGAATGAGGAAACTTGCTATTCCATGTTATAAACCATTAATATGCATATTCTGAGTTACGTTGGCTAATTGAACTGATCACAAACCTACATAGAATTCTAGCTTTTTTGATCTGTTACAGCAAAAATAAAAGTCTGGTGCTATGACAAACTTGGTGATCTTTGAAAGCATGAAAGGTGGAACTCTGTGCTGCAATAAGAATGCAAGATCCTGCTTTGTGCCCTCAAGAAATTGCATGGCCAGTTAAATAGCATGACGATCTTGTGATATCTGGTGCTGCGCTGAGAATAAAGATAGTGTGGTTAAGCCCGACCTTTCACATTAGACATCAGTCATGTGACCCTACATGTTTTGGATGTTCCTGTTGTCTTTTAGTTATCAGGATTAAATGCAACACCTAGTAAACTGCCTGTCCAAAGTACTACACATAGATGAAGCGGGTTTGTCTGCTGTTTTAGATTACTTTCAGTGTTCCCTCAGTTTTGTTTTTAGTAATATTGTTCTAAATTGTGCTATATTAAAACAACACAGGCCTTCATTTATATAGCATCTTTCAAAGTTACAAAACATATTTAAGCACTTAAGAGCCAATGAAGTACTCTTGAAAAGTAGGCACTGTTGATATGTGAGAAATGCCTCAGTCAGTTTGTGAGCTCCTAAAGGTCATGACTAGATTATCTGTTTTTGAGATGTTTATTAAGAGATAACATTGACCAGGAACCAGGGAGAAATCCCCTGTTCTTCGTGGTTTGTGTATAGGAGTTGGCTATGACTATTGTGTATAGGGGTAGTCATGTTGAGATTGTACAGGATGTTGTTGAGGCCATTTCTGCAATACTGTGTCCAGTTCTGGTTGCCTAGTTCTTAGAATGATATTATTAAGCTGGAGAGGGTTCAGAAGAGATTTACCAGGATGTTGCCATTTGAGTTATAAATAAGGCTTATTAGGCTTTTTCACTGGAGGGTAAGAGATTGAGAGGTGACCTTTTTAGAGATTTATAAAATCATGAGAGGTATAGGTAGGGTTAATAATAGGTTTTTTTTACCCAGGTTGGGGGAATTTCAAGATTGAGGTGTATTTTTGAGGTGAGAGGAGAGAGATTTTTAAAAAGATGTCTTTTAAAGACTGGTGCCATTACAACATTTGAAATGCATCTGGATGGGCATATGTGTAGGTAGGATTTAGAGGGAGATGGGCCAAATTCCAGCAAATGGAATTAGATTAATTTAGGATATCCTGTTGGCCTGGAGGAGTTGGACCAGAGGGTCTGTTTCCATGCTGTACGTGCTTTTTTCTTGTTAAATCTAGTTACACTGCATTTTTATTTTGCTTGATACTTTTAAAATATTTGGTGATCTTGCATTTCACTTTTAATATTTGTCTTCTGCAATGAATTTTAAGTAAGATATTTCTATATCATTCCATTGGACAAGTGAATATAATTGCTTTTCAGAGTTCCTTTCTTCTTGATGCAGCCTTTCTGATCTCTTGCCTGAATATTGTGTGTTCAAGATCCACGTGAAAACGTGAGCACAAGACCAAGGCTGACACAATAACTGTACTTAGGAGATAGTGAGGACTTCAGATGCTGGAGAAGTCAAAGTCGATAAAGTGTCGTGTTGTAAAAAGCTCAGCAAGTCAGGCAGCATCTGAGGAGCAAGAGAGTAGACATTTCGGGCTTAATTCTTTAGGACTGATGAAGTCTGAGACATCGACTCTCGTGCTCCTCAGACTGCCTGACCTATTGTATTTTTTTCCAGCGCCACACTTTATCAACTCCCAAAACAGTAACAATACATTATTGGAGATGTTTGCTTTACAATGAAACCATTAATGAAGGTGCTGTTAATGTCCTCAGGTGAACAATTTAAAGAAGAGCAAGGGAAATTATTCTTGTCCTGGTCAATATTAATTCCTCAATTCACATCTCAAAAACAGATTATCTGCTTGTTTTTGTCCTTGTCTAGTTCGGTTTTCATATTTAACAATATAAAATTAACTATAGTTCAAGGATTCTTCATTGGCTGCAAAATATTTTGAAATATTTGGTACTTACAAAGGTGTTATAGAATGCAAGTCTTTTTTTCTATTCCCATCATCCTTAACCTTTTTGAAAAATCCACTGTTTAACTCAACACAGGAAGGTTTACTATTGTGCTGAAGACTTACAAACACCTAGAATTTAAACAGGTAATTGAATAGAAGTTGCAATATAAACAGTAGACCTTCATATTCTTCCAGAGGTGCTTTATTCAGAAAGCACATGCATTTTTCACTTGTTTTCTACCTGCTATTCAAAATGCAAATTTTAGTTTTTTTTAGTGCAAGGTACATATTCTAGAGATGCATCGTCAGCAACTGAGGTATGCAACTTGAAGCATTCAACTGTAAATTTTCTGCCTTCAAAAAAAATGTTTTCAAAAAGTGACTGGCATCTTGACGTGTAAGTTTGGGGGTTGGTGGGGGGTGGTGTTGGGGGAGGGGGTAAGAAGGGACTTCCCAATACTAATTAGGAAATACTGTTATGCAAATTGTAGAGGTTGCTTCCTATATAAGAGAGGCATGACTTCATAAACACATAACTGAATACTATGCACCTGCACAATGCACTGGTTATGTTTTTGTCAGCTGCACAATTCTATGCCATGTGCAAGTAATGGATGACAATTTTTAAAAAATTCATTTTAGAAATGGAGTTTATTGTTAAATATGTACTGTCTGTTTTGAAACCATTTTCTCTTTCCCTTTCTCACAAAAACAAAGGAAGAAGAATTGAAGAAAGCATGGGAAGAGAAACAGCGACAAGAGCATGATGAATACCTCAAGTTGAAAGAAGCATTTACCGTTGAAGAGGAAGGAATTGAGGTACAACCAGATGAAGAGGAGGTAAATATTTACTTAAAAGCATTAAGAAGTTTACTTAACACTGTCCACCAATCAACAGCCCCTAATAGCAATTCAAGCCTACTGTCTGTTTTTTAGAATTTTCAGAAAGGCTTTTTAAAAATTTTCTCTTTGTCCTGAGGTGAATCTTTATTTTTATTTGCTGGAAAAATAGTGCAGGCTCGTTAAAATTTTGGCAATTCCAAGTAAAGCAGAAGTTCAAACATGAAGCAGATTTGTATTTATGTTATAGGAAATATGAAAATATCTTCTAAAGTTATTTTAAATTTGGAGCAGCTCCAAAACAAGCATGTCGATCATTTAAATTTAAGTAATGATTCTGACAAATTTGAATAGGTTTGTGAAATTTATTCATACTCTGTGCATTTGTCATGGGATATCTCTGATTGATTATTTTTTTCTATACCTTTCTCTCCATGTGTTATAGGTATGGAACTTTTAGTTTAGTTATTTTAACAGCAAGTGTACTGCTTGACCTAGCATTTGGTGATACTAAATGTTATTTTAAATGCATCAGTTGCACAGGTTTTTCTAGTTACGTTATTTATTATTAGTATATTACTTTATTATAACAATATTTGTCCCGATAGTCAAAGGGGCTTCAAATGAGGTACATAATATAATTGAGTTGCTCTCTCTTCCAAGAAAAGAAAATTAAGTAATAATCTTAGACAAAAGTATGGCTGTACAAGTTTTTCCTGGTTTGCTGTGAATTAATAGCACTGACATGTTTTAATTATTTGTACTTGTTCTCAATTTATTTTTAACATAATAAACATGATCAGATCTAATTTAAGAGGAAAGTCTAAGCAATTATTCATGCACTTTACTCATCTTTTACTAATCACTTGATTAGTGAAATGTAATTTTATATGAGAAGTGGTATGATGTAGGTGGTGTGAATTAAGATTGTACTCTACATCCATTGTTCAGGCATAGTAACTTTAGAAATAATTTTACCAAATTTCATTTGTAAAACTGAGTTGTCAAATCTAAAGTATCTTTATTTTAATTCTGAACTTTTTCATTTTTCATATGCTATCTTCAATTTTGATCTAGTAAACATGTGGCTGATGTGTTCTCCACTGGAAATGCCTGCTTCTTATTGATTTTTCACTTCAGAATAAAAGACTTGTGTAATAAGGGGCCATTTTGTATTTGCACGGGGTTTAATGTTTTCCTTTCATTTCCTGCTAAAATTTTCCTTGGCTTAAAAGATATTGCTTCCATATCCCAGTGAAAGAATGTTCAATGAAATGAAAGTGAAACTTCTGCTATTGTTTAAAACAGGACTTCCAGTTTCCCAATTGATACAATATCAATTGAGTTGCTCAAGAAATCATTTAGAAGCTCAATTGGAAAAGCTCAAGAAATTGTGACTAGCTTTGTTACACAAGATTGTAATCTATACTGAAACTTTTCAAACATTCTTCATTCTATGTCTATTTCATTTGTTTTTGTTTTCAGTCGCAGAATCTTCTGCAGGAGTTCATCGACTACATCAAGGTAATGGTAATAATCTATTTTCCATTGATTTGTCTATTTAATCTTTTGGCAAATTGCACAAAGAATTTTGAGAAGCCAGTGTAGCAGACAAATGTTCAACTTGTGTAAAATTCTTACTTGCGGTTCACGTGTTTTGGCTGTTCGATTTTTGGAACATTTCTCCATTGGTTATGAGGGACATTATTGCTTCTAAATGTTTTAAAATGTAGTGTAGTCATCTAATTTTGCAACAATAGGCATTTTTAATATCACGCTTAATCACCTTTCTTGTTTTTCCATGGTCTGTAACTACACTACTTGTTATCCTTTTTTCCTTGTTCAATAACGTTGTACTCATTGTATTGTAAAGCCTTTTTTGTCATTGTAAACGCGAGAGAGAGAGACTGGAACAGAGACAGGCAGTTAAGTTTTTGAAACCAAAGATAGTGAGGCCCAAAAAAAGGATTGAGGGAAGCACACAATGTATAAAGGTAGAAATTGTTTCAAGTATAGAAAAATGCCCACAGATATAGGAATTATTTTTATATTATTGCAGAATAGCATTTTTTCAAGTTTCCTGATTTTTAATTTGTTATGAGATATAGCTGCAAATGTGTTGCTGGTCAAAGCACAGCAGGTTAGGCAGCATCTCAGGAATAGAGAATTCAACGTTTCGAGCATAAGCCCTTCATCAGGAATAAGAGAGAGAGAGCCAAGCAGGCTGAGATAAAAGGTAGGGAGGAGGGACTAGGGGGAGGGGCGATGGAGGTGGGATAGGTGGAAGGAGGTCAAGGTGAGGGTGATAGGCCGGAGTGGGGTGGGGGCGGAGAGGTCAGGAAGAGGATTGCAGGTTAGGAGGGCGGTGCTGAGTTGAGGGAACCGACTGAGACAAGGTGGGGGGAGGGGAAATGAGGAAGCTGGAGAAATCTGAATTCATACCTTGTGGTTGGAGGGTTCCCAGGCGGAAGATGAGGCGCTCCTCCTCCAGCCGTCGTGTAGTTGTGTTCTGCCGGTGGAGGAGTCCGAGGACCTGCATGTCCTCGGTGGAGTGGGAGGGGGAGTTAAAGTGTTGAGCCACGGGGTGATTGGGTTGGTTGGTTCGGGCGGCCCAGAGGTGTTCTCTGAAGCGTTCCGCAAGTAAGCGGCCTGTCTCACCAATATAGAGGAGGCCACATCGGGTGCAGCGGATGCAATAGATGATGTGTGTGGAGGTACAGGTGAACTTGTGGCGGATATGGAAGGATCCCTTGGGGCCTTCCATAGCACTTAACGATATATATGAAGTTTCATTGCATTTTGTTTTGTTACTGCAGAACAACATGACGTGAAAAAGAGACAAAACGTGCAAGCCTCATCTCATAAGGATGCTGTTATTGCATGTCATGACTATGCTCTTGCATGGTTAGATATAGGACCAAAGAAATAAGTCCAATTTAAAGCTGCTTAAGAATGAAATTGAGCAATGCAATCAGTCCCAAGCAGTATGGAGCTGACATAGTCGTTGTGGGTCAAATGGGCATTCATCAGATGGTAGCGTATGACAAGGGCCTCTGCTAAATCCATAATGCTTTACATCTTTAGCAATGACTTCGATGAGAGGACTGAAAGTGGGCAAATTTACAGATGATAGGAAGATAGGTGGGAATGTTTGTTGTGAAAATGACATAACAAAGATGCAGATTTTTAAAAAAAAAAATCAACGTATAGCTTAAATGACTAAGTGAAAATCTGGAGGTGGAGTATGATATGGCAAAATGTGAAGTTGTTCACTTTTTAGCAGTAGAATTTTTAAAAAGCAGCATATTATCTAAATGGAGAATAACTGCAAATTGAGATGTAGAAGGATCTAAATGTTCATAAGTTCCAAAATGCTGGTATGCATGTACAGTGCATAATTAGGAAAGCTAATGGGTTGACACCCTTTATTACAAGAGGACTTGAAATGCTTCACTACATAGGGCATTTGAGACCACATTTCAAATGCTGCATGCAGTTTTGGTCTGCTCATTTAAAGAAAGATGTAAATACATTGGAAGCAGTTCAGAAGTGGTTTATTAGATTGGGTACCTTGCCCTTTAGGGAACAACTGGACATGCTGGGCTTATTTTCAGTAGAATTCAGAAGAGTAACAGTTGATTTGATTGAAGTGTTGTAAAATTCTGAATGGTCTTGTCAAGGATATGCAAAGGATGTTTTCTCTGTGGTTGAGTCCAGATCTAGGGAACTGTTTTAAAATCGTGGTTTGTCCTTTAAGACAGAGATGAAGAGAATTCCCTTTTTCTCTCAAAGGATTGTGTGACTTTGCATCAAAAAGTGGGGTCACTGAATACTTTTATGATAGTGGTAGATAGTATCTTGTTGAGCAAGGGATTCAAAGGTTATTGGAGATAAATGGGAATGTGGAATTTGGAGCGCAAAGAGATCCACATGGATTTTCTTGAATGGCAAATTGAGTCTGCAGACTCAAATATGCTACTTATGCTCCTAATTCCTATGATTGTTTATTAACTCTGGGTATTCTCTCTCATGTCTTCAGCAGACTAGAACTAATCTTAACTCATGCCACTGTAACATTCATAGAACAAAGAATGTTACAACACAGTACGGGCCCTTTGGCCCTCGATGTTGCGCTGACCTGTGAAACCAATCTGAAACCCATCTAACCTACACTATTCCAGTATCATCCATATGTTTATCAAACGTCCATTTAAATACCCGTAAAATTGGCGAGTCTACTACTGTTGCAGGAAAGGCGTTCCACACCTTACTACTCTGAATAAAGAACCTATCTCTGACATCTGCCCTGTGTTTGGGATGGCACGGTGGCTCAGTGGTTAGCCCTGCTGCCTCACAGAGCTAGGGACCCAAGTTCGATTCCAGGTGACTGTCTGTGTGGAGTTTGGGCATTCTCCCTGTGTCTGCGTGGGTTTCCTCTGGGTGCTCCACTTTCCTCCCATGCTCTAAAAATGTGCAAGTGAATTGGCCATAGTCTTAGGTGCATTAGTCAGGGAGAAATAGGTCTGGGTGGGTTACTCTTCAGAGGGTCGCTGTGGACTTGGTGGGCTGAAGGGCCTGTTTCCACACTGTACAGACTCTAATATCTATTACCCCTCAATTTAAAGTTAAATGTTCGTTGTGCTAGTCATCACCATCCGTGGAAAAAGGCTCTCGCTTTCCACCCTATCTAATCCTCTGATTATCTTGTATGTCTCTTTAAGTCACCTCTCAATCATCTTCTCTCTCATGAAAACAGCCTCAGGTCCCTCAGCCTTTCTCCATAAGACCTTCCCTCCATACCAGGATGTTGCCTGGTAAATCTCCTCTGCACCCTTTCCAGTGCTTCCACATCTTTCCTATAATGCGGTGACCAGAACTCTATGCAATATTCCAAGTTCGACCGCACCAGAGTTTTGTACAGCTGAAACATGACCTCATGGCTCCAAAACTCAATCCCTCGACCACTAAAAGCTAACACTGTATGCCTTCTTAACAACCCTATCAACCTGAGTGGCAACTTTCAGGGAACTATGCACATGGACACCGAGACATCTCTGCTCATCCACACTGTCAAGAATCTTACCATTAGCCCAATACTCTGTATTCTTGTTACTTCCAAAATGAATCACCTCACACTTTTCCGCATTAAACTCCATTTATGACCTCTCAAGCTTATCTATTCATGCAAATATTTAACAATTTTATACCATTGAATTAGTCATCAAATCCATTTGAAATGCACCCTAATTGAAAGAAATTTAGACAGCTTAATTTTTTCAGAATAGATTAGATTACTTACAGTGTGGAAACAGGCCCTTCAGCCCAACAAGTCCACACCGACCCTCCGAAGAGCAACCCACCCAGACCCATTCCCCTACACCTAACACTATGGGCAATTTAGCATGGCCAATTCACCTAACCTGCACATTTTTGGACTGTGGGAGGAAACCGGAGCACCTGGAGGAAACCCACGCAGTCACGGGGAGAACATGCAAACTCCACACAGACAGTTGCCTGAGGCGGGAATTAAACCCGGGTCTCTAGCGCTGTGAAGCAGCAGTGCTAACCACTGAGTTTAAGATGCATCATGCAAAAGGAATACGTGCAAGCTAATATTTGAAAGGGAAAAATCAGTTAATATTTCAAATGTTGCATGCACAATATTAGCTTTTCTCTTTTCAGATATTTGTTGAAATGAGATTATTAATGATTTGTAATTTGCAGACCTCAATTAACATCAACCACTCAGATGCAGACTGATGGGATGGGATTGAGATTTACTCTCTACAATTTTACTTCCCACTGATTTCACTAGAATATGGAAGCCATTATGATTAGATTAATTTTTCAAGTGGGTTAGGTTAGATTAAAGCGATTGCACTTTTCTCCCCCCTTTTTCTTCGTAACTAATGTAAAAGCTTTCAGTTTGTTTCACACCAAAAGCGATTCTTATTTTACCTTCAGTAAAGGTTACGACAGCAATAATTGCTTGAAAGACTAGGATTTAAGCTTTGGGGTAAAAGATATAGTACAGATTTCAAGAAGATTTTTTTTCCCAGCAAGTGGTAATAGTTTGGAATCTGCTGCCCATGAGGTTAATGAAAACAAACTTCCCTGTGTTCAAAAGCAAATCAAATAAGCTGTTGAAGGAAATAACATTATGGTTATAGGGATAAGGCAAGAGTAAAAGACTGACTGACCGACTGAGTGAATTGTTCTGCAGGGAGCTAGCATAGACTCAGAAGGCTGCCAATCATAATGCCTTTGACTATGATGTTTGTGGAGTTACTTTTTTGATGCTTTAGAAATAGAAGGAGATTGGAAAAGAGCAGGAGTTGTGTAGAAGACTGGTCAAAGAAATGGGTCTTGAGAGTTTTGAAGTGGGAAGAGATTAATGTATCTTGCAGGTTGTACTGGATGGGCTGTACTTATTCCTGATAGGAAAACATTTGCTTGTTATACGGCCAGTTTGCGATGCAGAGTGATGCCAACAGCGTAAGGTTCAATTCCCCCATTGTGATTGAGGTTACCTTGAAGGACTTTGCTTCTCAAACTCTCCCCCTGCCTGAGGTATGGTGACCTTCAGGTTAAACCACCACTCGTCATCTTGATACGTTTCCACATAGTAGACTGATTCGTAAAGTTAAATTACACACGGTGCAGGGAGAAATAGCCAGTTGGATACAGAACTTGCTTTATGCTAGGAGATAGAGGGTGGTGATAGATGGTTGCTGTTCAGACTGGAGGCCTGTGACCAGCAGTGTACCGCAGGTTTCGGTGCAGGGTCCACTATCGTTTGTCATTTAAATAAATGATTTTGATGAGTATATAGGAAACATGGTTAGTAATGACACCAACATTGGTGGTGTAGTGGACAGTGAAGAAGGTTATCTAAGAGTACAATGGGATCTTGATTAGATGGGCCAGTGGGCTGAGGAACGGCAGGTGGATTTCAATTTGGATAAATGTGAGGTGCTGCACTTTGATAAGACGAGCCAGGGCAACATTTATCCCTGGGATGGGGGCCTTCAAAACTAAGGGGCA
Source organism: Hemiscyllium ocellatum (assembly GCF_020745735.1). NCBI lineage: Eukaryota > Metazoa > Chordata > Chondrichthyes > Orectolobiformes > Hemiscylliidae > Hemiscyllium > Hemiscyllium ocellatum. The sequence goes on along the minus strand of NC_083401.1, from coordinate 30,197,629 downwards.
TATTTTTAAGGTGAGAGGAGAAAGAATTAAAAGGGATCTGAGGGGTAACTTTTTCACGCACAGGGTGGTTCATGTGTCGAATGAACTACCAGAGGAAGTGGTAGATGCAGGTACAGTTCCAATATTTAAGAGACATTTGGATGGGTACATGAATAGGAAAGGTTAAGAGGGATATGAGCCAAAAGCAGGCACATAACACTAATTCAGTTTAGAAAACTTGGTCAGCATGGACGAGTTGGGTTGAAGGATCTGTTCTGTGCTATAGAGCAGCCCTATAATCTGATGGGACTATGGTAAATTTGCTTTTGGATACAAAGTGAACTAGGTAGTGACCAAGAAAGTACTTGTGACTTGCTGATAGGTTTTCAGCAATTGAGATTGCGGGACTTTGTGTAGATTAACTGTTTCATCTTCACTCCAAAGCTAACTTTCCCATCTTTTTTGATAAAATGGCATTCCTGCCCAGTGACGGTATTAGGAACACTTTTGCAAGTTCACTTTTGAAATAATCACACTCCTTTTTGAAGTTGCAAGGTAACTGGCACTCTCCCCTTGCTATACCTCCACCCTCCCCTCAGCTCTTCAGTATTACAATAAAAATTAAATGTTCTGACTAGTCAAACATGCCTTATCTGTAAGGAAAGTAGAAGAACACCTCCTCTTTCTTAGTGATTTATGCAGCTAGTGAGTAGGCAAGAAAGAAACCGCAAGATGAGTAAAAGGTGATGTGACTAATTGGGCACAAATATTATTTGAGGTATCCTATTTGGATGAATGGAAGTGGTTATAAATCAATATGCAGGCTTTATTGGTACTATAGCAGTTTTATTTGAGAACCTATATCTTCAGCAAAGACTTTAAAGCCTATCTGCAATGACTAGTGGGCTTCATGAATGGATAGTTCTAGGATTTGAACATCTAGTCAAGAAGCATGAAATTTAGCATGCAACAAGTACCTATGTAATTTTTGAATAAGACTTTCTGATTGTAGTGGTGATTGTAGTAGTAATTTTGGTTAAATTTCAGTTAATTGTTGAAAATTGGATAGTAATGATTGCACCAAAATAAAATGTGCTATTTTAGATTCCCTGATTTGCAAATGTAACAGCTTTATTCAGTCATGGGAATGTGGGCATCGCTGGCTGGCTGACCCTAGTCACCCTTGAGAAGGAGCTGCCTCCTTGAACAGTTGTAATCCATGTGCTGTAGGCTTACTCACAGTGCCTTTAGAAAGGGTATTCCAGCTTTTTGATCTAGCAACACCGAACGAATGGCAATATATTTTCAAGTCAGAATGGTGTACAGCTTGGAGGGGAACTTGGTGTTCTCATGTATCTGCTGCCCTTTTCCTTCTCGCTGGAAGTGGTGGTGGGTTTGGAAAGTGCTATCTAAAGGATCCTTGGTGAATTTTTGCAGGGCATTTTTTCAGACAATACACACTGTTGCTACTGAGTATTGGAGGTGAAGAAAGTAGATGCTTGTGGCTGCTTTGTCTTGAATGGTGTCAAGCTTCTTAAGTGTTGTTGGAGCTGCACCCATTCAGGCAAGTGGATAATTTGTGCCTTGTAGATGATGGATAGGTTTTGGAGAGTCAGGCGGTGAGTTACTCACCACAGTATTCCTAGCATTTTGATCTGCTCTTGTAGCCACTGTTTATGTGATGAGTCTAATTGAGTTTCAGGTCAGTGGTTAAACCCAAGAAATATAATAGTGTGTAACTCCATGATGGTAACACCATTATATGTCATGGGGCAGTGGTTAGATTGTTTCTTAGCTCCAAGTGGTTTTTGGCATGTTTATTCCCCCATTTGATTTGGTCTTGGTTTATGGTTTCATCCTCTACCTAGTCAAACTTAATATTCTTTAATAAAAACAGAAACAACAGGAAACGCTCAGCAATTCAGTCAGAGAGAAATTTCAGAAATGTAGTCTTTAGGATTTAACAGGTGAAAGGGGGAAGAACAGGAGGAAAGGTCTGTGATAAGTTGGAAGATGGGAGGTGTTAAATGAACAGTTATTTACTTTGATGTTTTTATGATCATCAACAAAATTAATTACTATTGTAAAAATGGGTAGTAAGACAAATTTATGTACCTGAAATAGTCAAAAAGTGATAGACATATGAATAATGTCAGTATGTAGATCACTATGAAGAAGGTAGGCGTATATCTTCAAAGAGAAAATTGCAAGTAAGTAGGAGGCATTCGATATTGACAGTACAGTACTTGGTAAGAAATGATGGAATTGTAATTTCTTGTGAAACTGAGGAAAGACCATTGTGGTCAATGACTTAATGCTGGAATCATTAGTCATTTTGTCCAGAGCCTTTACAGTATAATGTACTTGTGAAAATCTCATTACCTGTCACTGTGTGATGATCTTGTCTACTTGGTAAAATACTATTTAAAATCACTTTGGATATCAACTTTGCTGAAGCTATACTAGAGAAAGTGGCAAAAATAGTTTGTCAAATTCATGCAGAAAGCCAAGACTGTTGCAGAAAAGTGATTTGCTGCACCTTGTTCTGTGAAAGAATATATGGTGGACATTTCTTACGGACACTAAATTATGAAAAGGAATGTTAACATTGACCAAATTTCTGGACTGATGTATATTGACCTCAAATAGTTTCACAGTAAATTGGGCACTAAACCTTTCCTCTTGGATTTCTATTCAAATCCAATGCAAATTGCTGCAGTTGAATTATCCTGTGATTTTCAGTTTGTATACTTTCCAAGCGGTGGTCTTGTGGAAACAAAACCAGCTTGATAATGGCTTTTACTACTTGACTATGGTTGAAGTTGTTGTCATAAGATTAAGTTTGCATCCAAAGTAATTTTTACTTTGCTAATCAGTATGTCAGTAAGGTCTCTTCAACTTCCTTAGACGTACAATTCATTGAGAAATTTGACAATTTCTATGCAGGCTAATCTTTTAACAATGTTTAAAAAGACAAGCTGCTCATGCATGTTCTCTTCCTCTACCACTGATATTATTGCACATTGGTCTATCTGTACCATTTCCTCACATCACCAGCGAAGAACAGAAGATGGATTTTAGCAGCTCCCAGCTATGAGAACTGAATTCCATGGGCTGGTTGCAACTTGATTTTTTCAGTCCATAGTAGTCAGTTCTCCAGCTTGGCTGCTCCACCCTTCAGTATTTCTTCAACCTCGTCACCTCATCTGAGCAATTGTTTCAATAAAATGTTTTCAATTTCTCAGTTATCTTGCCTGTTACAGATAACTTGTTTTTATTTGGATGTGGCCAGTATTGCAGATCTGTCTTGCAAATCTGACAGCTGAACAAAATAAAACAGAAATAACGGGTGCTACTTGATCAAACAGTTGGATAATATTTTTAACACAACTTCTATAGGATTTTTTTTCCTCCACAAATTAATTTATGAGCAAGTCGGGGTAGGATGGAAATTAACATTTTCCAGCTAGAACATTATCAGTAATTTAACTTGTGTGTTCCAACTTTAATCTTGACAGCCAGTGGTTATTCAATTATACCCAGCATGAGACTTTCTTGCTAAGTATTTGTTGATAAATTGCTAGCAGCTGAGGGCTTTGCTCATATTTGGCAAGTCGGGACTGGCATTTAAATTCTCATTTTGTGTAAATGCAGTAGGATTTTCAGTGATTTTTCTGTTTTTAATCTTTGGAAATCCGTTACTATACTTCTATCAAGAGCTCTGGATGACCACTAGAGTAAATTTTTTTTTCCCCCTGTAGAGTACAAAAGTTGTTCTTCTGGAAGATCTTGCTTCTCAGTTTGGCTTGAGGACACAGGTAAGTGATCTTGTTTTTCAAAGAAAAGCCACCTCCTTCCAGTTAGAAGTAAAAGGAAAAACGCATTCAGTAAAGCACCAACAACACTTGTTTTTATTTCCAGCTCTCAGAATATCCTAAACTTTGATACAACCATTGAAATTTGAACTGCAAGTACCATTGTTAATGAAAGCAAACAACTTTGCCCAAAGAAAGCTCTTATTAAATGGAAATGGATATATAATGATTTAATGTAGCTCCTGTGTGTAATCTAATCCTTTTGTTTATTCGTTGCACAAAGCAGACTTTCAGTTTGAAGGTTTATTACAATGATTGGTCATGTTGTTCTTAAATTTGCACATAAACATAATGTAATTCTATTCTATCATCCCTAGGATATTGTTATAAGGGACAGACAGTGTTCTTCAGCATTTCAGTTCTAAATATTCATTGTTGAAAATCACACAACACCAGGTTATAGTCCCAACAGGTTTATTGGGAAGCACTAGCTAGTGGGTCCAAATAAACTTGTTGGACTATAACCTGGGGGTTGCATGATTTTTAACTTTGCCCACCCCAGTCCAGCACTGCTAAATATTCACAATTATCTAGTAAACTTGCCATTTTGACTTCAGTATTACAAAATATATTTAATTTTTCTGAAGCATTAAACACTGCTTGGTGAGGTTTTTAATAATACCAAGTAGGAACATTTCATATCAATTCCGGACTAAATTGTCTCCAATCATCTCCACTCCCAGAGCATTATTGAAAATATTCATTGTGGCAGTCTCCTGGTTCAAATCATCATCATTCACATTGTCAGCATAAAACAGCAAGACCTGGACAATATCTAGACTTGGGCTGACAAATGGCCACACAAGTAACAGGCAAGGCCATCTCCCACAAGACAGAAACTAGCCATCTCCACTTGACAGCCAATGGATTAGTATTACTGAATTCCCCTATTAGCAACATCCTGGGGGGTTACCATTGAACAGAATGTGAACTTAACTTGCCATATAAATATAGTGACTATAAGACTGTTCAGAGACTAGGAATCCTGTGGTGAGTAACTCACCACCTGACTCCATAATGCCTGTGCATCAACTAGGTACAAGTCAGTAATAAAATGGAATACTCTTCATTTGCTTGCATGGGAACACCATCACTCGCAAGTTCCCTTCCAAGCTTTTCACAATCCTGAATTGGAAATATATTGCTTTTTCCTCACTGTTACTAGGTCAAAATGACAGAACACCCTCCCCAACAGCATTCTGGGTGTGCCTACATAAAATGGACTGCAGCGGTTCAAGAAGGCATCTCACTTTTATAAGAAAGTAAATGCGAGTTCACATTCCCTGAATGAAATTAAAAAAGGATGAAGTGGGGACAGGAGTAACTATTTTGATCCCTCATTTACGGTTGTTCTTGAACCCAGTCTCCTAGCTCAGAGATAAGGACACTACTGTTGTACTACAGGAGCTGTCCTGACAGAAAATTTTGATACTTTATAATCAAAGTATTCATAGATGTTTCCATACACTTCTGTAAGGTGGAATTTGAACCCAGGGTATTGGTATAGAAATGAGAACACTACCACTGCACTGCAAGAGCTTACCCTCTGCAGATGATTGGGCTGTTAAAATAGTCTTGATGCTAGCATGTGCTTAATGGGTTATTTTAGAATGTTGTTCAGTTTTTTTTGTCTTTAATTTTTGTTAAATTTTATTTGAAGGAGGCTATTAACAGAGTCCAAGATCTGATTGCTGAAGGAACTCTGACAGGTAAGCCACTAGTGCATTTCATAGTAAAACATTACTGATAACTTATTTAAAGTTAATTCTGAATTGTGCATTTTTGTGAATAATTAATGCAGGGGCAGATGAATGAATTAGTGGAATTATGCAGAAGGAAATTGTTTTCAGAAAGACATTGCTCTCTGGTTTTGTTTTGCCTAATCAACCCCTTCAGAGATGTTATTACACACCTCTGGTGAAGGTGAGATGTGAACCTCAACCTTCTGGCTCAGACGTAGGGACATTATCACTGAACCACTAGAGCCTTTTGTGTTTTTTTTATTCTCTGATTAGATAGCTGACAATGTAGAGCATAAAAAAACCTATTTAATGTGTTATGAAGTATAAAGTTCACAATTTACGAAAGTTAATTTTCTTCTAGGTGTCCTGGATGATCGTGGAAAATTCATCTATATCACTGAACAAGAACTTGCAGCAGTGGCTCAATTTATCAGACAGCAAGGGCGCATTTCGATAGTTGAACTGGCACAAGCCAGCAACACTCTAATCAATCTTAATCCAGAATCAAGGTCTATTCCTGAAACTGTGGCCTAATATTTACTCATTTGAATAAATATAAACCTACAAAGTTCATCTTAATGGTGTCTGTTGCACATGAATTAAACTTTTGTTCTCAGTCTATCTAAATGTATTGACTTTTTTTTGCTTAATTTCTTTTATTCCATTTCCTGCTTGTGAAAGATTCTCCATATCTTCAGTTGCTTTTGCTGACCCATTGACCACTTTATTGTCTGTCTGTCTGATTAAGTTACTTTAAGCAAAATACTGTGCCAAATAACCCTGTTGACAATTGATAATTCATTACTTGTGTTTGTAAATCACCTTGAGTAACAACTTGTGTTCTTAGTTGAAATTAGATAAATCCTTCTTAATAGTGCATCTTCTCTGCACAGTAGATTGCTAACAAGCCAGGATGGTCTGGCAGGATTGTTAGAATATAACTCAGAAATCATAATTTTGGGAAGAAAACACTGTGAAGGTGTCTGGGGTTCTATATTAGCTTCACTGAGACATCTAGGCATAGTAGACTACTTGCAAAGTTCCTCTTTACAGCGTTACTATGTTTCTATCAATTTATGCCTAAAAGTTGGTGTCTTGTGTTATATATAACAAAGGACTTCTGCTGGAACTGTAACATGTAGGTTAAATGTCTGAAATTGCTGTTTACCAATTATAATTTGGTGTAGATATGGTAAAACAAGTTTTATATGAAAAGTAACATGAGTAAATTGTAATCTGCATTCCCTACAACATTGCCACATTACTGTAATGAGTAATGTGTATTTTGTAACTAGCATTTTGTCGTGCACCAAATATCAGCTAATCAGCTGATTTTACATGGAGCTGTAAGATAAATCACTCCTTTGTTTGATTCCTGGTTTGGGACGGTCTTCAAAACAGATTTTGAAAAATTTTATTGCAGGTATTTTGATAAATAAAATTCATTATTTAATTCATTTTCATATGTTTTAAACTTAATATTTTTGTATTGCTTGAATCTTTAGACTATTTAATTGAAATTAGGAAATCTTAAACTGGTATTTGTACTTTTCCCCAGAAATGACTATAGCTTAAACTTATTAGTTTTAAACTTCTATAGAAGAAGCAGTACAGTACTGTATTTAATTAATATTAATATATTTCAGAATATTTAAGAGCATATACATTTGTTTACTATTGGAAAAAATTCCCATCCAGTGTTTAAAAAACACAAAAAATGCAAATCCACAAAGTCCATCAACACCTGAAAGAGAACATTTGTAAATCATTTGGAGCAGCCTCCTCTTTCATCAAAAGTGTAATCAATTATCGTGAATAGATGTCCAATTCATTAAAATTGAGAAAGACTTTATCAGAGTAAGACTGAAATAGAATGAGTAACTGAGAATTTGGGTCAAAGTGGGAATTCAATTGATAAATCTTTGTAAAGTTTATAGAATAAAATTCAGCATCAGACCTAGAGCCAGTAACCTTTAAAGAAGTTAGATATGCCTAGTTAAATAGCTAGGCAGAAGTGGGTACTGCATGCTAGAGATCAGAGTCAAGATTAGAGTGGTGCTTGAAAAGCACAGCAGGTCAGACAGCATCTGAGGAGCAGGAAAAATCGACGTTTCGGGCAAAAGCCCTTCATCAGGAATGAGATGAAGAGCTGATCCTGATGAAGGGTTTCTGCCCGAAACGTTGATTTTTCCTGCTCCTCCGATAATGGAGAAAAGGCAGATAAGGAGAGCTGGGATTATTTGATCAGCCATGATCTCATTGAATGTCAGAGCAAACTTAATGGGCTCAATGAACTGCTTCTGTTCCTATGTTTTATGGTCTAAACATGACTTGAAGATGATGTTGCTAGGGTTAAGAATGTTACAAAGCAGCCACAGGGCATCCCATTTTGTGGAAACTGGATCAGCCAGAAGTCATGATTTGCATTAGTACCAATGACACCGATCAGAAGAAGGATGAGGTGCTGACAACAGATTTGAGGGAGTTAGGAAATAAATTAAAAATCAGGGCCTCAAGATCTGTAATCTCAGGATTATTCCCAATGTTCTGTGCTAGTGAGTGTAAGAATAGGAGGAGTAATCAACTAAACTCAGTGTTGAAGAACTGGTATAGGAGGGAAGGCATTCGATAACCTGAGGAATTGGCACTGATTCTGGGGCATGGGAGGACCTGGTTAGTCTGGGACTGATATCATTGCAAGAACTTTTACTGGTATTTTTGGGATGGGTTTAAATTAACTTGTCGGGGAATGGCAACATGAGACAGTAAAAAATGAAAGAAAGAAATGTTGGTAGCAAGAACTGAAACAGATGTTAGGGAGACTAGAAAGTAGGAGAAACAAGGCCAATCATTGAGTATGCTTAAAAAGTGGAATGATATCAGAAAGACAAAGTGGCACTATCTGAATGCATGCAACGAGGTAGATGATCTAAAGACATGAATAGAAACACGTGGTATGATCTAATTGTCATTCCAGATCATGGCTACGCGATGACCAGTACTGGGAACTGAGCATTCAAAGATTGTCAATGTTTAGGAAGGCAAAAAAGAAGTTGCACTGATAATAAAGGCTAGGATCAGTTCATTAGTAAGGGAGAATCTTTAATTAGAAGAACAATGTATGAAATCAGTTTGGCTGAAACTATGAAACAGCATGGTATTAATTAGGAATGAGAGAGTATGGGTGAGTTCAATCTGCACATTGACTGGTTAAATCAACTGAACATTAAAACAACGGAGGATGAGTTTCTGGAGTGTGTGAGGGATAGTTTTTGAGAGCAATATGTTGAGGCAACTTGAGGACATACTATTTTAGATTTAGTATTAGGCAATGAAAGGGAATAATTAATTTGTTGCAAAAGAATCTTTAGTAAAGAGTGACCACAGTATAATAGAACTAGGTGGAATGGTGGCACAGTCATTAGCACTGCTGCCTCACAGTGCCAGAGACCTGGGTTTGATTCTAGCCTTGGGTGACTGTCTGGGTGCTCCAGTTTCCTCCAAAAGTCCAAAGATATGTAGGTTAAGCAGATTTGCCACATTAAATTGGCATGTAGTGTCAGGGATGTGCAGCTTAGGAGGATTAGCTATTGTAAATGCAGGGTTAGGGGATTGGGCGAGTGTGAGTGGTATGCCCTTTGGACAGTTGATTCAGACTTGATGAGCCTCTTTCTGTACTGTCGGGATACCACCTTACGTTTGAAACGAAGGTAGTTCAATCTAATGCAAGGGTGTTAAATGTGAATTAGGGAAATTATGAAGACATGAGGCCAAGGTGCATGGCTGTACATAGGTAATAGTATTTAAAGAACTACTGCATGACTTCCAATGACTACACATTCCTTAAGGTGCAAAAGTTTAAGAAAGGTCAGTTTGGGAGAGAGTTAGGAGGTGTGATCTCCTCTGAGACATGGGAGGATATTAGTGAAAATGCGAGGAGGATTTTGGTCTGTAATAGGACCCATGCCATGCAGTTGAAGATTCTCCATATGGTCCATCTGGCCCCAGACTGTCCCTCGAAATTTAAGGCGGGAGTATTCTCAGTGTGCCCCAAGTATAAAACAAGTACTGGTTTTCTCACTCACTGTCTGTGGTCCTGCCACAGGCTTCGTATGTACTGAAGTGCCGTGGCAGGTGTAATTGAGAGGTTCTTGGGGACCAAAGTTAAGATGGACTCGATCTCTCTTCTCCTGGGACTGCCCAGTTTGTCGTCTTCAGATATTCATGGGAGAAAACTTGTTAATATCCTTACTTTCTGCGTGAGGAAAAACATTTTGATGTGTTGGGTGTTTGAAACCCCCATCCCGGGCCAGCTTGTTGGCATAAGCTAATCATGGAACATATCCCCGTGGACTTTCTGGCAAATATGGTGCACCAAAAAGCTGAACATTTTTATAAAACATGGCAGCCCTTTTTGAATTGCCTTGATGCAGATTTGTCTGCCATTTTAATTAGGGCTTTTCTGTAGCCATGACAATCTGATTTAGAGAAGTTGGTACCCAGAGAGGAAGATTTTGGAATAAACGTGGGTGTAATATTCATTGCTCTCAAAGGTCGGGAGCTATTGTTTCGTTGTGCTGAGCAGTGTTATTTACTTATTTATCTATTACTTCTACTGGCCTGTTTATCTTGGAAATGAGTATAATTTGGTTTATATTGTTTTTTTAAAATTCTTTTTAAAATTTTTATATAGAGTAATGTTGTTGGTTTATTGTTGTAATTTTATTTTTATAAAGTCATTTTTTTCTCAATAAAAATATTAAAAAAGGTCAGCCAACCATACCCAATAAAGGAAGGTCAGGATTGCATAAGATTACAGGGAAAGACCTATAAAGTTACCAGAAGTAGCAGTAATTTTGAAGATTGAAAGATTAATATAATATGACAAAGGATAACCAAGAAACTAATCAGGAAATGCAGAATGGAACATTAATACAATCTAACAACAAACACAAGGATTGACTGTAAAAGTTTCTATAGGTACAGTAAACAAGGTTTGGCTAACATGAATATATTTCCATTAAAGGCAGAGTCAGGAGAATTTAAAATGGGGAATAGAGAAACAGCAGAGAAGCTAAATATTGTTTCACCAGGAACTTGCCAGAAATCTTTCAGAAATAGAGATCCAAGTGGCTGGGTAGAATGAGGAATTGAAGGAAATTAGTATTAGTAAGAAGATTGTAATTAACAGGGCTGAAAGTTGATAAATCTCAAGGATCTGATGTTCTACATTCCAGAGTGGTTAAGAGTTGACTATAGGGAAAGTCTGTTGAAGAGAGAGAAAAAAAAACAAGAAGCTACAAACCTGCTAGCCTTACATTAGTAGTAGGAAAAAAACGCTTAAATGCATTGTAAAGAATGGGACAAATTGGTTGATCGGATTAAGCATATTCAGCATGGATTTGCACAAGGCAAATCATGTTTGTAAAAATTGTTAGGAGTTTGTTGAAGATGTTACCAACAGAATTGATGGGGGACAATTGATGGACATAGTTGATATTTTCTGATCACTCAGAGGGAGGGACACGACTAGGAAGGACCCTTGATGGACTTTGATTTTCAGAAGGCTTTGATAAAGGCCCCACAGGAGGCAGGTTAGAAAGATCGAATCACGAGGTAGGAGGTGAGGAGCTGGCATAAGTTAATGATTGCTGAACAGATGGAAAATAAATAGGAATAAATAGGTCATTCTTACTTTACTATCAATGATTTGAAAAAATATAATATATATATTTCCAAATTTGTGGAAAATACAATAAGCAGGAATGTGTTACGAGGAAGATGTAAAACCACTTTAGGAAGATTTGGACTGGCTCAGTGAATAGGCAAGGACATGGTAGATGTAATATAATGGGAAGAAAGACTGGGCAAATTGGGTCTGTATTCTCTAGAGTTTTGAAGAATGACAAATGAGCTCATTTGATCCTGCAGAATACTTACAGGATGGACACTGGGAGATTTTTCCCCTGATGGCCAGTCTAGAACTAGGGGGGCAACCTTAAAAAAAAAAGTTGGATGCCACTGAAGTTAATCCTTCCAAGTGAAGCAGTGTTAAGATTCTTTCAGTCTAGTCTACTGTATTTATTGTTCACAATGTGGTCTGCTGTATATTGTCAAGACCAAACACAGACTGGCTGACTGCTTTGTGGAACACCTCTAGACAGACCACGTGCATGACCCTGATCTTGCTGTCATTTGCTATTTCAGTACAGCATCCTTACACACACCTGTTCTAGGCCATGAGCAGTGTTCTAGTGAAATGCATTACAAGCTTATTGAGTTGAAGAATATGAGAAAATGAATTTTGTCCTCAATTTTATTTCCCTGCCTCTACCCCCACCCCTAAAGAATCTTGGCTCTGATTTTGCTTAGATCTGACCTATGCTCTGCCATTAACACCTACTCTGGCCCTCTATTATCCACCATCATTACCACACACGTTGCCTTTTGCTCTGTGAAACCTATGATCTCTAATTCCACCCTTCCTCTGACATTCCTTTCTGTTCCACTTGCTCCTTCCTGGGGTTTTCTGCTGTATACAGCCTATCAGCTTTGCATCTCTCTTCAGTTTCTCCCCCACATTTGTGGCCAGATCCGCTGAATTTCTTCAGTACTTTAGACGCTGGAAATCTGAAACTCAAGCCCTCTGCAAATATTGGGGATAGGGTGTATCCCATTCCGAAATCTGGCATTTCATGAACAAGAGGCAGTGTTACGATAATGCCCTTAAACCTACTCTGAAGGTCACGTAACTAATACTTACACAGAATTTCGATTTTAGTGCAAATGTGATGTGGAAAGATAGATTCCACTTGCAGCATCAGTGCAATTGTGTTTTTTTTAAGTTAACGGTTCAAACACTCGTACAGAAGCCACCTCGTAGCTTCTCATCATCAATTCTAGGTCTCACTCGGCAGAATTTCACGCTGACACGCTCTGTGTAAAAAGGAAGAACCCCCCACAAGAATACCTGAAAGCCCTAGGCTGGCTGACTTCCAAGGTGAAGACGAGTTCGTGGGTGGAAATGAATTAAAAATAAAGCAGCGGGTTGAAGAGGACGAGGAAGTGACACTCCAACTGTGCCCCCCCCCCCACCTCAGTCCAGTTTGCAGCCTCATCCTCTCATTGCTTCCTCGGCTCTGAATGGTCCAGGACCTAACCCTGAGAACCTCAAGTGCAAAAATGTACAATCAGTTCTCCCTCCCGAACCAAATCCTTGAAAAGAGGATCCCTAATGGACGTGAAGACAGAAATTGAATTTATAAGGTTTCTTATTGATCTTCAGCTGTTTAGTGACAGTGACATTGGGCAAAGCCAATGGATAAAATTAGCCCCGCGAAAATATTAAGCATTAATTAAATGTCAGACTGAGGGACCTCTCTCAGTTTGGTGAAGATAGTGCAAGCTCAGTTTCTCAAAGAGTTAATCATCCTTTGTGTGTCATCACGGCGACGCAGTGAGCACGTCAGGGTAGGGAGCTGGAGAAGCCAGCCCTGTGTAATGTGAATTTTCTCTCTCTCTCTCTCCCTTTCCCTTTGCTCCGAGCTGTCACCGTCGGGAGGGCGGGCATGGAAAGTAGATTCCGGGCCCCACAGAACCGCAACCTACCGGCCGCTGTCACTCAGTGCTTCTCGGTGGTGGCACTGTGTACGGCTGTGGCCGACCCCAACTGGTTCCAGGTCGCCCTGAACGGCACCTCTCCGCAAATCTACGGAGTGGCTTATGTGGTCCACCTGCAGGGAAACCTCACAGCAGGTATTTAATTCACTGAGCACGAATCAAAGTGTCAGGAGGGGGAAGAGAATGCAAGGTGGGGTGGGGGGGGGGGGGGAGAGGTGATGGTATCTGGGGAGTCGGTGTCAGTTTCAAAAATATACTTTATCCGTAACATTTTCTATAAGTACACAGCAAAAAGGTTCTAAAACAGCCCTTTGCAAAGAAAACAAACATCACATGGGAATTTGATATTCTTCAGAGGTTCGCTATATTTGCAAAACGAAGGCAGTTTCTACTCAGACAGAAAGCTATTTACTTTTAGTTTGAAGTAGTAAGGGTTTCTGACAACTGAAAAGATTCTGGTTATACTTTGCAAAGGACATGCATTTCCGGAGAACTTGCAATGCTCCCATGGGCTTTGTAAACATGACCGCCAGTTCTCCCACTCCCTTCCTCGTTAACATTGGGAAGCGAAAGTAACTTGTACCAGGAAAATAGGACACCGAAAATAGGTCATCAATGATCAAAGTTCAATTATTCAAATCAAAAATTAAGAAGTTGAATAAATTGAGAGGTTACATTTTTGGAGTACCTCTCAACACTTCAGGTTACCCAGAAGTTCAAAGTTCATGAAGTAGGTTTGACCAGAAAGACAACCAGCAAGTTCTCACATAGCACAATCCTACCAACAGTAGTATAAATACCAGGCAATATACCGTTTTAATGAGGTTGCTGAGAGATCCGTAAAGACCAGGACTCTGAAAGAATCAGGTTGCTCTTTTTCAAGTTAACAATATGGAAACCGAAAGGTTAGATTTCGGTTAATGTTCCATCCAAAAGATAGCACCCCATTCAAGATAACCACCAAAGCTCAGCACCTGGAGTAAGGCCTGAATTGTGGCTTTGAGTTAATAACAAAATTTCTGTGTTCTCATCCCACTTTTTATTTAATTCATTATTTTGACCCTGAAGTGATCTTGCTGCACAGAAACATATAGAAGATTGGAGCTGGAGCAGGAACAGGTCACGTGACCCCTCAGGCTTGCTCTGCCATTCTATTTGATAATGACTGATCATCGAACTCAATACCCTTAATCCCCTGCTCCCCCATATTGTTGATCCGTTCACCACGAGAGCTATATTTACCTCCTTGAAAACACAATATTTTGGCCTCGACCACTTTCTGTGACAGTGAATTCCATAAATTCACCAACCTCTGTTGAATAAATTTCTCCTCATTCCAGTCCTAAAAGCACTTAAGTTAGGATCCCTGATTCTGGACTCCACCATCATTGGGAACATCCATCCTACATCTAACCTGGCTAGCACTGTTAGAATTTTACAGTTAGCTATGAGATTACTCTCTCATTCTTCTAAACTCCAGTGACTCTAATCCAATTGGATTCAATCTCTCCTCATAAGTCAGTCCTGTTATCTCAGGAATCAATTTAGTAAAGCATCGCTGTATCCCCTCTATAGTAAGAACATCCTTGGATAAGGAGGCCAAAACTGCATGCAGTGTTCCAGGTGTGGCCTCACCGATGCCCTGTGTAATTGCAGCAAGACATCCTTGGGGATGATCTCAAATCCTCATGAAGGCCAACATGCAGTTTACCTTCTTTAGCCCCTGCTACACCTGTGTGCTAACTTTCAATGTCTGGTGGAAGAAAGCACCCAGGTCTTTTTGAACAATCTCTTCACTCAAATTACAGTCATTCAGGCATCTGCCTTCCAAGTTTTACTATCAAACTGAATAGCCCCACACCTATTCATATTGTACTGACATGTATTTGCACACATACTCAAATCACGCTGCAACATCTGTGCATCCTCTTCACAGTTCATCCTTACAATCAGCTTTGTGTCATCTGGAAATTTTGAGATATTGTACTTCGTTCCTTCATCTAAATCTGACCCTAACCTTATTCACAGATGTTGTGAATGTCTGGGGGGTCCTATTGCCAATACTGATCCCTGCTGTACCCTACTGGTCATTGCCTGCTGTTTAGAAAATGACTTCATATCTCCATTGCATTGATTGCTGAAACTGAAATATTTTTCACTTCCAGAGTATTTCTGCTTTTGGTTCTACTTGATAGACCTTTAAATTTGGAAAGGTTTAGAATGAGACTATTTCCTCTGAGGAGATGATAGCGAGAGGTCATCAGTCTAACATTGTACCACAAAATGTGTAATCAGGATTCCGAAAGAAACTACTTCACCCAAAGATTGGAGAGAATGTGGAACTGGTATCACGTTGAGTGATTGAAACCAATAGAAATGTATTGTTATGATGGAGGAGAAGCTAGACCAGCATGTGATGGAGAATGGAATAAATGGATAATGTGGTAGATTCAGATGAGAAAAGATTAGAGAATATTGTTACACCTGTCAAAAGATGAGAAAAGATCATTGTCACATAAACAGCAGAAGAGACTAATTGGGCTTAAAGTTTCCGTGCTGTGTATGTGAGTTCTCACCTTCTGCTCCCTTGAGCCTAATCTGTGCTTGCAACTTCTTGTTTGCCTTTAATATCTTCTGTTAAATCAAAACTCGACAACCTTCATTCTTCCTAGTTCAAAGATCCTGCTTGTTAACATTCCTCTGATTTCAGAAACCTTCCTCATTTTTTATCAATTGCTCCATGATTCCACACGAGTTTATTTTAGTGCATTTTCTTCCCCAGACTAATGCTGTCACTCCTCTGAGTTTCATTCACTACCACGTTCCTTCTGGGTTTGTAATGTTTTTGAAATGTCTTCACAGGAAATGGGTGTCACTGGCTGTGCCAGCATTTATTGTCCATCCCTAAATGTCCTCAAGATAATGCTGGTGAGCTGCCTCCCTGATCTGGAGCAGTCCTTGGGATCTAGGAACACCGACAGTAATGTTAGAAAAGGAATTCCAGGATTTTGACTTAGTGTTACTGAAGGAATAGTGATATATTTCTAAGTTAGGATGAGGGATGATTTGGAGGAATCGGCAGGTGTTGGTGTTCCCAGGATCTCCTACCCTTCTTCTAGGTGGTAAAGATTGCAGAGATGGAACATGCTGTCAAGAGACTATTGTGAGTTCACATGAGTCACAGAATTATTATGGTGCAGGAGGAGTCTTTCAATTCGCCATGCATACACCAGCTTATCTTATCTAGTCTGGCTCTTACTTAGTGTCAATCTCTAGATTTTTCCCCAGATCCCTATACAACATTTGTACGAACACGTTTGTTGTGTTGGTGGTGGGATGTCAATTGAACAGGCTCCTTCTTCGACCATAAGATGTCGGAGCAGAAATAGGCCATTCGTTCAGTCCATGGATCTGCTCCAGTATTCACGGAGGTCATGGCTGACCTGATAATCCTCAACTCCATTTTCCTGTTTTATTCCTATAATCCTTGATTCCCTTATTAATTAGAAACCTGCCTCTCAACCTAATAGTTAATGACCCATCCTTGAGAGTTCTCTATGATCAAGAATTCCACAGATTCACACCTCTTCGAAAGAAAGATATCCTCCTTATTTCTGTTTTAAATGGTTGACCAATTACTCTGTCCTCTGATCCGCTCCTCTCCCACAATGGGAAGGAAACAAGTTCTTGACAGGAACCCTTTCAGACCTCCAAAGAATCTTATGTTTTGATAAAGTTTCCTCTCATTCCTCTGTCATGAGTAACATCAACAGAACAGCTGAATATGTAATTTCTTCAGGCTGGGAAAGGACCCTCCCTTTCTAACATTGAAAACAATTAGATTGTGCACTATTCTGCATGAAGCATTTGCACATTTAGCTCTTTGCAATTTCAGATCATTCTCAACAGCCCTAGGGGCACATTTGGGAGATATTGATCCGAGCTGAAAATGTGTTGCTGGAAAAGCGCAGCAGGTCAGGCAGCATCCAAGGAACAGGAGATTCGATGTTTCAGGCATAAGCCTTTCTTCAGGAATGAGGAAAGTGTGTCCAGCAGGCTAAGATAAAAGGTAGGGAGGAGGGACTTGGGGGAGGGGCGATGGAGATGCGATAGGTGGAAGGAGGTCAAGGTGAGGGTGATAGGCCGGAGTGCAGTGGGGGCGGAGAGGTCAGGAAGAAGATTGCAGGTTAGGAAGACGGTGCTGAGTTAGAGGGATTTGACTGAGACAAGGTGGGGGGAGGGGAAATGAGGAATCTGGAGAAATCTGAGTTCATCCCTTGTGGTTGGAGGGTTCCTAGTCGGAAGATGAGGCACTCTTCCTCCAACCGTCGTTGCCTAGGAACCCTCCAACCACAAGGGATGTTTGGCAAAAACATAAAGCTGCCCTAACCAAAAGAGAAAATGCTGGAAAATCTCAGCAGGTCTGGCAGCACCTGTAAGGAGAGAAAAGAGCTGACGTTTCGTGTCTAACTGACCCTTTGTCAAAGCTGCCCTAAATTGGGTAATTTAATTGGGATTATCACAAAGCTGGTGCAGAGAAAGTAAATTTTTACACCATTTGAAATACAGTTTGCTGCTTGGTGGTTGGTAGCTGAGTTAGAGAGAACTTTACTTTGCCTTGGCTGTATTAAGACCCTAAGACCATAAGACATAGGAGTGGAAGTAAGGCCATTCGGCCCATCGAGTCCACTCCACCATTCAATCATGGCTGATGGGCATTTCAACTCCATTTACCAGCGTTCTCCCCGTAGCCCTTAATTCCTCAAGACAACAAGAATCTATCAATCTCGGCCTTGAAGACATTTAGCGTCCCGGCCTCCACTGCACTCCGTGGCAATGAGTTCCACAGGCCCACCACCCTCTGGCTGAAGAAATGTCTCCGCATTTCTGTTCTGCATTGACCCCCTCTAATTCTAAGTCTGTGTCCACGGCTCCTAGTCTCCTCGCCTAATGGAAACAATTTCCTAGCGTCCACCCTTTCCAAGCCATGTATTATCTTGTACGTCTCTATTAAGTCTCCCCTTAATCTTCTAAACTCCAATGAATACAATCCCAGGATTCTCAGCCGTTCTTCATATGTTAGACCTGCCATTCCAGGGATCATCCGTGTGAATCTCCGCTGGACACGTTCCAGTGCCAGTATGTCCTTTCTGAGGTGTGGGGACCAAAACTGGACACAGTATTCCAAATGGGGCCTAACCAGAGCTTTATAAAGTCTCAGTAGCACATCTCTGCTTTTATACTCCAACCCTCTTGAGATAAGAGACAACATTGCATTCGCTTTCTTAATCACGGACTCAACCTGCATGTTTACCTTTAGAGAATCCTCGACTAGCACTCCCAGATCCCTTTGTACTTTGGCTTTACTAATTTTCTCACCATTTAGAAAGTAGTCTATGCTTTTATTCTTTTTGCCAAAGTGCAAGACCTCGCACTTGCTCGCGTTAAATTCCATCAGCCATTTCCTGGACCACTCTCCCAACCTGTCTAGATCCTTCTGTAGCCTCCCCACTTCCTCAGTACTACCTGCCTGTCCACCTAACTTCGTATCATCGGCAAACTTCGCTAGAATGCCCCCAGTCCCCTCATCCATATTATGGAGGGTGGGGGAAGGTAGCAAAGAGTACAGTAGGTGAATGGGGGTGGGGATGGAGGTGATAGGTTAGAGGAGAGGATGGAGTGGATAGGTGGGAAGGGAGATTGGCAGATAGGACAGGTCATGACGACAGTACTGAGCTGAGCTGGAAGGTTGGAACTGGGGTACGGTGGGGGGAGGGGAAATGAGGAAACTGGTGAAGTCCACATTGATGCCCTGGGGTTAAAGTGTTCTGAGGCGGAAGATGAAGCTTTCTTCCTTCAGGCGTCGGGGTGGTGAGGGAGTGGCAGTGGAGGAGCCCAGGACCTGCATGTCCTCAGAAGAGTGGGAGGGGGAGTTGAAATGTTGGGCCACAGGGCGGTGGGGTTGATTGGTGCGGGTGTCCCGGAGATGTTCCTTGAAGCGCTTGGCTAGGAGGCATCCAGTCTCCCCAATGTAAAGGAGACCGCATCGGGAGCAACAGATATAATAACTGACATTGGTGGATGTGTAGGTGAAACTTTGATGGATGTGGACTGCTCCTTTAGGGCCTTGGATGGAGGTGAGGGAGGAGGTGTGGGTGCAGGGTTTGCAATTCCTGCGATGGAAAGGGAAGGTGCCAGGAGGGAAGGGTGGGTTGTGGGGGGGGGTGCGTGGACCTGACTAGGAAGTCACGGAGGGAACGGTCTTTGCGGAAGGCAGAAAGGGGTGGGGAGGGAAATATATCTCCACTTTCCGCAAAGACCATTCCCTCTGTGACTACCTGGTCAGGTCCACGCTCCCCCAACAACCCACCTTCCCTTCCTGGCAGCCTCTGACACTCCAGGGAAAACAGCCCTAGCTTATTCAACCTCTCCCTATAGCTCAAATCCTCCATTTCCAAATAATCCAAGTTTGTCCAACCTCACCTTACAATACACGCCAATCCAGGAAATATCCTGATAAACCTGTTTTGGAACCTCTCCAAAGTCTCCACATCCTTTCTGTAGTGTGGCAACCAGAACTTGACACAGAACTCAAATGTGGCCTAACTAAAGTTTTATACAGCTGCAATATGACTTTTCAACTCTTATACTCCAAATAAAGAAAAAGACCTTGTAGTGAATGAAACCATTGAGGAGCAGGTGTGCATGCTGGAATGGATAGAGATTGAAAAAGCTGATGTGAAAATCTTGACAAACATTAAGATTGACAAGTTGCCAGGGCCAGACCAGATTTGTCCTCGGTTGCTTTGGGAAGCGAGAAATGTGATTGCTTCGCCGCTTGTGAAGATCTTTGCATCCTCGCTCTCCATCGGAGTTGTACCTGAGGACTGGAGGGAGGCAAATGTAATTCCTCTCTTCAAGAAAGGAAATAGGGAAATCCCCGGCAATTGCAGACCAGTCAGTCTCACGTCTGTCATCTGCAAGTTGTTAGAAAGGATTCTGAGGATGTTAGAAAGGATTTATGACCATCTGGAAGAGCATGGCTTGATTAAATGCAGTCACCACATTTGTGAGGGGAGGGTCATGCCTCACAAATCTTATTGAGTTCTTTGAGGATGTTACTAGACAAGTTGATAAGGGATGTGGTGTATGTGGACTTCAGCAAGGCATTTGACAAGGTTCCCCATGGTAGGCTCGTTCAGAAGGTCAGGAAGAATGGGATGCAGGGAAATTTAGCTCTCTGGATACAGAATTGGCTGGTCAACAGAAGACAGCGAGTGGTAGTGGAAGGAAAGTATTCTGTCTGGAAGACAGTGGTGAGTAGTGTTCCACAAGGCTCTGTTCTTGGGCCTCTACTCTTTATAATTTTTGTTAATGATTTGGATGAGGAGATTGAAGGATGAATTAGCAAGTTTGCAGACGACACAAAGGTTGGAGGTGTCATTGACAGTATAGAGGACTGTTGTAGGCTGCAGCTTGACATTCCTATTCCTTGGATGCTGCCTAACTTGCTGTGCTTTAACCAGCAACACATTTTCAACTGCAGCGTGACATTGACAGGATGCAGAGATGGGCTGAGATGTGGCAGATGGAGTTCAACCTGGATAAATGCGAAGTGATGCATTTTTGAAGGTTGAACTTGAAAGTTGAGCACAGGATTAAAGACAGGATTCTTGGCAGTGTGGAGGAACAGCGGGATCTTGGTGTGCAGGTATGTAGATCCCTTAAAATTGCCACCCAAGTGGACAGGGTTGTTAAGAAAACATATAGTGTTTTGGCTTTCATTAACAGGGGGATTGAGTTTAAGAGCCGTGAGATCTTGTTGCAGCTCTATAGATCTTTGGTTAGACTGCACTTGGAATACTGTGTCCAGTTCTGGTCACCCTATTATAGGAAAGATATGGATGCTTTGGAGAGGGTTCAGAGGAGGTTTACCAGGATGCTGCTTGGATGGAGGGCTTATCTTATGAAGAGGGGTTGACTGAGCTCAGATTTTTTTCATTGGATAAAAGAAGGAAGAGAGGGGACCTAATTGAGGTTTACAAGTTAATGAGAGGCATAGATAGAGTTGATAGCCAGAGACTATTTCCCAGGGCAGAAACGGCTAACACAAGGGGTCATAGTTTTGAGCTGTTTGGCGGAAAGTATCGAGGGGATGTCAGAAGCAGGTTCTTTACACAGAGAGTTGTGAGAGCATGGAATGTGTTGCCAGCAGCAGATATGGAAGCAACGTCATTGGGGATATTTAAGAGACTACTGGACATGCATATGGTCACAGAAATTTGAGGGTTCATACATTAGATTTACCTTACATGAGGATCGATGGCCGGCACAACATTGTGGGCTGAAGAGCCTGTTCTGTGCTATACTGTTCTATGTTTGATGTACTGACCAAAAAAGACAAACATGCCTCCCAACTTCTTTACCACCTTATTCCCTTGTGTTGCCGTTCTCAGGAAGCTGGATTTGCACTCCAAGATCCCTCTGCATATCAATGGATATAAGGTTCGGGCCGTTTACTATATACTTTCCTCTTGTATTTGACTTCCCAAAATGCACCATCTCACACTTGGCTGGTTTAAACTCCAACTGCCATTTATCTGCCTAACTTATCAACTGAATCTATATCTGTATTCTTTGACAATCTTCCTCACTATCCACAACTTCACCAATTTTTGTGTCGCCTACAAACCTACTCATCAGACCATTAGATTAGATTACTTAAAGTGTGAAAACAGGCCCTTCGGCCCAACAAGTCCACACAGAAGTGCAACCCATACATATCCCTACACCTAACACTACGGGCAATTTGGCATGGCCAATTCACATGGCCCGCACATCTTTAGACTGTGGGAGGAAACTGGAGCACCGGGAGGAAACCCACGCAGACACGGGGAGAACGTGCAAACTCCACACAGTCAGTTGCCTGAGGCGGGAATTGAACCCAGGTCTCTGGCGCTGTGAGGCCTGGGCCACTGTGCCACCCACCAATTACACTTTCATTCAAATCATTTGTGTGTTCGAGGTCCCAGCACTGATCTTTGCAGAACACTACTGGTCATAGACCTCCAGCCAGAATCATGCCTTCCACAACTACACTCTGCCTTCTCAGACTGAAACAATTTTGTATCCAACTTACAAATTCTGTATGGATCCCACTTTACTAAATCTTCTAAAACTACTTTTAAGGTGAGAGGAGAAAGATTTAAAAGGGATCTGAGGGATAACGTTTTCACACAGTGGGTGTTACTTGTATGGAATGAGCTGCCAGAGGATGTGGTGGAGGCTGGTACAATTGCAACTTTAAAGAGGCATTTGGATGGGTATATGAATAGGAAGGGTTTGGAGGGATATGGGCCGGGTGCTGGCAGGTGGGACTAGATTGGGTTGGGATATCTGGTTGGCATTGATGAGTTGGACAAAGAGTCTGTTTCCGTGCTGTACATCTCTATGACTCTATGCCTTATGGTCTGCTATCAGAATATCCAAATGGTCCGGCTTATAAATATAATAAGAGACAAAGTAGAAACACAAATGCAAAGTATAAAACTTGCTTCAAACCATGTTATTTGCCCTATATTATCCAACAACACTAATACTAGTATTAATTCTAATATAATGTGCTGGTTTGGAGTCAGCCCGTTCTTATCCTGGAAACAGAAGGTTGTGGGATATCGGGTCGGCATGGACGGGTTGGACTGAAGAGTTTGTTTCCATGCTGTACATCTCTATGACTCTAAGAAGTGGTAGATGTGGGTACAGTTACAACATTTAAAAGACATTTGGATAATGAGATGAGTAGGAAAGGTTTAGAGGGATATGGGTCAAACCCAGGAAATGAGACTAGTTTAGGAAACTTGGTCACCATGGAAGAGTTGGACTGAAAGATCTGTGTCCATGCTGTGTGACTCTCTAAAGGAGCATGTTCTACATCGCTTGCATTTAGGTAGAAATGTTCCATTGGAAAGGGAGGGCAGGGAAAGTTGTTTGTTGTTGGCATCACCTTGGAGCTGGTGGAAATTTGAGGGGAGGGAGGATATTTTGTTGATTTCAAAGATTGATGGAGTGGAAGCTAAAGACAACAGGAACCACATCATCGTTCGAGGAGGTAGGGAAAGAAGTGAGACTTCAAGTGCATGGATCAGGCATGATGTGATTGAATTTGACCAAGGGTGCCATCAAGAACTCTAGTAAAACTGGAATCAATAGGTCAAGTATTGTGCTGGAAAAGCACAGCAGATCAGGCAGCATCTGAGGAGCAGGAAAATCGACGTTTTGGGCAAAAGCCATTCATCATAAATGAGGCATCATTCCTGATGAAGGGATTTTGCCCGAAAAGTTGATTCTCCTGTTCCTCGGATGCTGCCTGACCTGCTATGCTTTTCCAGCATAACACTCTTGACTCTCTCTCCAGCACCTGCAGTACTCACATTCTCCTGGAATCAACAGGTATCATGGGGCAAACTCTCTGCTGGTTGGAGTCATACTGGACACATAGGAAAATGGTTGTGGTTGTCAGAGGTCAGTCATCTCAGCTTCAGGAGGTCTCTGCAGGAGTTCCTCAGGGTGGTGTCCTAGACCCCAACCATCCTTACCAGCTTCATCATTGATCTTCCCTCCACCATAAGGTCATAAGGGGGATGTTAGTGAAGGTCATTGCATTTGATCAGAGAGTTTTCAGGATGCCTGTGTAGTATTTCCTGTGCTATCCAAATGATCACTCACCGTTGCTGATGCTCAGAGTAGAGGCAGTTGTTTAGGGAGTCTTGTGTTGGGCATACAGACAATGTGGCCCACCCATCACAACTGGTCCTGTGTGACCAGTGCCTCAATACTGAGCGTATTGGCCTGCAACAGAACACTCACATTGGCATGTCGATCCTGCCAGTGTATTTTCAGGATTGTGCAAAGGCAGCACTGGTGATAACTCTCCGGGGATTTGCGTTAGCTTCTGTATATGATCCTTGTTTCTGATGCAAATGGGAGGGTGGGGAATGGCTGCTCTGGGCATTATGAGTTTGGTGCTGGATTTCCATCTGGATGGACAAGGGCAGCAGATTTACAGGAATGCCGCCAACTGAAATTCCCCTGTAAGCCACTCGCCATCCCGGCTTTGAAATAGATCAACATTCATTCACTGTGGCTGGTCAAAATCCCGAACTCCCTCCCTAACAGTATTGTGCATCTACAATAACATTCCTTGCTCTACAAGCTCCCAATCTTGCTGAGTTCCTCCAGCACTATCTGTTTAAATTTCAAATCTCCAGCAACTGCGGTATTTTGCATTTATTGCAACTAAGATCCTATTGATTAGCAGAGCAGAACTGTAAGGCCAAATAGTTTAGTCTTGCTCCTCAGTCACAGCGCTTTTACAGCACAGAAAAAGGCCCTTCAGCCCATTCTGTGCTGGTCATTAAGCATTTAGTCCTATTACCAAGCACTTGGCTGTAGTCTTACATGCTTAGCGTTCCTATATTCCTAACCAATAAAAGCGCTAAAGGAGAGATCTTTGTCACAAAGAGATTTTGTTAAGATGTGGTGAGTTGTGTAGTCAGATTCCATAGGAATTTCTTCAAATTGCATATGTACTGACAGACGACCATTTTGCAAGGTTATCAATTTTTTTGAAAAAACAATTGTTTATAGGATGTGAATGTCTCTGGCTAGACCAATATTTAGTACTCATCTCATTATCCAGAGCACAGTTAGTCAGCCACATTGCTGTGGTTCTGAAGTCATATGTCAGCCAGACCAGGTAAGAATGGCAGGAAGGATAGTCCTGTCTCATGGGCATCTTAACATGGCCAATGTTTTTAAAAGAGGTTCCATTTAGCTTTGAAGTTTTTTTTTCACTGAATTAAGATTTCACTGTCTGGCATGCTGGGATTCAAACCCATGTCCCCCAAAAATACTAAATCAGGGTTCTGGATTACTAATCCAGTGGTATTATCGCTAGATCCAGTGCCTGCCCAGTGTGGTATGGGATTATGCTAGAGAACTGTTTCAAAAGGGGCTGAATAGCCTCCTTCTGTCATGTACAAGTCTATAACAATTTTTTTTAAAATCATCATGAATGTTATAACTGAAAAGTAATAAAACTAATGTATGTTTAGAGAGTTGGAAAAGGAATAGCAGTGTTATAAAATTCTATGTTCTAGATGATCCTATATGGAATCTGCAATTAATTTGTTACCTCTGTGCTAGGAAATTCACAACAAAAATCACTCAATTTTTGATCCTGCTGATGATGATTAAGAGTCAAAGGATGCTGTATTTAATAATTGATCTAACATAAACCATTGCATATTGTGAACCTGATTGTGTGGAACCTTTTGTTTGAGTTGGGTGGAATGGCTTGTTTCCCATTGATAAAGTCTGCAGAATTCTATGTAGCAACCATAACACCTGGTTTCAAGAATACTTTGTACTTTCTTGGAAGGAAAGGCTGGCATTTATAGAATGCTTAATCATGTTTCTGACCGAAATGACTTCAAGCACAATGAATTGGTGCAAATCCCTAAATTGCAGCATTTCTGAGTATGTGAGCAAATTCAGCAGCTCATAGCGAGTTAATCAGATGAAGGAGAAATAAATAGAGGAACATGTTCCTGGACGAGATGAAGTCGGAAGCGAGGAGGCTAAACACCATAGACCTGAGTGGCATTAAATAATCATGAGGTAAGTGATGGTTTTGAGAGAGGGATATTGAACAGACCGTAAAGGAAACAAACACCTCTGTCATTCAACGAGTACCTTGTGATCTATAAAATTTCCTACCATGCCCCAGGGTTAACATCAGTCATTGGGTGACTGCAATCAGCCCAGTCTGCAGAGCTGGTGTGCGAAACTCTAGTAGTAAAGTTTGAGCCCACAATTTCCTGAAAAAATAATTGGTAGGGCTATCAGTCTGAATGTACATTGTAAAGCTGCGTGATTCCTTGAAGTTGCATCTTTACTGTTCAAAACACTCTTACAACCGTTATCTTTTATCTCTGGCATCTGGAAATTTCTTGAACACCTTGGTCATGGTACAGTAACTCTTGCACAGATGACAAAGTGGGAAGATCCCCACATGATTTGACGTGTGGGTTTTAGTTAATACGTTTTATTTCATTCGTTTTTTTCACTTCATTGTTGCATTCTTAAATACCCACTGGATTGTTTTACACCTTGGTATGCCTGGCACCACTTACTGAATTCTTTTTAGAAAATAATAGTTGTTTCAGTCTATTCCTGAGCTAAAAAGTAACTAAAAAATAGAGCTGGCCACAGATGGTTATTTCCAGTAATTGGAGATGAAACTGTACCCCGCTATGGGTGTGGGTAAGATTCGGTTGGGTTTCTCATTCATTCCTCTGAATCGAGTAAATGGGCAGCTAGCACATTGGTTTCAGCCTAAGGGTGAGGAATGACTACGTGCTGGTGCCTTACTGATCTTGCCAGTTGGGTGGATGGGGGTCGGATTAGATCGAATAAAACTGAAAATAAGCAGTTATCTTCTAATACCATGTAGTTTTTAAGACGTTAATTCAGCACTCGTTCCACAATTGGTTGCTTTAAGGCACTAGACCACATGATACTCCTTCATAACTTCCCATGAGCACATGGCAATACGGGGTACAACATCTCACTTTGTTGTGGCAAACAAGGAGCTCACAGACTGGAACCTCATTTGTATGCTCAAGACATGTGCAATTAGGCAATCCACTTAGATTGTGAAGAAAATCTAATATAATAATTACCAAATTATACTGCTGAGAAAATGCCAGACACTGTAGAATGTAGAAACAGTCACAGACTGCAACATGATTTATTCTTTCATGGGGTTTGTGGGTGTTACTGGAAAGTCACCATTTGTGGTCCATCCCTAATTATCCTTGAGCAAGTGGTTGTGAGCTGCCTCATCCACAATGTGTTAGGGAAGGAATTCCTGAATTTTGACCCAGCGACAGTGAAGGGACGGCAATATATTTCCAAGTCAGGATGGTGAGTAGCTTTGAAGAGAATTTGCAGGCGTTGGTGTTCTCACGTATCTGCTGCCCTTGTCCCCTCCTAAAGGTAGAGTGAGTGTGCTTGCATTATATTTGTACCACAGAGGCTTGACAAGTTGCTACAATGCATCTTGAATGTGGTACATACTCCAACCACTGTGCACTGCTGGTGGAGGGAGTGAAGGCTCAGGGTGACGGATAGGCTATACATTAAATGGGCTGCTTTACCCTTGCAACTTGGTTTCAGCCTCAACCTAGACACACTGAATATTTTATTTAGAATCTCTGTTAGTGATTAATTTGTTGGATGCGCCAGTGGTAGACAGCATTTATTTCTCAGTTCAAGTTAAATGGCTTATAATGGAAAATCTTCAAGGAGAAAGTGAGGACTGCAGATGCTGGAGACCAGAGCTGAAAATGTGTTGCTGGAAAAGCGCGGCAGATCAGGCAGCATTCAAGGAGCAGGAGAATTGACATTTCGGGCATGAGCCCGAATTTCCTGAAGAAGGACTCATGCCCGAAATGTCGATTCTCCTGCTCCTTGGATGCTGCCTGACCTGCTGCGCTTTTCCAGCAACACATTTTCAGCTAGTGGAAAATGTCAGTGTACTATAAGAGCAGCTCATGGGAGTGCCTTCACAGGATGTTAGTGAATAAAATGACAGTGTTTTCTTCTCCAGACCAGCAAAGGAGGCCACACAACCAGGCCGTACCACCTTGTACAGAGACAGTGACCCGGGTCACTGTAGTTCCTATGGGCGTGTGTGTGTGTGTGTGTGTGTGTGTAGAGAGTGCAATGGGGTCACCTGTAGTGTGACATGAACCCAAAGTCCTGGTTGAGGCTTTCCACATGGGTATTCAACTTGGCTATTAGCCTTTGCTCAACGAATTTGCATTGTTGCTTGTCCTGAAATCCATTTTGGAGGATGGTCACCCAGAGGTCCGAGGCTTAATGTCCCACTCCCTGACTGGAAGGGAACAGACAGGGCTGTTTCTGTGTCGTATGGTCATGTTCCACAACCACCTGATGAAGAGACAGCACCTCGAAAACGAGTGCTTCCAAATAAACCTGTTGGACTACAACATGGTGTTGTGTAATTTTTAACTTTGCCCACCCCAGTCCAACACAAGCACCACCAAATCATGGCAGACAGGTAGGCAGGGTGAATGCTGGCATGGGCTGTGGTAGGCATTAGGCCGAACACCCCCATGTGAGGAGCTGGCTGGAGAAGGTGGGCACTGTTCAGGTGGAGAACTCCCTGGGTGACCAACCCAGTGAGGTTTATTGTGTTCTTATGTACACTGTCCAATTAAGGGCTGTGCTACCTGTCCATCCTTTAGCCATTTGACAGAACTAATTCCCTGTCTTATGCAGGCACTGTTAGCACTGAGTCTAAGCAAGGCAGAGGTCAGTGCCGTCAATGCTCAGCTTCGCCATCAGTTCTGAGGAGGGCCCCCTGAGAGTGCACCGGGGAGACTTTCATTCGCACAATCCTCCAGCTTTGAGACTTTCACCTCAGGAGTACAATTTGGTGACTCTTCAGTGACCCATCCCTGCTGCTGGGTCAGGAGGAAATGCTCAGAGGACTGCCAGAGGCCAGGCAATGGGTCAGCTCCAGGTAGAGGACTGTCCTATTGTTCTGGGATATTAATAATGTCATCAAACTGCACAGACAGGTTCGGGAACCAATTACATTGATGGTTGGAGGATTGCACCGAATCCTGTTCTGGCTATCTCCACGGAGAGGTTGGAGATCTGTCGGAGATCTGCCACAGTATGCTGGGTGTGTGCATGGACTGGCAAGCCGTCACACAAACTGTAGATTTTCTACTTCAGTGGCATGACAGGAGAGTGATGAGAGTTTCTTAATCTCCTTGAAGGTGCCTTTTCTTCTCAAAGATAGAGAGAGAGAGAGAGAGAGATTTGGTGCTTCCAGCAGACACTGGAGGATGGTCCACAGAATCTTCCTGTCTAGTCACTGAAGGAGTGATCTGGCCCTCTGCCTCCCCGATCGTCTGTGGTGCTGTAGCCAGAAGTCTTCGCTGCAGGCACCACCACCAGGAGACCCAGTCCATGCCACCGACACCACAGCCACCCACCCCACTGACATCACTCTACCTGCAGATGAAGAAGACATAAACATGAACTATACATAGAGAAAACAGCGCTGCTGGTCTGGAGTGGGTGGGTTCCAATGAGCTTGAATGCTACCTATCATGACAGCGCCATCTTGGTTCCAGTTAGAGTGTGGTGGAATACTCCCCACTTGCCTGGATGAGTGCAGCTCCAACTATCATTCAGGACAAAGCAGCCACTTGATTGGCATCACGTTCGTAACCATACAGAATCTCCACCACCGACGCTCAGTAGCAGCAGTGTGTACTATCTACAAGATACACTGCAGAAATTCAAAGATCCACAAACAGCACCTTCCAAACCCATGGCCATTTCCATCTTCTATCTTGAAGGACAAGCGCAGAGGAGACATGGGAACACTATCTCTGCATGTGCCCCTCCAAGCCACTCACCATTCTTCACTGTTGATGAGTTAAATTCCTGGAATTCCTGACATAAGGGAATTGTGGGTGTACCTACAACACACTGCAGCAGTTCAAGACGGCAGCTCAACACCACTTTCTCGAGTAAAAAATGAAGTCTGCAGATGCTGGAGATCACCACTTTCTCGAGGTCAACTAGGGACGGCATTAAATGCTGGCTCAGCCAGCGATGCTCATGTCCCATCAGTGAATGTAAAAAAAGCAGTCAAGTCACCCCTTACCCTTCTAAACTCCAGCAGATGGTTACAAACCTGGCCTGCTCGTAGTTACCTCATAACAAAATCTCCCCATTTCAAGTACTATTTTATCAGTTTCTCTGAAATGCCTTTGACGTGTTTATATTCTTCCTTATATTCCTGGCACCAGCTAGAGTTTCCATAAAGATCCTGCCTTCTCAACCTCGTCTCTGATACATGGTGACTCTTAGGTTAAACCAGTCGCCTTTCTCTAAAGAGAGAGCACCCTGTGGTCCTCTGGAGCTATGGCAACTGTAATTCTTCCTAAAATAAGGTGAATGATAGTGTGCACAGTACTACAGATGTGGGCTTATGAGCGTCCTGTATAAATGAAGCATAACCTCCCTACTTCAGCATTTAATCCACCTCATGGTCAATGACTACCTCCTATTAGTTGGTTACTTGCTGTACCTGCTTGCTAACGTTTTGAAACGTTGTAAACAAAAGATGTTTGCTATTAAGATTCTTAATGTTTTCAATGAATTTTCATTAGCAGCTAAAACCTCAAAGCACTGTGTTTATTTATTCAAACTCTGCAAAAGTAGCAACTCTTTGTTCACTCTGCAGTTGTTTACTGACATCACATGGAGGGTCTCTCAGATTTGGAAAGCATTGTATTGGCAAGTAGTATAACCTGCGCCAACATCTTTATCAGTGTTTAATGCTGATGTGACAATGTCATTGACTCTGTCAGTTCTGTCTGAATAGGGCTGGGCAATAAATGTGGTCGCGCCAGTGCTGCCCACTTCCTGAGATCAAACAAGTTGAACTACCTTTATTGCAACACTTACTTTAGAGTGAAATGCCACCAAAAGTAGATGGCATGTGGAGTGTATTTTATTGAAAAATCAGAAACTGCAGTTCTTAAGAAAGCTAAGAGCTATTTTTGAAATAGTTCATTAGCCAGAAATGTTAAAATTGTGGATTTGATTGTGAATAGGATTGCTTTAAATTGCATGACCTATACACTTGTTGATTGGCCTGATCACTGTTATTAATTGAGTGAACACGTGGAATATGTTACTTGGTTGATTTACCAGAGGGGATTTAAACTCGCTGGGATTCAGGAGCCTCAGGAAAGAAGGGGAAAGTTTGGTTACTTCCCCCAAGAGATTGTGAATCAGTGGAGTTCACCACCTTACTGTGTGGTGGATGCTGGGATATTGAGTAGATTTAAGGAGGAGAGAGGGTTATGGAGTTAAAGGGTTATGGAGAGCAGGAAGGAAAGTTGATCTGATGTATATGAGATTACCCATGATCATATCAAGTAGCAGAACAGGCTTGAGGGAGTGAATTGCCTACTCCTGCTCCTATGTTTCCATATTAGAGCACTTTGTCGAAATATCTCTGATCAATCACTTACGTTCAGAATTCACTGGTTGTTAAACTGGGTGAATGCGACCTTCATTCTGTATCAGTTACATTGAGTAGACTAACAAGCTGCTACTTCAGAGTTTTTTTTTAATAGCCGGTGATAGTTCAGGAGGTATATTTGACAGAACCTGGAAGAACTCTCAACTCTTACTTAAATACTGAGATTCTTGAAGTCCAACTGAACAGCTAGACAGGAATTTTCATGTTGCTAATGTAAGCCTTGCTGATAATGCCAGTGGCTGGGAGCCACAATGGCATCTACAGCACAGAAAGATGCCATTTTGCTGATCAGGTTGATTCCCCTCATGAAGCAAAATCAAATCCCCCCCCCCCCCCCCCGCTTGCTCCCTGAGAGCTTCTGTTACAGTCTAGAACAGTACAGTACAGCACAGCAACAGGCCTATCAGCCAATCATGTCTGTGCTGACCATGATGCAATTCTAAACTAATCCTATCTCCATGAATATGCTCCATATCCCTCCGTTCTCTGCCTGATCATGTGCCTCTGTAAATGCCTCTAAAACTTTGGTTTTTACAACCACCAGTAATAGTTGCCTGGTTGCCATGACTGAGGCTAGCTTTATGAATTGAATTTAAATTCCACCAGCCACCATAATGAGACTTGAACCTGTGTCCCCATAGCATTAGTGTGGGTCCCTGAATTACTCATCCAGCAACATTACCACTACATCAATGGCCCTCCTCTGGCCCAATAACTACCTGATAAACACACTATCATAAAACTACTTTCTCTTGGAAACACTGCAACATACAATCTGGGTTTCCTAAATAATCAAGCACACCTACAGAGCACAAGCCAGGAGTGACATGGAGTGCTCTCTGCTTGCCTGGGTGAGTGCAGCTCCTGTTTCGAACCCCATTCACCATCTTAAACATTCTCTCCGTCCACAACCAATGCACAGTGGCAGCAGTGCACCAGCTTCAAGCTACACGCCATCTTGACTTGAAAATACATCAGTGTTCTTTCTCTGTCACTGGGCCAAATTCGTGGAGCTCCCTTTTTAATGGCATTGTGGATGTACCTACCTTGTGATCATTTTAAAGAAGCCCATATAGCTTGGGAGGGATGTTGCAAGGCAAAGTATAAGCCCAAACGGTTCTGAAGGTCTTTGTGTTTCAGACAATCTGACCAAGAACCACATGTTCCTCTCCGGTAATCTAGAAAGCTGTTTGGCAGAACTGATATAACTTGTTATTGTTCCTCTTGCTGCTGTTATTCCATTAACAGGAAATTAGATCAAATGACAAGCCTATCTGTCACTGAAAAAGTACATTCTAATTTCCTGAAGCGTTCTCCTATCATGTAACATCTGTGCCAAAATGTAGCTTCTGAACAGCAATTGAGTAGTTATTATTGTGAGTATGTTTCAGAGCAAGTAGCAGTTTCTAGAAAGGTAAATAGTACAATGTTGCAATCTAGATTCTATCTTCAGTGCCCAGAATCATCCACATTTTGTGATAATTCAGATTGTATCTTCTGGAGTTGCCATGCAATGAAGTACAATCTCCTTCAACAAATGATTAAATCTTTGTCATGGATGCACATCTCTTTATTTATTAATTAACAGGATGTGGCGGGCAGCAGTTAGTGCCTGTGCCTAGTTGCCTTGAAGAAGGCCATAGAGTCATAGAGATGTAGAGCATGGAAACAGACCCTTCGGTCCAACCCGTCCATCCGACCAGATATCCCAACCCAATCTAGTTCCCACTTGCCAGCACCTGGCCCATATCCCTCCAAACCCTTCCTATTCATATACCCATCCAAATGCCTCTTAAATGTTCCAATTGTACCACCCTCCACCACTTCTTCTGGCAGCTCATTCCATTCAATGTGAGGTGAAGGGGTAAATGTAGGGGAATGGGTCTGGGTGGGTTGCGCTTCGGCGGGTCGGTATGGACTTGTTGGGCTGAAGGGCCTGTTTCCACACTGTAACTAATCTAATCTAATCTACTCTAATCAAGTAGCACCCTCTGCGTGAAAAGGTTGCCCCTTAGGTTTCTTTTATATCCTTCCCCTCTCACCCTAAACCTATGCCTTCTAGTTCTGGACTCCCCAATCCGAGGGAAAAGACTTTGTCTATTTATCCTATCCATGCCCTCATTATTTTGTAAACCTCTATAAGGTCACCCCTCAGTCTCTGACACTCCAGGGAAAGCAGCTCCAGCCTGTTCAGCCTCTCCCTGTAGCTCAAATTCTCCAACCCAGGCAACATCCTTGTAAATTTTTTCTGAACACTTTCAAGTTTCACAACATTTTTCCGATAGGAAGGAGACCAGAATTGCACGCAATATTCCAACCTATGTCCTAACCAATGTCCTGTACAGCCGCAACATGACCTCCCACTCCTGTACTCAATACTCTGACCAATAAAGGAAAGCATGCCAAACGCCTTCTTCACTATCCTATCTACCTGCGACTCCACTTTCAAGGAGCTATGAACCTGCACTCCCAGGGCTCTTTGTTCAGCAACACTTTCTAGGACCTTACCATTAAGTGTATAAGTCCTGCTAAGATTTGCTTTCCCAAAATGCAGCACCTCACATTTATCTGAATTAAACTCCATCTGCCACTTCTCAGCCCATTGGCCCATCTGGTCCAGATCCTGTTGTAATCTGAGGTAACCCTCTTTGCTGTCCACTACACCTCCAATTTTGGGGTCATCTGCAAACTTACTAACTGTACCTGTTATGCTCGCATCTAAATTATTTATGTAAATGATAAAAAGTAGAGGGCACAGCACAGATCCTTGTGGCACTCCACTGGTCACAGGCCTCCAGTCTGAAAAACAACCCTCCACCACCACCCTCTGTTTTCTACCTTTGAGCCCGTTCTGTATCCAAATGGCTAGTTTTCCCTGTATTCCGTGAGATCTAACCTTGCTTATCAGTCTGTTAAGCTGTCGTTTTGAACCTCAGCAGTCCTTCTGCTGTGGATTAACCCACAATGCTGTTAATGAGTGTCAAGACTTTGACCCAGCAACCCTGAAGGAACAACGATATATTTCCAAGTCAGGATGGTGAGTGTCATGGAAGGCGGTAGATGATGGTGTCCCGCAGGGTTCAGTGTTGGGGCCACAGCTGTTCACATTATATATGAATGATCTGGATGAAGGGACTGGAGGCATTCTAGCGAAGTTTTCCGATGATACGAAGTTAGGTGGACAGGCAGGTAGTACAGAGGAAGTGGGGAGGCTGCAGAAGGATCTAGACAGTTTGGGAGAGTGGCCCAGGAAATGGCTGATGGAATTCAACGTGAGCAAATGCGAGGTCTTGCATTTTGGCAAAAAGAATAAAAGCATAGACTACTTTCTAAACATTGAGAAAATTCGTAAAGCCAAAGTACAAAGGGATCTGGGAGTGCTAGTCGAGGATTCTCTAAAGGTAAACATGCAGCTTGAGTCCGTAATTAAGAAAGCGAATGCAATGTTGTCACTTATCTCAAGAGGGTTGGAGTATAAAAGCAGAGATGTGCTACTGAGACTTTATAAAGTTCTGGTTAGGCCCCATTTGGAGTACTGTGTCCAGTTTTGGTCCCCACACCTCAGGAAGGACATACTGGCACTGGAACGTGTCCAGCGGAGATTCACACGGATGATCCCCGGAATGGACGCTAGGAAATTGTTTCCATTAGGCGAGGAGACTAGGACCCGTGGACACAGCCTTAAAATTAGAGGGGGTCAATTCAGAACAGAAATGCGGAGACATTTCTTCAGCCAGAGAGTGGTGGGCCTGTGGAATTCATTGCCGCAGAGTGCAGTGGAGGCCAGGAAGCTAAATGTCTTCAAGGCCGAGATTGATAGATTCTTGATGTCTTGAGGAATTAAAGGCCACGGGGAGAATGCGGGTAAGTGGAGTTGAAATGCCCATCAGCCATGATTGAATGGCGGAGTGGACTCGATGGGCCGAATGGCCTTACTTCCACTCCTATGTCTTATGGTGTTCCTATGTATCTGCTGCCCCTGACCTTGTAGTGGTCGTGGGTTTGGAAGGTGGTTTTGTGAATTTCTGCAGTGCACCTTGATGATGGTATACACTGCTGCTACCGACTATAAGTAATAGATGAGTGAATGCTTGTGGATTTTGTTCTCATCAAGTGTGTAGGCGATTGAGAGTAATGAGGTCAGAAATGAGGTTTCAAGTTTGCATGAGTGGACCGGCAAGCAGGAAGGTGGTTTGAAGTGTGTCTATTTCAATGCCAGGAGCATTCTGCATAAAGTGGGTGAATTTGCAGCATGGGTTTGTACCTGGGACTTCGATTTTGTGGCCATTTCGGAGACATGGATAGAGCAGGGGCAAGAATGGTTGCTGCAGGTTCCAGGGTTTAGATGTTTCAGTAAGAACAGAAAAGATGGTAAAAGAGGGGGAGGTGTGGCATTGTTAGTCAAGGCCAGTATTACGGTGTCAGAAAGGATGTTTGAGGACTCAACTGCTGAGGTAGTATGTGCTGAGGTTAGAAACAGGAAAGGAGAGGTCACCCTATTGAGAACTTTCTATAGGCCTCCGAATAGTTCCAGAGATGTAGAGGAAAGGATAGCAAAGATGATTCTCGATAGGAGTGAGAGAGACAGGGTAGTTGTTATGGGGGTCTTTAACTTTCCAAATATTGGCTGAAAATACTATAGATTGAATATTTTAGATGGGTTAGTTTTTGTCCAGTGTGTGCAGAATGGTTTCCTGACCCAGTATGTAGACAAGCCAACAAGGGACAAGGCTACATTGAATTTGGTACTAGATAATGAATCTAGCCAGGTGTTAGATTTTGGAGGTAGGTTAGCACTTTGGTGATCATAACCACAATTCAGTTATGTTTGCTTTCGCGATGGAAAGGGATAGCTATATAATGCAGGGCAAGAGTTATTGCTGGGGGAAAGGCAATTATGAGGCAATTAGGCAAGTTGTATGATGCATAGGACGGGGGAAAAAACTACAGGGAATGTGCACAATTGAAATGTGGAGTTTATTCAAGGGACAGATACTGCACGTCCTTGATAAGTATGTACCTGTCAGACAGGGAGGAAGTGGTCGAGTGAGGAAGCCTTGGTTTACTAAAGAAGTTGAAGCTCTTGTCAAGGGGAAGAAGAACGCTTATGTTAGGATGAGAAATAAAGGCTCAGCGCACTTGAGAGTTACAAGTTAGCTAGGAAAGACCTAAAGAGAGAGCTAAGAAGACCCAGGAAGTGACATGAGAAGTCTTTGGCAGATAGGATCAAGAAAACCCTAAAGCTTTCTCTAGGTATGTCAGGAATAAAAGAATGTCTGGAGAAAGATTAGGGCCAATCAAGGACAGTAGTGGGAAGTTGTGTGTGGAGTCCGTGGAGATGGGGAAGTGCTAAATGAATATTTTTCGTCAGAATTCACACTGGAAAAAGACAGTGTTGTCAAGGAGAATATTGAGGCACAGGCTACTAAACTAGACAGGATTGAGGTTCGCAAGGAGGAGGTGTTAGCAATTCTGAAAGTGTGAAAATAGATAAATCCCTTGGGCTGGATGGGAATTATCTCAGGATCCTCTGGGAAGCCAGGGAGGAGATTGCAAAGCCATTGGCTTTGATCTTTATGTCATCATTGTCAACAGGAATAGTATTAGAAGACTGGAGGTTAGCAAATGTTGTCCCCTTGTTCAAAAAGGGGAGTAGAGACAACCCTGTTAATTTTTCACCAGTGCTTTGTTTGTGTGTAAAGTGTTGGAAAAGGTTATAAGAGATAGGATTTATAATCATCCAGAGAGGAATAAGTTGACTATGGATAGTCAACACAGTTTTGTGAAGAATAAGTTGTGCCTCACAAACCTTATTGAATTTTTTGAGAAAGTGACCAAACAGGTGGATGAGGGTAAAGCGGTTGATGTGGTGTATGTGGATTTCCGTTACTCGTTTGATAAGATTCCCCACGGAAGGCTATTGCACAAATTACGGAGGCATGGGTTTGAGGGTGATTTAGTAGTTTGGGTCAGAAGTTGGCTCGCTGAAAGAGGACAGAAGGTGGTGGTTGATGGGAAATGTTCATCCTGGAGTTCAGTTACTAGTGGGGTACTGCAAGGATCTGTTTTGGGACCCCTGCTGTTTGTCATTTTCATAAACCCTGGATGAGGGCAAAGAAGGATGGGTTAGTTAATTTGTAGATGACACTAAGGCTGGTGGAGTTGTGGATAGTGCTGAAGGATGTTGCAGGTTACAGAGAGACAGAGATAAGCTGCAGAGCTGAGATGAGAGGTGACAAATAGAGTTTAATGTGGAAAAGTGTGAGGTGATTCACTTTGGAAGGAGCAACAGGAATAAAGAGCACTGGGCTAATGATGAGATTCTTGGTAGTGTAGGTGAACAGAGAGATCTTGGTGTCCAGGTACATAGATCCCTGAAAGTTTCCACCCAGGTTGATAGAGTTGTTAAGAAGGCATACAGTTGTTGACTTTTATTGATAGAGGGATTAAGTTTCAGAGTCATGAGGTTATGCTGCAGCTGTACAAAACTTTGGTGCGGCTACACTTGGAGTATTGTGTACAGTTCTGGTCACGGCATTATACGAAGGATGTGAAGCTTTGGAGAGGTGCAGAGGAGATTTTCCAGGGTGTTGCCTGATATGAAAGGAAGGTTTTACAAAGAAAGGCTGAGGGACTTGAGGTTGTTTTTGTTAGGGAGAAGAAAGTTGAGAGGTGACTTAATTGAGACATATAAGATATAAAAGGTGGGCAGTGAGAGACTTTTTCCTCGGATGGTGATGGCTAGCACGATGGGACATAGCTTTAAATTGAAGGGTGAGTGATAGAGGACAGATGTCAGAGGTCGTTTTTTTACTCAGCATAGTAGGAGCATGGAATGCCCTGCCTGCAACAGTAGTCGACTCATCAACATTAATGGCATTTAAATGGTTATTGGATAAACATATGGATGAAAATGGAATAGTGGAGGATAGATGGGCTTCAGTTTGGTTCCACAGGTCGGCACAGCATCGTGGGCCGAAGGGCACAGTAATGTTCTGTGTTCTATGTTCAAAGGGGCTACTTTGTTTTGGATGGTATCGAGCTTCGAGTGTTGTTGGAGCTTTAGTCACGCAGGCAAGTGCTAAGTGTTTCATTTCACTCCTACTGTGCCTTGTAGACAATGGACAGGCTAACTCTAGCCCTCCTAGTTCTAGAATCTTCCACATGAAGAAACATCCATTACGCGTGCTCTCTGTCAAGACCCTTTAGTATATTATATGTGTTTCAACCAAGTCACCTCTTACTCTCCTAAGCTTCATAGTATACAGACACAATCTGTCCAATTTCTTCATAAGGTGTTAGCCTAGTAACTGCTTCAAGTGCATTCACGTCCTTTCTTAAATAAGAAGACCAGTATTACATACACACGTGGTCTCACCAATGCTGGTCAAATTGAAGCATAACATCCTTTTGCATTTAAATTCTCTCACAGTAAATGATCAGATTGTATTAGCTTTGCTAATTTCTGCTTGCTAACCTTCTGAGGTTCATTACCTGCCTACTAAACTGTGATTCATAATCTCTGCATAGTGTACAGTTTTTTAATACTTTCTTTCAAATGTTTTTCCATGCTCATTTACACATTCTGATAACTTTTTATGAATCATTTTTGCCTTTTAGGCTTGATTTAATTCCACCCTTCTTTATCCCTCCCCCACCTCCCATGACTTCAACATCCTTGAAAATGTGTGCCACTGAGTAATAGGAAACCAATTTTACTTCAGCGAGCAGACAACTCTATAAACCACACTTAGAACAGACAATTGACAACTACATGGGCTACTTATAGGTTGATATTTATAGGAGCCATAAACGAAAGAAGGTCTGTGCCAAATCTGATTACTTTTGAGTCAATGAAGCTTATTTCCGAAACTCATAATGATTTCCTCAGAAAAGAATAAGATTTATTTTATCAGTTTTGACCATATGGTTGCCACAGTGACAATGTCTACATTCTGAGCAATTACTAATCCCTAAATATATGTAGTGCTAACATGTGTCCCTTATTCTGTATCTATGGCTTTTAAGGCATTGTTACAGTTATTGAGCAGAGGCCTGCAATGAAATATCACAAAGTATTCAGTGTTCTGCCCAGCTACTCTTGAGGGCAGAAAAATTAGTTCAAGTCTGATCTGAGGCAGTTAGGGAACTGTACCAAACAATGTTGCTGTAGTGCATCCTCTAAGGTAACAGAGTGGCAATGTTACCGACTTGTAATTCCTAAACAAATGGACTAATGCATGAGCTCAAATCCCACCATAGCAAAGGAGGGAATTTAAAATCACTTCTGGAACGAAATGTTAATTTCAGTAATAATTGCAACAACCCATCTGGTTCATTAGTGTCCTTCCTGGGAGGAAATCTACCATGCTGGTCTGGCCTTACATGTGTTTCCTGATCACAGCAATGTGGGTGACTCGTAATTGCTGTCTGAAGCAGCTTAGAGAGCCATTCAGTTGTATTCAAGAGCAACTGGAAATGAGCAATCAGTGCTGGCTTTGTCGATGATGCAGAATGGCTGTGCCTGAATCATGTGGACTGCAGCAGTTCAAGAAAATAGCTCACCTCCAGCGCCTTCACAAGGGCAATGAAGGATGGGCTACCATCCTGTGAATGAATAAACTAAATCTGAAGCAAATACAATTCTATAGCTAAAAAAAAATGGTTTTTGGTGGTGGAGGCAGAAACCCTCAACCCATTTTAAAAAAAAGTACCTGGATTCCCACCTGAGGTGCTGTAACTTGAAATACTATGGATCAGTTACTGGAAGATGGGATTAGAATTGGCAGCTGGCGTTCTATTGTCCAGTACAGATGCAATGGGCTGAATGGCCTCTATCTGTGCCCTAATGTTTTGATGATTCTAACACTATACAGTGTTGAGGATGGAGTGACTGAATATTTAGGTTAGTGCCCGCTGTGTCAGCTGAGTGCGCTGTTACGTCCTGGATGAGGTGTCAAGCATCATGAGTGTTTTTGCTGCTGTGAGGTGCTAGCCAAATTAAGATTTTTAAAAGAATTATTGTTCATGGGTGTTGCTGGTTGAGCCAGCATTTAATGCTGTGTTTGACCTTGAATACAACTCAGTGGGTTGCTGGGCCAGTTGAGGAGACAGCCATATTGCTGTCTGTCTGGAGTCTTATGTTGGCCAGA
The DNA here is from genome assembly GCF_020745735.1 of Hemiscyllium ocellatum. Classification (NCBI taxonomy): domain Eukaryota; kingdom Metazoa; phylum Chordata; class Chondrichthyes; order Orectolobiformes; family Hemiscylliidae; genus Hemiscyllium; species Hemiscyllium ocellatum. Next base: position 30,157,101 of record NC_083401.1, on the reverse strand, counting down.
CTGGGCAAGGATGTTTTTTTTCCCTAGAGGACAACAGTGAACCAGACAGGTTAAGGAATATTCCATCATATTCCTGATGTGGATTGTAGTTGGTGGAAAGTCTTTGGAGAATCTGGAGTTGAGCTGCTTCGTGGAGAAGACCCAGACAGTGGCCACCTTCACCAGTTGCAGTGGTGTTGTGGCTGACGTACTGCAGGTTAACAATAATCGACATGACCTTGATGTTTAGGCAGAGTGAGGGTGATTAGGTCCACTGCTGTTGGGGTTGGTCAATGACTGCCATTTGAAAATGACTTTCCATTATTGGTACCCAGGTCCAGTTACATGTGGGTATGGTATCCTTCACCACCTCAGTAATAGCAGTTGGACTTGAACGCTCTGTAAGCAATAAAATGTGCACTTCTAGCTATATGATGTGGGTTAGCTCATCGATGTACTGGCTGGATTTTAGACACAGCCCCCAGGAGCTCTCTCTTTCCAGGGGCTGTTTCCCATGTACTGTCTTTGCTTACCAGAATCTAGATTAGATTAGATTTATTAGATTACTTACAGTGTGGAAACAGGCCCTTCAGCCCAACAAGTCCACACCGACCTGCCGAAGCGCAACCCACCCATACCTCTAAACACTAGGGGCAATTTAGCATGGCCAATTCACCTGACCTGCACATCTTTGGACTGTGGGAGGAAACCGGAGCACCCGGAGGAAACCCACGCAGACACAGGGAGAACGTGCAAACTCTACATAGTCAGTCTCCTGAGTAGACAATTCAACCCAGATCTCTGGCGCTGTGAGGCAGCACTGCTAACCACTGTGCCACCGTGCCACCCACAATTTGAATGATGAGAGTCTAATCTATTGTGAGCGTAGAGTCCAGAACTTGACCTATTGGAAGTAGAGCATTATGAGCAGAACAGTATTGTACATACCATGACTTGCAAACATTTCCTATGAGTTATTTGGGGAGGATGTGGAGAGGGACTTTCCAAAGATGCCATGATACCTGGGTTCACATCTAAAAGTGGAAGATGTCAATATGATCAATACATCATCATAGATTAGTTCCGTGAAAGGTAGAATGAAAGTAAAATGCCTGCTGGGGTGGATGTGACATGATATCGTTTAATGATTATAGTCACCCCCCACCTTCAACGTATCAAGTTTCTTCCTGTGCCAAAATAGCTGTGTGTAAAATTGATTCTATATTTGTCTCTGCCATTGCATATGGTCTTTATGGGGGTGATACAGTGCAGCTTATCTTAGAGTCATACTTTCCAATCCATATTGCACACTAGAAATGATAGGTATTGCATGGGTTCAGAACTGTGTAATTTCTAACCTGATGAGTGGGCTAACCTGCCACTCAGTGAGTCACTATCAAGTCACGGTCAGCGAATCACGCATTTTGTAATGTATCTTAGAAATACAATGAAGATTAATTAACTCAGGCCTTTGCTCTTTCAATTTTCTTCCCTGCAGTCTTGAAGAGAGCAATTTCCATTGATATATAAACAGAAAATACTGGAAAAGATTGGCCGGTTTGGCAGCATCAGTGGAGAGAGAAGCAGAGTTAATGTTTCATGTTGGGTATGACTTTTCTTCAGAACTGAGGAGTCAATCTCCCTGTGTGATTAAAAACATTCAAATCCTGTTCCTTTTGAAGAAGAATTCCAAAGACTCATGACACGCTGGATGAAGAATAATTCTCCTCATCTCTGTTTGAAATGGGTGACAACTGGACTCAAAATGTTAGCCCTCTTTTTCCCTTCAGAGATGCTGCCAGACCTGTTGAGTTCCTCCAGTATTCATTCTCCCACATCCAGCCTGTCAAGACCCTCAGCACCTTATATGTTCAAAACTCCAGTGGATACAACCCTAGCTTCTCCAGTCTTTTCCAATTACTTGTTGTCCCTGCATACTAAACTTTGCCATTCACGTATTAGTTTACCTACATCCCTCTGCATATCTACATTCTGCAATCTCTCACCACTTATTCTTTCTGCCAAAGTGGACAATTTCATATTTCCGCTGCAAATGTGTTGCTGATCAAAGCACAGCAGGCCAGGCAGCATCTCAGGAATAGAGAATTCGACGTTTCGAGCATAAGCCCTTCATCAGGAATAAGAGAGAGAGCCAAGCAGGCTAAGATAAAAGGTAGGGAGGAGGGACTAGGGGGAGGGGCGATGGAGGTGGGATAGGTGGAAGGAGGTCAAGGTGAGGGTGATAGGCCGGAGTGGGGTGGGGGCGGAGAGGTCAGGAAGAGGATTGCAGGTTAGGAGGGCGGTGCTGAGTTGAGGGAACCGACTGAGACAAGATGGGGGGAGGGGAAATGAGGAAACTGGAGAAATCTGAATTCATACCTTGTGGTTGGAGGGTTCCCAGGCGGAAGATGAGACGCTCCTCCTCCAGCCGTCGTGTTGTTGTGTTCTGCCGGTGGAGGAGTCCAAGGACCTGCATGTCCTCGGTGGAGTGGGAGGGAGAGTTAAAGTGTTGAGCCACGGGGTGATTGGGTTGGTTGGTTCGGGTGGCCCGGAGGTATTCTCTGAAGCGTTCCGCAAGTAGGCGGCCTGTCTCACCAATATAGAGGAGGCCACATCGGGTGCAGCGGATGCAATAGATGATGTGTGTGGAGGTACAGGTGAACTTGTGGCGGATATGGAAGGATCCCTTGGGGCCTTGGAGGGAAGTGAGTGTGGAGGTGTGGGCGCAAGTTTTACATTTCCTGCGGTTGCAGGGGAAGGTGCCGGGGGTGGAGGTTGGGTTGGTGGGGGGGTGTGGATCTGACGAGGGAGTCACGAAGGGAGTGGTCCTTGCGGAACGCTGATAGGGGAGGGGAGGGAAATATATCCTTGGTGGTGGGGTCCGTTTGGAGGTGGCGGAAATGGCGGCGGATGATACGTTGTATGCGGAGGTTGGTGGGGTGGTAGGTGAGAACCAGTGGGGTTCTGTCTTGGTGGCGGTTGGAGGAGCGGGACTCAAGGGCGGAGGAGCGGGAAGTGGAGGAGATGCGGTGGAGGGCATCGTCGATCACGTCTGGGGGGAATCTGCGGTCCTTGAAGAAGGAGGCCATCTGGGCTGTGCGGTGTTGGAATTGGTCCTCCTGGGAGCAGATGCGGCGGAGACGAAGGAATTGGGAATATGGGATGGCGTTTTTACAGGGGGCAGGGTGGGAGGAGGTGTAGTCCAGGTAGCTGTGGGAGTCAGTCGGTTTATAATAGATGTCTGTGTTGAGTCGGTCGCCCACATTTTCCAGATCTTTGCCCACTCAATTAATCTATATCCCTCTAAAGTTTCTTGAAGTTCTCTTCACAATTTACTTTTTTATCTGGAAAATCTCAGCAGGTCTGGCAGTATCTGTAAGGAGGGAAAAGAGCTGACGTTTTGAGTCTAACCGACCCTTTGTCAAAGCTTTAACAAAGGGTCAGTTAGACTCAAAACGTCAGCTCTTTTCTCTCCTTACAGATGCTGCCAGACCTGCTGAGATTTTCCAGCATTTTCTCTTTTGGTTTCAGATTCCAGCATCCGCAGTAATTTGCTTTTATTTTTTACTTTTTTATATGTCTGAACATCATCAATAGATTTGCCAACCATATCTTTGATCCTTTTATCCAAGTCATTTATATCAATGATAAGAACTTGAGGTCACACACCACTTGTCATGTCTTGCCAAGGGACCTGTTTATGACTATTCTGTTTCCTAGTAGCCAACCAATCTTCTGTCCATTAATTAATATCACGCCTCTCTCTTACCAATCTTATAAATTAGTGGACACTTAACAATGATTAACAATACTCAGCTCAAACAGTACATTTATATTATTTGAAAACTGCTATTTACTAAGTGTCAAAAATCCCATTTCATTTGTTTTTACTTGACCACAGACCACAATTAGCATTATATGAACAAATCAGATTGCTATGTTGCTTAGCTTCTCATCCTGCACATTGTAGTGGTGTTAACCATGTTGGTGAACAAAGATAGAAAGTAATACTGGGAGGGAGGGTCTTGTGGCAGGAAAGATGTAGCATGTGCCAACTGTAGGAATTGGCATCTTTCATTGGGAAGAGAACCGTGTGCCCAGAAATTACTCGCTCCTTATCTGCGGACTTTCATATTCACTCACAGAATGTGCGAGCATTTACTGCCTGTCCCTAGTTGTCCTTGGGAAGATGGTGATGAGCTGCCTTCTTGAATTGCTACAGTTTACGTGCTGTGGGTTGACCCACAATGCCATTAGAGAAGCAATTCCAGGATTTTAGTGACATTGAGGGACGGTGATATTTTGCCAAGAAAAAGTGAGGACTGCAGATGCTGGTGTTCAGAGTTGAAGCGTGTGATGCTGGAAAAGCACAGTTGGTTAAGCAGCATCTGAGGAACAGGAGAATCGATGTGTCAAATATAAGCATTTCATCAGGAATGAGGCTTGTGGCCCAAGGGGGCCGAGAGATAAATAGGAAGAGGTGGGGCTGGGTGGAGGGAATTCGATAGATAGATGAAGCTGGGGGTAAAGGTGGTAGGTCAGAGAGGAGAGTTGAGTAGATAGGTGGGAAGGAAGATGGACAGTTTGGATAGTTCAAGAGGGCGGTGTCAAGTTGGAAGGTTAGATCCCCATAAGGTCGGGGGCGGGTGGGGGGGGGGCGGTAAATCAGGAAACTGATGAAATCGACATTGATCCCTTGGAGGGTCCCAAGGTGGAAGATGAGGCGCTGTTCCTCCAGGTGTCAGGTGGTTAGGGTTTGCTGATGGAGGAGGCCCAGGACTTGCATGTCTTTGGTGGAGTGGGAGGGGGAGTTAAAGTGTTCGGCCATAGGGTGGTGGGATTGGTCAGTGCTGGTGTCCCAGAGATGTTCTCTGAAATGTTCCACAAGTTGGCATCCTGTCTGCACAGTGCAGAGGAGACTACATTGAGAGCAATAGACACAGTAGATGATGTATAAATGTAATCTATTGGATGTGGAAGGATCCTTTGGGGCCTTGGACAGAGTTAAGGTAGGAGGTGTGGTTGCACGTTTTGCACTTCTTAGGGTGGCAAGGGCAGGTGCCAGGAATGAAGGGTGGGTTGGTGGGGTGAATAGGGGGAGGGGAGACGGGCATGGATCTAACAAGGGTCGCGGAGGAAATGGTGACTCTGGAACGCAGATAGGGATGGGGATGGGGATGAAAATATATCTCTGGTGGTGGGGTCTGTGAGTAAGTGACAGAAATGATGGAGGATGATGCAATGTACCTAGTGGTTGATGGAGTGGAAGTTGAGGGCCAGGATTGGGGGAGGGGGCGGGTTCTGTCCTTGTTGTGATTGGAGGGGTGGAATTCAAGGGTGGAGGTGTGGGAAATGGAGGAGATGTGATGGAGGGCATTGCCAACCACGTGGGAGGGGAAATTGCAGTCTTTGTAGAAGGAGGCCATCTGGAATGGTCTATGGTGGAATTGGTCCTCTTGGGAGCATATACGGTGGAAGAATTGGGAATAATATAAAATATAAATCCAAAAAAAAATGGGGTGGCATGGTGGCTCAGTGGTTAGCTTTGCTGCCTCTCAGCACCAGGGACCCAGGGTCGATTCCAGCCTCGCATGACTGTTTGTGTGGAGTTTGCACATTCTCCCTGTGTCTGCGTGGATTTTCTCCGGGTGCTCCATTTCCTCCCACAATCCAAAGATGTACAGGTTAGCTGAATTGGCCATGCTCAACTGCCCATAGTGTTCAGGGATGGGTGGGTTAGGTGCATGAGTCAGAGGTAAATATCGAGGAATGGGTCTGGATGGACTTGGTGGGCTGAAGGGCCTGTTTCCATACTGTAGGGATTCTAATTCTAATTCTATTTTGAGTTTTGAACACCCCCCCCACCCTAGGGAAAAAACCTTTGCTATTCACCTTATCATGCCCCTTGTGACTTTATAAACTCCGATAAGGTCTCCCCTCAACCTCCTGTTCTCTGATGAAGGAAGTCCCAGCTATCCAGCCCCTCCTTATAACTCAAGCCCTCCATTTCCAGCAACATCCTGTGAAATATTTTCTGAATCTCTCCAATTTAACAATATCTTTCCTATCTATAGCAGGGTCACCAACATCCTATACAACCTCAACATGTCGTCCTAATTCCTGTGCACAAAGATCTGAGCAATGAAGGGAAGCATGCTAACTGCCTTCTTAACCACCCTGTCTACCTCTGATGCAGCTTTCAAGGAACTATATACCTGAATCCCTAAATCTCTCTGTTCGACAACACTGCCCAGGGCTCTACCATTAACTGTATAAGTCCTTGTTTATTTTACCAAACTGCAATACCTGAATTAAACTCAATCTGTCCCTCCTCAGCCCATTGGACCAGTTGATCAAGATCCCTTTTAAATCTTAGATAATTTTTCTTCACTGTTGACTATGTAATGATTGTAATGTAGCCAGCCAGGTGAACTGGCTAAACATCATAGAATATGGGACCCCTAATTGGGGCTGTTAATCTGGTCCAGTCATGGAGCCCTGGCTGCAAGATAAAAAGATATATCGTAATTCTGACACTCTTGAGAGCTGGCTGTGAGGGAGCTGGGCCAGTGTCAAAGACTCTCCACGTGTAAGTAAAGGGTGATTAAGTGACGGGATGCTGGCCTCTGTGGAGTTATTTCAGGCTATATCACTGATTTTTTGTGTCATCAGCAAACCTACTAACCAGGCCTCCTAAAATGTCATGCAAATTATTTATTTCAATGAGAAACAGCAGTGGACCTCACAGTCATCCCTGCGGAACACCACTGGTCACAAGGTTCCAATCCAAAATTCTACCACTGTCAAGCCAAATCTGTACTTAATTGGCAAGCTCTCCCAGAATCCAGTATAATCTAATTTTACCAAGGCAGGAAAGTGGAGTTAAGGGCGTGATGAGATCTGCCATGATCCTATTGACTGGCAGCAAGCGTGAGGCGCTAAATGACCTATTTTTTTCTCCTAGTTCTTACATAAAGACGGGAGGGAAAGAGCATCTGATTGGAGTTGCAGTCTCTTCCAGGTATTCTTCCCTGATTTGGAAGGTGGTGTGGGATGGATAGGAATCCTTGGCAGCTACATTCTGACAGGTGGGCAGCCTGTTGGATGCAGGTGGTCAGTATGGTGCAGAAAGTGGCCATTCAGACCTCCATTCCTGCACCAGCTCTTCAAACATGTATCAATCTCCTGCTTTGTCCCCAGGCACCTTATTTTTATCCAAATAGTGACCCAAAGCTCTCTTAAGTGCCTCAGTTGTACCTGCCACCTTCACATGGCAATGAACTTCCTGATGAAGGGCTTATGCTCGAAACGTCGAATTCTCTATTCCTGAGATGCTGCCTGGCCTGCTGTGCTTTGACCAGCAACACATTTGCAGCACTCCATGACCGTAACTAGTCACTAAGTGTGAAAGGGTTTCCTCACTTCACCCCGGCTTCTTTTCTGGAGCACTTTAAATCTATGCCGTCTCATTCTTGTTCCTTTTACAAGTGGAATAGTTTCTCCTGCTCTGCTCTATCCAGCCCACTCTTGATTTTCCAGACTTCTATCAGATCTCCTCCTAGCCTTCTTTTCACAGCTTCTTCAATCTATCCTCAGAGCTGAAGGTTCTCATTCTGGAACCATTCTTGCAAACTACCTCTGCACCCTCTCCACACCCTTCCTCTCACTTGGTTCACACAGTCATCTACAATACTCCAGTTGAGCTCTAGCAAGTGTCTTATACAAGTTCAACATTACTTCCTTATCCTTCTACTTTGGGTCCCAAGGATTGGAACATCCATCAAAGAAGAGACTGGTGATGCTGAACCCAAGAGCATTTCAAGGGTAGAATACCGACATTGTTACAAACACCTTTTTTGAACCTGGCTTGACCTTGCTTGCTTCAAACATGTTAACGGTCTTGCAAATGGCAGTTGATCGCCATAGCTTCTTGTGTACAAGATTTTTCTTTTGATTAATGCTTTATGCTAACCTTGGTTTGGTTAGCTTAGTTGGCTGGACAGCTGGTTTGTTATGCAGTGTGATGCTAATAGCATGTGTCCAATTCCTGCAGCAGCTAAGGTTACCATGAAGGACTTTCCTTCTCACCTTCTCCCCTTGCCTCAAGCGCAGTGACTGTCAGGTTAACCCACCGCCAGTTGTCTCTGCTTGTCTCTATGGTCCAGTAGGACTACGCAAAAGTGAGTCCTGCAGATACTGGAGATTAGAGTCGAGAGTGTGGTGCTGGAAAAGCACAGCAGGTCAGGCAGCGTCTGAGGAGCACGAAAATCAAATTGCTGTGCTTTCCCAGCACCACACTCTCGATTCCAGTAGGACTATGGCAACTTTACCTTTATGTTAACCAGCCTTTCTTCAATTGTATTCTGCAGATCCCAATACCGTCCTGAACTATGAAGGGATTTCTCTACTTATTGTGATGGCCACGTGCAGCTACTTTGGAATATTAACAGGCTTTGGAGCTTTCATTCTCAGCTTCCTGGGATCAAGACATCCACTTTTGTTCAACTTGCCGATTACGCTGCATTTTATAACAGGTAAACATTTTCTATGTTTTATGTTTTCAGCTTTTTACGTGTCTCCCTATTTTACAGGTTCACTGCAGATGGTCACAGATTGATGGGGATCATTTCCAGACTGGAGAATTTTCCCTGTGGGAATAACAGGATAGGATGGGGTTGTTTTCATTTGAAGGGAAGGTTTAATTGAGGCAAATAAAATAATGAGAGACCAGAGTGGACAGACTCTCTCCATGATCAGAGAAGTCAAGAAGTGAAGATTTAAAGTAATCCGCAGACTAGTTAGAGGAAATGTTTGAGGAGAAATGTTTTCAACGAGAAACCAGCAGCATACTGGACTTACTGCTTGAAAAAGTGGGTTAAGCTGAAATCCTCATTGCATGTAAAAGACACTTGAATATGTACTTGTGTAACCTACACAGTGGGTAAATGGCATTAGGGTGGATTGCTATCTTTCTATTGGCAGAGACATAATGGCCTCTCATGTTGTAAATTTTCTCTGTTTCTGATTCTAATCTTACCACTCCTCTGGTGATTTCAGCTGAGGCAGCCTGTCCTCTAGGTCAGACAGTTTTGTGTTCAATTCTCTCTCCAGGGACTGGAGCAGTTCTGAGGGAGCGCTGCACTGACAGCAGGGCTGTCTATCAGATGAGATGTGAATATTGGACCCCATCTGGCCCCCTCATCAGTCGGATTTATAAGATTCCATGGCTTTATTTAGACAAAGAAAATTCCCTTGGAGCCCTGTCCATAATTTGTCCGACGAACAATTAAAAACATTATTAAATTGTTGTGTGTGAAAATATGAAATGTGCAAATTGGCCACTGAATTTTCTACATGGCAACAGTGACTAAACTTTAAAGTATACAGATTGGACCTCCCTAATCTGACACTCTCTGGTTCACAAACCTCTGAAATCTAGTGCGTTAGGTCTTGTCTGTCATGGCTGTATATCGATCTTCTTTCAGGTTTTGTTGCACTGTCTCCAGATTGAATGTGCTAAATACAAGGTTTCCCTGTCCAATTGGAACATCGTTCATCCATTGATACAAGGCAAGATGAGGTCTTTGTTTGTGGAATAAAGTGTTTATGCATATTCAGTTTGTTGGCTGAAACAATTTCATCAGGTCTTCTGTCACTGACCATGTTATTGAATTGAGTAACTTTATGGGGACAGTGTAGCATAGTTGTAATTTCATTGGACATTGGTAATCCCAAACTAATGTTCTGAGGGACATGGATTTGAATCCCAAAGTGCTTATGCTTAGGTAATAGTCTGAAGATTATTTCCTTTGAGATTCTGCTTAAGGTAGTACCAAACTGCACGCAGTCCCTCAGCATCTTTCAGAACGTCTTTCCTCTTTGTACCTAAATATACGACGACAGCTGAACCTTTCCCTCTCACTCCAAGTTCCTCTGCAGCCCACATGTGGTATCCTTAACCATAGCACTAGGCAGGCAGCACAAGCTTCAGGACTCTTAATCCTGATTTCGACCCACTAGAGGCATCAGAACCATCTGTTTCTGTTGTGGTAATAAAACTCAACTTTCTAAGCATTCAATAATGAACTGTCAGGTTAGCTGATAGTTATGTAACTTAAGGTTCATGCTTTCTTGGTAAAGCTGTCTTTAGATAACGACTAAAAATAATTTTCTAACCTTTGTGTAAAAAATCTTGAGTTGCAGAAATAAACTACAAATAATTTTTTTCTCTACTTTTGAATCCAAGTTCCCAAATAATAATATGCTGCAAGTCTACATCACAAATAGCAGAAATGTTGACTTACTGGAATTTGACAGCAGTTACAACATTTGGAATTTTGTATGTCAGTCATGGCGATGGTATATTTTCAAGTCAAGTAGGTGTGTGATTTGGAAGAGAACTTGCAAGTGGTGGTGTTCCCATGTGTTTGGTGTCTTTGTTCCTTTAAGTAACATTGGTTGTATGTTTTGGCATATACAGAGGGAATTAATGTTTAACAAGGTGGGAAGGATCCTGCTTTATTTTGTATGGATTCTACTTTGTTGATTGTCATTGGACCTGTACGTACCCAGGCAAGTGGAGATTCAGTTGCAATCATTATAGGTGGTAGATAGGTTTTGGGAGGTTGGGATTGAGTTACTTGCTTCGAATATGCAACTCCAGATATGTTCTTGGAGCCCAGTGTTTATATGGCTGATCCACTTATGTTTCTGGTCAATAATAAGCAGCCAGGATGTTAATGCGGTAGTAATCAGTGATGGTAATGCCATTGAGTGTCAAGGGGAGAGGGTTAAATTGGAGATGTTCATTTCTTGCCATATGTGTGGCTTGAATGTTACTTGCAACAAATTGGCCCAAGCTTTTCCAGATCTTGTTACGTGCAAGCATGGATTGCTTCCTAGTTTGAAGAGTTATGAATGATGCTGAACACTGTGCAATCATCAGTGAGCATCCACACATCTGACCTTATGATGGAACAAAAGTCATTGATGAAGCAGCTGAAAATGGTTGGGCCGAGGACACTATCCTGAGGAACTCCTGCAGAGATGTCCCAGAGCTGAGGTGATTGATCTCCAACAACCACAGCCATCTTCCTTTTCGCCAGCTATGATTCCAACCATAGAGATATACAACATGGAAACAGACCCTGAGGCCCAAAACATCCATGCCGACCAGATATCCTAACCTAATCTAGTCTCATTTGCCAGCACTTGGCCCCAAGCACTCTTAAATCTTTCCTCTTCATATATGCATCCAGATGCCTTTTAAATGTTGTAATTGTACCAGCCTCCACCACTTCCTCTGGCAGTTCATTCCATACACACACCACCTTTTGCATGAAAAAGTTTCCTCTTTGGTCCCTTTTAAGCTCTTCTCCTCTCACCCTAAACATGCACCTTCTAGTTCTATTTACCCAACCATGCTCCTCATGATTTTATAAACCTCTATAAGGTCACCCCTCAGTCTCTGGTAACCAAGCCAACCCTAACTGCCAGCAAAATACTGTTCAAACAGCCACAGAGAGTGACAAAGGGGAGTGAACAAGTCTGACAATTAACTGAAACCACATAATTTACAAGGAATGCCTTGTTGAAAATACTTTCAATATGTCTGTTCATTGACCATTTAAAAACAAAAGATACCTCTGCTGAACTTGAATTCTGAAGGATTGCAAAAACATTAATTTATTTCAAATCCTCAACAATAATAAAAATATGAAACCTTCATAACATGCAGCTTATCTATGTCTCTCTGTAACCTACAACATCCTTCGTCACTATCCACAACTCCACCGACCTTAGTGCTGTCTGCAAATTTACTAACCCATCCTTCTACACTGTCATCCAGGTCGTTTATAAAAATGACGAACAGCAGTGGACCCAACACAGACCCTTGTGGTACACCTCAAGTAACTGGACTCCAGGATGAACATTTCCCATCAACCACCACCCTCTGTCTTCTTTTAGCAAGCCAATTACTGATCCAAACTGCTATATCTCCCACAATCCCATTCCTCCACATTTTGTACAATAGCCTATTGTGAGGAACCTTATCAAATGCCTTGCTGAAATCCATATACACCACATCAACCGGTTTACAATCATTTACCTGTTTGGTCACTTTCTCAAAGAACTCAATAAGGTTTGTGAGGCACAACCTACCCTTCACAAAACCGTGCTGACTATCCCTGATCAAATTATTCTTTTCTAGATGATTATAAATCCTATCTCTTAGAACCTTTTCAACACTTTACCAACAACTGAAGGAAGGCTCACAGGCCTATAATGCCAGGGTTGTCGCTACTCCCCCTTCTTGAACAGGGGAACCACATTTGCTATCCTCAGGTCTTCTGGCACTGTACTGAAAGAACTTGACAAAATACAAGACAAATACAATAATGAGATTGGAAAAGCAGCAGAAAGGGGAAACCAAGGAGTGGTGAGAGAAGACACAAGAAGACATGGAGCTAGAGGCTGAAAATGAAGGAACACAGCAAGTTCATGAGAAATAGAAAGTCAAAAAGTAAGGAAGAAAGAAAGGAAAGTAGATCTGTTCCCAGTGATGATGCACTGTGGTTAAATGTGAAAGCATTAGAGCTACACCGATATTATTTTATTTGCCACTCGTTATGACTTCATTGTGCCATACAGGTTAAAAATAGCTAAGCATTCCAAAAATCTGGACATCAGTTCCTCTGCCATTTTTTAAAACATATATATTGCTTCAAATAGAGGCCTGTGGTAAACTTGGCAAGTTGTGTCCCATCATTGGGAAGAGCAGGGTTCCAATTATTTTCAGTCCTAACTCTGAAATTTCTATAGCTCTCAGCCAGGCTGGCAGACCTCAATGGTGGGAGAAAGTGAGGACTGCAGACGTTGGAGACCAGAGTTGAAAAATGTGGTGCTGGAAAAACACAGCAGGACAGGCAGCATCCGAGGAGCAGGGGAATCGACGTTTCGGGCATAAGCCCTTCTTCAGGAAGAAGGGCTTATGCCCAAAACGTCGATTCTCCTGCTCCTCGGATGCTGCTTGTCCTGCTGTGTTAGACCTCAATGGCGGAAAGTTACTCAGAATAAAAGGTTGGTAAAATTTGGATTCATGCTTCATTCATCTGAAGGTAACTGTAAAGTATAATGAGAGGTAATGGGTATCAAACAGTAAAACGTGGAATGCAGAAGAAAGCACTATAAGGGGGCCTTAATAAATGCCAAACCTCTGGGAGGTGTTTATAGGTGTTAATGACCAAATAGATTCTATAAGTGTTACGACCGGGGTAAAACCCTCTGCTAATTTAAACCAGACATACAGAAACGTTCACCTTGCCTCAGAAGCTGTAAAAGTATGAGTGACAAAGAACTACCAAATCCCACTATTTAAAGAAAAGTTAATAATTTATTCCTTAAGTCCAAGAGAAAAAGAGAACATTAAACAATAGCTATCAACGCTGTAATCCTCCTTTGTCTTAACGATTTGTTGACCTCCCACTCTACCACAATATACTCATCCGATAAAACTCCTCAATTAAGATTTACAAAAAATTCAAATTTCAAAACCAGTCAGCGGTTTCGATTCTCCTCTGAATCTTCCTCTGTAGATGAAAAATCTTCGTCTGGCTCAAGGTTTTTTTTTCCGTCTTCTGCTGCCCAGATTTCATATGAACAGGTACCTTTCAGAGACTGATTCTGTGGGCCTTTTTGTTTGTTAGTGCACTTTGCCATTCTGGCTAACTGTTCAAAATGCCTGATTTTTATACCCCAAAAGATCAGATCGTCTCATTGGTTTGATATTATCAAAACAATAAAATTTGAATTTGATTGGATTTTGGTATCTTGGGGCATAAGTTAAACTGATTAGCCAAATTTGAATTTGACTGGATTTTGGTATCTGGTGTATAAATTAAACTGCAAATGTGTTGCTGGTCAAAGCACAGCAGGTTAGGCAGCATCTCAGGAATAGAGAATTCGACGTTTCGAGCATAAGCCCTGATGAAGGGCTTATGCTCGAAACGTCGAATTCTCTATTCCTGAGATGCTGCCTAACCTGCTGTGCTTTGACCAGCAACACATTTGCAGCTGTGATCTCCAGCATCTGCAGACCTCATTTTTTACTATAAATTAAACTGATTGGCCAAATTCAAATATGTTGTGTAACATAGCAATTCAGCTCCAGCTATTTGTTTCACAGGGAAATGTTACAGTTTTAAATTTTTCAGCACACTTTGTGCTTGTTAAGTCCTTGCCAGCTTTCACTCTCTCTTAAAGGTACAGTGCATGCCTATAACTTCATAACACAGACAAGACGAAAGTGAGAGATTTGGAAAACCAAGCGATCACAGGCATGCTATTCTGATATTCAGGCTAGACCAGTCATTTTCTTTCATTAAGAATCCATAAGGGAATGTGCTATCAGTAAAGTAAGTGCTATGCCGAAACTCGGTGAATTAAAGAGCTAAATTTTCTTTGGTACCCTACAAGTTAATGGGTTCATGTAATGTTGCAATTTTGAAGCAGTTACTTATTCTATGTTGATGAATGACCTAATTAAAATGACATGTTATGAATTTTATGCAAATGAATTTAACAGTGCACTAAAAGACAAAATGCAATCCTGCAGGAAACCTAAACCAGATGGGACGTGACTCTGAACGTTCTGAAGGAAATATGAAAGGAGGGAGCTGATGCTCAGGTCAATGTTTAGCAGTTCTGTAGTCACAGGAATTGTGCTGAAGAACTCGACGTGAGTCAGCAAGCAGAGGGAGACACGAGCACAGAAAGTGTAGGGTTTAATTTCAGTAGTGAGGGATATGTTTGAATATGTGGGTTTGAGGATAGGAGGAAAACTGGCAAATTATTATTAATCACGGATTAGTAAGGCAGCACAGTAGCTCATGGACCCAGGTTCGATTCCAGCCTTGGGTGACAGTCTGTTTGGAGTTCGCATGTTCTCCCCGTGTCTGTGTGGGTTTCCTCTGTGCGCTCTGGTTTCCTCCTTCAGTCCAAAGATATGCAGGTATGGTGAATTAGCCATGCTAAATAGCCCTGTAGTGTCCAGGCTAGGTGGGTTAGTCACTATAAATGCAGTGTTGGAGGGATAAGGGGGGCTGGGTGTGGGTGGGATGCTCTTTGGAGGGTTGGTGCAGACTTGATGGACCGAATGGCTTATTTCTACAGAGTAGAGATCCTATGATTCTATGATTATTTCCTCACACTTCATAGCAATGAATAGAATCCACTATTTTTATTGCTGTACTTGTCTTATAAGTAGCCCTTTGCTATTTGTCTAATTTTAGCATTGTCTCCAAATCTTTAATCGCTCCCAATGGCATCTATCTAAATATATACACATTGTGCAAGTTTTTAAAATCCTCCATATCTGCCAACTCCTGTGAGAGTTGATTACAGGTTTTGAAAAAGTACAGTATGAGACCAAAATTGGTCATACAGTAGGCAGTGAAGAAGGTTATCTAAGAGTACAATGAGATGTTGATTAACTGGCCCAATGGGCCGAAAAGTGTCAGATAGAGTTTAATATGATGTGTTGCATTTTAATCAGACAAACCAATGTGGGACTTCCACAGTTAATGGGAGGGCCCTGGGACAGTTGTTGAACAGAGAGACCTAGGGGCGCAGGTACACAGTTTATTGAAAGTTGTGTCACAGGTAGACAAGGTAGTGAAGAAGGTGTTTAGTATGCTTGCTTTACTTGGTCAGAGCATTGAGTAGAGGAGAAAACATTGGTGAGGCTACGTTTGGAATACCGTGTACAGTTCTGGTCACCCAGCTCTAGGAAGTATATTATTAAACTGAAAAGGGGGCAGAAAAGATTTACAAGGATGTTAATGAGACGAGAGTTTGAGTTATAAGGAGAGGCTGGGACATTTTTCTCTGGAGCATAAAAGGCTGACAAGTGACCTTGTAGAATTTATAAGATCATGAGAGGCATAGATAAGGTCTTTACCTCAGCAAAAAGGAGTCCAAAACTAGAGGGTGTAGGTTTAAGGTGAGAGGGGCAATATTTAAAAGAGACCTAAGGGGCAACTTTTTCACACAGACAACGGTGTATTTATGGAATGAACTGCCAGAGGGTCCCTTCCACTGCTACCTGCCACCAAGCGGATTCATCCCTCCCATTAACCAATAAGCTCATACCTTCTGCATGTCTTCACCTATCCCCACTTCACCACTCTGCCCCCACTTCCCCCTTTACCTGCAACTCCCCCCCCCAGTCCTGAAGAAGGGTTACTCCCAAAACATTGATTTCTCCACCCCCTGAAGTTGCCTGGCTTGCTGTGTTCTTCCAGCCTCGTGCTTGTCTGCTTTAGATTCCAACATCTGCAGTTTTTTTGTCTCAGAGGAAGTGGTAGAGGCAGGTACAATTACAGTGTTTAAAAGACATTTGCACAGGTACATGAATAGGGAAGGTTTAGAGAGATATGGGCCAAATGTAGGCAAATGGGACTCGTTCAGTTTAGGAAACCTGATCAGCGTGGGCAAGTTGACTGAAGGGTCATTTGCCATGCTGTATGATTCTATGTCTCTGGAGCCCATAAGGAGCAGTTGTTAGGAGTTAGTAGCAATGGATCTTGATGTTCTTTACAGTATTTAAATTAATAACCTCAAGCAAGGAAAAGACGCATTCCAAATTCCAGTTGAAAAATGTGAAAGTGTAAATAGTGAAATTTTGATAAGACAGCAACAAAGGCCAAAATATATTTATTGTGATTGTTGAGTTTGACATATTTTGATTTCCTGTGGGCATGTTGGGGTTCTGAAACAATGCAACATACAGAATTTCTCCTTTGTATTCTATACAGAATCAACACCTGAGTTGAATATCTGATTATTGCTTGCTGTCAATACTATTCTGAATGTGCATTAATCAGCAATTAATTTGCCGCGTTTTGGATAGTTCCTTAAATGCACTTTCATTTGGCAACGCATTTGGCTCTTGATAAATTCATTCGATGAGGGCAAAGCTGGCTAGACCAGCATTTATTGCCCATCCCTAATTGCATATTGCTGTAGGCCGGGAGTCACGTGTCGGCCAGACCAGATAAAGATGGCAGTTTCTTTCCCTAAAGGACATTAGTGAACAAATGGCTTTTTCTGACAATGCTTTCATGATCATCTTTAGACTCTTAATTCTAGATTTTTATTGGATTTAAATTTCATCATCTGCTGTGGCAGGATTTGAACAAAGGTTCCCAGAACCTTACCTGGGTCTCAGGATTAATAGTCCAGCAATAATACCACTAGATTGTCACCTCTTCAATTGCTGGACTTGCTTCCCTTACCACCCACCCCATTTATCCTGTCTCTAATCTGTGGGTAGGTGAAATTCTGTGCATATACAGTTATATAGAAATGGAAGTTGCTAGTGCAACTATTCACATATTGTTAAGGTAACCCTGAGCCAGTGTGTTACAAGACTTTCTCTGATTAAGTCTTTTGAAGAGTCTAGGGGCTTGTGTAGATATGAGGTTATCTCAACTTAGGGTTAACTCAACCTAGACTTGGGGAATCTAGGAGATAACATCACCAATATGAGAGATACCATTACCCCATCAAATCTATTGAAAAGTCTTGTTGTTAGAATGAATGATGAGACTGCTTTGATTTTCTGTTTTGCAGCCACTTTGGACATGGTGTCATTGGCACTATGCTCATACCTGTTCTTTGAGGTGAAGACAAGACTGAGGAGAAAGGAATTTCAGAAGATAGCGATGCAGGCAACCCTGGGTGAAAGTTTTGTGATTGCTGTCTTTGGTGTGATGTTCTCAGTAACTGCCTCAGCCCTAAGTCTACACAAGTCCCTGTTGAAGGACCCAAGACTGCTGGGGAGCAGAACAGAAGAAGAGTCCACTCTGGTAACACATGAACAATGCCAAGACAATGACTAGATTTGGCTAAACATCTTGCACTGCATCACCATGTACTTGTTTGGAGCTGTCTAGTTGACCTAGGGTTCTGATCGCATTTTAACTGTGAAGAAATGCAGCACCCAGGGACGTTGGGCAGCCAACACTGCAGAGGGGACTGGTCAGTTTAAAATGAAAAGGGCCAATGGTTTTTACCACTGGTTATTGAAAGCTGAAAAGCTGAGAAAGAGAAAAGATGCTTTAATGTTTCGCTGATCAGTTTTGTTTTTTTATTTTTTATTATTCTTTGACACCAATTGAAGTAGCTTTTCTGAAGGGATTGCTCAATCACTGATCAAAATCAATAAAAGATACTGAGCTGTACAGCACAACCTTGACCCCCCTGTATTGTGTTGACTTTATCAGCCTGAGGTATGGCAGCTGATGGAACATTACAATTAACCTTCATGTCCTGGCTAAAGGTCAAATGGTCAAATCAGATGCTCCTTTGATTCCTGATTGCTATCCAGTGACTTTCATTGTCAATGTTCCTTTTCCTTTTCTGAAGAACTTCTAATGATCTTTTTCTGTCCCAATGCTCTAACTTCTGGTAAATCAGTATTGGATGACTGATGGACATCAAGTATGGTCAAATGAATATGGTTGACCAGGGAGCAGAGCTCTTCTCCATTTCAAAGCCACATCCCTCCATTTCGAAGTATGTTTTCCCTCATGAGGGAGTCTAGAAAAGTGCAAAGAATTTAAATAAATGACTGCATGTTTCAGAAGGCCTTAAACCTTTGAAATTATTATCTAATCCAGACAATTGGAGCCGGTGCCTTTGAATATACTGAGTTAGACAGACTTTTGATTGACAAGTTGAGATGACAATCAATTCAGCTGTGATTTTATGAAATGGAGGGCAGGCTAAAGGAGCCAAATGGCCTATTCCGGCTCCTATTTTATTGCCTTTTCTTCCCTTACCTTTTATTAATTCAGCTTATTGAGGCTACTTAGGGTCAGATATGTCAGCAGAACAAATGAGACACAGACGGAGGAGAAAGGGTTAAGAAAAATGGTCATGTCCCAGAGTTCCAAAAGGGGACAGAGGGGCAATAGCACTTTCATGTGAACAGTGTTAGGCTAGGAGCAGAGAAGAGTAGACATGCCACCCTAAGGCGTTACTGGAGCATTGAACAGATATGATATTACAGTAAGTAAAGGTTAGGTGTCCCATCAAAACAAGATTAAAGACAGTGGTTGGCCATCTGTTTGGTTCCCCATTACCTCTGTGTGTGCCCTAGTGTTAACTTACCATTCAAACATCATAGTTAAAATTTGACCATGGTTGAATGAATGTAATCATATGTATTATAGGTTGCTGGTACGTTCAAATCATGTAATGTTCATGTAAAAAGTAACATAAAAATCAGTGTTTTGTAACAGCTCAGGGAGATCCAGTTTCCTCATGGGAAGCATGTTTCTCACTTACAAATGCATGAATAAACACCAGTGAAGTTTCCAAATGTCTCCGTCTGGTTTTTCTGGGTCAAGGTAAGATAAGGAAACCTCCTTTTCCTGGACCAAACTGGAATAATAGGGTTACTACCAAGATGATGCTGACCAATATTTATATATTGCCTCAAATGCACAGACGGTTGAAAATCCAGTTGACCATCGCTGGCATGCTGATGTGGAATTTGGTTGCAGTGCTGGAATTGACCAAATGTCTTTGGCCTCACCTCTAAATTTGTTGTCAGTAACTATAAGAGCAGCAATCCTTGATCATTGTCTTACAATTTCCTATTGAGTACAATTACCTCAAAAATGTGAGAGCCCCATCTAGGGAAGGGTAATACACACGTGAGAGCCCCATCTAGGGAAGGGTAATACACGCACACACACACACGCACGCACGCACGCACACACACACACACACGTCTGGTCAGTATTGCCCACATCTGAGAATCTTGCAACAAAGACATGTTGAGGGGTCTGCTGGAAAAATTATAGCAAGGAGCAGAAAAGTATTAAAGATTTATTTATTAAGATACAAAGAAAAAGTGTATAAGTCACCTGTATGGAAGAACTAAAGATACATAGGTTAGGGAGAGAAGAAGTTGGCACAACATCAAGGGCTGAAAGACCTGTGCTGTGCTGTTATGTTCTATGTTCTAAGTTGACAAGTGACATTGAGGATCTAATTAAAGAACTAAGGATAGTACTAACTTAAAAGAATAGGCTTATAGTATTGTGCCAAACACGAGCAAGCCTGATGAGTGGCAAAGTTGTAGAAATCGGCAAACGTTGACCTAAAAGCAATGAAATAGGGAGGAATTATGAGCTATTACATGAAAGTAGCTGAAGAAAATGTTTCATTGGAGACAGAACAGGAATAAATGTAGGAATGAGAAATTGCAGATATATTGACCAAATATTTTGGTGGACTTCCATCAAGTCAGGTAACGTCCTGACCTGGCAGGTCCATCTCCTTCAAGGCTATCCCTGTTTGCTGTATTTTCACTCTGGGGGACCAATTAGAAGATGGGCAAATGGAGTGGGTCGATCAACCCCAGAGCTGAAAATGTGTTGCTGGTTAAAGCGCAGCAGGTCAGGCAGCATCCAAGGAACAGGAAATTCGACATTTCGGGCATAAGCCCTTCATCAGGAAGCCCTCCTGATGAAGGGCTTATGCCCAAAATGTCGAATTTCCTGTTCCTTGGATACTGCCTGACCTGCTGCGCTTTAACCAGCAACACATTTTCAGTTCTGATCTCCAGCATCTGCAGACCTCACTTTTTACTTGATCAACCCCAGAGGCAGACCGGTGCTGAGAATAAAAGAAGGCCCATAGCTAAGCCAGCAGGTTAGAACACTCCTGTTTATTGTGATATTGATCCAGTTTTAAAGATGAGTATCAGGCCTCAAACACACATTCCTTATATATCCTTCTATTCTTTCTTGTGCTCAACATTCCCCATCCATACTCTGTGTTACTCCCATTCCCTCCATTGCTACTCAGTATATGGGAAGATATCAGGAATCATGCAGAGAGGAAAAATACTTCTCACAATTTAATATACCCTGTCATGCAAACGCAATTCACACTGAAAGGAGAAAACGTCTCATTTATAACACTGAGTTAAGAAGATTGAATCCCCCAAAGTAATAAATCTGTTGAAAAAACAAATTAACATCCATTTCACTAAACATATCAGGGGCAGACAAATTATTATTAATAACAACTTGTTAAACAACAAGCAAAATGTGAACATATCCAGCCCCCTGTAAAGATAAATGGTTTACACCGTTGAAACTCAGCCAAGGATTCATAATGTGTTCAGCCGAATGAAAATATAAGCAATGGTCTCCATCAAAACTAAAAAGAAAATGATATAAGTTATTCCAGATTTCTGGTCAATTAAAGCCATGCTGGGGCCTGTTTCACTAATATATGTTGAAAGTTGCTACTTTTCAAAGGCTCTGGATATTCAGATCACTTCAGAGTTTCCAAGCAGTGGTTTGTTCTGTCTTGAATTCCCCCAAATGGGAAAAGGACCATAATCCATGGTAGCACAAACACAATGTTGACCAATGTTATGGCCAACATACCGTAATGAAGCAGAGTCCTGTAGTCAATCAATGCAGTGAAAATATATGTCTAACACTTGAAATTTGATAAACACTTCTTTCTTTGATATTTCAAAACATGTTAATAAAGGTATTCCAGGAACAGGTGATTGTTTTTCAAGAGTGATGAACTTGAGTTATTATCAGCAGGAAAATCTAAGGGACTAGGCGAAAGACTGACATCTTCGGGACTGAATGATTGCATCCTAGCATTGCTATCAGAGACGGTGAGAGGTAGGTGAGGCATGAAGGTGGTAACATGGCCTTTCCTCACTTCTTTTTAAAAGGATATGTTTGCTACTGAAGTGTTTTTGAACTGTGACTGTAAATAGCTTTGGTTTATTTTGAAAAAGAAAAGGAATAATATTTATTGCAATTGCAAATATGCAGATTAAGTGTAGAATTTGGCCCCTCCACCTGCTCTGCCAATTGATGAGATCTCGGTACACCCGTATTTCAATTTCCATCGACCCTGATGTCCTTTTCTGGCAAACATCTATCAACCTCTGCCTTAAAAATATTCAATGTTCAGGTGACCACCACTTTTGGAGACAGAGAGTTCCAAAGTTGCACAATCCTCTGAGGGAAGTCATTTCACTTCATCCCTGTCATAAAAGGGCATGTCTCAATCATTAAGCAGGGTCTCTGAGATCTGGATTCACCCATAAGAGGGAACATTTCCACATTCATCTTGTCATCATTGTTCAGGTTCTATGGTCACCCTTCACTTTTCTAGATTCCAATGGAAACAAGCCCATCGGTCTAACTCATCCTCATAATACATCCCCCTCCTTTAATATGTCAATTTAGCAAACCTGCTCTGAACTGTTTCCAATGCATTAACACCTTTTGTTAAATAAGGAGACCAAAGCTGCGCACAGGATTCAATGCCCTGTAAAATGGAAACATTCCAATAGGCTGAATGGTCTACTCCTGCTCCTGATACTTAGCTTCTTGTGTAAGATGATGCTGCAGGAGGCTAGAAGATAAGGAAATGTGCTGTCCGTATTGAGGCAGGCATCTAGGACAAAGGGTTGTTCCATGGTGCTGGAATAAGAACACAAAATGTAGGAGCAGAAACAAGCATTTCAATAAGATTGTGAATGGTTTTATAACCCCCAACTCCACTTTGCTGTGTTTCCCCCATCATTCCCTTACTAATTAAAAATCTCTTTGTCTTGAATATACCCTAATGACAGCCTTCTGTGGTTGAGAATTTCACAGGATCACTACACACTGAGAACAAAATTCCTCTTTGTCCCTGTCTTAAATGTGCGACCCTTTATTCTTTATTCTGAGGGTATTATGAAAAAGGGATGGAAACCCTACAGTTGTTCATAAGAAGGATATCATTTGAAACTTTCACCAACATTCATTTTTGAAGATGCACCAACAGAAAAAGATCATATTTTTCTCTTGACGCATTACTGTTTGTTTAATGTAAGTTGCCCGCCAAGGTGACTGACAGTAGTAGTCAGTGCAAGTCAACTTCTTACTCCTGGTGTGGATGAGGGCACAAACTGCGGGGAGGATGACTGAACTGGTGAAAAACATTGGTAGAGAGTGCCATTTAAATGGCGGGTGTGGGGGGGGGGGGGGGGGGGGAATGGAATGTAGCAGTAATTGGGGATGGCATAGTTGGGGAATATATGCTATTCTCTGCAGCAAAGACAGTGGATGTTCTTATCCATGAAACACAAAGTTAGCTTGCAGATGTAGCAAGTAATTAAGAAGGCACATAACATTTTAGTTTTTATTGCTAGGGCGTTGGAGTTTAAAACTAGGGAATTCTTGTTACAACTGTACAGGTTATTGGTGAGGTTACACCTGGAGTTCAAATACAGTTTTAGTCCCTGTATTTATTAAAGGGTATACTGTCATTGGAGGCAGCTCAAAAGAGATTCACTAGGCTGGAGGGGTTGACTTATCAAAAATAGCTAAACAGATTAAGCCCTTATCTATTAGACTTTAGTAGGAGAAATCTTATTGAAACATATGGGATGAGGCTGGGAAATAATAGTGGGAAAACTGGAAATGGCAGAGGATTTGAACAAATACTTTGCATCATCTTTCACAGTGGAAGACACTGGCATTCCAAATTACTAAATAACTTGACAAGTAGGGAAGGGAATACAATACAATATTGATTACTAGAGAAAAGTTGCGATTGAAACTAAAGACTAACAAATGCCCCCAGATCTGATAAGTTGCATCATAGGATTTTGAAGGAAGCAGCTACAGAGATAATGGATGCACTGGTAGTCATCTTCCAAGAATTGAAAATGTGTTGCTGGAAAAGCTCAGCAGGTCAGGCAGCATCCAAAGAGCAGGAGAATCGACATTTCGGGCATGAGCCCTTCTTCAGGAATAAGAAGGCTCATGCCCAAAACGTCGATTCACCCGCTCTTTGGATGCTGCCCGACCTCTGAGCTTTTCCAGCAACACATTTTCAGCTCTGATCTCCAGCATCTGCAGTCCTCACTTTCTCCATCTTCCAAGAATTATTAGGTTCTGGAAAAGGTCCAAAGGATTGGAAAACTGCCAGTGTAACATCCTTATTCAAAAAGCCAAGGAGACAAAAAAAGGGGTCACTATAGGCAGGGTAGTTTAACATTTGTCTTTGGGAAAATGTTAGAGTCTATTATAAAACATGCAATAGCAGCGCATTTAGAAATCCATCATCAAACAGAGTCAGCTTGGCTTCAGGAAAGGGATTCACACCAGACAAATGTTTTAGAATTCTCTGAGGAAATACCAAACAGGATAAATAAAGGGGAACTAGTGAATATAATGTATTTGGATTTTCTAAAGATGTTTGAAAAGGTACTGCATGTTAGACTACTTGATAAGATAAGAGCTAATGGTATTAGGAGTATTATATTAAAGTGAGGAGAGGGTTAGTTAACCAGTAGAAGATAGAGAGTTTGGATAAAAATAGAATTTCATAATGGTAACTTATAAGCAGTGGAGTGCCATGGGGAACAGTGCCAGGGGCCACCATTACAATATTACATACAACGTACAAGTAATGGTGGATTAGGGAAGTGACTGTATTATTGCCAAGCTTGTGGATGACACAAAAATTGGTGGGAACACAAGCTCTGAGAATAACGCAAAAAGTCTGCAGACGGAGATAGAAATATTAAGTGAGTGGGCAAAAATTTGGCAGATAGAACGTAATGTGGAAAAATGTGAGATTATACACTTTGGCAGAAAGAATAAAGAGGCTGTAGGGGCTGGTTGTTAACTATATTTGAGAAAAACCTTTAATCAGTAATATAAGAAGGGCTATGGAGAAAAGCAGGTACGTGAAGTTGGTGTTTATCAGATCAGCCAGGAACTCACTGAATAGTGGAGCAGGTGGATGGGCCAAATGGCCACCTATGCCTTATGGTCTTATATGAAAAGCTGAAAGTGGGCTGAGAAAGGCTTGGGAAAGGGAGGATAGAGGCAGATAGACCTCTTGGGAGCTGTGCAAAAGTAAGGACTACAGATGCTGGAAACCAGAGTTTAGATCAGAATGATGCTGGAAAAGCAAAGCTGGTTAGGCAGCATCCGAGAGCAGGAAAATCGTTGGTCATTGTGAGTGAATCAGTTTTGCAGAGGCAGAGTTCTAGCAAGGAGTATGTTGTTAAAATCTGAAGATTCATGGTATAATACTGCTGCACTGAGCTAATGAAAGTGGCTCCATCACAAAGTAAACTAGAAGTTATCACACTGTGTAGGAAGCTAGATATGCAAATTGTTTTGGCATTTAATTGTAATTTCTGTAGATAAGAATATGATGTGAATTAACAGCCACCTGTTTTCTAGTTTTATCTCAACTGACCTTTTCGCTGTATGTTTTATTCATTTTGCATTTAATTGTCAGTGTGCATTTTCTTTTATAAAATTAAAGCTGAGAATAAGAATTTATTTCTACTTTGAGTTTTAGGGGAGCAAGCAATGAGCTCTGCAGAATAAATTATGTGCAAAGATTAAGGCCAAATGTATCACGTTATAAGGAAATGTGCTGCACAACCTGCTCTGTGAAATAATATAAATTAATTTTTTGTTACTCTTCAGTGTTTTCTCCTTCTAAAGAACTCACCGAGGCTGCTCTGTACTTCTACAACCTTGATGGACACTAGCAGCAGCTACATGGGACCACCACCACCTACAAGTCGCTCACCCCCTATCTGCTTTTTGCAAAGACTGTTCCCTCCATGACTACCTGGTCAGGTCCACGCCCCCCAACAACCCACCCTCCCATCCTGGCACCTTCCCCTGCCACTGCAGGAATTGCAAAACCTGCGCCCACACCTCCCTTGTCACCTCCGTCCAAGGCCCTCAAGGAGTCTTCCACATCCATCAAAGTTTCACCTGCACATCCACCAATATCATTTATTGTATCCGTTGCTCCCGATGCGGTCTCCTCTACATTGGGGAGACTGGACGCCTTCTCTCAGAGCGCTTTAGAGAACATCTCCGGGACACCCGCACCAATCAGCCCCACCGCCCTGTGGCTGAAAATTTCACCTCCCACTCTCCCGAGGACAGTTCCTCCATCGCCACTCCCTCACCACCCGACACCTGGAGGAAGAGTGCCTCATCTTCCGCCTTGGGACCCTTCAATCCCAGAGCATCAATGTGGACTTCACCAGTTTCCTCTTTTCCCCTCCTCCCACCTTATCCCAGTTCCAACCTTCAAACTCAGCACCGTCCTCATGACCTGTCCCACATGTAAATCTTCCTTCCCATGTATCCTTCCACCCTCCTCTCCGACCTATCACCTTTATCCCCACCTCCATCCACCTATTGCACTCTCAGCTACCTTCTCCCCAGCTCCCCCGCTGCCATTTGTCCCTCCACCTCTGAGGCTCCCAGCCTCATTCCTGATGAAGGGCTCTGGCCCAAAGTCTCGATTTTCCTGGCTGTTTAAAGATCCAAGCAATGGATGGATAAGGGATTTGTTCAGCCCTATTGCTTGCCTCTCTCTTTTGTGGCTATGTCCAGTCCTGGACGACCTTGGAAAGAGAAGAACATGATGTCTACGGTGTACTTTAGGTCTTCTGTAATTGGTAGGTGCTACAAGGTCTAGAATCAACATCCATCCAGGAATGATATTTTAATTTAATTTGATAAGTTGTATTTGAAGTTTTTGATTTAGGTATGGTGCCCCTTTAAGGGGCAGTTCATAGTTTAATTTGCTTTATTTGATTTTTAGTTTCTCAAAAAACTGTAAAATGAGGCAGCGGGGAAATTGTGTAGGCAAGCAGCAGATATATGTAATTTTGTAACTAATTATTTAGAGAAGAATTAAAGTTTGCTTTTATACTTTATCAATTGGATTGGGATTGAATAACACTGCTGGTCCTATTACTGATTTTTGTCCTCTTCTAGCTCTGTGAAACCACAGTTCAGGGACTCAGAAATCAGGCAATGACGTGCCCAACAAAGAGGAATATCAACATTTCCCACTATATTCAATGGCATTACCATTGCTGAATCCCAAACCACCAATATCCTATGGGTCACTATTGATCAGAAACTGAATTGGACCAGCTAAGTGCAAAAGCAAATCAAACTTCTATGGAATTCTATGGAAAGTAACTCTCTTCCTGGCTCCCGAAAGCCTAACTACCATCTTCAAGATACAGTCTGGAGAGTGATGGAATATTCTTCACTTGCCTGGATGGGTGCAGCTTCAACAACACTCAGGAAGATTGTCACCATCCACAACAAAACAGCCTGTTTGGCATCTCATCCACCACTTTAAATAGCTCCATCACTGATGCAGAGTGGCAGCCATGTATTACACCTTTTATAGGAGCGAATTACTGCAAAATGCTGGCATCTGTCCTGAAAACAACAAATGCTGGAGATCACAGCGGGTCAGACAGCATCCATGGAGAGAGAGAGCAAGTTAATGTTTCGAGTCTAAGTGACTTCTTCAGAGCTTTTATATGCTGTAGCAACTCGCCAAGCATTTTCTAATCCCACCACCTCCATCACTTAGAAAGGAAAGGGCACTACTTCACCTTGTCCAACAACATCCTGACTTGGAACTGTAGTGCTGTTATTCCTGGGTCAGAATCCTGCAATTCTCTTCCTAACAGCCCTGTGAATGTATCTATATCAAAAGGAGTGCAACTGTTCAAGAATGGAGCTCACTACCACCTACTACAGGAAAATGACAGATGAACATTTAATGCTGATCTAGCCAAGGGTATGCACAACACATGGGTTGAGAAGGAAATGGTTTTGACATAGACTCTCAGACTCAGAGAGATGGACAGTTGCGATTGTACCAGCCTCCACCACTTCCTCTGGCAGCTCATTCCATACACACACCATCCTCTGCATCTTCAAATGTTCTTGTAAAAAATTAATATTCTGAGGATCTTGTTTTGATGGAAATGATGGTCGGACAGGACTTGGATTGTGGTGGAGATGGAGAGTACAGTTCTTGATGAGTTCAAAAGAATGGACCGTGGAAGCTATAACAAGAGCTTTGGAACAGTTAATCCCCTTGACTGTCCTTACTTAGACATGTATCATTGTTCCTTCATCGCTCTTGTAAAGCGTCTTCCAAGGATGCCCATCTTGAAGAAATATTCCTCCTCCCTTTGCAAAGATCTCAGTGAGTCTCTCTTTCTCCCTGTGACCCCCTGGTCATCTCCTCTGCCCTGAAGTTCTTCAGCCACGTTCTGAAACAATCAAGTTATTCTGCAGCCCTCCCTCGCTGCAACTTCAGGAAGCAGCTCTGGACCAGCCCAAACAATGACTCACATTGTCAAGTACTATCCACTGACTAAAATTGAAGATAGCCTTGAAGAATTCCATCTGGCCATTGACCGGGCTGTTGCTTAAGTCTGCAACTACGACTGTACACACAGCAAATAAACAAACAGTTTCTGGTCTTTTAGGGGGAAACATTTCTGTGTGAATGTGTGTGTGTGTGTGAGAGAGAGAATGTCTATACAATGACTCCCCAGATACAGTCTGCATGGTATTCTTCAATGATATTTATTTATCAGGGTGGGAACAAATTTCCATTTTCCTTACACTTCATTGCATAAGTTTTGCAGCTCAAGGAGTCCTGTTATACCTGGACATCCCAGAAGGTGGCAGCAGAATACAAACTGATACGGTTTCTATGGTGACTGAGGCTGAGGTAATGCCCAGGTTTAGAGGACATTTTCAAGGTGGGAGAGATTGACAGAAGCTGCAGACACCACAGGGCCCTCCCTCTGAGCCCCACACCTGAAGGTGTATTCCACAAACAGGTTGACAGATTCCCTCCCTCTAACAATTAATTTATTCACCTGGGATATCCCTTACTGCAAACCATCTTCACCCCGTGAAGCAGATGGAATGATTGATGATGCTATTTGAGGGAGAGATTTCTTCTGTGTACCATATGTAAAATTCTAAACCTGTTTACAAAGAACACACATTAAAATGCACTGGGTGTAGCAAGAACAAACTACCCAGACATTAAAGCACACCCTACAGGTGGTGAAGATGTTAACCCCAACAATTTTTGTTGAAGATTAATGGTTCTCTCCTTTCAGAGAGAATTCCCAAAGCAAATGGTCAGAGGTGAGTGAATATGCGGCATTGATCTTTACAGTCGAAGATCAGTGGCACCGAACTAGAGGGAGTTGGACAGACTGAATTCCTTGAACAGTCTGTTGTAAAACACGCACTACAGCATAATTACAGTAAAGATGTGCAGTTGTAGGTTTCTCCGCAGGTGTTTCTGCTGTGTGACTTTGCTCATTTTAACCTAGAAGTTTTAATGCCTGCTGAGATAAAGACAGAATTTTTGCAATCAGATTGTTACAAATGTCACAATGACTCTTGGTTAAAGCAATAAAAATTAAGCCAGTGTCCTCACTCTTGTTCCTGTCCAGTCCTGCAGCAAGTATGTTTATGATCTTTGATGTCCAGGAGGCATGAAAAGTGCTGTATAAGACCAAAAGATATAGGAGCAAAGTTAGGCCATTTGGCCCATCAAGTCTGCCCTCTCATTCGATCACGGCTGATATGTTTCTCCTGTCTTCTCCCTGTAACCCTTAATCCCCGTACCAATCAAGAACCTATCTATCTCGGTCTTAAATACATTCAGTGACATATAATTGTAAATTATTTCCTTCAGCTCAATCGGCTTTTATTTGTCTTGAAGGCAAGACTTTTTAAAATTTTCACAAAGTTGATTTCTGTGTCACTATTGTCAAACCAATCTTCATTTTCCATCCTGTTGCCTAGAAGCATGAAGGATAAGGTGGCTAGGGGAGATGGCTGAGGCAATCATTTGGGATCAATATATAGCTACTTTGACAGAGATGTCTAAATCTGTCACTTCAAATCAACACATTGCAAAAGCAGCAGCTGTTGTGTCCAAGCTGAGTAAGAGATTGTGAAATGACAGCAATCTGACTGAAAACAACAAACTATGACTTTACCAAGCCTGTGATTTCAGTGTACTCCCCCACAGCAGTGAAACCTGGACAAAATATTCCTGGCAGGAAAAAAGGCTCGACGGTTTCTGCCTTCGCTGTCTCCAATCTCTCTTCTCAGCATCACTTCGCAAAATCAGGTCACTAACTCAGAGTTCTTAGAATCATGGAGTCATTGAGTTGTAGAGCCTTTGGTCCAACCCGTCCATGCCGACCAGATATCCCAACCCAATCTAGTCACACCTGCCAGCACCTGGCCCATATCCCTCCAAACCCTTCCTATTCATATACCCATCCAAATGCCTCAAATATTGGAATCGTACCAGCCTCCACCACATCCTCTGGCAGTTCATTCCATTCATGTACCACCCTCTGTGTGGAAAAAGTTTCCCCTTAGGTATCTTATCCTATCCTATCCATGCCCCTCATAATTTTGTAAACCTCCACAAGGTCACTCAGCCATATTCATCAGATGGATGACAGATGCATACCCAGAGACCTAGTGTACAAAGAACTGCTCACTGGTTCATAATTTGCTGGACACTTGTAATCAAGATATGCAATATGGACATCTGAGAGAGAGCCGTGACCTCCGGGTGCTGAATGTATGGAGACGCACTGAAAAAGGTGAGAAGAAATTTAAAATTCAATTGCCCAGAGAAAATAAAGGCTGGAAAATCCTGCTTGCACAGCCCACAGTCTCCACCTCCAATAATTGTGACAAAGCATGGCATACCTGCACTTCAAGGTCTCTTTGTTCAGCAACACTGCCCAGGACCGTACCAATAAGTGTACAAGTCATGCCCTGATTTGCCTTACCAAAATGCAGCACCTTACATTTATCTAAATTAAACTCCAATGCCACACCTTGGCAAGTTGGTCCATCTGATCAGGATCCCATTGTAATCTGAGGTAACCTTCTTCGCTGTCCACTACATCTTCAATTATGGTGAATTTTGCAAACTCACTAACTGTACCTCCAAAGTTCACATTTGAATCATTTATATAAATGACAAAAAGCAGTGGACCCAGCACAGATCCTTATGGCACACCCCTGGTCACAGGCTTCCAGTCTGAAAGGCAACCCTCCATAACCACCCTCTGTCTTCTACCTTCGAGCCAGTTCTGTATCCAAATAGCTAAATTGAAACAATGCACCTCAACCAGGTAGGACCCGTTTATCCTTCCTTCATAAGGCAAACACTGCAACCTGGGAATAAATTAAGTGAACCTTTCTTGAACTCCTTCCAAAAGCAATTCTGTTTTTTCATAATCAGGAGACAAAAGTATGCACAGTACTTCAAATGTGGTTTCACCCCAACCTCTGTACACCAACAAAAGATCTTCTGCATTCTATTCCTGCACATCTTCATTTTGCACAGACCATAATTTGCACTATGTTTGTGTGTCAGGAACCAAAACTCCAGTAAAAATATATTATAAATTAAAGCAATTAACCGTGACTGAGATTTAACTTGGATTTGAGAGTCCATGCTTTACCACCAAAGTTACATCTACCAAGTTAAAGGGATTAATAAGTATATCAAGATAATCCCTTGCAAAATAAAAAATCTCACTTCTTCAATCAGTGGAGGGTGGCACTGTGACTCAATGGTTAGCACTGGACCCGGGTTCGATTCCAGCCTCAGATAACTATCTGTGTGGAGTTTGCACATTCTCCCCGTGTCTGCGTGGGTTTCCTCCGGGTGCTCCGTCTTCCTCCCACAATCCAAAGATGTGCAGGTCAGGTGAATTGGCCATGTTAAGTTGCTCATAGTGTTCAGGGGTGTGTAGGTTAAGTGCATTATTTAGGGATAACTGTATAGTAATAGGGGAATGGATCTGGTGT
The DNA here is from genome assembly GCF_020745735.1 of Hemiscyllium ocellatum. Taxonomy (NCBI): domain Eukaryota; kingdom Metazoa; phylum Chordata; class Chondrichthyes; order Orectolobiformes; family Hemiscylliidae; genus Hemiscyllium; species Hemiscyllium ocellatum. The sequence goes on along the minus strand of NC_083401.1, from coordinate 30,125,341 downwards.
GGGATAGTCTTTGGAGGGTCAGTGTGGACTTGCTGTGCTAAATGGCCTGTTTCCACACTGTCGGGATTCTATGATTCAATATGGGGAGATTATAAAGATGACCATGTATCACAAACAACCTGACAACTCATTGGCTAAGATTCATGCATATTCTAAGTACCTTCTGGTGAAAGTAATAGTTTTGATTTACAATGCCAACTCCTATTCTCTCTTATTTCCTCTCTTATTTCCAGAATTTATAATTTTTCAATTAATAATTTATAGCATCCACAGTTTCAGCACCTGAGGAACCCATTGTATTCCTCGGAGGCACACCAACATTTGTTAACATGTTGATTGTAACTTGTATTGATATTTTGCCAATTTTCACCAGAAATTTCCTGTTGAGCTGCTCTGACAATTAATACGATTGCAGCTGATCATGGGCTTGAACTGTATATTCCTGCCCCTTCCTCGGATCCTTCGAGATTATAACTTGGCCTTTCTTGGGCTTAAATCTATTTTTTGATGGAGCACCCACATGCCTTCGAGTGAAGAAATTTCCCTCCCTCTCAGTCCTAAATGATCAGTCCCTTTTTCAGAGTCTTGTGTTCTACAGTCCTGAGCTAGGTAAAACAAACTCTGCATCTCCCCTGTCAATCCCCTTTGAACCTTGTGTAATTCAATGGTATTCACATTGTTCTAAACTCTTGATAGTATAGTCTCGATTTACTTAGCCACTCATCATTCCCTCATTGCAGGGACCAATCTAGTGAACGTTTGCTGTACTGTCTCCTCCTGATGAAGGGCTTTTGCCCAAAACGTCGATTTTCCTGCTCCTCAGATGGCACCTGAGCAGCTGTGCTTTTCCAGCGCCTCTCTAATCTAGACTCTGATTTCCAGCATCTGCAGTCCTCACTTTTGCCAATGCAAATATACCCTGCCTTAAATGTAGGGAACCAAACTGCACACCTTAATCAAGGTGTAATCTCACAAAAGCCCTGTATAATTGCAGCAAGACTTCTTTATTCTTGTAGTCTTATCCCTTGTAATAAAAATCCATGTATCATTTACTTTTCAAATTGCTTGCTGTACCTACATGCTGACTGTGTTTCTTCTATGATTATATCTTAAGTATCAACACCTTGTGCTTTTATGCATTTTCATAACCATTATTATCATAAAACATTAAAGAAGTCATAAAATAATAAAATTATCATTAATAACATGACCAACTTCTGCGTCATTTATAGATCTCTTAATCAGGCCTTTCAGTCTAAACCGTTAATATATATCATGAATTGAATTGAATTGAATTTATTGTCATGTGTACCGAGGCACAGTGAAAAGCTTTGTTTTGCGAGCAATACAGGCAGATCACAGAGTGAAGTAGCAGAGATAAGTAAATAATAGGTAAACAGCGACAAAGTTTCAGGCAAATGTTAAGAGTTTTTGCGTCCATTCAGTATTCTAACGGCAGTTTCAAAACTGGCTGGTGCGTGTGTTTAGGCTTCTGTACCTTCTCCCCGATGGTAGAGGTTGTAGAAAAACATTCCTGATGAAGGGCTTGTGCCCGAAACGTCGAATTTCCTGTTCCTTGGATGCTGCCTGACCTGCTGCGCTTTAACCAGCAACACATTTTCAGCTCTGATCTCCAGCATCTGCAGACCTCACTTTTTACTTGTAGAAAAACATTGCCAGGTTGGGATGGATCTTTGAGAAGGCTGGTGGCCTTTCCTTGACAGCGGGCCTGGTAAATGGATTCTATAGATGGGAGGTTGGCCTTTGTGATTGTCCAGGCCAAGTTCACAACTCTCTGTAACCATCTCCAATCTTGAATGGTACAGTTGCCATACCAGGTAGTGATACATCCAAACAGAATAGTCTCGATGGCGCTCCTAGAAAAGTTGACAAGAATATTCACCAACATGCCAAATTTCCTCAGCTGCCTGGGCCTTTATAATCCAGTGCTTCCACATGAAGAGTCCAAGAAAGCTTGTTGTGGATGATCACTCTCAGGAGGTTGACATTCTCCACTCACTCCACCTCTGTGCTGTTAATGTGTAGGGGGACATAAGTAACATTCTGCCAAAAGTCAATAATGAGTTCCTTGATTTTGTCAGCATTGAGAGCTAGGTTATTCTCAGTGCACCATTTTCCCAGATCTTCCACCTCCCATCTGTAGTCTGTTTCATTACCATCTGAGATTCGACTGACTATGTGGTCTCATCAGTGCTCTTGTAAATGGCATGTGTCTGGCGACGCAGTCATGGGTATACAGGGAGTACAGCAGGGGGCTGAGTATGCACCCCTGGGGGACTCCAGTGTTGAATGTTAGTGAGGATGAAATATTGTCCCTAATCTTCACTGATTATGGCCTCCTACAGGGAGAGGTTGAAAATGTCTGAGAAGACCTCTGCCAGTTGATCTGTGCATACTCTGAGTGCACTGCCTGGTACTCCATCTGGTCCCATTGCTTTCCTTGGATTCACACAAAGGAAAACTGACCTGACCTCTGATGCAGTGACTGTTAGGATAGGTTCGTCAGAACTTGTTGGAATAGGTATTACCTCTCTGCCAAAATTCTGCTCAAAGTGAGCATGTAGGGTGTTGAGATGATCTGGGAGGGATGCGTCATTGCCTGCTATCTTGCACTGTCTCATTTTAGAACCTGTGATGTCATTCAGTCCTTGCCATAACCGCCGGATGTCCGTCTGGGTCTCTAGATCTGTATTGGTCCTTGGCTGTCTTAATGGCTGAGTGAAAGTCATACTTGGATTCCTTATATTTGAGTGGTTCTCCTAATCTGAAGGCCTCACACCTGTTTTTTAGCAGGTTCTGAGTGAAAGAGAGGACTGCAGATGCTGGAGATCAGAGTCTAGATTAGAGTGGTGCTAGAAAAGCACAGCAGGTCAGACAGCATCTGAAGAGCAGGAAAATCGATGTTTCGGGCAAAAGCCCTTTATCAGGATGTCCTGATTCATCCAGGGTTTCCTGTTGGGGAACACCCGGATTGACTTCCTCGGTATACAGTCCTCCACACACTTGCTGATAAAGTCTGTGATGGTGGTGGGATACCCGTACAAGGTACCTGCGGACTGTTTGAATGTGGACCGATCAGCCAAATCCAGACAGCACCGGAGTTGATCCTCTGCCTCCTCCGACCAGCATTGGACCTGTATCCGTGAGGGGGTCTCCTGCTTGCGCTTTTGCCTGTAAGCCAGGAGAGAAAACACGGCATTGTGGTTAGAGTTCCTGAAATGAGGACAGGGAATGGAGCAGTAGGCAACTGTCACAGTGGTGCAGCGGAGGTCTAAAATGTTAATTGTTAAAGTGCACTTGAGAATGTAACTTTTAAAAAAGGTTTTACAATTTATATATGAAAGAAACAATCTCGGTCTTTTTCAATATATAATTTCAGTTACATCACACTGTAAACTTTTGCCTCAATTCTGTGTCTTACAATCTTATTCTCCACAATCACCTGATGAAGGAGCAGCGCTCCGAAAGCTAGTGCTTCCAAATAAGCCTGTTGGATAATAACCTGGTGTTGTGTGATTTTTAACTTTTAACATGGAAGAATTTTGACATTAATAAACACTTCAAGACCCAAAGCAGAATAATCCCAGATTGAGTCTGGCTGATTAAGACAAATTCAGAAACTAAACTGGTCATGTGGGAGTAGTCCTCAATGCTTTGATGTTCACGCACAGCAAGGTAATGCTGGTGTTTGAGAATTTATATCTGTTATGTTCATGAATGCTCATGTCTAGTGTTTGTCAGAGACAGGGTCTGACCTTTACTTTATTGATCAGCTTTCAGAATTATACAACGTTGTACAAATTGGAATTATTGTCATCAACTTATGTCCATTATCAACTAACTTTTGAAGTTAGTTAGAAAATGTCAATTAATTTCTTTATCAGACTGATTGATCATAAATAAATTGTACTTCACACTTATAGAATTAATCATTAAAATTAGTTACTCCACACAAACAATTCTGGTTAAAGACTCCCATCTCATTTCAGCCCTCCTCATAGTACCATGGGATCAGGAGTAAGCCATTCAGTTCATTGAGTCTGCCTCACAGTTCAATTTAACATTCCTGAGACCACTTTTGGAATACTGCGTTCAGTTCTGGTCTCTCTCCTATAGGAAAACTGTTATTAAACTAGAAAGGGTCCAGAAAAGATTTACAAGGATGTGACTGGGGTTGGAGAATTTGAGCTACAGGGAGAGGATGAATAGGCTGGGGCTATTTTCTCTGAAGTGTCAGTGGTTAAGGAATGACATTTTAGACGTTTATAAAACCATGAGGGGCATGGATAGAATGAATAGCCAAGATCTTTTCTCCATGGTAGAGGAGTCTAAAACATTGAAAAGGCACCTGGATGGGTACATGAATAGAAAGGGTTTTGAGGGATATGGGCCAAATGCTGTCAAATGGGATCATGTCCAATTGGAATGTCTGGTCAGCATGGATGAGTTGGACTGAAGGGTCTGCTTGTATGCTGTACAACTCTACAATTCTATGATCGTGGCTGATTGAACACTTCAATGTCTTTTACTCACTGCAATCCCATAACTCTGTACTTTACCGGTAATCAGAAATCTCTCAATCTGTACCTTAACTGGATTCAAAGACTGACCCTCCAAAGCAGTGTGGTAGAAAATTCCAAAGGTTCATAATCTCTGAATGAAAATAATATTGTTGTCTTGGACATAGGTGGCAGCCCTCTTGTTTTTAAATTGTGGCCCCTGTTTTCATACTTCCCAGTCAGAGGAAACATCTTACTTGCACCTACCCTGTCTATCCCTTTAAGTATTCTGTAAGTTTCGATGAGATCACCTCTCATTCCTCAAAACTTAAAAGAATACAAGACCAGCTTGCTCAGTCTACTTTCACAAGAGTGTCCTGAATCCTGGGAACATCCATCCATTCTCTTCCTACCCACTTCCCTCTCCCTTTGTAAACATGTGGCATAAAGGGTTAAAGTGTGATTGCGCTCCAAAAATAAACTAGCATTATTGACTTAAGATCAAATATAGTGGATCGTAATATATTCCCAGCATCATTAAAGATCACTCTCACCTCCCCTGCTTTTACATGTATCTTATTTTCTCTCTTCAACAACTCTCTTCAAACCCCTTCTATTCATGCGTAACCTTGGGAAGAAATCCCACACCTATAATTTGTGCAGCTGAAATACTGAGCCTTTGTTGCATTCTTCAGAAAGCAGACTTTAGTAGGGCTGCTTATTCAGGTTGCTGAGGGTAGGATTTGTTTCACTAATTTTCAGCAGCTATTAAATAATTTGTCATTCATCTGTTTAAAGGAAGTCAACATCTGAGAAGATAATTTTCCACTTACAGATTAACATATACATGTTGGAAAATTTGACCCATCCCTGTGCAGTCAGTGATTCCCATATTCCTCCTACATAGAGTGTCCTAAGGCACTTCGCGAAAGCAAGGGTGAGATTGGATCCCAACCAGAGGTAGGGGAGCAATTAGAACCGGGGTAATCAAACATGCCATTGACTGGGAGGGGAGACAGTGGTGCAGTGGTAATGAGAGACAAGTTCTAAACCCACCATGGCAGCTGCTGGAATGTAAGTGCAATTACTGTACTATTTCCTTGCTCTTAAGTTCTATTCCTCTATTTTCCAAACCAAACAGTCGGCATACGCTTTCAGATAGTGTTTTCAATTTGGTCAACTGTCTTCAAAAGTTTGCGTACATGCACCCCAGGTAGCTACTCCCTTTACAAGTAAAACAGCCAATCTATATTTCTGAACATACAATATACCAGATGTAGTAATGCCGTGTACTCTCACAGAATCGAAAGTAGAAAAACTTTAAAGTAAAACAAAAAACTGGATCATGGAAATCTGAAACAAAAACAAAAATTGCTAGTGACACTCAATCCCATTTAGACTTAAGTAAGATTCAATACCTTTGGCAGTGACTGATAGCTAAAAATGTTTTCCTATTTGAAGCAAAAATGGAAATTACTGGAGAAATTCAATAGGTCTAACAGCATCTGTGGAGAGGAAGTGATTTAAGTCCAGTAACTATCCTTCAGAACTCACTGGATTCAAAATGTTAACTCTGCTATCGCTCCACAGATGTTGCCAAACTTGTTGAAATTCTCCAGCAATTTCCGTTTTCGCTTCAAATAGGAAAAAATCTTTGGCTATCCGGCTACTACCAAAGATACTGAATCTTACTTAAGCCCAAATGGTACAACAACTTCAGGTAAGGGCAAGTACATGGTCTAACTGGGGAGATGTGAGTTTTACTGTCTGAGTTACACATTCACCAATAAACTTGCACATTAAGGCGTTTTGCTGGTTGAGTTCCCATTGGAATACATTGAGTGGCGTGAAGTAGCTATTTTTCACATTAGATCTTATCTAAACTCCCTACAGCAAGTTGGCTTGTCCAGTCCATTCTAAATAGCCATTTAAGAACATAATAAGTGTTCACTTGCTAGTTAGCCTCTTTGGCAATGAAAATTAACTATTAGAATCATGGAATCTCATTCCTTCCGCTTTTGATTGTGGTTTTACATTTTTAAATTTTTAAAAATATTTTGCTTTCAATTATTTTTATTCACCTGATGAATCTTTCTTTCCATATTTCATTACCCTTACTGTATCTGATTTCACATTGAATTCACCCACACTAACTCTTGCTCCGTAGTTTTAAAGGAGCTGAGAGAATGCTTGAGGACTGGCCCACTGAGGCTGAAATTAAAAACAAGAAAGGACAGGTCACCCTGTTGTGAGTTTTCTAAAGGCCTCTGAATTGTTCCAGGGATGTAAAGGAAAGAATAGCAAAGATGATTCTCGATAGGAGCGAGAGTAACATGGTTGTTGTTATAGGGGACTTTAACTTCCCCAGCATTGACTGGGAATGCTATAGTTCAAGTAATTTAGATGGGTCAGTTTTTGTTCAATGTGTGCAGGAGGGTTTTCTGACACAGTATGTAGACAGGTCAACAGGGGGCAATGCCATATTGGATTTGGTAGTGGGGAATGAACCTGGCCAGGTGCTAGATTTGGAGGTAGGTGAGCACTTTGGCGACAGTGACCATAATTTGGTTACATTTATAATACCGCAGGGAAAGAGGTATAACTGGGAGAAAGGTTCAGAGGAGATTTACTAGGATGTTGCCTGGCATGGAAGGGAGGTCTTGTGAGGAAAGGCTGAGGGAACTGAGGCTGTTTTCATTGGAGAGAAGAAGGTTGAGAGGTGACTCAATTGAGTTGTACAAGATAATGAGAGGGTTAGATAGGGTGGACAGTGAGAGCCTTTTTCCTCGGATGGTGAAGGCTAACGCGAGGGGACATAGCTGTAAATTGAGGGGTGACAGATTTAGGACAGATATCAGGGGTAGTTTCTTTACTCAGAGAGTAGTCGGGGTGTGGAGTGGCCTGCCTGCAACAGTAGTAGACTCATCGACGTTAAGAGCATTTAAACGGGTATTGGACATACATATGGATAATAATGGAACGGTGTTGGTTAGATGGGCATCAGATTAATTTCAAGGTTGGCACAACATCGAGAGCTGAAGGGCCTGTACTGCGCTGTAACTTTCTGTGTTCTATGTTCTATGTGCTGACCTTGAGTTGGTTCTTCACAGCTCTACAATCTGATTGATTAAGGAGATACATACATGTTGCTATCAGCACAGACATTCAAAGACTTACCAAGTAACAAAATTAAAAAGGCTAAACATTCAAAAGTCAAGTCTAAATAATGGCCAACATGATTGGATAACCTGTCCTCAAAAAAAACCATGACAGATTATCTGTGTTGTTAATTATGTAATAGTTCATTTAACATTTCCATATAACTTTATGACCTCTTAAAACATGATTTCCTTTCCTCATCCATGCCATTAAAACGCCTAATTTTACTAAGTAATAATTGATTGGCCTTCCACTGTTCCTATGAAAACCTTTACCAGCGTTTCCCCCACCCATGTGTCTGGAACCAATTGCTGAATGGAATGGAATTGGTTAGGAGCTGCAGGATAGTGAAAACAGCATCTGGGAGAAAATTGAATAGATTAAAGAAGGCTTTAGAGATTTAGTCTATGTGTTTGTTGTTGCTGCAAGCATTTTCAAAGACAATTTCTTTACAGCTTGCTGAGTACTCTATTTTTATCCAATCTTCACTTTACCTCAATGGACTTCTCCCATTGGGATGAGCTGGTGTAATTGTATTAGAGAAAAGAGCAGCATGGCTAGCTGCTGCACTGCAGAGAAAACATTTTTTTTGTGCATTAACATTTGAAATGGCTCTCACCTTTGTTTGACCTTCAGCCATTATAGAGCCTTGATGATGTTGCTGTTATTTTATTGTTTTTCCTGTCAGACACACATTAACCAGCCGACAGATCCTTCAGAGACTGTGTTCTGTCATCCGGAATGTCTCTGAACAATATTGTGATAACAACCTTGCAGAGCAAACAGATTCATTTTAACATTATTTTTAATGTTAATATTTGAGAACTACATGGAACGTGTGAAGAGTACATAAAACACAATGAAAGCATGAAGATAAAGGAAACTTTTATGAACTAAGAGGCTAAGGGTATGCCAAGTGCTTGTTCAAGAGTAATAAACAGAGTTCCTATTGTGGCCTATTGGATTAACAGCTGGTAAATACTTGAGGGGGAAATATTTATAGGCAGTGGGAAAATGTATGATAATGGGACTAATGGAATCAATCTTTTAAAGAGCTGACTTGGAGTCAATAGGCTTTGTGCCTTCCTTCTCTGCTGCAATATATAAAGAACCTCTGAAAGATTTATTAAATATACCGTCTTCCAGCAAAAAAAAGGAAGCTTCTGGTTTATATTGTAAAAAGTCAAGGTGTCAATATTCTTCAATGTATGTCATTGGATATCACTCGTGTTAAATGCCAAATGTTGGAATTATATCTCAGAGTGTTCAAAACCAATGCCATTCCTCCTATTTTACCTCCAAAAATGGGATAAAATGGAAATTCAACTTAGAATCTGGTTGTTCAATAAGTATCAACTTTGTTTTCAAATTGACAAGCAAACTCCAGACCTTGGGAACTATTTGATAAAATATTCTCGCATCCATTTTCTTTCAGTACTAAAAATAACTTGCTCAACGCTATAATCTTGGATCATGTTCAGTTGAAGACCTGCAAAGGACCTCTACTGTTCTTCATTTCCTGAAGAAGGGCTTATGCCCAAAACGTCGATTCTCCTGCTCTTTGGATGCTGCCTGACCTGCTGCGCTTTTCCAGCAACACACTTTCAGCTCATGTTCAGTTGAGGTCAGTGTGTTGCCTGAGGCACTGCAGCAGAGAAAACTGGGACATTTGTTTTATGGGACCTTTTACAAAGCAGTGGCATGCACCTTGTATTCCACATGGTGTGTTCTCTCAGCTAGTTGTGTTTCCACTTGGAAACACAGGGGAAAAGCCTTGAGCGAGGGACATTGCATAAAGCTCGATTATAAGCTCACTTTCAAACCTTTCCCTAACCCTACAGAATTTCCGAATGACGTTAGGGTTGAATTATCACAGAAGATGAGTTTCAACCGATAAGATGCTCAGTTTTATAAATATGGGCGTTGAGTTCAAGAGCAAGATCATTACAAATTTTCATAAACCAAGGTTAGACTGTAAGCAGTTTTCTGGGGGTCTACTATGAAATTAAACTGAGCGTTCACTGAGTACAGTCATCAGAGTGAAGAAAATATATAATTATGGGGAATTCAACCGGAACGAGGACCATATCCCCATGACCTACAAGGATTCAAGGAGGAAATTCACAAAGGAGATTCGGGGAACAGAGGGGATTCAGGAAGCTGTGTTCCCTTTCTGGTGCCAAGGTGAAGGATTGTGTCCACAGTTGTTATAAAAGGGGACTTTTTATGATCTGAACATAGACTAGGCAGGTAGCAGAGTAAGAACAAACAGGAACAAGAGTTAGAAGAACTGTCTAGACAAGTACATTTCAAATCCATCAAGAAAGGATTTTCTCAACCTGGATCCTCAGAATAAGACTGTAACACCATAACAAACAGGAACAGGAGGAGGCCATTCGGCCCTTCAAGCCTGCTCTGCCATCCAATATGATCTTGGCTGATCCGACATTCCTCACATCCATTTTCCTGTCCTTTTTCCTGGAACCCTCAAATCTCTGACTGATCAAGAATCTATTTATGATTAGATGATTAGATTTCCTACAGTGTGGAAACAGGCCCTTCAGCCCAACCAGTTCACCCCGACCCTCTGAAGAGTAATCCACCCAGACCCATTTCCCTCTGACTAATGCACCTAACACTACGTTAGAATTTAGCATGGCTGAAAATGTGTTGTTGGTTAAAGCACAGCAGGTTAGGCAGCATCTCAGGAATAGGGAATTCGACGTTTCAAGCATAAGCCCTTCATCAGGAATGGCATTCCTGATGAAGGGCTTATGCTCGAAACGTCGAATTCCCTATTCCTGAGATGCTGCCTAACCTGCTGTGCTTTAACCAGCAACACATTTTCAGCTGTGATCTCCAGCATCTGCAGACCTCATTTTTTACTCGTAGAATTTAGCATGGCCAATTCACCTGACCTGCACATCTTTGGACTGTGGGAGGAAACCGGAGCACCTGGAGGAAACCCACGCAGACACGGGGAGAATGTGCAAACTCCACACAGCCTCCTATCTCAGCCTGAAATGTACATGAGGGGAAACATGCTGCCAGCAATTAGCCTGCCAGGTCCCTTTAAGGATCCTGTATGTTTCAATGAAATTACTTCTCATTCTTCTGAACTCCAGTGATTAGACTCTCAGTACGTTTAGCTTTTACTCAAAAGACAATTCAGGGATTATTCTGCCTCCAATAAATCTAATTGTTTTTTAAATAAGGGCATGAAGACTTCACATTTCTTCCAGATATGGTCTCACCAGCACCTTGTACAGTTACAGTAAGACTTCCCTACTCTTATACCTCCAATCCTATTGAAATAAAGGCCAATATTCCATTTGCCTACCTGATTACTGCTGGCTTTCTGTGGTTCATGCACAAATACCCCCAAGTCCCTTTGAGGTATAGAGTCATAGCGTCATAGAGATGTGCAGCATGGAAACAGACCTTTCGGACCAACCTGTCCATGCAGACCAGATATCCCAACCCAATCTCGTCCCACCTGCCAGCACCCGGCCCATATCCCTCCAAGCCCTTCCTATTCAAATACCCATCCAAATTCCTTTTAAATGTCGGAATTGTGCCAGCCTTCACCATCTCCTCTGGCAGCTTATTCCATACCCGTACCACCCTCTGAGTGAAAAAGTTGCCCCTTAGGTCTCTTTTATAACTTTCGCCTCTCACCCTAAACCTATGCCCTCTAGTTCTGGACTCCCCGACCCCAGGGAAAAGACTTTGTCTATTTATCCTTGTAGCTTTCTACAGATTTTCTCCATTTAATGAATACATTGCTCTTTTGTTCTCCCTTCCAAAATGAACAACTTCATATTTTCCCACATTATACTCCATTAACCTATCAGTATTTCTCTGAAAACTGTTTGTATCCCTCCTGTGACTTGTCTTTCCACCTATTTTAGTGCTGTCTGCAAATTTGGCTACAGTATTTTCACTTCCTTCCTCCAAGTTATTAATACATATTGTAAATGGTTGCAATCCCAGCACTGATCCCAGTGGAACCTGACTGGTCATGGATCACCAACCTGAAATAAGAACCCCCCTATCCCCACTTGCCATTTCCCGTCCATGAGCCAAGTTTCTACTCAGCCAATATAATACGCCCAACATTGTGGAATCTTATCTTGTGACTTCATTTTTTGTGAAGTATCTTGCGGAATCCAAATATTCACTGGTTCCTCTCTACCCACTCTGGTTGAAACTTCCTCAAAAAAACCGTAATATGTTAGATGGACATGATTCCGTTTCATGAAACTAAGAAGTGCCAAGATCAAGATTTCATATGAGAAGGGGAACATGTAGGGAATAGTGATCATAGTTAGTCTTAGTTTGGCTATAGAAAAGGACAAGGGACAATTCAGAGTAGAAACACTTAACTCTGAGGAAACCAACTTCAATGAGCTAATAATGGACCTGACACAGATTAATTATTATTTGAATAGCTGTAAAATAGAGAGGAGTTCAATGAGATCTGGTTGTCCTTGTGCACCAATCACTGAATATAAGTTATGTGTTAGGCTTCATAATGAGAGGATTTGAGTACAGGAGCAAGGATGTCATGCTACAATTGTACAGGCCATTGGTGAGGCCACACTTGTAGTTTTGGTCACCTTACCTGAGGGAGGATGTTCTGGCTATAGCAAGAGCACAGCAAAGGTTTACCAAATTGATTCCTGGGATAACAGGACTGATGTATGAGAACAAATTGAATGGGTTATGATGTATTCACTGGAGGTTTATAAGAATGGTGGGAAATCTCATAGAAGTCTATGAAATTCTAACAGGACTAGACAGGTTAAATGCAGAAAGGATATGAAGGAGTCGAGAACAGGGGACATAGTTTGCCTTCATTGGATGGGGTATTGAGTACAAGAGCTGGCAAGTCATGTTAAAATTGTACAAGACATTGGTTTGGCCACATTTAGAATACTGTGTACAGTTCTGGTCGCCACATTACCAAAAGGATGTGGATGCTTTGGAGAGAGTGCAGAGAAGGTTTACGAGGATGTTGCCTGGTATGGAAGGTGCTAGCTATGAAGAGAGGTTGAGTAGGTTAGGTTTGTTTTCATTAGAAAAAAAGAGATTGAGAGGGGACCTGATTGGGGTTTACAAAATCATGAAGGGTATAGACAGGGTAGATAGAGACAAGCTTTTTCCCAGGGTGAAGAATTCAGTAACAAGAGGTCACGCTTTCAAGGTGAGAGGTGAAAAGTTTAAGGGGGATACACGTGGTAAGTACTTCACACAGAGGGTGGTGGGTGTCTGGAACGCATTGCCGGCAGAGGTAGTAGAGGCAGGCACGGTAGATTCATTTAAGATGTGTCTGGACAGATGCATGAGTAGGTGGGGAGCAGAGGGATACAAATGCTTAGGAATTGGCCAACAGGTTTAGACAGGTTTAGATTTGGATCAGCTCAGGCTTGAAGGGCCGAAGGGCCTGTTCCTGGGCTGTCCATTTTCTTTGTTCTTTGTTCTTCTTTAAAAATAAGGTGTAAATCATTTTGGACTGGGATGAGGAGAAATTTCTTCACCCAAAGAGTGGTGAGCCTATGGAATATACTATGACAAAAAGCAATTGAAGCCAAAACATTGTATTTTCAAGAAGGTAGATACAGTTCTTATGGCTCCAGGGAACAAGAGCTGTGGTGGAGGGGGGAATTAGGGCATAGAGTTTGATGATCAGCCGTGATCATATTGAATGGTGGAGCAGGCTCGAGGAGTTGAACTGCCCACTCCTCCTATCTTCTATGTTTCTATGATAATTGGAATAAAAGTTTGGCAGACAAGGCCTTGAATGGGCAGCACAGTGACTCAGTGGTGCAGCCTTACAGCACCAGGGTCCTGGGTTCGATTGTAGCCTCGGGTGACTGTCTGTGTGGAGTTTGCATGTTCTTTCCGTGTCTGTGTGGGTTTACTCCCACATCCCAAAGCTGTGCAGGTCAGGTGAATTGACCATGCTATTATTGCCCATACTGTTAGGTGCATTAGTCAGAGGGAAATGGGTCTGTGTGGACTAGTTGGGCCAAAGGGCCTGTTTCCACCACTGTAGGGAATCTGGTGAATTACAGAAGATTAAAGAAGAAATAGTTTGAATGCATATCCCTGGAATTAAAAAAAAATACAAATAAATCCAGGGCTTCTGGGATAACAAAGGAATCACAAAACTATTATGGTGCAGAAGGGGATCATTTGGTCTGCACTGGTGCCGTTAGCTAGGGCCAATCTCCTGCACACTATTTCTATCCACATAACCATTCAACACCCTCTTGAATGTCTCAACTGAACCTGACTCATCCATTTCCAGACAGTGGAAATGCCAACCCGAACTACTGGATTTTAGAATAGAATCTCTACAATGTGGAAACAGGCCTTTCGGTCCACACCGACGCTCCGGAGAGTAACCCACCCAGACCCATTTACCTCTGACTGATGCACGTAACGCTATGGGCAATTTAGCATGGCCAATTCACCTGACCTGCCCATCTTTGGAATAGAACATAGAACATAGAAGGATACAGCGCAGTACAGGCCCTTCGGCCCTCGATGTTGCGCCGACCGAATCCTACCTAACCTATACTAGCCCAATAACTTCCAAATGCCTATCCAATGCCCGCTTAAATGACCATAAAGAAGGAGAGTTCACCACTGATACGGGCAGGGCATTCCATGAACTCACAACCCGCTGTGTGAAGAATCTACCCCTAACATCTGTCCTATACCTACCACCCCTTAATTTAAAGCTATGTCCCCTAGTAACACCTGACTCCATTAGCGGTAAAAGGTTCTTAGTATCTACCCTATCTAAACCCCTAATCATCTTATACACTTCTATCAGATCTCCCCTAAACCTTCTCTTCTCCAATGAGAACAGCCCCAAGTGCCTCAGCCTTTCCTCATAAGATTTTCCTACCATTCCAGGCAACATCCTGGTAAACCTCCTCTGCACTCATTCTAAAGCTTCCACATCCTTCCTATAGTATGGCGACCAAAACTGCACACAATACTCCAGATGAGGCCGCACCAGAGTCTTATACAACTGCAACATGACCTCAGGACTCCGGAACTCAATTCCTCTGCCAATAAAGCCCAGTACACCATATGCCTTCCTCACAGCACTATTTACCTGGGTGGCAACTTTCAGAGATCTGTGTACATGGACACCAAGATCCCTCTGCTCATCAAATGTGGGAGGAATCCCACACAGACACAGGGAGAATGTGAAAACTCCACACAGACAGTTGCCCAAGGCTGGAATTGAACCTAGAACCCTGGCAGTGTGAGACAGCAGTGCTAACCACTGAGCCACCATGCCACCCCATATGTGTGAGAGATTTTTATTTGCAGCACCCTTGCTTTGTTTGATCATCACTTTAAATCTATACCCGTTTGGAATGCAAACAGCTTCTCCCTATCTACTCTATCCAGCCCACTCATACCAAATTGAATATCAAAAGAAATTTGATAAACTAGCGTGTAACAGACTTGTGGGAAAAATCAGAATTCTTGGAATAAAAAGGACACTAGTAGTATGAATAAAAAAAAGCAGCTAAGTGGGTGGAAATTAGGGATTAGGAATTAGCTTTTTTTTAGACTGGAGAAAGTTTGTAGCAAAGTTCCCCAGGATTCAATGTTAGGACCTTTGATGTTCTTGATACATATTAATGCTCTAGACCTTGATGTACAGGACACAAATTCAAAATTTGAGGAAAAGTAAAACTTGGAAGCATTGTAACCTATGGAGGATATTGGAGATCCTCAAAGGGACAAAGCAAAATGAGCAGACAAGTGACAGACAAATTTAGCACATAGAAATGTGAAGTGATTAATCTTCATGTGAAGAGTTCAGAAAGATAAAATTGTAAAGGTGTGCAGCAGAAGAGGGAACAGAACAAACCTGCATAAATCATCGAAGGTAGCAAGACAAGTTAAAAGGATGGATAATAAATCAGAGAGCATCCTGGGCTTTAACCACAAGGATATAGAGGAGAAAGCAAAAGAATTATAAAATACTATATAAAACACTGGTTCAGCCTTCCCTGAAATATTGAAGCCAGTTCTGGGCAATACATTTTCACTATGATGTGAAGGTATTAGAGAAGGTGTCGGAGAGATTCATGGCAATAGTTTCAGAGCTGACAAACTTCAGTATCTAGATGGATTGGATAATTTAGGAATGTTTTCATTGGAAAGTAGGAAGTTGGCAGGAGATGTGACCAAGATATTGAAAATTATGCAGAGTCTTGCCAGAGTGGATTGGGAAAAACTGCTCCCAGCAATGGGACATGAGGGAAAAAAATTTTTACACAGCTGTTAGAATGTGGAATGTGTTAAGTAATAGGAACTTGGGGTATGGTAGTGTTTAGATTACTTACTTTTAGATTTAGATTACTTACAGTGTGGAAACAGGCCCTTCGGCCCAACAAGTCCACACCGACCCGCCGAAGCGCAACCCACCCATACCCATACATTTACCCCCTACCTAACACTACGGGCAATTTAGCATGGCCAATTCACCTGAACCGCACATCTTTGTGACTGTGGGAGGAAACCGGAGCACCCGGAGGAAACCCACGCAGACACGGGGAGAATGTGCAAACTCCACACAGACAGTCGCCCGAGACGGGAATTGTGATGGTACTGGTAATTCTGCACCTCAGGTTAATAATTTGGAGACATGGGTTTGCTTCCCACCATGGCAGATGGTGGAATTTGAATTCAATAAAATTTGAAACAAAAGTGGGATAGGGTGGGGGTGGGGTGGGGGTGGTGGGTAAGGGGGGGAAGCTAGCCTAATAATACCATTCTAAGCTACTGTTTTTAAAAAACGATCTGGCTCACTGATGCCCATTACAGAAGGCATTCTGCCATCTTTACCTGGTCTGACCTACATGTGACTTCAGACCCAAAGCAATGTGGTTGACTCCCAACTGCCCTGTGAAATGGCCCAGAGATGCAAGCAGTTCAAGGGCAATTAGGGATGAGCGACAAACACTGGCCGTGCTGGTGATGCCCACATTCCCTAAAACAAATTTGAGACCAGTTTAAGACTAGAGGAATGTGAAATGATTATGCTTGAATCACATGTTTAATTACAGTGTGCTGGAAGGGGAAGAAACTTGAATCTATTGTGAAGACAATGTGTGTATCTGGTCAAGCCATGTATAAAGATTTCTTGCAGGACGTTCCATGAACACTAGCAGCATTACTTTGTGAGATTAAACAGAGTTGTTCCCTGAACACATAACTAAACAGAATGAACTGCTTAAGAGTGTGTTGGAGGCAGGCTCAATAAAGGCAGTCAAAAGGCATCTTATCTGAAAAGGAAGAACATATAGAGCTATGGAGAATGGTCTTGAGTGGATTGCTTTCTTTTTCAGAGGGCTAGCATCGATACAACAGGCCAAATGGCCTCCTTCTATTCTATATTCATTCTATCATTCTATGACTTGAGCTGATGAGAATAATTCCACTGGAAGAGAAGGCTTTAGAAGATTTTAAAATTATGAAGTGTTGTTAGAATGCACAGCTAAGGACATTTTCCTCTGCTGGAGGTGACAGGGACAAGGAGCTTGTAGTGTAATGGCAATATCACTGTGCTATGCTGGCAGGCCTGTGGTAATGGCCTCTGGGTCCAGGGTTCAAGTACATAGTAGTAGTTAAATCAATAATAAACAAGCTTGAGTTAAGGTCTAATGTTTTAACTATATTCAATTATGGTTAGCATTTAAAGCTGAGGAAGGCACAGGGAAGGAGTGGATTAAATTTGGAATTTAATCATTGGTGTTCTGATCCATTGTCTGTCTTTCCTTGTGACTCCTCCAGCAGTTTGTAAGTGCATTTTCATTCACACAAAATTTAAATGTAGGGCTAAAAATGCTGCACATGCAGGAGTACACATCAAGAAAATGTGCCACTTCAGCTAATGATTTCATGATTCTAACAGACGGAAAATCATTGGCAAATCTCCAAGACGCACTCATCCTCAAAAAATACTTACTCTTACATAATGCTTTTCATGACTTCAGTGCGTTTCAAATCACTTGGCAGCCGACAAAGGGCTTTTTGAAGGTAGACTTTTGCAATATAAGAAACACAGCAGCCACTTCGGGCACAGCATGCTCCCACAAAAAACAGCACAAGACCATAAGACACAGGAGGAGAAATTAGCCCATTCAGCCCATCACATCTGCTCTGCCATTCAATCATGGCTGATAAGTTTCTCAATCCCATTCTCCCACTTTCTCCCCATTATCCTTGATCCCTTTGACAATCAAGAACCTATCTATCTTCATATTAAATATACTCCACAGTGACCTGGCCTCCACAGCCTTCTGTGACAGTGAATCCCATAGATTCATCACTCTCTGGCTGAAGATGATTCTCCTTATCTCCGTTTTGAAAGGTCTTCCCTTTACTCGAAGGCTGTGCCCTCAAGTCCTAGTCTCATGGAAGTGGAAATGGAAACATCTTTCCAACATCTACTCTGTCCAGGCCATTTAGTATTCTGTAAGTTTCAATTTGATTCCCTCTCAACCTTCTAAACTCCATGAATATAGAACGAGAGTCCTCAAACATTCCTCATATATCTTTGGACCATTCTCGTGAATCTCCTCTGAACACACTTCAGTACATCCTGTCTGAGCTATGGGGTGCAAAACTGCACACAATACTCCAAATGTGGTCTCACCAGAGCCTTTTAGACCCTCAGAAGTACGTCCCTGCTTTTATATTCAAATTCTCTCGAAATAAATGCCAACATTGCATCTGCATTCCTAACTATTGACTCAACCTGCAAATTTATCTTGATAGAATCGTGTCCTAGAACTCCCAAGTCCCCTTGCACTTCAGGCGTCTGAATTTTCTCCCCATTTAGAAAATAGTCCATGCCTCTATCCTTCCTACCAAAGTGCATGACCTCATACTTTCCTACATTGTACTCCATCTGCCGCTTCTTTGCCTACTCTCCTAGCCTGTCCAAATGCACCTGCAGTCTCCCTGCCTCCTCAATGCTACCTGTCCCTCTATCTATCTTTGCATCATCTGCAAGCTTTGTCAGAATGTCCTCAGTTATTTAATCTAGATCATTAACGTATAAAGTGAAAAGTTGTGGTCCCAACACTGAGCCTTGAGGAACTGTCAGTCTGAGAAGAACCCTTTTAAACCCCACTCTGCTTTCTGCTAGACAGCCAAGCTTCTATTCATGCCAAAATCTTGCCTCCAAAACCATGGACCCTAATCTTATTCAGTAGCCTCCTGTGTGGCACCTTGTCAAAGGCATTCTTGAAGTCCAGGTAGGTAACATCAATTGGTTCTCCTTGAGCAATGTGATAATGCATCAGTAATCTGCTTCTCAGTCACATTGATAGAGGGTAAGCATCAACCAGGGCCCTGGGAAGAGCACCCTGGCTCTTCTTTCAAAGAGTGCAACTAGGTTTTCCTTCCAAATATTAACTAACTGTTTTTAGGAGTGGCTGACTAGCTGCAATTAAAACAGCAGAATACTGTCGATGTTGGAAATGTGAAATAAAACCAGAAGGTGCTGGAAACATAATGTAGCAGAAATCAAAATAGTTGCGACCAACGGGAGAGGACTGGTTGATTGATGAAGAGTGACATATTCACAGAGGGTGCTGTGGGAGAGTAGTGTAGCAATGGATAATGGTTTCTGGGGCATGAATGTTTTGACATCTCCACATGAACAGTTGTGGTCCTCACAAGTGAGTGAGGAGCCAAATGTCAGGTGTCCCAGTACCCATCCTGACTGTCTCCATCACATTGAGAGCTATTTTCCCATTTCCCAACATGGCAGTCTCCATCATATTGAGAGCCGTTTTCCCATTTCCCAACATGGCAGTCTCCATCATATTGAGAGCTGTTTTCCCATTTCCCAACATGGCTGTCTCCATCACATTGAGAGCTGTTTTCCCATTTCCCAACATGGCAGTCTCAATCATATTGAGAGCCGTTTTCCCATTTCCCAACATGGCAGTCTCCATCATATTGAGAGCTGTTTTCCCATTTCCCAACATGGCTGTCTCCATCACATTGAGAGCTGTTTTCCCATTTCCCAACATGGCTCTTTCCACTCTGTTGAGGGCTGTTTTCTCCTGGAATGAGACAAAGGGAGGGATTGAGTGAGATGAAAGTGTCAGTGCAGCTGGGGGCAAGGTGGTGAGGTATCCTGAATATGTGAGGAGGCAGTAATAGATCAGGCAGAGTTAGTGGTGTGGGGGGAGGGTTAAGGTGGGTGAAAGTGACTGAAGGGAGATGTTGGGTACAGAAATGGAGGGAGTGTGATGCAGCAGAGAGAAGATAGTGGCACTTACCCTCATGGCACAGGGAAAGTCATTGACCTTCTCACAATTCTTCCAGACTGGATGGCACCCCAGGCATGGATAGTCTCGTGCTGTGGTATCCCCTGGTCCTGGGGAAAGGACAGCCATCCTTTGCACTACCCAGGGACCTCTAGATTTTTTTTGGTAAAGTGGGACATCAACTTTCCTCTGTCTGTCATCTCTGGGACAAATGACACGAACTGTGCAGGGCAGTCTGCTGACACTTGACCGGGTGCATTTTGGGCTTTAAATATGGATGCCAGGAAGGTCCCGGCAGTGGCACATATATCTAACCTTGGCAAGAGGGAGAGTACAGGAGTCTGAGACATGGGTAAGGAGTTTGCGAAGAGAGAATGTGAAAATCTGCCAGGCGTTACAGAGAGAGGCCTCTCTGAAGCTCATCAACACTGACACTTCACCAAGTTCTGGTAAAGCTTGGCCCAAAGAAATGAAAGACATGCCAACCATGAGTGTGCTGTTGACTGTAGCACCCTCCGGGTGCTCCAGTTTCCTCACACAGTCCAAAAATGTGCAGGTCAGGTGAATTGGCCATGCTAAATTGCCCGTAGTGTTAGGTAAAGGGGTGGGGGTACGGGTGGGTTGTGCTTCGGCGGGTCGGTGTGGACTTGCTGGGCCGAAGGGCCTGTTTCCACACTGTAAGTAATCTAATCAAGGAAACCTGATGCCTGGGTTTGCTTATGGACGAGATGGCCTTGTCATGGGTTTGTGTATATTACAGCCCAATATCTTCCACAGCTCATTGTAATAATCTCACATGAACATTGTCTGTTTAATCTGTTTTTAAAGTTGACAAAGCCTTTGTTCCTTTAGGCCGTGATTTGTAGTCTCTTACTTGAAGTTCGAGTTCATTGCTGCTGACAGGCTTTTGCAGGTTCAATGAGTTTGAATTTGAGAAGAGAATCTCGGTTTAGAAATATATTTTTCCTCTACGCTAAGCGATGTTTGTGAACCGTATCTACTTACTAAACACAGCCTGATTCCACAACTAGCGCAGCAGGGTAGGAGGGATGGGAAGGGGAATTTCAACTGCTTCCCCCTCTCTCTCTGTTCATCCCCATCCCCCCAAATAATCCAGAGGTGCTGCTTATGTGTCGGATACTCATTTCCTTCTCCGATGAAAGTAAGAATTTTGGGGATGGGAGTGGGAATCACAGATTTGAGCCCTTCCTGCTCACATTGCCATAATTCGAAAACTCAGGCTGAATAACACAGATAATGCGAATTGAACTTTTGGGACAAAAATAGAAACTGCCAGAAAAGATCAGCTCAGGAATCCTATCGGCCGACAAAGGGCGCATGACTGTCATCCTGAACAGAACACAATACGTTGAAATAGCAAACACACTACTCACAGATACCAATGCCTACCAACAGATGGCGATGGATTCAACTCCACAGGTAGAAAACCACATTACAGCAGACGTGCGGAACCACACAAGACAGGTGAAATTAACAAGACAGACTGCCAAAGAATGAAACCTAAACGATCCAACACACACATGTACAAGGGCCTCCCCTCCCCCGGCCCATAGTCTCACTTCCTGGTACACCGACATACAGACTAGCAAAGGAACTGCGACACAAACTGAAACACCTAGAAGACTCAACCCACTCCATCCACTCCACCCAGGAATTCCTCTAGCTTGGTATTTTTTTGATGATGTTAAGGATGATGAGGTCATGGTTTCCTTCAATGTGATGGCCCTATTCACATCAATAAATATCACTCTAGCTAAAGAAACACAGGCCACACTGCTCGATGAACCAGCACCAATCCCATCAGCGAGGAGAGCATCCTCAAATTAGTAGACCTGTGCCTCATGACCCACTTGACCTTCAATGACAAGATCTACAAACAAATCAATGGGACACCCATGGGATCATCAATATCAGGATTCTTGGTAGAAGCAGTTATATGAGGGTTGGAACGAACAGCTCTCCCCATGATCCAGCCCCAGCTTTGGGACTGTTATGTGGATAACACCTTTGTTATCATGAAACACAATGAATTAGAAGAAACCCACAAACACAAACAACATCCTTACTGGGATAAAGTTCATCAAAGAAGAAGAGAACAATAACCGACTCCCCGTCCTTGATGTCACAGTAGAACAAAAAGTCAATGGAGAGCTACAGACCAGCATTTACAGGAAAGCCACACAAACTGAGCAGATACTCAATTACAGGTGCAACCATCGCGACATCCACAAACAGAGCTGCATCAGGACATTATTTAAACAAGCCACAGCACATTGCAGCACCCAAGAACTACGAGAAGCCAAGGAAAAAACACCTATACAACATATTCAAGAACAATGGGTACCTTATAAGCGCAGTCTACCGGTTCCTGCACAACTATAAACAAGAAGACACAACACATCCAGAAACTCTAGCCAACCTACCACAAATCAAAGATGTTTCTGTAACGACAGACCACTCTGGCCCTTAGGCATCATGGTAGCCCACAAACCTACCACCACACTGAAACAGCTCCTGATGAATTTAAAGGACCCTGACCAACAACCAGCAGAATGAACATGATATACAAAGTATCCTGCAAGGACTGCAACAAACATTACGTTACATGACCAACAGGCAGGAAATAAGCCAGTAGGATACACAAGCACCAACTGGCCACCAAAGGATATGACCAATGGGGCGGCATGGTGGTTAGCATTGCTACCTCACAGCGCCAGGGACCCGGGTTTGATTCCTGCCTGAGGCAACTGTGTGGAGTTTGCACATTCTTTCTGTGTCTGCGTGGGTTTCCTCCAGGTGCTCCGGTTTCCTCCCACAATCCAAGGATGTGCAGGTTTGGTGAATTGGCCATGCTAAATTGCCTAGTGTTACATTAGTCAGGGGTGAGTGGGGGGTGGGGGGATGGGTTGCTGTGGACTTGTTGGGCCGAAGGGCCTGGTTCCATCCTGTAGGGAATCTAATTCCTGATGAAGGGCGTATGCCCGAAATGTCATTTCTTCTTCTCCTTGGATGCTGCCTGACCTGCTATTCTTTTCCAGCTCGATGCTCTCAACAACTATGTCTGGTATACATACATAGAACATAGAACATAGAACAAAGAACAATACAGCGCAGAACAGCTCCTTCGGCCCTCGATGTTGCGCCGACCTGTGAACTATTCTCAGCTCATCCCCCTATACTATCCCAAAATCATCTATGTGCTTATCAAGGGATTGGTTAAATCTCTCTAATGTAGCTGAGTTGACTACATTAGCAGGTAGGGCATTCCACACCCTTACCACTCTCTGCGTAAAGAACCTGCCTCTGACATCTGTCTTAAATCTAACACACTTCAATGCCCTCTCGTTCAAGCTGATGTCATCATCCTAGGAAAACGTCTTTGTCTACGCTATATAATCCTCTGACCATCTTTATGTCTCTATCAAATCTTCTCTTACCCTTCTTCTTTCCAATGAGAACAGACCCAAGTCTCTCAGCCTTTCCTCATAAGACCTTCCCTCCAGACCAGGCAACATCCTGGTAAATCTCCTCTGCACCTTTTCCAATGCTTCCACATCCTTCCTGAAATATGTCAACCAGAACTGTACACAATATTCCAAGTGTGGCCACACCAGTGTTTTGTATAGTTGCAGCATGATATTGCGGTTCCAGAACTCAATCCCTCTACCAATGAAACCTAACACACCATATGCCTTCTCAACAGCACTATCTACCTGGGTGGCAACTTTCAGGGATCTATGCACATGGACTCCAAGATCCCTCTGCACATCCACACTACCCGAATCTTTCCATTGACCCAGTACTCTGTCTTCCTGTTATTCTTCCCAAAGTGCATCACCTCACATTTAGAACATAGAACATAGAACATAGAAGGATACAGCGCAGTACAGGCCCTTCGGCCCTCGATGTTGCGCCGACCGAATCCTACCTAACCTATACTAGCCCAATAACTTCCAAATGCCTATCCAATGCCCGCTTAAATGACCATAAAGAAGGAGAGTTCACCACTGATACGGGCAGGGCATTCCATGAACTCACAACCCGCTGTGTGAAGAATCTACCCCTAACATCTGTCCTATACCTACCACCCCTTAATTTAAAGCTATGTCCCCTAGTAACACCTGACTCCATTAGCGGTAAAAGGTTCTTAGTATCTACCCTATCTAAACCCCTAATCATCTTATACACTTCTATCAGATCTCCCCTAAACCTTCTCTTCTCCAATGAGAACAGCCCCAAGTGCCTCAGCCTTTCCTCATAAGATTTTCCTACCATTCCAGGCAACATCCTGGTAAACCTCCTCTGCACTTGTTCTAAAGCTTCCACATCCTTCCTGTAGTATGGCGACCAAAACTGCACACAATACTCCAGATGAGGCCGCACCAGAGTCTTATACAACTGCAACATGACCTCAGGACTCCGGAACTCAATTCCTCTGCCAATAAAGCCCAGTACACCATATGCCTTCCTCACAGCACTATTTACCTGGGTGGCAACTTTCAGAGATCTGTGTACATGGACACCAAGATCCCTCTGCTCATCCACACTACCAAGTAGCCTACCATTAGCCCAGTAATCCATCATCTTGTTATTCCTACCAAAGTGAACGACTTCGCACTTAGCTACATTGAATTCCATTTGCCACATTTCCGCCCAGCTCTGCAACTTATCTATATCCCGCTGTAACCTACCACTTCCTTCCTCACTATCCACAACTCCACCGACTTTTGTGTCATCCGCAAACTTGCTTACCCAGCTTTCAAGTCCTTCCTCTAGATCATTTATAAAGATAACAAAAAGCAATGGTCCCAAAACAGATCCTTGTGGTACACCGCTAGTAACTGCGCTCCAAGATGAACATAATCCATCAACTACTACCCTCTGTCTCCTTCCAGCCAGCCAATTCCTAATCCAAACCTCTAATGTATCCTCAATGCCATACCTCCGAAGTTTTAGCATTAGCCTACCATGGGGAACCTTATCGAACGCCTTACTAAAATCCATATACACAACATCTACTGCTTTACCCTCATCCACTTCCTTGGTCACCTTCTCAAAGAACTCAATAAGGTTTGTGAGGCACGACCTGCCCTTCACAAAACCATGCTGGCTATCCCTGATCACGTTATTCCTACCCAGATGTTCATAAATCTTATCCCTTACCATTCTCTCTAAGACTTTGCCCACCACTGAAGTCAGACTCACTGGCCTATAGTTGCTAGGGCTATCCCTACTCCCTTTCTTGAACAATGGGACCACATTCGCTATCCTCCAGTCCTCTGGTACTATTCCTGTTGACAACGACGACATAAAAATCCAGGCCAATGGCTCTGCTATCTCCTCCCTAGCTTCCCATAGGATCCTGGGGTAAATGCCATCAGGCCCAGGAGACTTATCTATATTCATCCTTTCCAATATTCCCAAAACCTCTTCCCTGCATATTTCCAGGGCATCCATTCTAATTATTTGTGATTCCATATTCACATCAGCAACAGTGTCCTGTTCCTGAGTGAATACTGATGAAAAGTACTGATTTAATGTCTCTCCAATCTCCTCCGCCTCCACACACAACTTCCCACTACTATCCTTGACTGGACCGATACCTACCCTAGTCATCCTTTTATTCTTGACATACCTATAGAAAGCCTTTGGGTTTTCCCTAATCCTACCAGCTAAAGACTTTTCATGTCCCCTTCTCGCTTCTCTTAGCTCCCTCTTTAGCTCCTTCCTGGCTACCTTATAACTCTCAATCGCCCCTACTGAACCTTCACGCCTCATCTTTATATATGCCGCCTTCTTCCCTTTCACAAGGGACTCCAATTCCTTACTAAACCACGGCTGCCTCACAAGGCCCTTTACACCATGCCTGACTGGTACATACCTATCGAGGACACGCAGTAGCTGCTCCTTGAACACTCCTCACATCTCATTAGTGTTCTTCTCTTGAAGCCTGTTTTTCCAATCCACACATCCTAAGTCATGCCTCACTGCAACATAATTTCCCTGCCCCCAGCTATAGCTCTTGCCCTGCGGCACACGATTATCCCTCTCCATCACTAAAGTAAAAGTCACCGAGTTGTGGTCACTGTCCCCGAAGTGCTCACCTACCTCCAAGTCTAACACCTGGCCTGGTTCATTACCTAGAACCAAATCCAATATAGCCTCCCCTCTTGTTGGCCTGTCGACATATTGTGTCAGGAAACCATCCTGCACACATTGTACAAACACCGACCCATCTAATGAACTCGAGCTATAGCTCTCCCAGTCAATATCTGGGAAGTTAAAGTCCCCCATAACAACCACCCTGCTACCTTCACTCTTTTCCTGAATCATCCTCGCAATATTATCCTCTACTTCTCTAGGACTATTAGGAGGCCTGTAGAAAACACCTAACAGGGTGACCTCACCTTTCCTATTTCTAACCTCAGCCCAAACTACCTCAGATGGCAAGTCCTCTTCCATCGTCCATTCCACTGCTGTGATACTGTCTTTGACAAGTAATGCCACGCCTCCCCCTTTTTTACCCCCATGTCTGATCCTACTAAAACATTTGAACCCTGGAATGTGCAACAGCCATTCTTGTCCCTGTTCTACCCACGTCTCTGTAATGGCCACAACATCGAAGTCCCAGGTACCAACCCACGCTGCAAGTTCACCTACCTTATTCCTTATACTTCTGGCATTGAAGTATACACACTTCAATCCACCTTTCTGGTTACAGGCACCCTCCTTAGAGATCGCTGCATTATTCCTAACCTCCCTACACTCAAGGTCCTGTACCCTAAAGCTACAGTCCTGGTTCCCATGCCCCCGCGGAGTTAGTTTAAACCCTCCCAAAGAGCACTAGCAAACCTCCCCCCAAGGATACTGGTGCCCCTCAGGTTCAAGTGTAGACCATCCTTTTTATAGAGGTCCCACCTTCCCCAGAAAGGACCCCAGTTATCCAGAAACCGGAATCCCTCCCTCCTGCACCATCCCTGTAGCCACGCATTTAACTGCTCTCTCTCCCTGTTCCTCGACTCTCTATCACGTGGCACGGGTAACAAACCAGAGACTACAACTCTGTTTGTTCTAACTCTGAGCTTCCAACCTAGCTCCCTGAAAGCCTGCCTTACATCCTCACCCTTCTTCCTACCTATATCGTTGGTGCCAACGTGGACCACGATCTGGGGCTGCTCCCCCTCCCCCTTAAGGACCCGGAAAACACGATCAGCGACATCACGTACCCTTGCACCTGGGAGGCAACATACCAAACGTGAGTCCCTGTCGCCCCCACAAAACCGTCTGTCTGTACCCCTCACTATCGAGTCCCCAAGAACAATTGCTCTACCTTTCTCCACCCTACCCTTCTGAGCAACGGGGCCAGGCTCCGTGCCAGAGGCCTGAACCTCGTTGCTTGCCCCTGGTAAGTCATCCCCCCCACAAGTATCCAAAACGGTATACTTGTTCTTGAGGGGAATGACCGCAGGGGGTCCCTGCACTGGCTTCCTCCTCCCACTCCCCCTCACTGTCACCCATCTATCTTGAACTTTCGGAGTAACTACTTGCCTATAGCTCCGATCTATGACCTCCTCTGCCTCCCGAATGATCCGCAGTTCATCCAACTCCAGCTCCAGTTCCCTAACACGGGTTTGGAGGAGCTGGAGATGGGTGCACTTCTTGCAAGTGTACTCAGCAGGGACGCTGATGGCTTCCCTCACCTCATACATGTTGCAAGAGGAACATTGCCCTCTCTGCACTGCCATCCCTCTAAAAGTAAGCTTTCCTTAAAAAAAAACAAAAACCAACTAAATCTAAAGAAACAAACAAGGAAAATGCAGCACTTACCCGCTAGTCACAATTGGTCTTATTATTAGGTTAGAGGAGGTGGAAGGGTGGGAGGCACTACTCGTGTAGTGCCTCGGGTGACTCGCCTATGCCTTTAAATAAGGGGAGAGAAAAAAAAGCCTTACCCAGGTAACCTAGCGCGCCTTCCGGGTCTGCTACCGCTTTTTTAAAGGAAAACTTTAAATTTTTAACTATTAAATAAACGACCAAACTTACCCACCAGCCGTCGCGAAGTCTTCCGAGAGACTGAGGCCTACAACTCGGAGCCCGTGTTTAAATAAGGGGAGAGAAAAAAAAGCCTTACCCAGGTAACCTCTCCATTTAGCTGCATTGAACTCCATTTGCCACCTCTCAGCCCAATTCTGTAGTTTATCCAAGTCTCCCTGCAACCTGTAACATTCTTCCAAACTGTCCACTACTCCACCGACTTTAGTGTCATCTGCAAATTAACTAATCCATCCACTTATGCCTGCATCTAAGTCATTTATAAAAATAACAAACAGCAGTGGTCCCAAAACAGATCCTTGTGGCACACCAGTAACTGAATTCCAGGCTGAATATTTTCCATCAACCACCAATTGTTGCCTTCTTCCAGAAAGCCAGTTTCTAATCCAAACTGCTAAATCACCCTCAATTCCATGCCTCTGCATTTTCTGCACCAGCCTACCATGTGGAACTTTATCAAAGGCTTTATTGAAGTCCATGTATACCACATCAACTGCCTTATCCTCATCTACATGTTTGGTCACCTGCTCAAAAAACTCAATGAGGATTGTGAGACACGACCTGCCCTTGACAAAACCATGTTGACTATCTGAAATCAAATTGTTGCTTGCTAGATGATTATAAATCTCATCTCTCATAATCCTTTCCAAAACCTTCCCTACAACAGAAGTAAGCCTCACTGGTCTATAATTACCTGGGTCATCTCTCCAGCCCTTCTTGAACAAGGGCACAACATTTGTAATCCTCCAGTCCTCAGCTACTAAACCTGGAGACAATGATGACTCAAATATCAAAGCCAAAGGCTCTGCTATCTCCTCCCTAGCTTCCCAGAGAATCCTCAGATAAATCTCATCTGGCTCAGGAGACTTGTCTACTTTCACTCCTTCTAGAATTGATAACACCTATGCATATCTAACCTTGATGCTTTCTAGTCTAATATCTCGTACCTCATTCTTCTCCTCAACAATATTCTCCTTTTCCTGAGTGAAAACCGATGAGAAATGTTCGTTTAGCACCTCTCCAATCTCCACAGGATTCACATTCAACTTCCTACTTTTATCTTTGACTGATCCTATTCCGACCTTAGTCATCCTTTTATTCCTCACATACCTATAGAAAGCTTTAGGGTTCTCCTTTATTCTACTTGCTAAAGACTGTTTGTGTCCTCTCTTTGCTCTTCTTAACTTTCTCTTTAAATCCTTCCTAGCTGATCTGTAACTCTCCATCGCCTCATCTGAATCATCTTGCCTCATCAATACATAAGCCTCCTTCTTCTTCTTAACAAGAGATGCAATTTCTGTAGTAAACCACGGGTCTCTCACCTTATCACTTCCTCCCTGCCTGACAGGGATATACCTATCAACGCAATATCTGTTCCTTAAACCAGCTCCACATTTCTATTGTCTGCATCCCCTGCATTTTGTTAACCCATTCTATGCATCCTAATTCTTGCCTAATCGCATTATAATTGCCCTTGCCCCATCGAAACTCTTGACCTGTGGCATGTACCTATCCCTTTCCATCACTAAACTAAACATAACTGAATTATGGTCACTCTCTCCAAAGTGCTCACCTACAACTAAATCAAACATCTGACCTGGCTTATCACCAAGCACCAGATCCAGTGTGGCCTCCCCTCTTGTCAGCCCTTTAACTTACTGTATCAGGAAACCCTCCTGTAAACATTGACAAAAACTGATCCATCTGACGTACTAGAGTTATAACATTTCCAGTCAATGTTAGGGAAGTTAAAGTCCCCCATAATGACCACCCTGTTCCTTTCACTCCTACCCAGAATAATTTTGCCAATCCTCTCTTCCACCTCCCTGGAACTCTGCAGAGGCCTATAAAAAACTTCAAGCAGTGTGACCTCTCATCTCCTGTTTCTAACCTCAACCCACACTACCTCAGTAGATGAGTCCTCATCAAAACTTCTCTCAGCCACTGTTATACTATATTTGACTAACAAGGCCACACCTCCCCCTCTTTTATTGCCTTGCCTGTTTTTAATGAAAGATCTAAACCCTGGAACCTGCAACAGACATTTGTCACCCTGCTCTATCGATGTCTCCGAAATGGCCACAACATCTAAGTCCCGGGTACCTATCCTTGCTGCAAGCTCACCTTCCTTATTTCGGGTACTTCTGGGGTTGAAGTAGACACACTTCAAACCAGCTTGCTGTCTGCAGCACACTCCTGTGACCCTGAAATCCTGTCCAAGTCCTCCCTACTCTCATCCTCCTGTGCACTGCAACTACACCTCCGGTTTCATTCTCCCTGCTGAGCTAGTTTAAACCCACCCGAATAGCACCAGCATATTTCCCACCCAGGATATTAGTACCCCTCTGGTTTAAGTGAAGACCGTCCAGTTTGCACAAGTCCTACCTTCCCCAGAATGAACCCCAATTATCCAAAAACCTGAAACCCTCCCTCCTGCACCATCCTTGCAGCCACGTGTTCAGCTGATATCTCTCTCTATTCCTTGCCTCGCTATCACGTGGCATGGGTAACAATCCAGAGATAACAACTCTGTTCTAGCTCTCAGCTTTTACCCTAGCTCCCTGAAATCTTGCCTTTCATCCCTATGCTTTTTTCTACCTGTGTCATTGGTACCTACATGGACAACGACTTGAGGCTGGTCACCCTCTTCCTTCAGGACCCCAAAGACACGATCCGAGACATCACGAACCCTGGCACCTGGGAAGCAACACACCAACCGCGAGTCTTGTCCGTTCCCTACAAACCTTCTATCAGACCTTCTAACTACTGAGTCCCCAATTACTAAGACTCTCCTCCTTTCCCTCCTTCCCTTCTGTGCAACAGGGACAGGCTCTGTGGCTGAGACCTGGGCCCCACTGCATACTCCTGGTAAATTGTGCCCCTCAACACTATCCAAAACGGTATACATGTTTTTCAGGGGAGGAACCACAGGGGATCCCTCCACTGACTGTTTTTTCCCCCTTCGGACAGTCACCCAGCTTTCTTCTTGCCTAGGAGTAACTACTTCCCTGTAACTCCTATCTATCACAGCCTCTGTCTCCCGAATGATCCGAAGTTCATCCAGCTCCTGCTCCGTTTCCCTAACACAGGCTTGGAGGAGCGAGAATTGGGTGCACTCCCTGCAGATGTATTTGGATGGGACACTATTGGCGTCCCTGACCTCAAACATCATGCAGGAGGAACATTGCTCTCCCTGCACTGCTATCCCTGCTAGTCCCCTAGTCACAAAGTAAAAAAGAGACTCTTACCTGATATGTCCCATATATATATATACACACAAATGAAGAGGGACACCAGTTTGTCTGGGACAACGCATCCATCCTAGGACAGACTAAACAAAGACATGCACAGGAACTCCTAAAGGCCATAACTCCATCAACAAACATATAGATGTGGACTTCACTTACCAACCTCTCAGAATCAGAACCGGAAATGATTTCACCTACCACAACAAACCGAGACAGATAAATAGCAAACAGGGCAGAGCACCAACACTTCACCAGAGGCTTACTGATGATGTTACCGAGCATGGTGACGAAATGTCTGAGAACAAATCTACCAGCTCAGCGAGCAAATTTACAACTTGAAGCTCAGCAGGTCTGGCAGCATCTGTGGAGAGAAATCAGGATTGAAACATTAACTCTGATTCATCACCACAGATGCTGCCAGACCTGCTGAGCTTTGAGCAATTTCTATTTTTGTCTCTGATTTACATGATTCTTTCAGTTTGAATTAAACTCCTAGCACGGCATTTTTGTCCTAACTAATCAGGAATTCAAGGACTGATATAAATGAATGTTAAAATAAATGTTACCGAAACATGCAAATTCACAGAATTTATAACGAATGCCGCACGAAGGAAAATCTCCTGTCTTTGGATCTGATTTATATGTGACTCCTGTCCTGCATTAAATTCTGCAAGTCCTCTGAACTAACCAAGCAAGCCATTCAACTGTGCAAGAGCAAACAGACTTGGATAGTAAAGGCCTACCTTGCAGTGACTCCCAGATCTTGAGAATTGCTATTAAAAAAATCCGGATACAGAATGTCACGACTGTGTAATTATGCTATTGTATATTTTATGAAGAAGGCTAATTTGAGCTTATTTAAGTAACACAGCATATGAAAAAAATAGCTGCCAAAAGTCACACAGCTCACTCCTGTTGCTGCATTGCATTCAATCAAAAACAAATCGACTGGTCTATATCTCCTTAGCAATCGCAAAGGGAACCAGTTAGAATTGAATTGACCTTTAGAACAATGCACTGGGTTTAGAAGGTGTGAAAATCCCACACCTCTGAGACAAGCAAGGCTCTGGAAGAAACTCCTCACAGAATTCCAACATAATTGGCTTACTTTGTGGGACAAAAGTTCATCAACCACCTTCGAAGAGAATTGACAAGGACACCTCTTCCTACTGCCCCCTCGACCATGACCCCACACCCCCATCACCAAACCATCATCTCCCAGACCATACAGAACCTCATCACCTCAGAAGATCTCCCACCCACAGCTTCCAACCTCATAGTCCGGGAACCCCGCACTGTCCGGTTCTATCTCCTTCCCAAGCTCCACAAGCCTGACCATCCTGGCCGACCCATTGTCTCAGCATGCTCCTGCCCCACTGAACTCATCTCTACCTACCTCGACACTGTCCTATCCCCCCAGTCCAGGAACTCCCCACTTACGTTCGAGACACCACCCACGCCCTCCACCTCCTTCAAGACTTCCGTTTCCCCGGCCCCCAATGCCTCATCTTCACCATGGATATCCAATCCCTCTAGACCTCCAACTGCCTTGACCAGGGCCTCCAAACCCTCCATTTTTTCCTCTCCAGCCATCCTCAACAGTACTCTTCCACCGACACTCTCATTCGTTTGGCCGAACTGGTCCTCATTCTTAACAATTTCTCCTTCGAATCCTCCTACTTTCTCCAAACCAAAGGGGTAGCCATGGGCACACATATGGGCCCCAGCTATGCCTGTCTGCTTGTTGGCTACGTAGAACAGTTGATCTTCCGTAATTACACCGGCACCACTCCCCACCTCTTCCTCCGCTACATTGATGACTGCATTGGCGCCACCTCGTGCTCCCGCGAGGAGGTTGAGCAATTCATCAACTTCACCAACACATTCCACCCTGACCTTAAATTTACCTGGACCATCTCTGACACCTCCCTCCCCTTCCTAGACCTCTCCATCTCCATTAATGACGACCGACTTGACATTGACATTTTTTACAAACCCACCGACTCTCACAGCTACCTGGATTACTCCTTTTCCCACCCTACCTCTTGCAAAAATGCCATCCCGTATTCCCAATTCCTCTGCCTCCACCGTATCTGCTCCCAGGAGGACCAGTTCCACCACAGAACACACCAGATGGCCTCCTTCTTTAGAGACCGCAATTTCCCTTCCCACGTGGTTAAAGATGGCCTCCAACACATCTTGTCCAAATCCTGCACCTCCGCCCTCAGACCCCACCCCTCCAACCGTAACAAGGACAGAAGGCCCCTGGTGCTCACCTTCCACCCTACAAACCTTCGCATAAACCAAATCATCTGCCCACATTTCCACCACCTCCAAAAAGACCCCACCACCAGGGATATATTTCCCTCCCCACCCCTTTCCCCCTTCCACAAAGACCGTTCCCTCCGTGACTACCTGGTCAGGTCCACACCCCCTTACAACCCACCCTCCCATCCTGGCACTTTCCCCTGCCACTGCAGGAACTGTAAAACCTGCGCCCACACCTCCTCCCTCACCTCTATCCAAGGCCCTAAAGGAGACTTCCACATCCATCAAAGTTTTACCTGCACATACACTAATATCATTTATTGTGTCCGTTGCTCCCGATACGGTCTCTTCTACATAGGGGAGACTGGGCGCCTCCTCGCAGAGCGCTTTAGGGAACATCTCCGGGACACCCGCACCAATCAACCACACCGCCCCGTGGCCCAATATTTCAACTCCCCCTCCCACTCTGCCGAGGACATAGAGGTCCTGGGCCTCCATCACCACAGCTCCCTCACCACCAGACGCCTGGAGGAAGAATGCCTCATCTTCCGCCTCGGAACACTTCAACCCCAGGGCATCAATGTGGACTTCAACAGTTTCCTCATTTCCCCTTTCCCCACCTCACCCTAGTTCCAAACTTCCAGCTCAGCACTGTCCCCATGACTTGTCCGGACTTGTCCTGCCTGCCGAGCTCCTTTTCCACCTATCCACTCCACCCTCTCCTCCCTGACCTATCAGCTTCATCCCCTCCCCCACTCACCCATTGTACTCTATGTTACTTTCTCCCCACCCCCACCCTCCTCTAGCTTATCTCTCCACGCTTCAGGCTCACTGCCTTTATTCCTGATGAAGGGCTTTTGCCCGAAACGTAGACTTCGCTGCTCCTTGGATGCTGCCTGAACTGCTGTGCTCTTCCAGCACCACTGATCCAGAATCTGGTTTCCAGCATCTGCAGTCATTGTTTTTACCTCAGTGAAAAGGAAAGGATTGCTTCAGAAACAAAATAAATTAATTAATTACTTTTAAAACTTTTAAATAGAATTAATTCTTCTGGAATAGTCCAGGTAATCTACAACTGCTATAACCACAAGAGTTGGCGAGGATCAAAAAACCCTTTCCTTCCCTCAAAGTCTGCTCCATTATTTGGCTCTCCTGCTGGAAGCAACCTCCAACTATTAAAATACAGAATCCATCACAACTGCTCAATCTGACTTCAAAGGCTAATCTTTTCAATTCATCTCAATTAACTCAAGTAACACACTCAAAGTGCACCACAGAGGTCTATCAGGGCTCTCTCTTTATTAATAA
Organism: Hemiscyllium ocellatum; assembly: GCF_020745735.1. Classification (NCBI taxonomy): domain Eukaryota; kingdom Metazoa; phylum Chordata; class Chondrichthyes; order Orectolobiformes; family Hemiscylliidae; genus Hemiscyllium; species Hemiscyllium ocellatum. The sequence continues at coordinate 30,090,442 of NC_083401.1, read as the reverse complement.
TCTTGTGCCTTATCTGTGTATATTTTAATCATGGTATTTATAAAAATTCCTAATGTTGTCTTTTTATTTGTTAGAATTATTTAACAATAACCTGTAATAAATTAAATTTGAACTGTTTCTACAAAAGCTTGAGTCCTGGTCCACTTTCACTTGATCATGTAAACTACAAAGGGGGCTAACTACAATTTCCAAGTTAAAAATCGCACAACACCAGGTTAGAGTCCAACAAGTTTATTTGGAAGTACTGGCTCTCAGAGCACTGCTCCTTCATCAGGTAACTAGTTATCTGATGAAGGAGCGGTGCTCTGAAAGCTAATGCTTCCAAGTAAATTTGTGGGACTATAATCTGGTGTTGTCTGATTTTTAACTTTGTCCACCACAGTCCATCACCAGCACCTCCACAACATGGCTACAATTTCAATGACCACACTGTGAACATGCCTGATGGTCACGACAAGAAGTTGTTTATAAGGTCAAGCTCTGTGACTATAAGGAACATAATCTATTGAATTGAGTAGGAAGCAGCTTCTCTTAATATTCTTTCACACATGCGGGAGATCCTTGGCTTGGCCTGCATTTGCAGCCTGTTCCGAACTGAGATTGACAAGGTGATGATTGAGGAGGAGCTGCTTTTTTGAGCTACTGCAGATGCACCCATAGAACTGTTGGAAAGGGTGTTCTTGGATTTTGACCTAGCATCAATGAAGGATGTAGTGAAGTGATATAGCTCCAAGTTGGCATGGTAACTGGTTTGGAGTGATAGTATTCTCATGGATCTGCTATCCATCTCATTCTAGTTGGTAGAGGTTACAGGTTTAGAAGGAGGTTTGACATGTTGTCATAGTGGATCTGATATTTAGTACACATTCTAGTTATTTGTATCAGTGGTGGAGGAATTAGGTTAGTCTGGGGGCTTGTCCAAATGGATTCTTGGACATGGACAATGGGTGGGTGGAATAATAATTTGTTGCGAAAGGTTGGAAGGACAGGCACCCATTGCAGATATTAAAAAATTAAAATGCTATAGGAAGTAGTGAATACTTTTCTGTAGGGGGAGGAGGTAGCCCTGACTGCTTTACAAAGTTTAACTAAGGCACAATTAATAGATTTATCAAAGAGGTTGAAGATGAAATTTCCTGCAAAAACTAAGAAGGCGAGATGATTGAAATGCTATTTCAGCAGATGGGATTGATGGAAAAACAGAAGTGGTGAGTCAATTGAGTTCGCAAAAATCCATTTGCAGTTAAGGCGGTTTGAGCATGAAAAGGGCAATTGAAAAGACAACAGGAATGTTTTAAAAACCTGAACTTGAGCTCCCCTAGAGAAGAAAGAAATAGGAACAGCAACAGTTAGCAAGTGGAAAATCTGCAGCTCTCTCTGTGTCTCCCCCCTCCCCCCCCCTCTCTCTTTCTCTTTCTCTTTCTCTCTCACTCTCTCTCTCTCTGTATGTGTCTCTCTGTCTCTCTCTCTCTCTCTCTCTCTGTTTTCATCTCTTGGTTGAATTTGGAAACCTGTTTGTTAAAATTTCTATGCCTTAATATTTTGGACTACCTTTGCTGACTGTAAAAGGCTAAGTTGTGATACCTACTCAAAGATCTAGCAAGATTTCTATCTGAACTAAATCTTAGTATAAAGATTTTCAATCATTTCAGGGCTGTCAGAGATTTGCCTGAGTCCACCATATCTGAGAGTGTTCATCGAACTTTATCCTTTATTTCACAGATCAGTTGGACTCTCCCACAAGGGAAAACAAGAATTCCACATTGACTCCATCAAATCCCCTGAGCATCTTGCATGTTTCAATAAGGTCTTGTTTGTCCACAGTGCAATGAGTACAGGCCCAGTCTATTCAATTCACCTCACAAGGTAGTCCCTCTATACCTGATCTCATCCTAGTAAACCTTCTTTGGGCTGCCTCCAATGTCAGTATATTTTTAATTAGATAAGGGGCTTAAAACTGTCCACAGTATCCCAGTCTGTTTAGTGCCTTGTATAATGTTAGCAAAACTTTCCCACTTTTATAAAAACAAAGAAAAACTGCAGATGCTGCAAATCAGAAACAAAAACGCAGATTGTTGGAAAAGTTCAGCAGGTCTGGCAGCATCTGTGAAGAGAAACCAGAGTTAATATTTCACGACAAGTGACTCTTCCTCAGAACTTTTTCAGCAATTTCTGTTTGTGCCTCTGTACTTTTATACTCCATTTCCTTTCAAATAAAGGCCAACATTCTATTTATTATCTCTATTACCCACTGAACTTTCATGCTAACTTTTTGTGATCCATGGGCGAAGACTCCCAAATCCCTATATAAATCCTGGTAGCTTTCTGCAGTCTTTTTCCATTTAAATAATATTCACCTTCTCTATTCTGCTTGCCAAAGTACATAAACTGAAATTTCCCAGCATGATATTCAATTTGCCAAGTTTTTGGCCACTCACTTAACCTGTTGAGATTGCTCATCCCTGTGTCATCCTTACCACTTCCAAAGTGTCCTGAGTTCTGATGAAGAGTCATAGCAGACTCAAAACATTAATTCTACTTCTCTCTCCACAAATACTGCCAGATCTGCTGTGTTTCTCCAGCATTTTCTGTGCTTAGTTCTGAATTCCAGCATCCACACTATTTTGCTTCTGTACGACTGAATTAAGTCTTCACTATTCCTGTACACAAACCCTGTTGACGTAAAGGTTAGCGAGTCTTCCTAACGAGTCTTCCTAACGAGTCTTCCTAACGAGTCTTCCTAACGAGTCTTCCTATCATGAGTCTTCCTAACTGTCTACTGCACTTGCATGTTTGCCTTCAGTGACTCATCAACAAAAACACCTAGGTCCCTTTGTACATCTAACTCTATAAGCTCTCATATAAAAATATTCCACACATCTATTCTTTCTTCCAAAGTAAACAATCTCATATTTTTCCACAGTTGGTCCATCCATCTTCCTCACAACATGCATTCCTACTAGCTTTCTGTCATGCACGAACTTGGAAATATTACATTTGGTCCCCTATATCCAAATCACTGATTTGGATTTTGAACAGCAGTATCCAATAAGCACAGCATATCAATTTGAGAATGACCTATTTATTCCTAGTTTCTGTTAACCAATCATTTCAGTGCATAATCCCATGTTACTAACCCAATTAAGCAAACCCATCCCAATTTTTCTACCTACCAACTTTATTGGAAGCGTTCCATTCACAGAAAGCAGAGAGTAGCATCATGGAGAATATTAGGTTACACCCTGACAAATGCTAAGTGTTGTCAATTCTAGTAAGACAAGCAGAAACATAAGTGTTCTGCAGGCTAAGCTGCATCTGTGGACAGAGAAACTGAATTGATGCTTCAGTTGGTAATCTTTCAACAGAAGGTTATCAGCTTGAAACTAACCCTGTTCCTCCCTGCCATCAGAAACCCAATTGTGAAATTGGAAAGACAAGCATGATATGGTGATGTAACAAGAAGAATTTTATATTCACAGTGTTGTTAAACCTGGTAGTCAGGTAATCTAATCTGTAAAGTCACTTCCTAATGTTAGGCCAAAATAATCAGGCCAAAAATGGAGCACAAACCTCCCTGTGAAAGGAAACAATCAACAAATGCATCTTTTCTTAGATCTATTGAGGAATCAATATAATTAGCTCATTTTAAGGTTAATTTTTTTTGCACAAAATATGAGTGAAGCTTGATGTTTGAAGCAAGAAAGTTTTGAGTCATTTCAGCAATTGGGTTCTTATACTTATAAAATAATAAATATGTTGCAATATGTCAAGCATAACAAAGTGAGAATGTTTTAAATTCTGAAAAAGGGTTATAAATACCTGCCAATAAAAAACAAAAATATAACATTAATTTATATTATCTTGGTTAATATAATCATTATTCGATATGTCGCACAATAATTGGGTATGAAATATGAACATCTCACCACCCCCTCCCCATTTTTGATGTTGTGCGTGTACTTTCAGTCCAAATAAAGTGTCACTAACTGGAATCTGCCAGCTCTCTGTATGCAAACAATGGGAAGGCACTTTTCTAGCCCCAAAAGTCACATGAATTGTCATGTCAGATCAAGACCACAAATGTATCCAATTACTATTGTCAGAGTATCCAAATTCCGGTAGAAAAATCTCACGATATAGTTTGTTCATCTTTTGCCACACATGATACACTGGAGATATTGATCAGATTTCTTGTCAGGCCCAAAGGTTAAAGCCTAGACATTCCTGTCTGTGTCATACAGCCTAACTCGTCCAAGCCAATCAAGTTTCCTGAACTGAACTAGTCTTATTTGTCTGCATTTGGCCAATATCTCTATAAACCTTTCCTATCCACATACCTGCCCAAATGTCTTTTAAATGTTGTAGTTGCACTCACTTCTACCACTTCCTCTGGCAGCTCATTCCATACATGCACCACCCTCTGTGTGCAAAAGTTGCCCCATAGGATCCTTTTGAATCTTTCTCCTCTCATCTTAAATCTATGCCCTCTAGTTTTGGACTGGAGAAAAGGCCTTAGCTGTTCACCTTATCTAGGCCCCTCATGATTTTATAAACCTTTATAAGGTCACACCTCTGCCTCATAGGTTGCAAGGAAAAATGTGCCAGCCTATCCAGCCTTTCCTTGTCACTCAAACCTTTCAGTCTCGGTAACATCCCGGCAAATCTTTTTTGCACCCTTTCCAGTTTAATATCATCCTTCCAATAGCAGGTGACAGAATTGGATGCAGTACTCTAAATGTGGCCTTATTTGTATAGCTGTTACATGATGTCCTGTACTTTATGCTCTGACCAATGAAAGCAAGCATGTCAAACATCATCTTCCCCACCCTGTCTACCCGTGATGCCACTTTCAAGGAATGATATACCTGCATCACTGGGTCTCTTTATTTAAAAGCACTTCCCAAGGCCCTACCATTAACTGTGTAAGTCCTGCCCAGTTTGTCTTAGTAAAATGCAATGCCTCACATTTATATGAATTGAGCTCTGTCTGCCATTCCTCAGCCCATTGGCTCATCTGATTAAGATCCCTTTGTATTCTTCACTGTTCACAATTTTGGTGTGATCTGTAAACTTATTAACCGTGCCACCTATATTCTCACCCAACTCGTTAACATAAATAGGAATATTCACATCTGTTTCAATGACAGCTATTGGTCTGCCTTTAAGTCTGGTTTTGTGTCAGTATTCTGAGTCAGCTGGTCAAGATGTCAAACAGGATTGAAGTGCATACTCTGGGCTTCGGTGCAGAAACAAAGACTTCAAAGTATCGTTTTTTAGAAGAGATGTTAAATCAAGGCTCAAATCAAGACTGTCTGCTCAGTTAAAGTAACTGATCCTTGGCACTTGTTAATGGAGAATTCTGTCAGATCTTGACCAACAGTGATCTCTCAAGCAACATCATCAGAACAGTTCAGTTTGCTCTTACTCGCTGTTTGTGGAACCTGGCTGCGTGCAAATGCTGCTCTGGTTCTGCTGATGCATTTCAAAGGCACTTCATTTGTTGCAAAGTGCTGTGATACATTTTGAATCTAAATCGGATTCTAAGAGGCTTGCTCCTCCAGCACTATTAGTCATCACACTCATTTATGCAAAGATCCTAACTTGAAACCTTGTGCAAAATATCATGGGCTGCAGACATCTGAGTAACGTTCTGATTCCTGCTGATGGTAATACTGAACAAGCCAGATCCCAGAGTGAAAGGTGATGCAATAAATTTATTTTTATAATTTGATTACCATGGGGGCCAGCCACTGAACATATTTACATGGAGTTGTCAATGTACCTCTAACAAACAAAAGAAATAAAAAGCTGTGTGTGTGTGTGTGTGTGTGTGTGTGATGTATATATAGCGATCTGTAAAGATTTTATCATAATCACCAAAAAGAAAGATTCGATGTTCTCCCCAACAAATCTCATCACAGACACTCCACCCCAGCAAATTATCATTCCTCCCATCACTGAACTGATGAGATCGCATGTGATTCTTTCAGTGACTTTCTGTCATTTGGTAAATACAATTCTTTCTATCTCACTCCGAATCACACAGATAGGCTAATTCATTGGCTTGTACTATTTTCAGGGCACAAAAACACCTTAAGACTTCTCTCCAGTTCTGTTGACCTGGAGACTGCCAAAAATAAAAAAAAAAACCTTTCTCCTGGAGTGGACCGTTGCTTCTGCACTTAACCTATTTGTGATTCTTAGTCAGCTCTCTCTATTGGTCAAGACAAAAGCAAATTACTGTGGATGCTGGAATCTGAAACCAAAAAAGAGGAAATGCTGAAATATCTCAGCAAGTCTGGCTGTATCTGTGAGGAGAGAAAAGAGCTGATGTTTCGAGTCTAACTGACCCTTTGTCAAAGCTTTGATAAAGGGTCAGTTAGACTCGAAATGTCAGCTCTTTTCTCTCCTTACCGATGCTGCCAGACTTGCTGAGATTTTCCAGCATTTTCTCTTTTTGGGTCTCTCTATTGGTCACTAAGTAAACATCCCAGCAATTATCACAAATTAGCTTATCTAATCATTCAGCTCAAGGTTTCTGAAGGACTTTCTTTAGCCCTCTGCTACAAATGTCTTTCTTAAAAAAGCTTGGGCATTCACATACCAAAACCCATTGTTCTCTACTTTAAAATCTAAATTGTCAAATACCTTCAATAAGAAACAATCAACCCATCACTCCTTGACATTCAAAGGTGTTACCATTAATGATTCCCACACTAGGAGAAAGTGAGGACTGCAGATGCTCGAGATCAGAGCTAAAAATGTGTTGCTGGAAAAGCGCAGCAGGTCAGGCAGCATCCAAGGAGCGGTAGAATCGACGTTTCGGGCATGAGCCCTTCTTCAGGAATGAGGAAGGTGTGCCAAGCAGGCTAAGATAAAAGGTAGGGAGGAGGGACTTGGGGGAGGGGTTGGTTCAACCATAAGGGATTAACTTAGATTTCTCCAGTTTCCTCATTTCCCCTCCCCCTACCTTGTCTCAGTCAAATCCCTCGAACTCAGCACCGCCCTCCTAACCTGCAATCTTCTTTCAGACCTCTCCGCCCCCACCCCCACTCCGGCCTATCACCCTCACCTTGACCTCCTTCCTCCAATCGCATTTCCAACGCCCCTCCCCCAAGTCCCTCCTCCCTACCTTTTATCTTAGCCTGCTGGACACATTTTCCTCATTTCTGAAGGAGGGCTCATGCCCGAAACATCGATTCTCCTGCTCCTTGGATGCTGCCTGACCTGCTGCGCTTTTCCAGCAACACATTTTCAGCTATGATTCCCACACTATCAACATCCTGAGAGTTACCTTTCACCAGAAACTGGACTCAGCACATAAACACAATAACTACAAGAGTAGATCAGAAGCTAGGAATCCTGCGGCAGGTAACTCATCTCCTGATTCCCTAAATCAGTTCATCAGGCAGCATCTGAGGAGCAAGAGAATCGATGCTTTGGGCTTGTCGTTTGTTCAGGATCCTGATGAAGGATCAACCCTGAAACATCGACTCTCTTGCTCCTCAGAAGCTGCCTGACCTGCTGCACCTTTTCCAGCGCTACACTTTATCGACTGACTTCTCCCACATATCCAGTCCTCGCTATCTCCTAGTTTCCTCAAAGTCTGTTCACCCTTATGCAAGGCACAAGTCAGGAGTGTGATGGAATGCTCCACACTTGCCCTGGGTGATTGCAGCCCCAAGCTGCACACTCAGGAAGCTCGACACCATTCAGGACAAAACAGCCTGCTCGATTGGCACTGCATCCACAATTATCTACTTCCTCCACCACTGACACTCAATAGCAGCAGCGCCATCTACAAGGTGCACTGCGGAAATTCAGCAAAGATCTTTCAACATCACCTTCCAAACCCACAACCACTTCCGTCTGGAAGAACAAGGGCAGCAGATACATGGGAACACCACATCTGCAAGTTCCCCTCCAAGCCACTCACCATCCTTACTTGAAGTATTTTGCCATTCCTTCCATGTCACTGTGTCAAAGTCCTGGAATTCCCGCCCTAAGGCCATTGGTTTGATTTGATTTATTGTCACATGTATTTATTACAAACAGAGTGAAGAGTGTTGTTTAGTGTCCTCACTCTTCAGCTTATAACACAGAAAATAAACTAAAACACAAAATATAAAACCAGAAAGCTAAAACAGTAAAGTTCATAGATAGTTTTACCTCAATAAAGTTAGGTGGTCTTTTGGAACAGCTCTTGTTTCTAGCTCAGCCATGGACCTAGATCTGGGCTCCTTCACCCTGAAGCCTCGAGTCCCTGCCACTAAACCGGCCACATTGCTGCAATGGTGCTTCACCACACCACTGCCGCTGGAACAAAGAGTCACAACTCTCCACTACTTCCTTCACCAATGCCAATGCCATGAGTTCATGTTGGACCGACCTCACCAATACAGCCACCGGTAGTGACACACTGGGCCCAAACTCACTGCTGTCACTGCCCCACCATCAGACGCCTGGGCCTAGCCACAGCCATGGAGCCTCAGCTCAGCCGTTACATCTGCACCAGGAGGGGAGTATCTCTGGAATCCACTACTCGCTGGCCAGGAGACCTCAGGTTGGGCTGGAACCCTGTCCACTTCACCCTGGTGTTTCTGCCACCACCACCAAACGCCTTCTCCTTTGTTGTTTACATGGCCCTCCTGCTCTCCCTGAGTCCAGGCCACCATCTTTGTCCACCAATCCGTGCAGGGCCTGCTCTCACCTCTGCCACCACCAACCTATGGCACATGGACTGCAGCGGGTCAAGAAGGCAGCTCACTACCACCTTTTCAATGGACAGGCAATAAATGTTAGAGAGCCAGCGATGCCACAAGTGGATGAAAACAAATCTCAGCACAGCCCTGTATAGCTGGAGGAAATCAGCCTTGCTTCTGAACTCAAATCCTCTCGCATCATTTAAATGATATTCCATCTTTCTATTTTTTGACACCAAAGTGTATAACTTCACGTTTATTCACACTATACTGCAGCCGCCATGTGTTTGCCCACATAACCAAGAACAGCCAGTGCAAGAATACAAAGAACCACAGGCTAATGTCCTGGGGGCATGGATTTAAACTCCATCATGGCAGATGGTGAAGTTTGAATTCAATACAAATCTTACAGCAATGTGGTGGCCATTTAACTGTCCCTGGGCAATAAATTCTGGCCTAACTAGTGATACCACCATCCCATGAGCAAACAAAAAATAAATCTGTACACAAGCAGCTATTGTTGCTTTAACTATTCAAGATTAAAGGTGTTGGCTCTGGCGATTAGAAGCTTTGTAAAAACTGCCACATTTGTCTCATCAGTCTGTCCTTCAGTGAAGAACCTCTCTTGAACAAAAGTTTTATAGTCATTAACAGTATCAGAGGAGAGATACGAGGACAGCAACACGACAAAATAATTTTCCAAAAGGATGCTTTTCCACAGTTCAATGAACTATGCAAGACTAGGTTTTCATTATGAATTAAGTAGTAATATAATGCTTGCACAATTTAAAAAAAATATAGCCAGGGGCATCCTCATAAATCAGAAGATTACAGGCGGAGTCTGTTGCCTGCTGGCATAATCAGTGCAGTCCCAAAGTTTGCACTGGCTCCTGGCTCAGATCGGCAGAAAATGAAAAAGCTTCAAATCATTATGTGTTGTCATCTCCAGCCTCACGGCCTACGCCCACAGCTTTCGCAAAACACCAACGTTCACCTCTTAACATGGTTCAAATGCGGTTTAAGGGGGGTGGCTTTGTAAAAATGGAAGCCGGCAGAAATGGAGTGGATCTGATTAAATGACAGCCCAAGGCAGCAGCTATTAAGATGATAGCAAGGGCTGTCTACGCCTCAGTTGATGTCCCTGAGCACTTTGCTTGGTGCTTTGTGGGTTTTATGCATCGTCAGCTGTGAGCTGTAAAGTGCGCTTCTCAGTTGCAGCACTGTGTAACCTTAATAACCTCATTAAACGTCTTACAGCATAAAGCTAGTCGTTTTGAAGATGATAGCTCTGATTTCCCTTTAACTCCTCACAAGCTCTCCATTCGGCAAATGTACCCTTTGACACTAATCTGGTATAAAAGTCCACAGTTCTCTGTTGGTATTAGCATTAAAGGTAGATTTAACCGAAGTTAATTGGCTTTTTTTTGACAGTAATTACTCCAGTCCTGGAATCTTTGCTCAGCATTAATGGCCCACAGTAATAGATGGCACTGTAAATCATTAGGAAACAATTAAGTTAATAATTAATGGGAGGAATGGTGGGAAAATGATCCATTTGCAATTTTCTATAAGGAATTCTTGTGTTCAACACTGATGGCATTTAATTGAAAGTGGCCTTGACAGAGGACACAAAAAATGCACATCCCAGTAGGATCTTTCATTCTGCAATGAAGGAGGAGGGGATAAAAAAGAACTGGTTATTATCTTTCCAGGAATCAATGGCTCTTATTGACAAGCAATATTTGAAGTTTCTTTTCAGTATTTGTTTTAAATGCGTGTCATACCTGCAAGGAACCAATTGCATTTCAGATATCAGTTAAATCCATGTCCTGTATTTTACTGTACACCTGGTTCACCATTACCTGCCTATCCTCTTCATCTAGGAAAAGGTCAGTGTTACAGCTCTCCCTCACTGCTAGTGCGAGGGACTTTGATTGTCTTGTAGGAGTCAATTTGTTCCTTCTTGAAGCCTGTTCTTTGAAAGGTCTCACTCTAGTGAGAAATTAGCAAATAGTGACATCTTGTAGTTTGCTCCCAGCAAATTTCACATCCAGGTCTAGCCAAAGACACTTGTTGGTGGCAGAATCCTCAATATGTCAGGAAGGATGCAACCACCCTTTCGAAGTTGGCTGAGAAAGCAAATCTTCAAAATGGACAGTTTCATGCAGTAAGATGTTTACTGATATTATTGATGTTACACAACGTCATAACTGAGGAGCTGGCCTTCCAGGCCATAGCTGAAAGTGCATCAACCCACAAAGCACCAAGTGAAACATTGAGGAATGTTAACTCGGGTGTGGACAGCTCTCACTGTCTCCTTCCTACATTAGTTAAAGTGATGTAGATTTGCCTGCAGTGGTGACTGGAGAAGAGCAGGAGAACCCTTGCATCAATCTTGATCATTTTGCTTCTTTTGAGATCGAAGAAATTCGAACTGATCCCAAATGCAAAAGTGATTGATGGAAGGAAATTGTTGAATCTCCCTTGAGCAAATGTTATTTTCTTTCTGATACACAGGCCAAGATCACATCCTAATCACTTCTGGAGGACCTAATTCATGGACAATAGACAATAGGTGCAGGAGTAGGCCATTCTGCCCTTCAAGCCTGCACCGCCATTCAATATGATCATGGCTGATCATCCTTAATCAGTGTCCTGTTCCTGCCTTATCTCCATAACCCTTGATTCCACAATCCTTGAGAGCTCTATCCAACTCTTTCTTAAATGAATCCAGAGACTGGGCCTCCACTGCCCTCTGGAGCAGAGCATTCCATACAGCCACCACTCTCTGAGTGAAGAAGTTTCTCCTCATCTCTGTCCTAAATGGTCTACCCCATATTTTTAAGCTGTGTCCTCTGGTTTGGCACTCACCCAGCAGCGGAAACATGTTTCCTGCCTCCAGAGTGTCAAATCCTTTAATAATCTTATATGTCTCAATCAGATCCCCTCTCAGTCTTCTCAACTCAAGGGTATACAAGCCCAGTCGCTCCAGTCTTTCAGCATAAGGTAATCCCACCATTCCATGAATTGACCTTGTGAACCTACGCTGCACTCCCTCAATAGCCAGAATGTCTTTCTTCAAATTTGGAGACCAGAACTGCACACAATACTCCATGTGTGGTCTCACCAGGGCCCTGTACAGCTGGAGAAGAACCTCTTTGCTTCTATACTCAATCCCTCTTGTTATGAAGTAGTAAAAAATGAGGTCTGCAGATGCTGGAGATCACAGCTGCAAATGTGTTGCTGGTCAAAGCACAGCAGGCCAGGCAGCATCTCAGGAATAGAGAATTCGACGTTTCGAGCATAAGCCCTTCATCAGGAGGCCAGCATGAAGGCCAGCATGCTATTAGCCTTCTTCACTACCTGCTGTACCTGCATGCTTACCTTCATTGACTGGTGTACAAGAACACCCAGATCTCTCTGTACTGCCCCTTTACCTAAATTGATTCCATTGAGGTAGTAATCTGCCTTCCTGTTCTTGCCACCAAAGTGGATAACCATACATTTATCCACATTAAACAGCATCTGCCCACTCACCTAACTTGTCCAGGTCACCCTGTAATCTCCTAACATCCTCATCACATTTCACCCTGCCACCCAGCTTAGTATCATCAGCAAATTTGCTAATGTTATTGCTAATACCATCTTCTATATCATTAACATATATTGTAAAAAGCTGCGGTCAAAGTATCAATCCCTGCGGTACCCCACTGGTCACTGCCCGCCATTCCAAACTGGAGCCGTTTATCACTACTCTTTGCTTCCTATCAGGCAACCAACTTTCAATCCAAGTTAGCACTTTGCCCCTAGTACCATGCGCCCTAGGTTTACTCATTAACCTCCTATGTGGGACTTTATCAAAAGCTTTCTGAAAGTCCAGGTACACTACATCTACTGGATTTCCCTCGTCCATCTTCAGAGTTACATCCTCAAAAAATTCCAGAAGATTAGTCAAGCACGATTTCCCCTTCATAAATCCATGCTGACTCTGACCTATCCTGTTACTACTACCCAGATGTGTCGTAATTTCATCCTTTATAATAGACTCCAGCATCTTTCCCACCACTGAGGTCAGACCTAACTGGTCTCTGTCCCACCTTTCTTAAAAAGTGGTACAACATTAGCCACCCTCCAATCTGCAGGAACAAGTTGGCAAAGTTTTCAAGATGGTGGGCTGGAAGCACTTTGAAGAAGGACAAGGAAGCTCTCAGATTCACTTGTATGTTGAGTTACCCCGGGGTTGAAGTGCTAAAGATTGCAGCTGGAGTTTCCATCACCAGCTCATCACCAACCTGAGATCTTAAGCAATATGAAGCGATTCTATTTTCTTAACATGCAACTGGTTTGTGACTGCTGCCAGAACACCATGTAGGCCCAGTATCCTCACTAATGTGAGAACATAGGAAATAGGCACAGGGGTAGGCCATCTGGCCCATTGAGCTTTCTCTGCCATTCAATAGGATCATGGCTAATCATATCATGGACTCAGCTCCACTTACCCGCCTGGTCACCATAACCCTTAATTCCTTTTCTGTTCAAAAATATATCTTTGTTTGTCTTAAACTAGGCAGGGAATTCCACAGATTCACAACCCTCTTCAACTCAGTCCCAAATCTGCTCCCATGCATTTTGAGATTATTCCCCCTTGTTATATTTTTACCCGCCAGTGGAAACAACTTCCCTCCTTCTATCTTACTTGTTCCCTTCATAATTTGATATGTTTCTATAACATCTCCAGATCATTACCCATTCAAGTGCAAGTTCTCACTAGTTTATCTCAAACAGGGCTTCAAGTTGCAGACTGATGTTTGGACACCAGGACATGTGTAGGCGCATCTTTTCTCCTGGAACTCCCTTCTTAAATTCCATTGTGGGTCTACTAAACTACATGCTAGTAGTTTAGCAGGTCAAGAAGGCAGCCTACTATCACCTTCTCAAGAGGGGCCTATGTTTAGAAGAGAAAAAGATAGAAAAAGCATAAAATTCTGATGGGGCTGGAGAGACTGGATGCAGGGATGGTGTTTCCCCTCAACATGGGTCCGGAACAAGTTGCTCTGGTCCCAGATTATGATGTGGGACATTTTGGACAGTAATGTGGAGACGTTTCTTCACTCATACGGTGGTGAAGCTGTGGTATACTTCACCACAGGAGACTGAGAAGGAAAAGTTCATGAAAAATATAGATAGGCCTCTAGAAGCTAAATATGAGTAGGCCATTCAGCCTGATGAATTGTTCCGACATTCAATATGATCATCGCTGATTGAACACTTCAATGCCGTGTACGCTATTGGTAATCAGAAATCTATCAACCGCTGCTTCAATATTCTCAAAGTCTGAGATTTCAGAGCCCTCTGAGTAGAGAACTCCAAAGATAACCTTCTGATGAAAAAGCTCTTCTTCTCTTAAATGGCAAAGCTGTTTTTTTTTAGTTTTAAAGGTACCAGCGTTAAAGAAAGAGAGCAGGACTATGGCGTTGAGGTAGAAGATCAGCCTGCTTATTGGGCCAAATGGCTTACCTCTATTTCCTATGTGTCTACATGGCCTTGTTCCTACAGCATGACAAGAAATGACAAAACAATTAGCTTTCCCAAGTAGTGCTTCCACAAACTAAATGGCTCAGCAGGAGTGGTCATGTTGTTTTTATGTGCTTAGCTGAGGTATGTTCTAGAACTTTACTAGCATGAGGGATCAGCTGTTTGAAGAGAATGGAAAGGAGGATGTGGAAGTGCCAGCAACTTCCTACCTGCTGGAATTGCAGGTTCAGTGAAGAGTGAGGTACCTAAACCATCCTTTTCATGTTCTATTTTCCGCCATTCTGATGACCATGCTACTCTGACCATTCAACTGTCTTCCTTTCACATCTCTCCCTCAATTAATTCCAACAAATCTGAAACAAAAACACATTTACCAAAATTCAATTCAACTCCTTTTTATTAGTGGACAAAAATTAATTGGATCAGAAATTCATTAGCTGAAAAAAGACAGAGGGTGGTGGTTGATGTGAAATATTCATCCTGGAGTTCAGGTACTAGTGGTGTACGGCAAGGATCTGTTTTGGGTCTACTTTTGTTTGTCATTTTTACAAATGACCTGGATGAGGGCATAGAAGGATGGGGGAAGCGGATGACATAGAGGGATGTAAATAAGCTGCAGAGCTGGGCTGAGAGGTGGCAAATGGAGCTTAATATGGAAAAGTGTGAGGTGATTGACTTTGGAAGGAGTAACATGAATGTAGACTACTGGGCTAATGGTAAGATTCTTGGTAATGTAGATGAGCAGAGAGATCTCAGTGTCCATGTACATAGATCCTTGAATGTGGCCATCCAGGTTGATAGGGTTATTAAGAAGGCATGCAGTCTGTTAGCTTTTATGGGAAGAGGGATTGAGTTTCGGAACCATGAGGTCATGCTGCAGCTGTACAAAACTCTGGTGCGGCTGGACTTGGAGCATTGTGTACAGTTCTGGTCACTGCATTATGGGAAGGATGTGGAAGCTTTGGAAAGGGTTCAGAGGAGATTTACTAGGACGTTGCCTGGTATGGAGGGAAGATCTTACGAGGAAAGGCTGAAGGACTTGAGACTGTTATCGTTAGAGAGAAGAAGGTTGAGAGGTGACTTAATTGAGTCGTATAAGATAATCAGAGGGTTAGATAGGTTGGACAGTGAGAGCCTTTTTCCTCGGGTGGTGATGGCTAGCACGAGGGGGCATAGCTTTAAATTGAGGGGTGATAGATATAGGACAGAGGTCAGAGGTAGTTTCTTTACTCAGAGAGTAATAAGGGTATGGAATATTCTACCTGCAACAATAGTAGACTCACCAACTTTCAGGGCATTTAAATGGTCATTGGATAGGCATATGGACAGGAATGGAATAGTGTAGGTTAGATGGGCTTCATTTTGATTTCACAGGTCGGCGCAACATCAAGGGCCGAAGGGCCTGTACTGCGCTGTAAACAAAAAACATTGACTCATATGTATTGCTGTCTTTATGACTGACTTGTCTTTATCTCTGAATAGACATATTGAATCATAGAAAGTAGGAGTAGGGTGGGCATTTAACCCCTCGAGCTTCTCCATTCAATATGATCATGGTTAATTATCCAACTCAGTACCCTGTTCCTGCTTTCTCCCCTTTCTCTGTAGCTCTAAAAGTTATATCTAACTTCTTGAAAACATTCAATGTATTAGCCTCAACCGGTGGCAGAGAATTCCACAAGTTCAGCACTCTCAGGGTGAAGAGCTTCCTCCTCATCTCAGACAACACAAGAATTTCAACACAACAAAATAGATAGCAGCCATTCTCTGGTTCATTCTCCAAACCACTGAAAGTCAACCTCCCTGCTTTTCATTTTATACATAACTTAGCAGTTAACTGTCAGTCATCTTTTATTATTTGTTCATCAGATACATTTATTGTTCAGAGGGTTGTTAAGATTCAACAGTGCGGTTGTGGGTCTGGAGTCACATGTAGGCCAGACCAAGTAAGGATGGCAGTTTCCTTCCCTGAAGGATATTAATGAACCAGATGGGTTCTCCAACAATTGATCATGGTCATATGGTCACCATTAGATCAGCTTTTTTATTCATTTTTTTCTATTGAGTTCAAATTTTACCTTCTGTTATGATGTGGTTCAAAGTACATCCTCAGAACATTAGCATGTGTTTCTGGTTAGTTGTGTCGCCATTGTCTTACCAGACCATAGGGGCTGCTCTCTCATTAGAGAGAAGTGACTGGTGGTGATTTAACCTGAGGGCCACCAGACCTCAGGCGAGGGGAGAGGTTGAGAAGGAGAGTCTTTCATGATAACCTCAATCTGGTAATGGGAATTGAACCCATGTTGTTGGCATCACACTACTCTGCAAACCAACAACCCAGCCAACTGAGCTAAACCGATTCCTTCTGGATTACTACCCATTACAGCAACACCACCACCTCCTTGATTAATTGATGCATTCTCTATGGCAACACCTCAGTCAATCAAAGTCCACTTACCAACCAATATTCTCTTCTCATACAGTATAAATACTGTTTTCAGTTTGCATTGGCATTTCTTGCAAATTATCCTGATGAGTGTAAGACAAAAAAACAGGTGGCGAAATTGGTGTTTTTAAAAATTATTGAAAGACTCAATCAATGACTATGGGCAAAGTGCTAGAAAATGGTATTAGAATAGTGAGGAGATTGTTTTTCACTGGCTTTTTCTGCACTTCACTCTCAATGACTCTAAACTCAGCCCTCACTTCAATTGCCTTGCATTCAGCTATTTTCTTTACATCTCATCCTAAGACATGGAGGAAGGAGAACATGGATCTGTGGATGTTATTGAGACATGACCTAGAGATTGTTGAAGGAAGCCAGAGAAGAAGCAAAATGATGTCCATGACCCTATTAAAGCTATAAACAAATGAATAAAGGTACAGTTCACATAGAAAGAGGAATCACATGTAATCATACGTTCACCTGATATGCACATATATGCAATTACCAATAAGTTTATGATAAGCAACAG
This sequence comes from Hemiscyllium ocellatum, assembly GCF_020745735.1. Taxonomy (NCBI): domain Eukaryota; kingdom Metazoa; phylum Chordata; class Chondrichthyes; order Orectolobiformes; family Hemiscylliidae; genus Hemiscyllium; species Hemiscyllium ocellatum. The sequence goes on along the minus strand of NC_083401.1, from coordinate 30,073,230 downwards.
AAGGTTTGGCTGCTGCTTCCCTCTCTGACTCGTGAACAATAAAGCTGTGCTCTCAGTTTTAAGATCCATGGACTCAGCACTGGGAATGAAGTTGTCAAGATTCAACCTAACATTTTCTTGCACTTTGCCTGATGCTCTATTAACTTGAGTAAAAATGTAATAATAGGGCATAAGTGTATTACTGCATACAATTTCAGGCATGCAATTATTGAATGGTTTTCGGGAGAAAGCAGGAGAATGGGATTGAGAAATGTATCAGCCATGATCGAATAGTAGAGATGACTCAATGGGATGAATGGCCTAATACGTATCTGATATCTTATAGTCTAATAGTCTTAATAGCAGTACAGAACATAGAACCTAAGTTCACTGGGGTGATGTCAAATATAGAGAGCTCACAAATCAATTAGTTAAGACAGTCTTTAGATATTGATATTATTTCCTGTAGAGAAGATAGAGGGAATGTTATAGATATGTTTTAAATGTTCAAATTGTTAAAAATGTGAGCAGATTAGACCTGAAAGGAGGATCTCTAAACTTTGAGGAACTGTTTGAATAGGCAAAACTGACTTGTGGAGAGGTAACATACCTTTTCAGATCTGGTCCTGGGATATCTGTGGGGGCAATCTGGTGACCTTTGGCAGAGTTAAATTGCCCTGTGGGGGAAATAAGATGCCCTTTGTGATTCTTGAATTGACATTTGTGTGTATAAGTGCATAAATTCATTGGAATTGTCAAGATCATTGGAATGTTGAAAGGAACCATCAAATGAACTGTTAAAGGGAATTAAAAAAGACAACTGTCAAGCTATCAAAGTAATTAAAATTACCACTCCTTAAATATTTGCAAAATATACTTATTTATGTGTTAAAAGCAAACATTGCATGCTATTTCAATCTGTCTATTAACATAAGCCTGATAACTATCAATACTGGATTGGAGTTACATGACTCATTTTATAACCTTCCAGTGACACAGTGGATTGACTCACCCTTCAATTTGATTGACGATTATAAGAGGTTATGGATTCTTTGAAGTGGGACTATAGATTTCAGTCCTTTTTCAAAATAAAGTTTAAATGAAATTAAATGTGGTAAACAAATATTTTATTTTGAAACAGAAACTTCTTCATTCGACTTAAGAACTTTATTTAATTTCATTTTGTGTCCTGAGATTGCTTATACTGTTTACCAGATGACTTGCCATGAAATGTTTAATTCCAAAGGTAGTAGATAGGGGGCATGCATTGGCACGCTTCAGCTCTTGTTTTGCATTGAAGATATAAAGGGTTCTGAGGGTGGGTAGAAGGGAATGTTACCATAAAGTGTATACAGGGCCATAGGGAATGGGTGAGCTGTGGTATTCGGCAGATATGAGAGATCATGAGGGCGGCAGTCTGATCAAGGTTTAGACTTAAAAGTAACACAGCTTATTATCCATTAATGCTAAATATTGCTATACATTGTAATCACTAATATACACCAGGTTAAGTTACATTGATTAAAGGCTAGCGTATCTTCTTTATGTGTTCATGTCCATGTACTGGCTCATTTCTTCTCGAGAAGCTCAATCTGGAGTGTTTTTCTGAGTGTTCCTTCCAGTATGTTCTAACTCTGTCCACATCCTGGTCCTTACACTCATGAAATGCAGCGCCATTGCAAATGAAAAAACCCCGCAGAGGCTGGTATCCCATCACTAAGTCCCTGTTTATTTACACATAGAGAGTCCTTGACACAGATCTAGCTCCCTCAGGGTGAATAGGACGTCTGACGCTTTTTTTGTATAATCTATCAGCCAGGGCTCCCTGATTGGCCCAGATTAAAAGCCCCAATCAGGGAACTCAAATTCTATGAGGTCTACCTGGCTGACCCTACTGTTATGATCCCTACTGCCAAACTGCTGCAAGATCAGGAAGCCCTGTGCATATAAGGGTTTCAGGGCTAATGGAAGTGTTTGAGCAGAGCATGAGCTGGTGGGAATGATATGGGGATAGGGCATGGGGAAATCTGTTGCAGATTGTAAGGGAATGTTTCCTGTTTTATCGTTTACAAACATCCATAACAAAGTGTCAGTGCACTGTGGGCCACTTAACTAAGTACACAGCGGCCTCTGGACTTGTGCCAGAGTCACCCACCATGAGCCGTCAACTATCCTCCCTTCCCTCACCACCCTCTCGGAATGAAACTCCAAAGTTTTGTGGCACTTACTTTCCCAGATGGGGTTTAGGGAGCCTGGAAAAGTCACTCCTCTTTGCCCCCAACACAGAAGGAAACATTCAGGTTGAAATTTCTCCCTTCTTCAGCCAACTGCGTTAGACACAGAGCACACCAAGACCAAGTATGTGTCCACATCTATTGGTTATCGCTGCTGAAAATGTGTTGCTGGTTAAAGCACAGCAGGTTAGGCAGCATCCAAGGAACAGGAAATTCGACCTTTCGGGCCAGAGCCCTTCATCCTGATGAACGGCTCTGGCCCGAAACGTCGAATTTCCTGTTCCTTGGATGCTGCCTAACCTGCTGTGCCTTAACCAGCAACACATTTTCAGCTCTGATCTCCAGCATCTGCAGACCTCACTTTTTACTCATCCAGTGGTTATCCACAGGTATACCAGCAACAGGAGTCACACATCATGACTAGATGTCAAGAATCTTTCCTCACAGTCCTCCATTGCCACCCACTCAAAATCTGTTGATCCAAGCTTTGGATCTCTATTGGAAATGGATAGCTCATTTATTCACTACCCTAATCAGCTGAACCATTGACATGAAAGTTTGTGGCTTCTAATATATTTGACCTGCGCATAGTTTTTTATTCATAGTTTTCTTTCAACCAGCAAGATAATTGAGATACATACAGCAATAATAGGAAGTGTGCCAATCAGTATACAGTCTGTTAAATCTGGCCCTTATGGAGGAACCGTTGCACTGCATTGGTTTGTTCAGCTTGTTCCCAATTCTTTTGGATAGCAACATCCTTATAACTTGAAAATAAAGAATGTGGACCTGTTGGTTTGCAGTAAAATGAAAAGTGATTTCAGCTGCCAAGTTAAAGACTCCTTAACAAGTCAGTCCCCTTGGTAACAAAGAGGAAGAAAATAGATGAGTTTGGAAACTTGCTGTTAGGTTTTCTCTGAGCTGAATTGAATAATTTCAATTACTTGTCAGCCCAACTGATGGCCAATCAATACGCTTGCCTGCATAACCTGGATACCTTGCATTGTTTGAGTTGCAATGGACAAAGGAAATGAAAGATAGATTTTTTTTCGAGTCTTAGAAATTTCCAAATGGGTTTCACAAATAATGGATTGCCACGAAGTACAGAAACAGTCATTATCTGGAATCATGTCAATACCAATAAACAGGAAACAGCCTGAATATAGATAGCACTTTTCACGATCTCAGGATGTTCCAAAACATTTGATAGCCAAATGATGTACTTTTGAATTCAGACCAGTCAATGTTGTAATGCAGGAATTAGGTCGGACAACTTAACAGAATGGTAGTTCAAATATTAACTTTCAGTTATGGGAGATCAACATTATCGAATGGAAAGGCCTACTGCCCTTTTCAATAGAGCTCTCTGCTCCCTCAGAATGATAAAACCTGCCACATCTGGAAAGGTGGTTGTCTGTTGCCTCCCATGTTAATGGGTAATGATGGCTTTGACAGTCTCTGTCAACACATGTGCCAGTAGATGGCAGATTCTGTTGTAGAGGAGCTGCACACATTGCATGTAACCTGGTGAAACACAGCCAATTGGCACATTACTCTCTAGGCTCCAGAGCATCTCCCCAACACAGGCACACACATTCTGCTACTCACTTTTTGCTTTACAAGCTGTACCTGTTCTTCCAGCCAACGGAATGAACCAAAATGAGCAGCAATGATAAATTGTGAGTTGACCACGAGCAGCAAACCTAACTACAAGAAAACAGTTTCAATACCACAACAGCACACATATGAGTTCCTGTAGCTGGGTATTCCTTTAAATTATCTTGACAATTTTCCTGAAACCAATCCCGCGACATTTTATTGGATTTTCCACATGTTTGAGACTTTCAGTCCACTCAGTTAAATTACACCAGGGATTTAATTCCACCATAAGACCCTGATTTGTATGCATTCATGAGGCACTTTCTTGATTTGGTGAGTATTTCAGCCAATAAATGGAATCAGGCATTACAATGGGGGCTGAAATAACTCCTCAAAGGCAGGTATCTGTCACCAAGTCACCCTTTATTCACACAGGGATAGTCTTTGACACTGATCCAGCTCCCTCAGAGCCCGCTGTCAGAGTGAACAGGATGTCTGACACTTCTGTTCTTATCTGTCAGCCAGGGCTCCCTGGTTGGACCAGATTAACAGCCCCAACTGGGGAACTCATAATCTATGAGGGTCACCAGGCTGATCTTGTTACAATCACTACAATGATGAGCAGGATTCTAGTATCTAAATGAAATCAAGAGTTTCAGTGGTGACCAGTAGGATTCTAGTTGTAAAGGAACACTAAGTAAAACCAATTGCTTTTAACTGGCCGTGCCCATTCCCTGCTGGGTTAAGATCGACCTCATTATTTTAGATGAAGAATGACTTTAAATATTTGTTCCTGTTCCCTTTGAGTATTTCACAGCAATGTAGTAATAGCTATTCATTGACCTGTTTTAGAATCTGAAAGTAAATCCACATGCAGAGTTTATAATGAAGCAATTTAAATGCATTTGCTGTGAAATATTACATTCTATGAATGCAAATAACATTTCTTTAAGCTGATTACATTTTCTGTAGAATTTGCCCGATGATCTATGGAGAGTAATGAAATGATTCCTGAAGTAATAATCTGTCCTGCTGACATGCTTTGTCACAAATCCTGCCTCCAACATTGTTGGGTAGGTTCAATGTACGTGTAAATTAAGGACCTCACGGAAATTCTTTCTTTGACCTTAATCCAAAGTTATTTATTTTCTTTCTCTGTTTAAGATCTGCTGCATATTATTCACCTTTTGCATACCATCTTATTATTGTCTTTCATTTGAGCTATTTATTGGCAGGTATGGTGCTTTCTCTTATAACATACAGCTCTCCAAACAGGGCAATAGATAACTTGAATTGGGTTAGGATGTAATAACACAGTCAGTGGTTCAGATGTTATCAATAGTTACACGAGCAACGTCTGAGGCATTTTTCATTGCCATCAATGTCTATCCTGCAATAACAGGTCACTTTATTGCATTTCACATTTAATTATTTCTTGCTGTCTTTATCCTGCTTCCAAACAAGTTAAGAAACCATGCTCCAACAGGATTTGATATGATTTGATTTGAACCACTGTTCTCCCAGCATACTTGTGCTGGAATACACCAGGATTTATTTCATTGCATATCATAATAGACATTTTTTAGTGTAGTACTGTGCATGTCATGCTGCTGCTTTATATCCTTGCATGCTTTGACCCTTTCTGTGATTTTTTTGACCTGTTACCAAGTGCTCCTCTCGTTGACAGTTTGGTGAGGAGACTGCAAAGCCAACAGAATGGCTGCACAAGGTCTGCTTCTTAAACATAGGGTCATAGAATCATTGAGATGTGTAGCACAGAAACAGACCCTTCGGTCCAACTCATCCATGCTGACCAGATATCCCAACCTAATCTAGTCCCATTTGCCAACACTTGGCCCATGTGCCTCTAAACACTTCCTATTCATATACCCATCCAGAAGCATTTTAAATGTTACAATTGTACCAGCCTCCACCACTTCCTCTGGCAGCTCATTCCATACATGCACCATCCTTTGTGTGAAAAAGTTGCCCCTTTAATCCCTTGTGGGTGGCACGGTGGCACAGTGGTTAGCACTGCTGCCTCACAGCGCCTGAGACCCGGGTTCAATTCCCGACTCAGACGACTGACTGTGTGGAGTTTGCACGTTCTCCCCGTATCTGCGTGGGTTTCCTCCGGGTGCTCCGGTTTCCTCCCACAGTCCAAAGATGTGCGGGTCAGGTGAATTGGCCATGCTAAATTGCCCGTAGTGTTAGGTAAGGGGTAAATGTAAGGGTATGGGTGGGTTGCGCTTCAGCGGGTCGGTGTGGACTTGTTGGGCCGAAGGGCCTGTTTCCACACTGTAGGTAATCTAATCTAATCTAAATCTTTCCCCTCTCACCCTAAACCTATGCCCTTTAGTTCTGGACTCCCCCACCCCAGGGAAATGACTTTGTCTGTTTATCCTATCCATACCCCTCATGATTTTATAATCTCTATAAACCTCAGCTTCCAATGCTCCAGGGAAAACAGCCCCAGCCTGTTCAGCCTCTCCCTATAGCTCAAATCTTCCAAACCTGGCAACATCATTGTAAATCTTTTCTGAACCCTTTCAGGTTTCACAACAACCTTCCAATAGGAGAGAGAACAGAATTGCACACAATATTGTTATGAAGTTGAAGGCGTGTACTGTACCTTTAAGAGAGAGTGAAGGCTGTTTTAGCAGTGAGAGTTGCAGGCAATTGTCATTTGACTGACTAGCAGTCTCAGAGTGTACTGGAAAATTGATTATATAACATTTGGCTACAAACTAGATACTTCAGTTGTTTTGACCACCATTTGAATTTAACCAAACAGTTTAAACTATGCCCTCAGGACACTAAAACAATCAAATTTTAATTTTATTGTTTTGACAATGTTGAACCAATGCGACAATCTGGTGTTTCTGGTATAAAAAAAAGTAGACATTTTGTAAGTTAGCCAGAGAAAGAGTGATGACCTGCCATCCGGAGAGAGAGAGAGAAAGAGAGAGGGACTGCCATCCAAAACACTCTCTGTCAAAGGTACATTTTCATAAGAAACACTTTGCAACAAAAGACCAGAGATGACCCAGGGAGATCTACACCTGAAAGAAGACAGACTCGATGACGACAGCGGCTGTCTGGTTTTGAAAATTAAATTGGTCTAATTTTAATAGGGGCTTTTATTGGATGAGTATATTGTTACAGAGTTGGAGGTACATAACAAACTTTTATGAGAAAGGAGGCTTAAAGTTGTAAAAAGTTGTTTAATGTTCATTTTTAATGCTCAAGAATAAAATTGATATTTTTCTTGGAATATGGGGAGTTCTCTGTCAATCATACTTTAACAGATTATGAGGCAAGGTAAGCTTTTCTGTGTGTTTGGTTTAATTAGCAGAGGGTCCACCATTGCATTGTAACAGTTTGGGGGCTTCGGTCCATGATTTGGACAGGTTTAGACAGATCCAGTCTGAGATTTGAACAGATTTGGGGTATGAAAGATCCCAGCAGGTTTAAACACTTACTGATTAGTGTCCTCGATCTTTAAATAAAACACTGGCGACAATTTGTTTAATTTTGGTTACTGTGTTGGTTAAATTATAAGTGAGAGAAATGGCTCTTAAAATTGCTGAAGAGGTTCTGGGGTTTGAAGATGATTCTCAAATTTGCCAAGAATGTTTAGAAGGAAAGAAAAAGACCATACTTTTAGAATTAGCAAAGCCATTAGGTTTGGTTTAACCAAGGACAAAAATAAAGCTGAAATTGTAAGGGAGTTACACTTAGGTGTGTCAGAGAGACAGACAAGTGCAGTAAAGTTAGAGAAACCTAAATTACAATTGAGGAAAATTGAGTTAGAAGATAAATAAAGAGTGAGAGAAAGAGAAAGAGAAAGAGGAGAAAGAGAGAGAAGAAAGAAGAAAGAGAAAAATGAAAGAGAGAGAAGGTTCTCAGCTGAGCAAAGCTAAAGAGAAGAAAAAGAAAGAGAGAGAGAGGTGAAAGGGAGAGAGAAAAGGAGAGAAAAGAAGCGAGAATTTGAACTTCAGAAGTTGTGACGAAGTCAGGAAAGTCGTTAACAGGATTCAGATGAAGAGAGAAGGTAGTGATGTATACAAGTATGTTAAAACACGGCCACATTTTGATGAGAAAAATGTCGAAGCCTTCTTTATTTCATTTGAAAAATTGACTAGGCAGATGGAGTGGTCAGAGAACTTGTGGGTAATACTAGTTCAGGTTAAGCTGTTGGGCAGAGGTTGTGCTGTCAGATGTGGGGTCAAGAGATTATGAAGAGGTTAAACAGGCTATTTTAAGTGCTTATAAATTGGTACCAGATGTATATAAACAGCGGTTCAGAAACACAAAGAAGGAACCAGGTCACAGACTCTAAGAGAGATTATTCTGCTGGAGGAGTTTAAATATTCACTTCTGGAGATGATAAAAATTAATGTGGATGAACAGAAAGTTCAAGACGTGAGAAGAGCAGCAGAGATGGCAGATTAATATACATTGGTGCAGATGGCAAAGATTAGCTTCTGGCAAGAATTTCATCCTGTGAGGGATAGAAATTGGGAGAAGGGGTGATCCTACACTACAAAGCAAAGAGTAGAGAGCACTGGTAATTGTTTACCACAGGTTAAAAAAGAAGCCCAAGAGTGTGGACAGGAAGTGAAAGGCCTCATGGGTTTCTACTGTGGTAAAGTAGGACATGTAAAGTCACAGTGCTGGTCGTTAAAGAAAGGCACTGTGGAACAAGGTGTGGTAAAAGAAGATAAGCCAGTGGCATTAGTGCAAGTAGTAAAGGAAACCCCAAGAAACGTTGAAGCAGAGTGCCCAGCTGAGACAGAGGCTGGATATGGAGTTAGTGTCTGATCTCTATAAAGAATTAGCCTCTGTAGGTAAAGTTTATTCAGAAAGAACAGTGGAGAAGGGAATGAAGTTATAATTTTGAGAGATACAGGATCTTACCAGTCTCTAGTAATAAGAGATGAACACATTTGCACTCTTTCTGACTTGTTACCCGAGTCAGTGGTAATTTGTGGGATAGCTGGACAGAAATTTAGTGCCAGCAAATGTGAGGACTGAAGATGCTGGAGATCAGAGTCTAGATTAGAGTGGTGCTGGAAAAGCATAGCAAGTCAGGCAGCATCCGAGGAGCAGGAAAAGCCCTTCATCAGGATCAGGATTCTCCATCCTCCACCCCCTGAGGAGCAGGCCTTGGGGATGGCAAGGGATAGAATGTAAAACACTCTGGTAGAGACAGACACTCCCTATCCTGCACTCCCTGAGGGAGAAGCCATGGAAAGGTATAAGACAGAGAGGGAATGGGGAGGCAAGAGAGGGAGAGGATGCATCACACTCTGATAGAGACAAACACAGCCCATCCTTTAGTGTTCCCTTACATAAGATCAGGTTTGAGTCCTAACTCAAGACTGGGGAAGTAACAGTGGGAGTGATTGACAGTATCGGTTCCAGGAATACAGTTCGTTCTTGGGAATGATTTAGCAGGATCCACGGTGGGAGTGGCACCCCTTGTTGTGGAAAAACCAAAGGAAGACCAGGGAACTGAGGAATTAAAAGAAAAATACTCTGGAATTTTCCCAGCCTGTGTAGTAGCAAAATCCCACTATCATAAGTCACAGCATAAAGCAAAAACTAAAGAGAAAGATGAAGGAACCGAGGTCCAGTTAGTGGATACCCTGTTTGACGTAATGGTGCAGGAAAAACCTGAACAGGCAGAGGGTCAGACAGAAGTGGTTAGTCCTGACAGGCTAATTGACTTGCAACAGAAAGACAAGATAATGAAAGACATATATGTTGATGCATACTCAGAATAAGAGGCAGAGGATATTCTTGAGGGTTATTATCTTAAAGATAGAATCCTAAGGCGAAAATGGAGACCACGGCAAGTTAGTGCAGAGAAGAAACAGGCAGAACTGCACCAGATTGTGTTGCTGGTAGCCTACAGAGAGGAGGTGTTATGAGTAGCACATGAACTACCTGTAGGAAGTCACATAGGGGCATGGCAGACTCAGGCTAAGGTACAAAAACATTTCTATTGGCCTGGAACCGTGTTTACGTTTGCTGTACGTGTCATACATGCCAAATGGTAGGTAAGCCACAGGTAGTAATAAAACCAACACCTTTGTTGCCAATTCCCACATTAAATCCAGTCTGTATCATCCTGAAACCCAGGGAGCTTTGGAAAGGTGGCATCAGACCCTGAAGGCTATGTTAGAAGCATACTGTCAGGATTACTCAAATGATTGGGATAAAGGTATCCCATTTGTATTGTTTGCTATTAGAGATGTACGAAGTGAATCTACTCATTTTGAAACTCCCTATGAGTTAATATTTGGACATGAAGTCAGAGGCCCTTTGAAATTAATTGAAGAGAAATTGACAGGATCAAAGTCAGAGGTCTCACACTTGGATTATGTATTGGAGGTGAGGGAGAGATTAAATTGAGTAGGTGAGTTAGCTAAACAGAACCTGATGAGGGCACAGCACAGAATGAAGTAGGTGGTAAAATTTGGACATTTTCCATGTGGATGATGTATTAGTACTGTTAGTAGGTTTATTGGTCCCTATCAAACTGAGAAAAAGTTGAGTCAGGTAAAGATGTCGACAGATAAAAACTGTATCAGGTATGTCACGTGAGTATATTGAAACCTCATTATAATCGAGAGAGGGAACTGGAGAAACAAGTGTTTGTTACTGCCCCGTGGAGCGAGGAATGAAATCCAAATGACGTGGAGTTTGATACACCTCAAGGTACGTTAAACAATGAGGAATCCTTGAGAAGTGGGATAGATTAGTAAACTATCTGTCTCAGGAGCAAAGAACGCAGTTGAAAGATTTGTTGCAGCAAAATGAGGTCATACACAGGAATAAGATGGGGAAGACTAATGCTATTGTGCATGAGGTAGAACTAGGGAATGTGGTTCTGATAAAACAACACCCCTAACAAAGTTGTTTTCAATCCTTTCAAAGTTGCATGAAGGAAGTGGATGTGATGTGCAACGAAGATATCATCAAACCGAGTCAGAGCGAGTGGAGTTCGCTGATTGTGTTCGCTGATTTTGTGTGGATTATCAGAAGGTCAACACTGTAGCAAAACCAGACTCCTACCCAATACCAAGATTGGAGAACTGTATGGAGAAAGTTGGACAAACCAATTCCATCACGAAGTTGCACTTATTGTGTAGTTATTGGCAGGTAGCATTATCAGAGCAACAAAAGAGATTTCTGCATTCGTAATCCCAAAAGGGCTATATCAATTCAAAGTAATGCCCTTTGGAATGAAGAATACACCAGTTACATTCCAAAGACTCAAGCACAGAGTTGTGACTGGGTTAACAAACTGTGCAGTCTATCTGGATGATGTAATGGTCTTCAGTGAGTCATGGAAAGATCACATGGTACAGTTGGCAGAGCTCTTTGAATGATTGTGAGAAGCAAAACTGATAATAAATTTAAAGAAAACAGAATTAGCGAAGGCAGAGGTGGCATTCTTGGGACATAACATTGATCATAGAAGGTTGACCCCCAAGGAATGCAAAGACAAAGGCCATCGAGGAATTTCCATGACCTTCGATTTTTGGGACTAAGCAGATTTTACAGGAATTTTGTTCCAACTTCAGCAGCGTGGTGGCACTGCTAGCAGATTTACTCAAGATGAACACAAAATTACGGTGAACAAAACAATGCCAGGAGGCATTCAACAATTTAAAAGCAGTATTGACCACCGCACCAGTTTTAGCTACACCAAACATTTTGAAACCCTCCAAAATTGCAATCGATGCTAGCAACATAGGAGTTGGAGCTGTACAACTACAGGAAGGTGACGATGGAATTGAACAGCCAGTTGGTTACTTTTCAAAGAAACTCAACACCCACCAGAGAAAATACTCTACCATCAAAAAGGAATTATTGAGTTTGGTACTGGCCTTACAATATTTTAATGTTTATGTGATGAAAATGTGTCGGAGACAGTTGTGTACACAGATCACTATCCTCTTACATTCTTGAAAGGATTTAAAAGCAAGAATATGAGACTATATTGTTGGAATCTTATGTTACAGACTTTTAATTTACAAATCATACATGTTGCGGGTCACAAGAATGTGATAGCAGATGCGTTATCGCAGATTTAATGGATAAAGTATAGATATGCTTTATATGTATTTCAATGTAAAGAGGTTATGAATTAGGAAAAAAAATGAAGCCATCTTTTCATTATGATGGTTCTTTTTTTTCTTAAGGTGAGAGGTGTTATGAAGTTGAAGGCATATATTGTACCTTTACGAGAGAGTGAAGGTTGTTTTAGCAATGAGAGTGTGCAGGAAACTGTCACGTGACTGACTACTCTCAGAGTATACTGGAAAATTAAAAATATGTAATGGTTTGCTACAAACTAGATACTTCAGTTGTTTTGACCACCATTTGAATTTAACCAATCAGTTTAAATTATGCCCCAGGATATTAAAACACAATCGAATTTGAATTTTACTGTTTTGATAACATCTAACCAAAGAGATGATCCGATGTTTTGACATTTTGAGAGTTAGCCAGAGAAAGAGCGGCAACCTGCCATCCAGAGAGAGAGAGAGAGAGAGACAGTGCGATAGAGAGAGAAAGACTGCCATCCAAAACACTCTCTATCAAAGGTACCTTTATCATAAGAAACATGTTTTCAGCAAAAGATCGAAGACTACTCTGGGAGATCTATAGCTGAAAGAAGACAGATATCGATGATGACAGCCACTGTCTGGTTTTGAAAATTAAGTTGATGTAATTTTAATAGAGACTTTCATTGGATCAGTATATTGTCATAGAGTTGGAGGTAGATAACAGACCGTTAACAGAAAGGAGGCTTAGAGTTGTAAATAGTTGTTGTTTAATGTTCACTTTTAAAATTAAAGAATAAAATTGATATTTTTCTTTAAATAGTGGAATATGGGGAGTTCCCTATTACGCATACTTTAACGGATTACGAGCGAGGTGAGCTTTTCTGTGTGTTTGGTTTAGTTAGCGGAAGCGTCCACCGCTATGTCATAACAATATTCCAATAGTGGCCAAATCAATGTTCTGTACAGCTGCTAAATGACTTCCCAACTCCTAAACTCGATGCTCTGACTGGTACATTAAGCAACCCTGAAGGATTTTTTTTCCTTTGTTGATATATTCATAGGATTAGGGCTAGCATTTATTGTCAATTCTTATTGCCCAGAGGACAGTTAAGACTCAACCACCTTACTGTGGGTCTGGAGTCACATGTAGGCCAGATCAGTTAAGGATGACAGATTGCCTTCCCTGAAGGACATTAGTGAACTAGTCGGGTTTTTCCAACATTCGATAATGAATTCATGCTCATCATTAGACTCTTAATTTTAGATATTTATTGAATTCAAATTCCACCATCCGCTGTGGCAGGATTTGAATGTGGGTCCCCAGAACATTACCTGGGTCTCTGCATTAGCTGTATAGCAACAATACCACTAGGGCATTCCGTCCCACTGATTTGCTATATGATAAGCACATAACATATAATGGAGGCACAAACCCCCAATCCCTTTCTGCCTTTCTTTTAGATCATGGCTGCTCTGTATCTCAACTCCATTAGCTGTGGGTCATATGAGTAGAAGCTGGTTATAACTACTTCTTAACCATTTATGATTGTAAAATGAAGCTTGTCATCCAACAACCAAAGAATATGAATCCTGCATTGGGAAATTGTGAGATTGACTTTTGCTTATTTGTCAGCTGGAACTAAATGACCACAGTTGTGTTTAGTATTCAAACTGGTGCCTTTATTTCCTGTAGTGAAAGAGGAACTTGCCAACTCTGCCTGATGTTTTTAGATTAGATTAGATTCCCTACAGTGTGGAAACAGATCTTTCGGCCCAACAAGTCCGCCCTGACCCTCCGAAGGGTAATCCACCCAGACCCATTTCCCTTTGACTAACGCACCTAACACTATGGGACAATTTAGCATGGCCAATTCACCCAACCTGCACATCTTTGGACTGTGGGAAGAAACCGAGCACCTGGAGGAAACCCACACCGACATGGGGAGAATATGCAAACTCCATACAGACAGTCACCCGAAAAGGGAATTGAGGCAGCAGTGCTAACGACTGAGCCACCCTGCCGCCCACTTTATTTTACAAAAGGTTGGCTCAAGGGATGACTTTCAATAGATCGCAGCGAGGTAGCTGCTCTGTTACTTAGGAAACTCTGATCCAGAATCAGGTCGTCTCTGAACAATTTAGCAACAGATTCCCCATGAACCTGATGTGTGATTAAAGGAGAGAGGGGGCGTCCATACGGCTGTGCTCCAGACCAGAATCAAATGGGACTACGCACCCTGATTTCAGTCGGTGTGATTTCAGTCCCAATTGTGCATTTGATGCTTCATAGCCTCAATTTGGCTGGCAAGGGCTTGCCATTGAACAGCACACAGATCCCAAAAATACACAAGAGAAAAAGTTCCTCTCATACCTGTTGTTTTCTCATCAAAGGTCTTCATCATGGATCACGTTGAGATGCTTATTGTTAGACTGGAGTGCAGATAATCACCATGACAGCACATAGCTGGGTGTTCCAGATGTCCCTCATCAGCTTCCATTGTTAGAACTAAGGAAGTGACAACTTACTGCTGTTATCATGGTTTCTATTGTGAATCAGTCTGACTAAGGATTTGCAAGTCAGCAAGATCTCCTTTTTACACCAGCTGGCCTTACAGTTATCTCCAATGACACTTTCTAACCTGTGGCTGAAGCCTTGCCTTTTTCTTCCTACAGTGTCAATAACCTTGGATTGTGAACTTTCTTGCTCGTGATAACTTCGAATAAGTATGGGTACAGCTGCTTCTTTATTTATACTTTGTCACTGGATTGATCAGGGAGGTGATGGCCTACAGGCGTTCTCAGTGGACTGCTAATCCAGGGACCTGGGGTTTGAATCCTGCCATGGCAGATAGTGGAATTTGAATTCAATAAAAATCTGGAATTTGTGGTTTACTCTCAGTTGGCCTCTGGACAAATAAGTGTGTGCAATTAATGCTGGCCTAACCAGGCCAGTGACTCCTTCATTCCATGAATGAATAAAAACAATTAAGAGTCTAATGATGTCCATGAATCCATTGTAGATTGTCAGGAAAAATCTATCTTGTTCACGAATGAGGAACCTGCCATCTTTACCTGGTCTGGCTTCCATGTGACTCCAGACCTACAGCAAGGTGGTTGACTCTTAACTGCCCTCTGCGATGGGCAATAAATGTTGGTCTAGCCAGCAATGCCTTCAGCCTGTGAATGAATTAATAATAATGATTTGGGCAAATAAGCAAATGTTTTGAGGCAAATATAGAAAAATTCCATTACTGTGGGAATTAATTTGTTATATTGTTATAATTTCGAAAGAGTAATGTCAATAGTCACAGGTGTGTCTGCACTAGATCATCAATGTTAATTTCCCAGCTTTATTCCTTGCAATGTTACCTCTCTGGTGCAAGGATCAAGGACATCTCTGAGCGGTTGCAACAAATTTTTAAGGTGGAGGGTGTGCAGCCATAGGTCGTTGCGCACATTGGTACCAATGGCATAGATAGAAAGGGGGATGATGTCCTGCAAAGTGAGTACAGGGAGTTAAGAAAGAGGCAGTAAAGCAGGGCCTCGAGGGCAATAATCTCTAGGTTACTACTAATGTCACATGCTAGTGAGGCAAGGAATCAATAGATAAGACAGATGAGTGCGTAGTTAAGGATCTGGTGCAGGGGATAGGGTTTCAGGTTCTTTGATCATTGGGACCTCTTCTGGGGCAGGGGTGACCTGTACAAGAGGGACGGGTCGTACCTAAGCTGGAGGGGAACCAATATCCTCACAGAGAGGTTTGCTGGTGCTACTTGGGAGGGTTTAAAGTAGAGTGGCAGGAGGCTGGGATCCAGAGCAGCAGGTCTGCAAGTGGAGGGATTGAGGTAAAGGTATATGTTTGGACCAGTAAATCAGAAAGGAGGGACAGGCAGAGACAGGCAGGTAAATGAACACCATGGTATTAACGGGCTGAAGCATGTTTCTTTCAATGCAGTTGAAGTATTATGGGTAAGGCAGATGAGCTGAGAGCCTGGATCAGTATATGGGACTATGATGTTGCAGCCATTACAGATACTTGTTTGAGAGAGGAACAGGACTGGCTGTTGAATATTCTAGGGTTTCATTGTTTTAGACAAAATACAGAAGAAGATAGAAGAGGTGGGGGAATTGCAAAACTAATCAGGGAGAATGTTACATCTGCACTCAAGAGGGCTTATTCACTGACACAATATGGGTAGAGCTCAAAAATAAGAAGAGTACAATAACTCTGCTAAGATTATACTACAGGCCCCTCAACAGCCTCCAAGACATTGAGGAATAAATATGTTGGCAGATTATGGAATGATGCAATAACAACATGGTTATCATAATGGGTGACTTTAATTTCCCCAGTATCGACTTGGAACTCCCTTGGAGCAAGAGGCTTAGACAGGGCGGAATTTGTTAAGTGCATCCAAGAGGGTTTCTTGAAACAGAATGTGGATGGTCCAACTATAGGAGGGGCCATACTGAACCTTGTGTTGCCTAATGAGCCTGGCCAGATGACTGACCTTTCAGTGGGAGAGCATTTTGGAAACAGTGATCACAACTCCTTAAGTTTTAAGATAGCTATGATTACGGATAAGTCAGGGCCTTGTGGGAAGCTATTAAATTGGGCAAATATGTCAGTAATAGGCAGGAGATAGCGAGCATTAATTGGAAGGAGTTGTAAAGTGGAGGTCCACATTTAACATGTGGGAGATCTTTAAAGACCCTGGTCCAGAGTTCAGGACTGGCATGTTCCAGTCAGGATGGCAAGGTGAAGGACCCTTGGATAACAAGAGAGGATATGATAACAAGAGAGGTTGCAAAAAGAAGCATATGTAAGGTTTAGGAAGCTAAAATTGGACAGTGCCCATGAAGAATATAAAGTAAGCAGGAAAGAACTCATGCAGGGAATGATGAGCGGGGCCATGAAAAATGATCTTGGCAAGTAGGGTTAAAGAAAATCCCAAGGAATTCTATAGATGAATTAAAAGCATGAGGATAACTAGGGAGAATGTAGGATAAAGGAGGGAACTTATGCTTGGAGGCAGTGGATGTGGGTGAGATCCTAAATGAATTATTTGTGTTCCCTGAGGGGAAGGATGTGGAGGATAGTGAGACTTGTGTGGAGCATGCTAATATTCAAGAGCATTATGAGATCAAGAAAGAAGTGATGTTTGGTCTCTTGAAGAGCATCAAGGCAACTAAATCCCCAGGGCCCAATGGTATCTATCCAGGAAATTGAGAGAAGCAAGAGAGGAGATTGCTGGGCCCTGGACAAAGATCATTGTATCCTCGCTAGCCACTGGAGAGGTGCCAGAGCACTGGTGGGTATCTAATGCTGCTCTTCTTTTCAAGAATGGAAATAGGGATAATCCCTAATAGAACAAAGAAAAGTACCACACAGAACAGGCCTTTTGGCCCATGATGTTGTGCCGAGGATTAATCCTAATGTAAAATAAAATAATTTAACCTATGCATCCCTCAATTCACTGCTGTCCAAGTGCATGTCCCGCGGTCACTTAAATGTCCCTAATGCTTCCAGCACTACTGCTGGCAAAGCATTCCATTCATTCACAACTCTTTGCGTAAAGAACCTACCTCTGACAACTCCTCTATACCTTTCTCCTAATATCTTAAAACTATGACCTCTCCTGCCAGTCAATCCTGCCCTGGGGAAAAGTCTCTGGCTATTGACTCTACCCATGCCTCTCATTACCTTGTATACCTCGATCAGATTACCTCTCTTCCTCCTTCTCTCCAGAGAGAAAAGTCCGAGCTTATTCAACCTCTCTTCATAAGACAAGCCCTCCAGTCTAAGGCAGCATCCTAGCAAAGCTTCTTTGCACCCTCTCCAAAGCCTTTGTATCTATCATATAGTAGGGTGACCAGAACTGAACCCAATATTCCAAGTGTGGTCTCACCAGGGACTTGTAGAGCTGTAGCAAAACCTTTCGGCTCTTAAGGTCAATCTCCCTGTTAATGAAAGCCAAAATACCATATGCATTCTTAACAACCCTATCCACTTGGGTGGCAACTTTGAGGGATCTATGTACTTGAACACCGAGGTCCCTCTGTTCCTCCACACTGTCAAGAATCCTGTCTTTAATCCTATACTCAGTATTCAGGTTCGACCTTCCAAAATGCATCACTTCGTATTTATCCAGATTGAACTCCATCTGCCATTTCTCAGCCCAGCTCTGCATCCTGTCTATGTCACGCTGCAGCCTGCAGTAGCCCTCTATACTATCGACAACACCTCCAACCTTTGTGTCATCTGCAAAGTTACTATCCCACCCCTCAACCTCCTCATCCAAGTCATTTATAAAAACTACAAAGAGCAGAGGCCTAAGAACAGAGCCCTACAGGTCAACACTCAACACTGACCTCCAGGCAGGATACTTTTCATCTACACCTACTCTCTGCCTTCTGTCAGCCAACCAATTCTGAATCCAGATAGCCAAATCTCCCTGTATCCCATACCGCCTGACTTTATGAATGAGCCTACCAAGGGGAACCCTATCAAATGCCTTGCTGAAGTCCATATACACCACATCCACTGCCCAACCAGCATCAACCTGTCTTGTCACCTCCTCAAAGAACTCAATACGATTTGTGAGGCATGACCTGCCCCTCACAAAGCCAAGCTGACTGCCTTTAATCACACTATGCTTTTCCAAATCGACTTAAATCCTATCGCTCAGAATTCTTTTCAAAACCTTGCTGACCACAGATGTAAGACTGTAATTGCCAGGGATTTCCCTATTACCCTTCTTGAAAAGAGGAACAATATTCGCTTACCTCCAATCCTCCGGTACGACTCCCATGGAGAGTGAGGAAGCAAAGATCTTCGCCAGTGGCTTAGCAACCTCCTTTCTTGCTTCCTGGAACAGCCTCGGAAAAATCTAATCATTCTCTTATTCCTCACGTATGAGTAAAATGGCTTTGGATTCTCCCTAATCCTTCCTGCCAAGCCTTTCTTGTGCCCCCTCCTGGCTCTCCTCAGTCCATTTCTGAGCTCCTGTCTAGCAAGCCTGTAATCCTCTAAAGCTGTGCTAGATCCTTGCTTCCTCCACCTTATGTAAACTGCCTTCTTCCTTTTAACGAGAAGTTCCTCTGTTCTCATCAGCCAAGGTTCCTTAATCTTACCCCTTCTTATCTGTCACAGAGGAACAAATTCATGCATCACTCGCAACAACTGCTCCTTAAATAGTCTCCACATGTCTGTTGTGCCCTTTCCGTGGAAAAATTGCTTCCAGTCTGTACTTCCCAACTCCTGTCTGATAGCGTCACAGTTTCCTTTTCCCAATTAAATATCTTCCCTTGGTAACTACTCCTGTCCCTCTCCAAGGCTACGGTAAATGTGAGGCAGTTGTGGTCACTGTTATCAAAGTGTTCTCCCACTGCGAGATCTGACACCTGTCCTGGCTCATTGTTGAGCACCAAATCCAAAATGGCCTCTCCCCTCGGCCTGTCTACATACTGAGTAAGGAAACCCACCTGGCAGAAACTGCTCCATCCATGCCATTTGCACTAAGGCGGTTCCAGTCGATGTTAGGAAAATTGAAGTCACCCATAACCACAACCTTGCTCCATCTGCAGTTTTCCAAAATCTGCCAGCCTATGAGTTCTTCAATCTCTCATAAGGAATCTGCTATTAGGGGGTCTGTAGAAAATCCCCAATGAGGTGGCTGCTCCCTTGCTGTTCCTAACTTCCACCCATACTGCCTCAGTAGACAAACCTCCCTCAACAACCTTCGTTTCTGTAGCTGTGATGCACTCTCTGATTAGCAATGCTTCTCTTTTTCCACCCTCCCTGTTCTTTTTAAAAGTTCTAAACCCTGGAACATTAGCAACCATTCCTGCCCCTGTGAAACCCACATCTCTGTTACGGCCACAACATCATAGCCCCAAGTACTGATCCATGTTCTACGTTCATCACTCTTATTTCTGATACTTCTGTGTTAAAGCAAACACACTTTAACCGATCCCTTTGTTTCATCATGTAAGAAATCTTCCTGATAGATTCATTACATCCTGTCACTGCCCCATCCGCGATTGTCCCCCCCTCTCAGATATGTAGCTCTGATTCTCATCCCCCCGCCAAACTAGTTTAAACCCTTCTGAACCACACAAGCAAATCCAGGAAGTTTGTGTCCCTCCAGTTCAGGTGCAACCCATCCTCCATGTACAGGTCCCACCTTCTCCAGAAGGTATCCCAATGGTCTAGGTATCTGAAGCCCTCCCTCCTGCACCAGCCTCGCAGCCACATGTTAAGCTGCATTCGCTGACTGTTCCTCATCTCACTGTTTCGAGGCACCGGTAGCAAACCCAAGATCACTACTTTACTCATCCTGCTCTTTATCTTCCAACCTAGCTCTCTGTAGTCACTTTTCGGATCCTCAAACCCTTTCTTGGCTATATCATTGATGCCAATATGTACCACAATTTCTGGCTGCTCACCCTCCCCCTTCAGAATCCTGTAAACGTGATTGGCGACATCCCGGACCCTGGCACCAGGGAGGCAACATACCTTCCAGGAGTCCTGTTCATGACCACAAAATCTCCTGTCAATCCGTCTAACTATTGAGTCCCATACCATTAGCGCTTTTCTATTCTCCCACCTTCCCTTCTGAGCCACAGTGCCAGACTCAGTGCCAGAGACCTGACAACAATGGCCTTCCCCTGTAGGCCATCCCCACCAGCAGTATCCAAAACGGTATACTTATTGCTGAGGGGAATGGCCACAGGAGGTAACTGCTCTGACCATCGGTTCCCTTTCCTCCTCCTGACAGTAACCCAGCTGTCCTTATCTTGTGTCTGAGGAGTGACCACCTCCCTGTACATCCTCTCAATTTCTCCCTCAGCCTCCTAGATGACCCGTAGTTCATCCAGCTCCAGCTCCAGTTCCCTACCGTGGCTTTTGAGGAGCTGGAGTTGGGTGCACTTGCTGCAGATGTGGTTGGCAGAGACATGTGTAGTGTCTTCTCACCTGCCACATTCTGCAGGAGGAACATATAACTGCCTTATCAGCAATACCCTGCTAATCTGAAGGCTCGCACAGGACTAAACAAAGGAAGAGAAGATTTTAGATTTAGATTACTTACAGTGTAGAAACAGGCCCTTCGGCCCAACAAGTCCATACTGACCCTCCAATAAGCAACCCACCCAGAAAAGAAAAAGAAAAGAGAAAATCTGAAATCTTACCAAGTTTGCAGACTCTTAGTGAGGTTAGAGGATGTAGGTGGGAGGGAGGCCCTATGGTGTAGGGTCTTGGGTTTAGATCTCACCCACTTAAAAACTTCCTGGCAGCCCTTGTTTCTCTCCGCCCTCTCTCCTCGCTGCTCTGTTCAAAAAAATTGTGTTTCTTATTCACCTTCCGACCAGTCCTCCGCTCCTCCCTCACACCTCTCAGCAAAAGAGACCAATGAGTCTCACATTGGTGATTGGGAAGCTGATGGAGAGAATTCTTAGGGATAGGGTTTATGAGCTTTTGGAAAAGCCTAATTAGGACCAGTTGGCGTGGCTTTATGCGGGGCAAGTCATTGTCTTACTAACTTGATTGAATTTTTCGAGGAGGTGACAAAAATGATTGATGAGGATAGAGCAGTAGATGTTGTCTACCCAGGTTTTAGTCAGGCTTTCAATAAGGTCCCTCATTTTAGACTCATCCAGAAGATTAAGATGCATGGGATCCCTGGTGACTTGGCGGTGCGGATTCAGAATTGGTTTGCCGATACAAGGCAGAGGGGAGTGGTGGAAGGATGTTTTTCAGGCTGGAAGTCTGTGACTAGTGGTGTTCTGCAGGGATCTGTACTTGGACCTCTGCTGTTTGTGATATATATATATATTAAGACTTAGATGAAAATGTAGATGGGTTGGTTAGTAAGTTTGCAGATGATACAAAAATCGCTGGAGTTGTGGATAGTGCCGAAGGTTGTCAAAGGATATGGTGGGATTTAGATTAATTGTAGATATGGGAAGAGAAATGGCAGATAGAGTTTAATCCATGTAAGTGTGAGGTGCTGCAGTTTGAGATATCAAATGTTAAGGAAAAGTGTGCAGTTAATGGCAGGACTCTGAGCAGCATTAATGTACAGAGGAATCTTGGGGTTCAAGTCCATAGCTCTCTGGAAGTGGCCACACAAGTATTTAAGGTGGTAAAGAAGGCATATGGCGTGCTTGCCTTTATTGGTCGGGGAATTGAGTACAAGAGTCAGGATGTCATGTTGCAGCTTTACAAGATTTTGGTTAGGCCATACTTAGAATACTGCATTTAGTTCTGGTTGCCACATTGCAGGAAGGATGTGGAGGCTTTGGAGAGGGGGCTGAAGAGGAAGCTGCCTGGATTAGAGGGTATGAACTATAAAGAGAGGCTAGAAAAACCCGTATTCTCTGGCGGGATGGAGGCTGAGAGGAGACTTGACAGAAGTCTATAAAATTATGAGATGCGTAGATAAGGTTGATGGTCAGAATCTTTTTCCAGAGTTGAGATGTCTAACACTAGGGTATGCATTTAAGGTGAGGGGGGAAAATTCAAAGGCGAAGTGAGGGGCAGGTTTTTTTAGACAGAGAGTGGTAGGAGTGTGGAATGTACTGCCAGGGATGGTGGTGGAAGCAGATATGATAGGGGCAATAAAGAGACATTTAGATAAGTACATGAATATGCCAAGATGAAGGGATTAATTTAATGTGACATCATTTTTGGCACAACATCATGGGTCTTGTTCTGTACTGCTCTATGTTCTGTGTTCTAATGCTCGGTAATATATGAATTAAAAGCATCAGTCGTACATTAAGCATCTTCAGTCCTCATTACTTCCATTAAGCTCTTTATGCCTGCTTAACTATTCAATAAGATTGTGGCTGACCTGTTTGTGTTCAAATTCCACATTTCCATCCATTTTCTGACAACTTGAGATTCCTTTTCTTCAAAAGAATTTACTTACTTGAACCTTAAAAATATTCAGTGGCCCCATTTCCACCACCTTTGAGGCATCGGGATCCAAAGATGTACAACCTATTGAGAGAAATAAATATCCCTTGTGTCTGTTCTAGAAGGACAATCCCTAATTTTATAAGTGTTCCTTGGTCTGGACATGTGCGCGAGAGTAAATATCATTACCAGGTCCATCTTGTCAAGACATTTCAGGATCTCACACCCTTGCTGTTCGAAGTCCCAGTGGAAACAAGCCCAATATTTTCTCATAAGACAACCCTCTCAATCCAGTTATCAATCTAGTAAGCCTTCTCTGTACCACCTCCAATACATTTACGTTCTTTCTTAAATAAGGAAACCAAAACTACACACAGTGTTTCAATTGTGGTCTCACCAATGCCCTGTACTATTGAAGCACAATATCCTCACTTCAATTTTGTTTCGGACTCCCAGTGTCTGCAGTTCTTTGCCTTATCTTTACTTCAATGTCCAACTTCTCTTGTAAAAATAGCTAACTTGCATTAGCTTTCTTGATTATGTGCTGTATCTGCATAAGAACATTTTTGTGACTCACGCACTCAAACTTCTCTATTTCTCTGCACTTCAGAATCCTGCAGTCATTCTCAATTTCAATGACACCTTGCTTTTTTACTGTTCCTTCCAAAATGAACAACTTCACATTTTCCCACATTATATGCCATCTGCCAGATTTTTAGTCATGTACTCAACCTATCTCCATCAGTCTCATTCTTGTTATGTCATCTTCACAATATATTTTTCTCCCTACTTTTGTGTCATCTGCAAATTTAGCCACTGTGCATGCAATCCCCTCATCTAAGCCATTGATACGAATTGTAAAAGTTTGAGGACCCAACATTGACTCTTGCATGATCCTGCTTGTCACATGTTGCTCATCTGAAACCAACTTATTTATGGATAATCTGTTCTCTGCCAGCCAGCTAATCTTCCACCCATGCCAATATATCTACATCATGATCATGTACTTTCCACAATAATGTGACACCTTTTCAAAATCATTATGAAAATCCAAGTGCAGTGCATCTGCATCCACAACATGTATTACTGCTTTAAGGAACTATAATAAATAGGTTAGTAAAATTTCCCTTTCTCAAAACCAATGTGATACTTCCTGATTATATTGAGTTCTTCCAAGTGCCCAATTTTAACCACTTTAATGATTCTAACACTTTCTCCACAACAGACAATCTAACAGGCCTCTAGTTTCCTGATTCCAAGGCTCGAACAAACAAATTCACATTTTAAGCCTTTAACTGTGACAAACACACACAAAATAATATACACTAAACATGACCTGGAAAGTAACTAATACAACCAATTGTAGATAAAGTATTCCTGAGTAACCTCCCAATATAATGTAAAACTCAATGTCATATTTATACATTCCACTGCATTCTCCTGAGAATTGTAGTCTAGTGATTAATTCCTGCTTCATCAAGGTGAAATTTCTAATGGCTTTTTAAAAGTAATCCCCTTCACTCAATAACTTGGGCTTTGTATTGCAGGATTTCCATGGTTCTTAAATCTTCACAATCCTCAAATCTGTCTTCACCAGCCCTCCCCACTTGGTAGTTAATCTAGAAAGTAATTAATACAACCAATTGTACATAAAGTATTCCTGAATGATCATTCATTTTTGCCTGGCACTTTGATGGGTAAGGGTTAGGGACCTGGGAGGGGGCTGGCGTTTCAGGTTCCATTGATAGGCAACGTATCAGATCAGAAACTGGGGATCTTGGGAAAGTGTAGTTGAGGACGTGTGAGATAAGTTCAGGGTCATTTGAATAGTTGCTCAGGAATTAGGCTATGTATTTAATAGTCTAATTCTTCCTGAAGAATATGGCAACTGACTGCTGTTGGAAAAGCATGCATGTTTTGCCTTCCTGCACAGTTCTGCACTGTCAGAAGTGAAGTATGGCTCCACATTTCTGAAGGAGCTTTATCGGAATCTGGAGCAGGGTAGCAATCTGCATGTGATCACCACTCCTCAGAAAATCCAGTCCATTCCTTTTAAAACTCTTTTCTTTGTTCTTAAATCCCTTTATACCTCACAGTTCCCTGTCCCTATAACCTTGTCCAGTTCTGCAACCCTCCCAGGATTCTTTAATTCTGGCTTCTTGCACGCTTACTCCATTTAATTAGGTCCTGATTAACTAATTAGGTTGAGGAATTCCCTTTCTAAAACTTTTGACCTGGGTATTTCTCTTTCTTTCTTTCAGATGTTGCTGAATACATTGCTCAAGCTTTATATCACCTTGCCTCATAGCTCCATCTGTGCCATAACTCTTCTGTGAAGTGCTTTAGGACATTTTACTACATTAGAGCTGCTATATCAAAATAAGTTTTTATTATTGTCATTTCTGCTGCTTTCCTTGAGGATCTTTCCACAGATAATCTGCAGAGTTTTAGGTTTTGACAGTGTCTCATTAGAAATGTGGAAAGATTGTAGTTACATATGTCAAACTCTCACCTCTTAGTCAACACTTGCTAATGTGGTAATATTGTTAGCAGTTCTGTTGATGGTGCATAATTATGTTTTATGTGTGTTTCTTCATTGACTGAGAAACCTCAACTGATTTCTCTTCCATTTATTCTCCGTGTAGGATGCATCACAGAGATTTACTTTTCCTACCTGCTTTGGCTACTGCAAGTTATAACATTCTGATTCAGAAATCGCAGCAGAAAAGCCTTGATAAGACATTCCGATCCACGCACACTCCAACAGACACTCGATAAATAACTTGACAATAATTAACCAGAGGAGAAAGTGAGGTCTGCAGATGCTGGAGATCAGAGCAGAAAATGTGTTGCTGGAAAAGCGCAGCAGGTCAGGCAGTCCTGTTCCTTGGATGCTGCCTGACCTGCTGCGCTTTTCCAGCAGCACATTTTCAGCAATAATTAACTAGAACTGTGAACCGAAATATCTATATTTTTAGAGGTTTGTCAAGTGGGGCTGAATTGTATAAAGCCTCTGACCTCCCATCAGAAGAATATAAAAAACAACAAGTAGGCCCATCAAGCCTGCTTTGTCATTCAATAAGATCTTAATAAGGCCTTAACTCAACTGGCCTGCCTGGCACACCCAGAATCCTTGAACCCTTTATGGATCAAAAATCATAGAATCCCTACAGTGTGGAAGCAAGCCATTTGGCCCATCAAATCCACACTGACCCTCTGAAGAGCATCACAACCCCACCCTATACATCCCTTGGAGTCAACCTTTTAAAGATCGTCCCACCCAGACCCGCGCCATCCCCTAACCCTGCATTTCCCACTTAGCCCGCACTTCTTTGGACTTTGGGACGAAACCAGAGCACCCGAAGGAAACCTGTGAACATACGAGGAGAACATGCAAACTCCAGACATCACCCGAGGGTGGAATTGAATCTGAGTCCCTGTACCCTAAGGCAGTAGTGCTTTCAAGCTCAGTTTGTTCAACTCAGTTTTGAATATTTTTTATCATCCTCCAGTGCCCTCGAAGCAAGTTTCAAAGATTAATAGAAAGAATTCCTATTCATCTATGTCTTTATCGGGAGACTTCACCTTAGTTTGAAACTGTGCTCCTTAGTTTTAGATTCACCCATGGAAGGAAGCTTCATCCCAGCATCTACCCTGCCGAGCCTTCTCAGAAATGGGTATGATTTGGAGAAGATGTTGGACTGGCGTACACAAAGTTGAAAATCACACAACACCAGGTTATAGTCCAACAGGTTTATTTGGAAGCACTAGCTTTCACAATGACCTGATGAAGGAGCA
Organism: Hemiscyllium ocellatum; assembly: GCF_020745735.1. NCBI lineage: Eukaryota > Metazoa > Chordata > Chondrichthyes > Orectolobiformes > Hemiscylliidae > Hemiscyllium > Hemiscyllium ocellatum. Next base: position 30,046,615 of record NC_083401.1, on the reverse strand, counting down.
GTGCACTGAAAGCTAGTGCTTCCAATTAAACCAGAAACTGATATGTTTCACTGAGATAGTCTCTCAATCTTCCAAACTCCAAAGCACATTAGCCCTTCCTTGTGGTATAATCTGTACATCCAAGAAAACAACCTCATCTTGTGTATTCACCTTTATGTGGCCACTTCTTGGATGCTATTTGGAAATTTGGATACACTGCATTCCCTGGTTCCCCATTAGCTGTTCTATTTGTTCCATCCTTAATGAAACTTGTTAAGCACAATTTCCTCTTTGTAAACCCCTGTCCACTCTGTATGATTCTACTGTAATTATTTAAATATCCTGCTGCTACTTCCTTAATAACTGATTCCAACATTTTTCCACTGTCAGATGTTAGATTAGATTACTTACAGTGTGGAAACAAGCCCTTCGGCCCAACAAGTCCACACCGACCTGCCGAAGCGAAACCCACCCATACCCCTACATTTGCCCCTTACCTAACACTACAGGCAATTTAGCATGGCCAATTCACCTAACCTGCACATCTTTGGACTGTGGGAGGAAACCGGAGCACCCGGAGGAAACCCACGCAGACACGGGGAGAATCTGCAAACTCCACACAGTCAGTCGCCTGAGGCGGGAATTGAACCCGGGTCTCAGGCGCTGTGAGGCAGCAGTGCTAACCACTGTGCCACCATGCCACCCACAAACCAAGATCCCGATGATTCCTTGCTTTCTGGCTCGCTCCTTCCTTGAATCAACAGACACGTATGTGGGAAAATGTGAAGTTGTTCATTTTGGAGCAAAAGCACAGAGTATTATTTCAATAGAAAAAAACGGCAGAAAGCTGCAACACAAGGAGACTTGGAGTATGAATACATGAAACACAGAAAATTAGCACACAATGCAGCAGGTAATCAGGAAGGCCAATGGGATGTTGCCCTTATTTTATGACTGTTGGGGTATGAGAGTAAAGAAGTCTTACTGCTACTGTAAAAAGTGCTGGTGAGACCACATCTGGAGTACTCTGAGCATTTGTGTTCCCCTTCTTTAAGGAAAGAAATAAATCCATTGGAGGTAGTTTAGAGAATGTTCACTCGGATGGTTCCTGGTATGGGGGGAAAGGCTAAACACGTTGGGACCCTACTCACAAGAATGCAAGGTGATTTCATTGAAACATGTAGGATTCTTAAGGATCTTAACAGAGTAAATGCTGAGACGATGGTTCCCCTCATGGGAGGGTCTCAGACCAGAGGGCACAGTCTCAGAAATAACAAGAACCAATTTAAGATGAGAAGGATTAGATTACTTACAGTGTGGAAACAGGCCCTTCGGCCCAACAAGTCCACACCGACACGCAACCCACCCAAACCCATACCCCTACACCTAACGCTACGGGTGATTTAGCATGGCCAATTCACCTAACCTGCACATTTTGGACTGTGGGAGGAAACCAGAGCACCCGGAGGAAACCCACACAGACACGGGGCGAATGTGCAAACTCCACACAGACAGTCACCTGAGGCTGGAATTGAACCTGGGTCTCTGACGCTGTGAGGCAGCAGTGCTAACCACTGAGCCACCGCGCTGCCCAGAATTTCTTCTTTCAAAAGATTGTGAGTTCTTGCCATGGAGAGCTGTTGGTGGTAGGGTCCTTATGTACATTTCAGGCTGTGGTGAATAGATTCTTGATCAGTTCAAGGTGTCAGGGTTTTGGGGAAAAGGGATCACTCTGCATTGCAGATTAGCTCTTCAGCAATTGAGCGAACCAACTTTCTGGCCTATAGGCTGAATTTTGCCAGTAGGGTTTACTGTGGCTTGGGAAGCCTAATGAATCAGGGGAAGTGAGAGTAATTTAGGTCACCTTATCTCAAAGCATATTATTTCCTCCTACAAAATGGGGGTGCAACAAAGCTTTCCAGACTTGCTCCCATGATGGCAGGATTGTCTTCTGAAGAGAGATTGGACAAGCTGGGTATGTACTCCCTGGAGTATTGAAGGATGAGAGGTGATCTCATTGAAAATTGGCCACCCACTGAGGACCTCTTCTCTCCTGAAGCACTTCAAGGGATAGACAGGGATGATGCCTATAAGAAGCTTCCTCTGGTTGAGAAGCCTAGACCCAGAGGCATAACTTAGTGTTTTTTAGGGGGATGTTATTTAAGACTGGGATGAGTAGAACTATATTTAGTCAGAGATTGTGAACATTTGGAATGATCCATCTCAGAGGCTGTAGGTATGTTTATAGTAGATGGAGTCGAGTTATGGAGATAGTGAGGATAAAAGGCGTTGAGTGTTTGATTTGGATTGAATTAAACAACAGAGCAGAGCTGGTAAGATCAATGGCCTACTCCTGGTCATCCATTCCTGTGCGGAAATGATGTGTCCGTAAAGCAATGTTTGGGGAAAAGGACAAGCATGAGTGCTTTGTCCCAATCCAGAAGAATCTGGGATTGACAACAAAATCCAGGATCGTACACTCTGCACTCCTTCTCCCAACAAGGTTGCTTGGTGCCTCAGTAGCTGGCACTGCTGCATTCACAGTGCCAGGGTCCATGGTTCAAGTCCATCCTTGGCCAACACGTCCATGTTGAGTTTGCACTTCTTCCTGTGCCTGTAGAAGTTTCCTCCCACAGTCCAAAAATGATGGATTAGCCATGTGAAATGCAGGGTTATGCGTCTGGGTGGGATGCTCTCCAGTGGGTTGGTGTGGATTCGATGGGCTGAATGGCCTGCTTTCACATTGTGGGAATTCTATGAACACTCCGGGAGACCATGTCTTGCAAAGATGCATGCAGATTTTCTGTTGTTGCTCCCATGTTTAATAAATGAACTCTATGCATGTCCAACTACTATAATTCCACGATTCCAACAACCTGTATTCCTGCTAACTCCAACTCTTCCACAGCTTCCTCACCTGCTGTTGCGACTTTCTTTACATTACTTCAAGAGATGGAGAGCTCTTTCAGAAAACAAGATGGGGACAGCTTCTCTCTCCACAGTTGCTGAATGTTTCCAATATTTCCTGTACTTCCTTCAGATTTCCAGCATTTTGCTTTAATACTAATTTTAGTCTGACAAATGATGCCTTATGAATGTGTGAAATGTTTCTAAGCCAACATCAGCAGTTGTTATCTCCAGGCAATAATATTCCCCTGTGGTTCTCAAATCTAGCCCTGCACTGTCCGTGTAGCTTTTACTCTCACTGTTTCAACACATTATGCTAAATTAGAATTAGTTGCTTCAATCAATGCTCAACTTTCATGATTATTCTAATTAGGTCTTTAATATTACAGATGACTTGCTTAAAATGGGCAAAAACATTTACAGCAAAATCATTCAGCAAACAATACAGAATTATTAAGTGCGGAATGCAGACAACACACAATTAGTTAATGAGGTGCCCAAGAAGTTTACTATGACGTTGCCTGGATTAGAGAGTATGAACTATAAGGAGAGGCTGGAAAAACCCAGGTTGTTTTCTCTGGAGCGACGGAGGCTGTGGGAGGACTTAATAGAAGTCTATAAAATTATGAGATGCATAATTGACAGTCAGAATTTTTTTTCCCAGAGTTGAAATGTCTAATACTAGGGGAGATGCATTTAATGTGAGAGGGGGAAAGTTCAAAGGAGGTGTGAGGAACAAATCTTTTACACAGAGAGTGGTAGGTGTCTGGAACGTGCTGCCAGAGGTGATGGTGGAGGCTGAAACGAGAGGGGCTCTTAAGGGACTTTTAGATAAGCACTTGAATATGCAGGGTATGGAAGGATATGGACCAAGGGCAGGCAGAAGACATTAATTTAATTTTGTCACATGTGGCACAACATGGTGGGCTGATGGACCCGTTCCTGTGATGTACTGTTCTATGTTCTGTGAGGAACTCAATAGTGCAGTGAATAGGATCATATCCCTGATAATGCTAATGAGCAACTTCAATTAGTAGCCACTCTTCTCTAAAGGTGTCATATCACTTGTCAAAGTATGGAAGAGGATGAGCTTACAGGTATTGTTTCTTGGTGCAAGGAAATTCAAAGGTAGAGAGGGAAAGCTTTTGGATAGGGTCCACTGGCTATCTTGCAAGGTAGCTGGATTCCACAACATAGGCCCTAGCTCCTGTCCAATCCTTAGACATTTTATTAGCTCTATTCTGCATTTTGACCAAAGTGTAGCATCAATAATAGTTATTCAGTTTGCCAGAACTATCCCCTTTAAGGGAACAAGTGGCATCAGGTTTTGACAAAGGGCTTATGCCTGAAACGTCGATTCTCCTGCTTCTGGGATGCTGCCTGACCTGCTGTGCTTTTCCAGCAACACATTTTCAGCTCTGATCTCCAGCATCTGCAGTCCTCACTTTCTCCTCTGGATTTGAACCCAACAAAGTCAAGAAGGTGAAAGTTACATAGCAGAAGAGTCGCCGGCTTACCAGATTCCTAGCAAGTCAGAGGGCCCACCTGTACTCGGGTTAGGAAAATATCTAGAATCATTACAGTATGATGTGCCTAAAGAAGTATGTTCAGAGCTATGCAAGATAGCTAATATTGTAGGTTGGTTTTCCAGAACAAATTACTGCAGAAGGACTGGGTGAACAACAAATGAAATAGGAAGCTACTTAACGTTTAGGTTTGTATAACATTAGCCAATCACTAAAGGCAGAATTTTCCTAGCTCCTGAATGACATGGCATTGGTAAGTAAGTGGGAAGAAGGATGTGAGATCAACAGTGAGAATCTTCCCAATGGTGAGAGTGGAAAGTCCTGTCTTACAACCAAACATTGAACAGGGGGACAAGATTCTCACTGGTGAGTAATGAGAAGCCCATTGGCACACATTAACATCCTCGTCATTCATTTGTCATTTTGTCTCAGTGCTATGCAATTTCCCATTATCCCACAGGTTCAAGACAGTGACAATTCCCGATATGGAAGTCAAGGGAATTGGGAGGTGGCAGAGTCCTGAATGGTCTTTCCAATGTATGCTGGACAGGAACCTCACCAACTCTTGTGGCCAATATGGGTATGCGTTAGAAGGATTTAGAGGTGATCCTGACTATTTCGCCATGCTGTGAATTCAACTTTCTTCACCAGCAGGTTCCCGGATTGTATCTGAATTCAGAAGTTCTGGCTCAGGGGAAGGCACACTGTGTCACGAGGAGATGTTTATTTCCTTTTGATGATAGATTTCCTTCTTGTGCCTATGATATTCCTCTTAATCTTCATCTGACAGTGGGCATTTTGGAAATTCACTTCAATTTTCTCACAATCCTTTGTCTGCTGGGCATGATGGAAAAAATGTTGAGGCACTTTCTCTATCACTTTCTAGAAGACTATAAGAAATGGGGTGGCACAGTGGCTCAGTAGTTAGCACTGCTGCCTCACAGCACCAGGGACCTAGGTTCGATTCCTGCCTCAGGCTACTGTCTGTGTGGAGTTTGCACATTTCCACTTGTCTGTGTGGGTTTCTCCGGATACTCCGGTTTCCTCCCACAATCCAAAGATGTGCTGATCAAATGAATTGGCCATGCTAACTTGCCCATAGTGTTAGGTGCATTAGTCAGGGGTAAATGTAGGGAAATGGGTCTTAGTGGGTTACTCTTCAAAGGGTCTGTCTGGACTTGATGGGCCGAAGGGACTGTTTCCATACTGTAGAGAATATAATCAAATAGGAACTAGAGTAGGCCATTTGGCCCCTCAAGGCTGCTCTCCCATTCAGTAGGATTATGGCTGATCCAACATTCCTCACTTTCATTTTTCCCCATACTGATTCCCATTCTGATCAAGAATCTATCTCAGCTTTAAGTAAACACAAGAACTCTGCCCTCACACACTGCTCTGTGATAAGAAGTTCCAAAGACTCTCAACCCTTTGAAAGAAGAAATTCCTCCTCTTCTCAGTTGTAAATTTGTATTCCTTTATTCTGGCACTGTGCTCTCTGATCCTCTCCTAAGAGGCAAAACAACGTCTCAGCTTTTACCCTGTCAAGCCCCTTATATGTTTCAGCTTTCACTCTTCTAAATACCAAAGAGTTCCATCCTATTAAAACTTTACTTATATGACAGTCTGTCCATACCACAGATCATCCTTCTGAAACTTTTCTGAACTGCCTCCAATGAATTGATATCTTTCCTTAAATAAGGGGACCAAAACAGCTCACAGGCTTGAGATATGGTCTCCCCAACACCTTGTGTAGTTGCAGTAAGACTTCTTATGGTCTGTTCTCGTTCAACTTGGCAGTTTGGATGATCTCCTTCCAAGAAAAAGCAGGAGGCTCTTCAGATCATAGAAGTCATAGAGATGTACAGCACAGAAACAATTCAATTCAAATTGTCCAAGCTGACCAGATATCCTAAATTAAAGTCATCTCATTGCCAGCATGTGGCCCATATCCCTCTAAACCCTTCATATTCATATACCCATCCAGATGCTTTTTAAATTTGTATTTGTGTCAGCCTCCACCACTTCCTTTGGCATCTCATTCCATACATGCACCACCCTCTGTGTGAAAAGGCTATCCCTTAGGTCCCTTTTATATCTTTCCGCTCTCACCCTAAACTTATGCCCTCCAGTTTTGTGACCCTCCTACCCAGGGGAAAAGACTTTGCCTATTTAACCTATCCATGTCCCCTCACGATTTTATAAACTTCCACAAGGTCACCCCTCAGCTTCTGAGTCTCCAGGGAAAATAGCCCCAGCCTATTCAGCTTTTCTCTATGGCTCAAACCCTTCAACTCTGGCAACATCCTTGTAAATGTTTTCTGAACCCTTTCATGGTTCACAACATCTTTCCTGTAGCAGGTGCACTGGCTAAGATTTGTCTCTTACCCCAATGCAACCAGGAAACAGATGAACTGATCATTAGCTGGATGGTTGATCCTGCTCTGTTTGAAATAGCTGCAGTGTTTGCTTCCATTCCAGCAGGCACTGTACTTCAAAGAAATGAAACCCTTTGAACCATTCTGAGAGATGGAATAAATTAACTAATAAATCAAGTCTTTCTTTATCCAACTGAATCTCATTCAGCCTAAAGTTCTCACTTCAGCAGTTTATGACATTACTGATGCTGATTATAATTAAGAAGTAACACATAGGGGAAAATTATAGACTCTGCTAATTAATGCTGGCTACTTGGAATAACGAAGCAAGTCATTGGAGAGAAGTTTCTCTTCCCACATGCTGTTTATAAGTAGCAAGCCCAGAGATGTTTTAGCAAAACCCACAGTTACATGCTGTACAGCAGATTTCATCCTGATTTAGCTCACCTCTCTTAAGTCCATTTAAGTCCACGTTTATGGCAATATCATCACTAGCTTTGATTGCATGAGCCATGAGCATAAAAAAGCTGAAGTTGTTCTAAATTAGTAGCAAGGCTATTGACAGGATCAAAATCCAGTAAAACTGTGTACCTTACAGCAAATTGTTGCCTAATTATTTAAATGAAATAACAAGTGTATAAATTGCTTGGCAATTTATTCTAATGAATGTTAAAACACTCCATCAAGTTTACATCAGCTGCTCCCAAATCTCACGAAAACATCCTTTTCTTATTTTGCAATACATGTGGCCTCCTGTGAAATCATCCCTAAGAAATGGAGAAAGTAAGGGATATCCATGGAACATCATTAAACATCCTTCACCATAATTACAAAGAATAGGTTTTGCAGCTTTAGGATAGGTTAATCTTGAAGGTATAGTTACAACCTCACAAGAAAACTCCCGAATGAAGCGCTTGCTATTTTCTAAATAAATCCTTCCTAATGTCTTCTTTTCAGTATTATTCCCCCTCTGTACTAAGCTGTGAGTATTTTACTGCTGTCAGACCATTGGGAGCTGAATGACTTGGCTGTTAGTAGAAGGGAGAGAACACAGTTAGAGGATGAACGGAAGTGAATGAGGATAAGGTGGTTTGGCTCATTCTACCCACTCCTCCTGTTATTAGTTGGTGAATTTTTTTGTTTGTTTTTAGTTTCCCCTTGGCTGTGGGCTATTTTTCTGAACTATACACTTTGATACAAATTGTAATACAATCACAAATGATTTACTTGCCACTTTCGTTAAGAAGTATTTGGCTGGAGTCAAGACTAAACCGAAAAGAGACAGAATTTATTAATCGCTAATACGCCTTGGCTAATCAGTTGTATTTTAGCAACAATTCAATAGTTTCTTGGTTATTTGTGTTGATACTGATATCAACTTTTTTATTTCTGGATTTTTAAATTGAGGAACTTAAATTCTCAAACTGCTCTGGTGGGAACTAACGCATCCCCAGCAGGAGGCGATAGCCTAGTGACATTTTTGCTGGACTATTAATCCAGAAGCCCTGGTCATGTTCTTGGTATCTGAGTTTGAGTCCCACCACGGCAGATGGTGAATTGTGAACTCAATTTTTCAGAAAAAAGACTAGAATTAAGAGTCTGTTAATGACCATGATCCATTGCCAATTATTGGGGAAAAAACCATCTAGTTCACTAATATCCTTGAGGTAAGGAAAATGCCATTCTTACCCGGTTTGGCCTGCATGTGACTCCAGACTCACACTAATGTGGTTGTCTCCTCACTGCCCTCTGGGTAATTAGAGATGCTGGCCTAGTCAGAGATGGGTACTGCAGATGCTGCAGGTTAGAGTCAAGATTAGAGTGGTGCTGGAAAAGCACAGCAGGTCAGGTAGCATCCGAGGAGCAGGAAAATCGACATTTTGGGCAAAAGCCCTGGCCAGTGATACCCATTAATGATTTACAAAAAAAAAGTTCATCTAGATCGTTAGTCCAGCAAATAGTGTGTATGTGTCTGTGCATGTGTGTGTGTGCAGCATTGAGTATTCAAGCTTTACTACCATTTGAGAGAAGAAATTCCTCGTTACTCTTAATTAAATGTGCAGCCCCTTTATTCTGAGAATATGCCCTCTGTTTCATCTTGTGGGAGAATCTAGCACAAATTTTTCCTGTCAAGTCCTGTGAGAATCTGTTGTGTTTCAATAAATTTTTCTTGATATAGACTATGAAAGTGGGATTCATGTAGATTGGTCACCATAGACTCGATGGGCTGAAAGGTCTCTTCTATGTCATGCAGCTGTTCTCCAGGACTGTTGGAAATCATGATTCATGCATCTAAAGCTTAGTTCCTAATCTGCTAGTTACAATTCATTGAAACACTTTGATTTGTACGTAAGAATTACCTCGTAACAGTAAATTTCATCAGGGTAGGTTCAGTATTTCTTTATAGAAAACAGACACTAAATGTTTGCCAAAATCGCCCTGAACCAAATGAATAAAATTGAAGTGAGTAGAGACTTGAATATTGATGGCGATGATTGTGTTGAGTCTATTGAACACCTCAAAGTGAATAAATTAATAGTCACTCTTTACAATCTGGAAAGCTACCACTTCTGAAAATGCACACTTGATTAAGTTAAGTGAAAGCTGAAAATTGCATATTGTTTGTTTCACTGAAGTGTATTGTGCAAAATAACTAGGACCTGCTCTAAAAACCAACAACACCAATGCATTTAAATTCTCTTCTTGCACCCCACATGCTTTATGTTATCAATGACTTCAAGTGCCTTCACCTAACACAGGATTTAATCATTTGATTTATGTGATTTGATTTGATTTGTTTACTGTCACACATACTTTGTTACAAAATACAGTGAAACGTGTTGTGTTGCCACTCTCCTCGCCATCTTAATACACAAAAATAAACCAAGACATAAAATGTAAAGGCAGAAAAATTAAGAAATAAAGAAAGTGTCCAACTTTACAGTCCTTCTTTGTTATGTGCTCTGTCATGGGCCAAGAGGCCTGAGACCCCTTCGCTGTACCACCACTGGAACAAAAGTTGCCACTCTTTGGAACCATGTCATCTTCACTGACGCTGTTGCCACTATGAGACCTCTTTGGGCCTCGCCAACGCTGATGTCATCAATGCCATCAGATACCATACCAGCCCAAGCTGCTTTCCTCTCTCTCTATGAGTTCACTTCAGGCCCACCTCACCAATGCAGCTTCTGCCAATGCCACCAGGTCCCATACTGGGTCCAAACTCACCTCTGCCACTGCCTCCATGAATCTACACTGGACACAGACACGGCCAGCAACCCAAACCAGCCTCCCACTGCAGCAGCCATGAGTCAGTGCGAGGACCACCTTGATAATGCAGAAGTCGCTGGGAACACAAACACGCCTCTGACACCATTGCCATGAGGCTGTGCTGCCTGGCCTACTCAGATGGTGCTGCTGAGCCTATTCAAGTCTGTGCTGCTGGGCTTACTCGAGTCTGTGCTGCTGGCCCTACTCAAGTCCATGCTGGTGGGCCTATTTGGATCCGTGATGCTGGGCCTACTGAGTCCATGCTGCTGGGCCTACTCAGGTCCATGCTGTTGAGCCTACTGAGTCTGTGCTGCTGGGCCTACTGAGTCCATGCTGCGGAACCTCCTGAGTCGATGCTGCTGGGCCTACTGAGTCCATACTGCTGGGCCTACGTGGGTCTATGCTGCTGGACCTACTTGGGTCCGTGTTGCTGGGCCTACTGAGTCATGCTGCTGGGCCTACTTGGGTCTGTGTTGCTGAGTCTACTGAGTCATGCTGCTGGGTCTACTTGGGTCCATACTGCTGGGCCTACTTGGGTCCGTGTTGCTGAGTCAACTGTGTCCATGCTGCTGGGCCTACTCAGGTTCATGCTGTTGGGCCTACTGAATCCATGCTGTTGAGCCTACTGGGTCCATGCTGCTGGGCCTACTCGAGTCCGTGCTGCTGGGTCTACTCAAGTCCACACCGTTGAGCCTACTCAAGTCCATGTTGCTAGGCCTGCTCTCCACTGCTGATGGTGATGCTGTGACTAACCTCTTCACCGAGTGGTGAGTAAATTAAAACAGAGGAAAAAAATCAAGAGAAGAGAGAGAAAAAAAAGAAATAAACAAAAAAGAAAAGTGTATGAATCCTGGGCTCAGAAGCCCTACTCCACTGCTATCTTTGGAGAGTAAAGACATCGACAACCAGTTCAGGGGTGAAACCTGTATCTGTACGTATGAATTCCCACTCTATTCATTTATCATCTCTGGTGACTTGTTTTTCCCATATTTATTCGGGAGTGTGTG